>NC_045792.1:23460973-24060973 GCF_009873245.2 Balaenoptera musculus
GATGCCTTCTCAGGTGTCTGCTACATCACCCTTCAGTGATGACTCCCTGTCCTCCTCCATCCCCTCGGGGCCCAGCTCTCCCTAATGTGAAAATGAGTGATAACGGATGCTAATTTAATGTGTTACTTCTTCCAGGTGACATATTTACATTTTAATAGACAATTCAAAGGAGGATATTTTAAGCCCTGTGGCAGGTGGGTGGGGACAAAATTTGAGTTAGGGAGGATTTGGAGGTCCTCCACTCACACTGTGTAGGCACCCACTGATTCTTCTCATGGGTCTGGCTCCACTCAGGAGTCCAGAGATGAGGATCCCTCCCCAGGCTGTGCCGCCTCCACGTGGTCTCCGAGTATCTGGAGGGTCGGAGTCTCGATGGAATGACGGATGAGACATCTGTTCCAGGATGGGCTATTACCAACAAATCATTATTGCAAAACTGACTTAGTCTCATTAGCCCAGGAGCTCTGAGTTTAATGTGGCGTTCTGCAATCTCACAGATTCTGCCGCACACATTGAAGGCGTGCATCACATTTTATAGAGCCAGGAAACCTGAACTTCACAAAACAAAAGAGATTAGCATGCCTCTTGAATTGGTTGACATATTTACTCTTCACGAATACGCCTGTTTTCGTGACACACTATAGCTTACAGCCTCATTATTAGAAATTAATTCGCCCCACTGCCCTGCCCAAGGACGTGGTTCTCCTTGGGGAACAGTTTTGCCCTTATCATCCTGGTGCTTGGAGTAGGCAAATAGGTTTCTGAAGTTCTGGCCTGGGAATGTTTCTCTTGGGAGTTGTGGGGAAGGGGCTGCACCTGTGGTCCCTGCCGGCCCTTCATCACAACTCGCCTCTGTGAAATGTGCACATTCTGCATCGGGCCATTTCGGGAAGTTTTCTTTTTTCCTTTGTAATGCCTTCCAGCCTCACTTTTTTGGGGAAGTGAATTATCCAGAACCAGTAATCAGTTCAAATAATGTGTGACAGACACGGTGTCAACTTCCTAAACTTTGACATCATAGGCACTGCTGTTGACGCGTGAACTCCCTGCCTGGGCTCAGCGTGTCCTCGGAAGTTACACAGGCACTTGTCACACTCCCACAGAATGACAGCTCTGCTTTCAGGCTTCTTTTTCTTCAATAGCTCAAGGATCTCTAAGGTACCTTCTAGCTAGAAATTTCCATGTTGTCATTTACCAAATTACCAATCATAAATTGGGAAATTCTTTAAAACCCAGTGCCACATGTCCTGCTTCATTCGGGGTGGTGATGGCAGATGAGGAGGATAATACTTTGGGGCCAAAGCATGGTCAATTACCTTATTTTTTCCCTTAAGAGTTAAACTTGGTACTTCATTTTCCTCACTCATATGTCTCACAAATATACGATAACCTGTCTCCCAGGCTCAAAGGTACTTATTCACTTAATCATCCATCTCTTTCACAAATATTTACTGAATGTTCATTAGGTGCAAAACATTGTTAGGTGCTGGGATTGTGCTGGGCATGGGGTTTCCAAGAGACTGTTTGGCTCCAGCAGAGATAGAATTCAATTAGATTTATCAAGCGCTTGTTGAGTATTTGCAGTGGATCAGGCCCTGGGGTGACAGGAAACCCAGACACTCCCTGAAAGGTACACACAACATCCCTGCAGGTCATAAGACACATGTTTTCAGGTGTGCTGTTCCTTCTCCCACACAACCTGCTTTTCTCCTGCTCAGACCGGAAGATTGTGGGTTCTAGTCCCTTTCGTGGTTGCCAAAACTGTTGACTTGAAAAAAAAATGCACAACCTAAAAGTTGAGAGTTATGTTTTATTTGGTAAACATACTGAGGACTTAAGCCTGGGACACAGCGTCTCAGATAGCTCTGAGGGACTGCTCCGAAGAGGCAAGGGATAGCCAGGATTTATAAGAGTTTTTTTGCAACAAAACCAGGTGGTCAGAATATCAAAAGATTACTGTCAATTAAAGAAAACCAGATATCTCAAGGAATTGAGTGCTTTTCTCTGTATGAGAAGATGCAAGAGTCCGGGCTCACTGAAATCATTCCTCTTATATGCACCTCAGCTATCTGCGGCCAGTATCCTGTGTTTCCTCATCCGGAATTTCAGGGTGCACTGTTGGAGGGTGGCTGCAGTGTCTGATGATTTGACTTCCACCCGGAGATGACATTGTCATTAGGATTCTCATCTTAGATCCTTTACGATTTGTATGGAAATATAGGGAGAATGTCCTTATGTTCCAGGGATACCTTCTTATCTACCACCTTAAGCTTCTTTCCTCACCACCATCTTCTATTCATTTCTCTATTATCATACTTATGGAGATAGATAATCAAGGGTCCTGTCTAATTTTCATTTACTCAGAAGAAGAGGTTGTGTGACTTGGGGCAAGTTTTTATCCATTCATCAGTTGATGGACATTTGGATTGTTTCTACTTTTTGACTATTATGAATAATGCTGCTATGAACATTTATGTACAAGTTTTTGTGTGGGCATATGCTTTTATTTCCCTTGGGTATATACCTAAAAGTGGGATTGCTGGGTCATATGGTAAGTCTGCGTTTACCTTATTGTCGAATTGCCAGACTGTTTTCCAAAGCAGCTGTACCATTTCACATTTCCACCAGCAATGTCGGAGGTTCTACTTTTTCCACATACTTGCATACACTTATTATTTGTCTTTTTGATCATAGCCATCCTAGTGAGTTTGAAGTGGCATCTTATCTGGGTTTTACTTTGCATTTCTTTGATGTCTAATGACATTGAACATCTTTTTCATGTGCTTATTCGGCTATTCGTATATCTTCTCTGGAAAAAAGATCCTTTGCCCATCCTTTGCCCATTTTTAAATTGAGTTGCTTGTCCTTTAAAAAACTATGACCTGTAATGAGTTTATATACTCTAGATACACGTTCATTATCAGATACATATTTGCAAATATTTTCTTCCACTCTGTAGGTTGGATAAGTTTTTAAACTTCTCTGAGCCACATTTTCCTCATTTGTAAACTTGAGATAATAATGGTATCCAGCCCTTAAATTAGGATTAAATGAAATAATAAGTGAAGAGCGCTTAACACAGGGTTTGAAACCCAGCAAGCCCTAATACATGTTAGCTATTTTATTGTATTTTTGAATTTCTTCCTCAGGTCAAGAGCCTTAGTTACATAATCCTACTTTGTCCTGGAGGCCACTGGTATATGAAATGAACTTTAGTTTCAGGCAGAAGCCTTACAGTAAAGGACAGCATAATAACAAGAATCAGGGTCATAGTGGCTGCCCTTCCCTGAGGGTTTCCTACTTTCCAGCCCTGCTTCTAGTGCCTCTTAAGCTGGGAGGGGGAGGGTTTCAGTAACAACAGCTGCCACTGAACCTCCCCTGGCTGGTGCATGGAAGGCAACTGGGTCAGCTGGGAGTCCAGGGCCACAAGACAATGGACATTATGTCGCCCCTGTGGAATCAGGACTTGGCATGAAGAAGTCAGAGGGCAGAGGTCTGGGGCTGGTCTGGCATGTTCTAAAATAGAACCTAAGAAAGCAGTTCAGTTGAAAGTTGTCATCATCAGTTAGTACTGGGAACTTGAAAGAAGGGAAAAACATGTTCCTGATGAGAATTTTGCCATCACCATTGGCTGACAAGCCGTGGCTCACACTGTGCCAGATACTTGCCAGGTGACTAGACCCAGTCTGAGAAAAAATTACCCCATTGCCATGACTATGATAATTGGAAAACAAATGCACATGTGGTTTCAGGGTTGGTGAATGTTGGATATTTACTTACAAGATGGTGTTAAACCAAAGCCAGGCAGCATAGCAGGTTCCTAGCTCCCTCCCCCATGTCCCCCGAATCCCTGAACTACTGATGTTGAAGTTCCTTACAAACCCTACAAAGTGGGAATGTCCCATATTTTTGCCAGTCTTTCCTGCCCTCCTCTCTCAGTAGGTCCCTTCCGGCATTAAATATTTGGTTCTCACCCTGGGTAAACCACTGGGCAAGGTGCGGAGTGAGAGAGATGGAAGGATAAAACATGGTCTTTGCCCGTAAAGGTATCATAGCTTAGGAACCCTAGAAAGTAGAGCCTGAGGCAAAAGTCTGCTAACATGTTATTGGAGGGTAAAAACCAAAGAAGTGGGAGTGAGGAAGAAAGAGGAGCCAGGCAGGGAAGGAGGAAGATGAAATGCAAGGTGGGTCCTTGTGTATAACAAGAATCAGGGTCATAGTGGCTGCCCTTCCCTGAGGGTTTCCTACTTGCCAGCCCTGCTTCTAGTGCCTCTTAAGCTGGGAGGGGGAGGGCTTCAGCACCAACAGCTGCCACTGAACCTCCCCTGGCTGGTGCATGGAATGCAACTGGGTCAGGTGGGAGTCCAGGGCCACAGGGCAATGGACATTGGCGGGTCCATTGGACAGGTGGGTCCATTTCCCAGGTGGGTCCATTTCCAGGTGGGTGCCCGCTTCATACAAAGCACCAATAACTGCTCAGTCTCCTGACACTGTCTTCAGAGAGGCCATTTGAGTTGCTAAATCTCAGGACAGTTTGTCAAAGGGAAGGAAGGGCACGGAGAGTGGGTGCTTTCCATCTCTTATTCCCTTTCAGCAAACTTTGCCCTGAGGAATTAACTAGTTTGCACGACATGGTCCTTCCAGGGCCACCATGGAGGCCAGGTCACGCCACACACTATGGGGAAGTGATTGTCCGAGTCTGGGAGAGGTGACTGGGCACTGGTTGGTGAATCCACACAGAGCCAATAGCTAGCATGGAGCACGTGCCCAAGGGTCCCGAGACAGGTGAGGCCAACAGGATCTGAGGGGGCGTCTGGGAGATGTCGATGCAATGCAGGCCGGCACCACTCAGCTCTGCCAGTGCTCTCCCAGACCGCACACTAGAATACGAGCCTCCATTTCTGTGAGAACAAGATACCCTCACTTTTTCCCTGAGGGGGAGATACAAATTAAATCACTCACCAATTCTCCATCAAGGCTGTAACCAGCCACTCTCTCTGAAAAGAGGATAAATGAAAGAATCTACAGTTCCCACCGCCACCACTGGTTTGAGGATATTAACATTCACCTCGCCACCCCCTGCCATTACTCATTCTAGATTTCTCTCACCTTCAGCTGAAAGATCTAAGTTGCTTGCCTAGTGGGTTGCCTCATAGGCTTCTCTACTTGAAGTTGCATGTGAATTAAAGGTTGTGCTAAAATGCAGCATCTGACTCAGAGGTCTGGGGAGGTGCCTGGGCTTCTGCAAGTCCATCGAGCTCTCTGGTACCACTGCTGCTGCTGGTGGGCACACGGGGTAACAAAGACCAAATTTATCACTCAGTTGCCCTTGGTTGCCATGCTTTTGCTAGCCCATGGTTGCTGCAGTTGCCCCTTTATAGTTTTTACTGCACTTAGAGAAGTCCCAGTGAATCCCCTGGGTTCTAGAAGTAATCCCCTCTGCACCCATTGTGTAGCAACAACTTAGCTCTTTCTGGGGATCAGGGTTATTAATCTCATGAGTATAGTAACTCCTGCCTTTGCCTGTTTGCCTGCTGGCATGAGGAGTGCCAAGGGACTAAGTTACAGTCTCAGCTTTGAGGTCAGTGGAACCCTGACTGACAGGAGAGTTTCCTCCCTGACAACCAGCACTCTTACCTGGCAGGGCCTAGCATGTAGACAGAGCATAGATTCTGCAGGTGGAGAAGAGAGGCGTGGGGAGGGGGTAAGTCCTCCATCCACTGTTTGGTTCCCAGAGTCTATATCATGGCTGTTGGGGACATGGCACCATATAGGATGTTGGTTTACCTTCCAGATGACAGTGCCCTGACCCTTTGGGGTGTCGTCACTGAGCTGGTACCTTTGTTCATTCTGCCATGCCTTCAGGCTGCTGCTTCTGGACAATGGGGAACATGGTAAGACTAGTGAACCCCACAGTCATGCACCCATTGTGTGTCTCCTTTGCTGAGGCACAGTGGTGTCAGGTGCCAGCGGTTGGGCGGAGTCCATGCAGAGCTGGTCACTGTGGTGACAACGGAGGTGGAACAATGATAAAGGGCCCGATACAGGTGAGGCTGGGGTCTGAGAAGATGCATAAGAAATATCGTGATAGATAGGGGTTACACTCTGGTTCAGAAAACAAGATACAAACACTTAAAAGAAGAGGCAGAAGAAACAGTGAATACCATGGAATTTGGATGTGGTCAAGGCAGAGCAGATGACCATGGCCTGGGGTAGTCAGGGTGTTTTCAGGAACAAGTATGACTGGACCTGCTCTCAAGGTCACACAGACATGAGACTGGTGGAGAGGAAGGGGGAAGTATTCCAGGTGGTCAAGACCAGTGTGAACAAGGACCCAGATGTGGGAGTTCATGAGGTTTATTCAAGGGACCAGAACACAGACCAGCTTGGAGCTGGTGTGTGTGTGTGGTGGGGAAGTAATAATTATTTTAGTAGTAATAGAACCTTTATTGAGCACTTACTATATGCCAGCCATCATTCTGAACTCTAACATGTATTACCTTATTTAATTCTCACAATTACTACTTACGTAGGCAAGGCCAGGCTGGAGCTGGATTTGGGGGTACCTTGAACGACCAACCAAAGAGTTGGGACATTCATGGATGGACCCAGAGATCAACATATTAAGTGAAGTAAGTCAGACAGAGAAAGACAAATATCATATGATATCACTTACATGTGGAATCTAACAAAATGATATAAATGAGCTTATTTATAAAACAGAAATAGACTCACAGACACAGAAAACAAACTTATGGTTACCAAAGGGGAAAGGTGGGTGGGGGGCTGGGAGGTAAATTAGGAATTTGGGATTAACATATATATGTATCTATGTATAACATAGATAAACAGCAAGGACCTACTGTATAGCACAAGGAACTATATTCAATATCTTGTAATAACTTATAATGGAAAAGAGTCTAAAAATGAATATATATGATATATTGCTATTATATGTATATATATATATATATAAAAATATATATATATATAAACTGAATTACTGTGTTGTATACCTGAAGCCAACACAACATTGTAAATTAACTATACTTCAGTAAAAAAAAAGATTAAAAAAAATTGGGACTTTACCCTCACTACACTGGCATTGAAATAGATGTGGGCCTTATGAGGATAAGGCCAACTTCTTGCAAACCTTTATATTCTTAATTCCTTCTGTAGGGCCTGGCACATGGGAAAGTTGTCATGATTTCATATTAAAACAGCTCTTCTTAATAAAGCCATCATTACATTCTAGGCACTGTTTTAAGTGCTTGACATGGAATAGATTATTTAATTCTCACACAATTCTGTGAGGTAGGCACTATTAATATTCTCATTTTACAGATGAGGAAGTTGAGGCACAGAGCAGCTAAGTTACTTGTCCAAAGTAGTAAGCAAGCAAGGGCCAGAGCTAGGTTTTATACCCAGGCAGTCTGACTTTAGAGTCCGCACATGAAATTCCTACTCTACATGGCTTCTCAAAAACCATTAAGGAGAAAGATTTGGAAAGCGTATTGGAAATGAGGTGGTGGTGAAAGTTTAAGCCTGGGTGAGTGGGAAGTCAGGTAGGCAGCTGTTTTAGGGGGTAAGAGAGGATGTGCTTCATTGGGTCGTACATGGTCTACCTGTCTGCCTCCCCCAGAGAGAAGGCATGTTCTCCAGGCCTTAAATATCAACTCTTAGATATGCAACTCTGAACATCAGTAGGTGGTTTGTGTGTGTATGTTTTCTCTTTTCCCCCCACAGTGTATTTACACTCAAGATTGAGATAAACATCCATTTGCTTTAACACACGTGAAAATACCTTAGCAACTTCCTGCAGCTCTGGTCTGTTGCTAAGCAGTGACCCTAGCGTTACCATGGCAACATCATCCGAGACTCCGGAGTGCTGCTGGGAGACTCCGGAGAGCTGCTGGTACCAGCCTGCTGCTCGTGACATGACTTTGGGAAACGGGGTTAGCAGGGCCTCGGGAGAACATTCACTGTCTAGGCTCAGCCTCGCCCTGTTTGGCCCTATCAGAGAGCCCCATTTCTGCCTGAGGGAAGCTGCCTGGGGAGAGGAGCTCTCCGATGCCCAGCTGACAAGGCCTGTGGTCGTATTGGCTGTGCTTCACCTTGCTACTGTCTCCCCATCCTGCGGAGCCCCGTGGAGTGGACTGGATTTCAGGATGGATGCCTAAGAAGGGGGAGGGAGCTATTTCTCCACTCTGCTACTGAGAAAGGCCCATTTCAGTACCTCTGTTCGGAAGGGAGGAGCTCTGCACACGTTGGGGTGTGGTCAGGCAAGCAGGGGTATCCGTTGGGGTCCAAGCAGGAAACAGAATCCAACTCAGAAGTTCAGGGGACTTCAATGAAGGGACAGCTTACAGAGGTGTGGGCAGGGCTAAGGGAACAGGTACAGATCATGATGCACTGGAAATGTCAGCGGGAAGCCGTTCCCACCCTGAGTGCTGAAGGAAGGAAATTGTTTTATAGAAACAATTTTCCAGTTTTAAATCTGGAACTGGGGTGGAGGAGCCACCCAGTAGGTTGGATGCAAATATTGCGAGAGATACAGCCCCAAGGAGGAAGGAATGTAAAAGAGATGCTGGAACTCCTCTCCTTGACCCCCTACCAGCCCCTCCCATTAGTCAAACTTAACTGGAAACTAGATGCCCAGGTATTGCAGTCTGTTAGGGCATCAACCTTAGGGGCACAGAGCAGAGAACAGGGGAAGAATGGATTTGGTCGGTGTGTACAAATGATAAATGGAAGAGGGCTGGGGCACAAACAGAGAATAAGTAGCACCACTGGGTTGAGTCTAACGGGACCAGGTAGGCTGGCAGGACCAAAAACTCCAACTAGATCTACCAGTGTGTTAGGGCAAGACCCAGAGAGCAGAGCCCATTGCAGACACTGGGAGGAAGCATGTTTAACAGGTGAGCATGGCCTCTGGGATAACAAGCAGTCAACTTCAGGAAGCCCAACATATCATTGTCTTAAATGATGCCAACAGTGTAAGCCCCCCGACCCATTGGCAAGGCTGAGGGGATTTTATAAAAACTGGATTGCAGGCCTGAAGAATATCATTCAGGTTCTCCCTAAGCCTTTCCTCTTGCTGCTTCTGCTTGACATTCCATTGCTCTCAATCTGGTGGTCCTTTCTCAGCGCAGGTGCTTTTTAAAATTTTTAATTAAATTAATTAATTAATTAATTTATAGATCTTTATTGGAGTATAACTGCTTCACAATACTGTGTTAGTTTCTGTTGCACAACAAAGCGAATCAGCCATATGCATACACAGGTCTCCATATCCCCCCTCTCTCTCTCTCTTTTTTGACATCTTTATTGGAGTATAATTGCTTTACAATGGTGTGTTAATTTCTGCTTTATAACAAAGTAAATCAGTTATACATATACATATGTTCCCATATCTCTTCCCTCTTGCATCTCCCTCCCTCCTGCCCTCCCTATCCCACACCTCTAGGTGGTCACAAAGCACAGAGCTGATCTCCCTGTGCTATGTGGTTGCTTCCCACTAGCTATCTATTTTATGTTTGGTAGTGTATATATGTCCATGCCACTCTCTCACTTTGTCACATCTTACCCTTCCCCCTCCCCATATCCTCAAGTCCACTCTCTAGTAGGTCTGTGTCTTTATTCCCATCTTGCCACTAGGTTCTTCATGACCTTTTTTTTTCCCCTTAGATTCCATATATATGTGTTAGCATATGGTATTTGTTTTTCTCTTTCTGACTTACTTCACTCTGTATGACAGACTCTAGGTCCATCCACCTCACTACAGATAACTCAATTTCATTTCTTTTTATGGCTGAGTAATATTCCATTGTATATATGTGCCACATCTTCTTTATCCATTCATCCGATGATGGACACTTACGTTGCTTCCATGTCCTGGCTATTGTAAATAGAACTGCAATGAACATTTTGGTACATGACTCTTTTTGAATTATGGTTTTCTCAGGGTATATGCCCAGTAGTGGGATTGCTGGGTCGTATGGTAGTTCTATTTTTAGTTTTTTAAGGAACCTCCATACTGTTCTCCATAGCGGTTGTATCAATTTACATTCCCACCAACAATGCAAGAGGGTTCCCTTTTCTCCACACCCTCTCCAGCATTTATTGTCTGTAGATTTTTTGATGATGGCCATTCTGACTGGTGTGAGATGATATCTCATTGTAGTTTTGATGTGCATTTCTCTAATGATTTATGATGTTGAGCATTCTTTCATGTGTCTGTAGGCCATCTGTATATCTTCTTTGGAGAAATGTCTATTTAGGTCTTCCACCCATTTTTGGATTGGGTTGTTTTTTTGTTATTGAGCTGCATGAGCTGCTTGTAAATCTTGGAGATTAATCCTTTGTCAGTTGCTTCATTTGCAAATATTTTCTCCCATTCTGAGGGTTGTCTTTTGGTCTTGTTTATGGTTTCCTTTGCTGTGCAAAAGATTTTAAGTTTCATTAGGTCCCATTTATTTATTTGTGTTTTTATTTCCATTTCTCTAGGAGCTGGGTCAGAAAGGATCTTGCTGTGATTTATGTCACAGAGTGTTCTGCCTATGTTTTCCTCTAAGAGTTTGATAGTGTCTGGCCTTACATTTAGGTCTTTAATCCATTTTGAGTTTATTTTTGTGTATGGTGTTAGGGAGTGTTCTAATTTCATACTTTTACATGTACCTGTCCAGTTTTCCCAGCACCACTTATTGAAGAGGCTGTCTTTTCTCCACTGTATATGCTTGCCTACTTTATCAAAGATAAGGTGACCATATGTGCGTGGATTTATCTCTGGGCTTTCTATCCTGTTCCATTGATCTATGTTTCTGTTTTTGTGCCAGTACCAAACTGTCTTGATTACTGTAGCTTTGTAGTATAGTCTGAAGTCAGGGAGCCTGATTCCTCCAGCTCCATTTTTCGTTCTCAAGATTGCTTTGGCTATTCGGGGTCTTTTGTGTTTCCATACAAATTGTGAAACTTTTTATTCTAGTTCTGTGAAAAATGCCAGTGGTAATTTGATAGGGATTGCATTGAATCTGTAGATTGCTTTGGGTAGTAGAGTCATTTTCACAATGTTGATTTTTCCAATCCAATAACATATACTATATCTCTCCATCTATTTGTATCATCTTTAATTTCTTTCATCAGAGTCTTATAATTTTCTACATACAGGTCTTTTGTCTCCTTAGGTAGGTTTATTCCTAGATATTTTATTCTTTTTGTTGCAGTGGTAAACGGGAGTGTTTTCTTAATTTCACTTTCAGATTTTTCATCATTAGTGTATAGGAATGCAAGAGATTTCTGTGCATTAATTTTGTATCCTGCTACTTTACCAAATTCATTGATTAGCTCTAATAGTTTTCTGGTAGCATCTTTAGGATTCTCTATGTATAGTATCATGTCATCTGCAAACAGTGACAGCTTTACTTCTTCTTTTCTGATTTGGATTCCTTTTATTTCTTTGTCTTCTCTGATTGCTGTGGCTAACACTTCCAAAACTATGTTGAATAATAGTGGTGAGAGTGGGCAACCTTGTCTTGTTCCTGATTTTAGTGGAAAGGGTTTCAGTTTTTCACCATTGAGGACAATGTTGGCTGTGGGTTTGTCATATATGGTCTTTATTATGTTGAGGAAAGTTCCCTCTATGCCTACTTTCTGGAGGGCTTTTATCATAAATGGGTGTTGAATTTTGTCGAAAGCTTTCTCTGCATGTATTGAGATGATCATATGGTTTTTCTCCTTCAGCTTGTTAATATGGTGTATCACGTTGATTGATTTGCATATATTGAAGAATCCTTGCATTCCTGGAATAAACCCCACTTGATCATGGTGTATGATCCTTCTAATTGCTGTTGGATTCTGTTTGCTAGTATTTTGTTGAGGATTTTTGCATCTATGTTCATCAGTGATATTGGCCTGTAGTTTTCTTTCTTTGTGACATCTTTGTCTGGTTTTGGTATCAGGGTGATGGTGGCCTTGTAGAATGAGTTGGGGAGTGTTCCTCCCTCTGCAATATTTTGGAAGAGTTTGAGAAGGATAGGTGTTAGCTCTTCTCTAAATGTTTGATAGAATTCACCTGTGAAGCCATCTGGTCCTGGGCTTTTGTTTGTTGGAAGGTTTTTAATCACAGTTTCAATTTCAGTGCTTGTGATTGGTCTGTTCATATTTTCTATTTCTTCCTGGTTCAGTCTCGGCAGGTTGTGCATTTCTAAGAATTTGTCCATCTCTTCCAGGTTGTCCATTTTATTGGCATAGAGTTGCTTGTAGTAATCTCTCATGATCTTTTGTATTTCTGCAGTGTCAGTTGTTACTTCTCCTTTTTCATTTCTGAGCCTCCCTCCCATCCTCCCTATCCCGCCCCTCTAAGTCATCGCAAAGCACCTTGCCGATCTCCCTGTGCTATGCTGCTGCTTCCCACCAGCCAACTATTTTACATTCAGTAGTGTATATATGTGTATGCTACTCTCACTTCGACCCAGCTTTGCCCTCCCACCCCATGTCCTCTAGTCCATTTTCTATGTCTACGTCTTTATTCCTGCCCTGCACCTAGGTTCATCGGTACCATTTTTTTTTTTTTAGGTTCCGTATATACGCGTTAGTATAAACTATGTCGCCACATAGTTTAGCCATCCAATAGCTCCATATTGAGCCATCCCATCCATATTGGGATGAAGAAAAGAGAAACTTAGAAAATAGACATGAAGAATAAAATGAGGATTGATAAATTTTACAAAAAGCAGCACAGAGCCTTCGATCATAATAAAATAGTTAGGTTCAGTACATCTTGTTGGATGTTATCTCAAGGAAGCCAAAATGAACATGAACACCAATCCTCAGATTCCTAGTGAAGAGTAGAGCCTGGGAAACTGTACGATACACACAGTACAACTGAAACCACAATGGTTATGAGGAGGTTTTCTAGAGAAATAACAAGGCCAATGAACAAGAACACACTGGCTGCCTTAATTTTCCGACATCACTGCCAAAAACCACAGGATGAACCTGTGAGCAGCAGTGACTCCTCTCCTGCACTCCTGTTAACTAAGTTTTTGGGGGTTTTTTAAACATCTTTATTGGAGTATAATTGCTTTACAAGGGTGTGTTACTTTCTGATTTGTAACAAAGTGAATCAGCTATATGTACACATATATCCCCATATCTCTTCCCTCTTGCGTCTCCCTCCCACCCTCCCTATCCCACCCCTCTAGGTGGACACAAAGCACTGAGCTGATCTCCCTGTGCTATGCGGCTGCTTCCCACTAGCTATCTATTTTACATTTGGTAGTGTATATATGTCCATGCCACTCTTTCACTTCGTGAGAGAGCTTACCCTTCCCTCTCCCTGTGTCCTCAAGTCCATTCTCTACGTCTGCATCTTTATTCCAGTGCAGGTGCTTTGGATCGACAAGGTCTACACCAGGGCAGCATCAGCACCACCTGGTTACTTGTTAGAAATGCATATTTGCAGGCCTTACCTCAGACTTAGTCAATCAGAGATGTTTGGGGTAGGGCCCAGCATCTGTGTTTTAAGAAGCCCTCCAGGAGGATTCTAATAACACTGAAGTGTGAGAGCTACTGATTTAGACTGTATGATTAGCGTGTAACCCTCCCTTTGGCCTGGGTGCTGGTCTCCCTACCTTCCTTGGCTCCTTGCTCTGAAGCCTCAGGTCATCTCTGCCCCATTCTTATGTTGTGTCCCAGCTCAGAGAGTTCCCACCATAGGTCAGAGCCTTGGGGACACATTTGCCTGGAAAGAAAGTTTGGATTACTCTCTTTACTTGGGGGAGTGCAGTCATAGACAACTCAGGTGGGTAGTTGGCATTAGGAAGCAGGTCTCAGTGACAGAACTGAGTTTCAGAGGTAGGACATGAGCTCTGACAGAACTAAGAAGGGCAAGGGAAGCCCCAGCAGCCCTGACCCTAAACAGATGAGTTCCTGCACAGGGTGTTAGAGCTGGGGTGCTGATGCGTGTCCATTCTACATGGGTCTCTCGCATTTCTGCACCTCTTGCAGGCAGAGCACTGAACTATCTTTTCAAGGTGAAGAGCTTGGAAGACAGAGATTGTGTCTCTTGGAGCAAAGGGCATGCGTGCTTATTGTGCATTATAAAGGAACTGGGTTTCCTAAACTCAGGCTTCCTATCCTATAATACAACCTACTTCGTGTGTAGGTGCTATCTTGCCTTCTTCATGCCCTGTGGATATTGGGGCTCAGGGAACTGGTGCAAAAGTGATATGCTGCTATTGCAGTAAGTAATAAACTGTCCCTTGTCTCTGACCCAGGAATATCATGTCTTATATCAGCATACATGAAAATGCAGCAGGCTAACTTCTTACCTTGCAAGTATTATAAAATCCCAGACTTTTCACGGTTCTTGGCAGGCACAATATGGGACCAAGCCTCGAGAAGTAAGGGGCTGGGTAGTGTCTGGACCAGCAGCAAAGATGACTGAGCTTAGATTGAGGGACCTGGGCTCAATCAAGGATGGTCCAACAGGTGGGGCAGAGCTGAGCCTAAAGTGTGGGGCTCAAGGGACTCCATTTGAAGGGAAAGGAGGGGAGAAGATACTAGAAATCAAGACACCGATATAGGCACCAGATAATTGGCTCTAAAAGAGATGCCTGGGACCTAATAGGTCATTTAGCCCATTGATTCTCAATATTGCCTGTACATTTGAATCATCTGAAGAACTTTAAAAAAATACCACTGCTTGGGCCCCAACCTCAGAGATTTTGATCTCATTGACAGCAGAATGGGGCTGGTTACTAGCTCATTAGTTTATCCTAATATTCAGCTAGATTTGAGAACCACTGATCTCTCCCAACTGTGTCCTGTAAGGAAACAGGCTCAGAACACTGAAGTGACATGATTGAAGGTCTGCTCTCTTTACATTTTACTAGGCTGAATTCTTTGATCCCCAGGCTTTGTGCCTGGCTCAAGCCCTCACAGCTGAGGAGGTTGCTTTATGAGGCTCAAGACCTAGACTCAGCTCTGGCCAGAGTCTCACCTGGAACTTGACTAACAGAGGCTCCCTCTCCAGAGACCCAGAGGGAGGGCTTCAGCTTTATCTTATCCGGTAGGAGTCTGGGTTGCTAAGCAACCAGACATTTCCAGGCAGCGTGCTGCTCTGCGGTGGTGCTTTGCATGTTAAGTTTCCTGGGGTAGCTTCTGGAGACTCTCAAGAGTTCTGAGTCAAGATGGGAGCTATGTGTGTGAGCGTGTGGGGTCCCCTCCCCTTTACCTTGTCTTGCCTCTTCCACATCAAAGATTCTGGTGCCTCACAAGATTTGGCATTAAGAGAGTCAGGGTTTTTTTCTTCTGCCTGGTGGCCAGGAGCTTATCTTGAAGGAGGCGGGGGTGGGTTATAGCCTAAAGGCCCCTTAAATTTTTTAAAATTTGGAAATAATTTCAAACTTATAGAAAAGTTACAAGAATAAGAACAGTACCAATTACACCCAGATTCCTCTATTTTTAACCTTAAACTGTTTGCTTTATTATCTCTCACTATCTCTCTCTCTCTCTCTCTCTCTCTCTCTATGTGTGTAATATCGTTTCTTAACCATATGAGAATAAGCTGGATACATCATGGCCTGTTACCCTGAAATATTTCAGTGTGTATTTCCCCCAAATAGGGGCATTTACTTTTTCTTTCTTTTACAGATCCACAGGACACTTATCAACTTCAGTAATTTAATATTCATACAATATCTTTATCTAATTCATTGTATTCCAATTTTGTCACTTAACCCAATGATGACCTTCAGGACATTTTTTTCCCTCCTGTGCAGGCAGGATCTAATCTAGGACACTGTGTTACATTTTATTGTCTTGCCTCTTTAGTGTCCTTTAATCTAGAACATTTCCACAGCCTTTCTTCATCTTTTATAACATTGACATTTTATAACATTTTTGAGTATAGAACCATCCCCCCACCTTTCTTTAAAGGATGTTTCTCTTGTTGGATATATTTTATACTTCCTAATCTTCAGATTTGAGCTGTGCATTCCAGGCCAGAGCAGTCCTTCAGTGGTGTTGTGTCCTTCTCAGTGTGTCATATCTGAAGTCATACAGTATCAATCTGGCGGTTCTTAATTTCCATCAACTGGTCAAAGTGTTGTTCAATTTTGCTATCGTATAGTTACTATTTTATCATTTGCAACTAATAAACAATCCATGGGGAAACATTTTAAGTCCATGCAAGCATCAGAATTTCCCCCTAGTTTTAGCATCCTACTGATAATTCTTGCCTGAACCAATCTTTACTCTGATGGTTTCAAAATGATGATTTTCCAACACCAGCACTCTGAGGACTCTTTTTAGAAGACTGTGAAAGGGACTTCCTGGCAAGATTCACTTCTGACCTTGGGAGGCAATTCAAGGCTGTTGAAAAGGCTCCCTGATTACCCGTCTCCAGGAGAGGCTGCATACACTGCCTGCCCCTAAGTTTCTCTCCCCTCCAAGTGCACTGCACCTTCCTGATTTGGGTTTTCAACCTCTAGGATAAGATCTCTGTAATCAGTGGCATTAGTACAGTGTTTCTGGGTTTTGGGGACAATCCATCCTTGTATTTATTCTTTCAGATAATTAACAAGCATTTGAATGCCTATAATTATCATGCACTGTACTAGGTGCTCGGGAAAGTAGGAAATAAGGCAGGCACGGAGCCTACCATCAAGAGGCTTAAAGTTGAGTGGGGAAGACTGACATTGTACATATAATTAATAGTATACTGAATTTTACAAAAGGGGCAAGTATGGTGCACCTTATGAGCATGAATCAGCAGAAGCTAGCCTCATCTGGCAGCAGGGAAGCTGTTCCTGAGGAAATAAAGATGAGTCCAGCTGATCTCAGCAGACAGTGGGTGAGCTGCAGCAGAAGCTGTAAACTCTTAGAAGTGGGAGCGCAGGGGTGAACTCCCGTCTCTGTGGCTGGGTGTGGGGGAGTGTGGCTCAGGATGAGACCGAGAAATGGGAAGGACCCGAATTCTGGAAAGCATTTCGATCCTTGAAAGGATTTTGGTTTTTTATCCTAAGAGCCAAGGGAAGTCTCCAAAGGATTTTAAACAGAACAGGGATAAAATCTTATTCATAAATTAAAAAGAACACTCTAGCTGCCATGTGGGAAATGGATCCGAGTGAGTGGAAAAAGAAGAAAGCCAGAGTAGAAGTAGGAAAATCAGTTAGGAGGCTGGAGCAGAGTCCAGGTGGAAAATTATGGTGGCCTGACTAGCGTGGCAGCAGAAGGGATGGAGGGAAGGCTTTTGATTTCTCCAATTTCCCGCATCTCAATAGGGATGAGGGGTGGGATATGGAGGGTGGGAGGGAGGTAGATGCAAGAGGGAAGAGATATGGGAACATATGTATATGTATAACTGATTCACTTTGTTGTAAAGCAGAAACTAACACACCATTGTAAAGCAATTATACTCCAATAAAGATGTTAAAAAAAAATAGGAATCATGGATGCTGTATGAAGCTTAAATTCCTAAGAACGTAGCCACTCTTTAGACATAAGACAGTGCTCGTTAGAGAAACCAAGCTCTCAGTCCAGCTGGGAAACACATAAAGAGTTCCTAAGAAAGAAGTTTACTGATATTTACTAAAAATAGCTGACAATGGACCAGGATCTCACTTCTAATTAATGAATTAGGTTTGCTGGCAATTTCTCATTTGCTCCTTTCTATTTTTACAAAAGGAGATGATCCCATTACTAAGTATTCCACAGTTTAATTTGATTTGAGTAACCATTTGCCCTCAGAAGTGTTATGGACATGGCCATTTTGGTTCGCAGACAATACAGAATTATAGTGGAATCTTCTTCCCCAACCCAGCATTCTTTGCTTTGACTGCAGTTTTTATGGCATATGACACTTCCCCATTAACTTTTATTAGATCCATAATTTTTTTTATTATCATTGAGTAATGACTGTTTTCAATGGCATCATTCTTCTGAGGAGTCCTCGATTTGTAGTCCATGATAACAGTTGCTAAATTGAAGTTTCTTCTGCCAGCATTTCACCTGCAGTAAATCCAACCATTCAACCTCATCTTGCTTAAAAAGCCATGAAATTCCTGGACATTATCAGAAAAATGACCACAAAGTGTTCTAAATGGAGATGGAAATCGAGCTCTGACCTATTTGAATCAAGATGTTTCATAGTTATGGGCTGGGAGTGGGAACATTCAACCCCAAGTGACATCTCTCCTCTCTGTGAGATTTCTATTAAAGGGAGGTTGTTGGTTGATCCACAGTTCCAGATTGGGACTATGTCTGATGGAAACTAAGGGAATATCTTAACAGTAGCATAGTAGTTGTTTTTCTTCCCTCACATTAAGGATGAAATGAGCTTCAGGTGGGAACCTGCCCAGAACGGAGTGGGCAGGGGTGTAAGACTAGTTGCTCTCAGGGATGTGCCGTCAAGTTCAAACATCTCTTACCTGAGTTTCCAGTAAAGTTTCTCTTATTTAAAAGGACATGACTTTAGTATACCTAGTGTGAATTCAGTTCAATTCAATTCAATCCAACTCAATTCTATTCAATTCAATTTAATAGAAGATTCTTGATTTTTTTCATGTTGTGTCCAGCAGGAAGCGTATATTTGTTAGATTAGGTAGGCTGCAAGTGATAGAAAACCGACAATTTCTCTCATGTAAAAGAAATATAGAGCTCGAGAGTCCAGGGCTCATTGGGCAGGCCACAAAGTGATCAGGAACCTAGGCTGATATCTTGCTGCTCTCATGTCCTCAGCATGTGGTTTTCAACTCATGGTTCAGTATGGTTGCCTGAGATCCAGCTATCTTATCTGTATTTTAGTAGAAGAAAGGAAGAAGGGATGAAAACCAATCCTCCCTTTCTTTAAGGATACTTCCAGGAAGTTGCATATGACCCTTCTACTTAAATCCCATTGGTAGAATTCAGTCATATGATCAGACCTATCTACAAGGGAGAATGGAAAATGTTATTATTCCAGGCATCTTGTGGGGAGGTAAAATTTGGAAGTTTCATTACTAAGGAAGAATAGGAGAATGCATATCGGGAGACATCTAATAGACTCTAACAAAAGACATGCAAGCTATCTTTTCTAAATTTCTTTTAAACTCTCCCCAGTTGTTTCTGAAGTATTCAGGAAACACATTTTAAAAATAGATGCTACCTATCCTTGGAAAAATGAAGTTCAAAGTTCAAAATCCAAGGACTAGGTGCTGAGAAAAAAGAAAGTTTTCTGTGTATATGTAGCTGGTGACTTTTAGAAATACCCAGAGGCTTCAAACAGTCATCCATCTATCCAGTCAACACATTTATTGAGTATCTGCTACATGCCAGACACTGTGCTCATAGCTGAGGAAATGGATATGAATAAGATAGTCCTCATACTTACGGAACTCATGATCTGGTGGAGGAAAATGGTAGGTAAATTAGTTATTTCAGGTGATAAATGCTATAGTAGAGATAATCATTCATTTATTTTTTCATTCAACAAATACTTACTGAATACCTCTATACACTGAGGTTACAAAAATGGAAAGCCAAGTTTTCTACCAGATAAATTAAAATGCAGGGTGTTAAGAAGGTCTAATGGAGGTATGGATAAGGACAATAGGAACATATGGAGGAAAGCTTAAGCCTGCTTGGCAAGTCAGAAAATGTTTCTTAGAGAGGTAGCTCCTGAGCTGAAACATGAAGGAAGCATAGAACTTTTCCAGTACAACCTTGGGCCTCCTTCTTCTTCCATCAAGCACTGAGGGAGTTAAACTCCTTTTTTTTTTTCTTTAATGCTCTTATGTAATTCAATATGTCATGGGTGGCTGGTATTTGCCAACAATCTATACTGAAGACTTTTGAATAATTCTCTCTGCTACCCAGTTGGGTGCACAAAGATATTTACTTGGTAATATTTCTTGTGCGAGTGGGTAATGGGAGATGTTTACGATATTTCTTGGTTTTAAGTAGAGTTGTATGGCAATATTTTAATCCCATCTTGGTGCTGGAGGGCCTGATGAATGCATTTCCACCATGGTAAGGGACAGGAAACCAAAAGCGACTGTGTCTCAAATGAAATGAGGAGTCTGACAAAATACATCCTATCAGTGGAATGAAATTAGAGATCTGTCAAAATGCATTTGTCCTCTAAATAACCATCCATATGTTTTATGTTTTGGTGTAAATAGACATTCATCAATTTATCACAATTGCGCTGCCAGAGACCCAGCAATTTGAAACAGAATTTTAAAGATCCTTCTTGGGCAATAACCTAGGAAGACTTTGGTGGGGAGGTGGTTTTTCTTGTTTCTTTTTTCTTCTCTTTTCTTCTTTTGATTTCTTTCGGCTCCCTTTTGAGCCCACAGTTCATTACTAAAGAGAAGCGAAACGTCTATTTAAAATCAATCCAATAATACTATGTTCCAAAGCATTAATACCTGCCTGCAATCAGCTCCTTGCAGAGAGTGTTGTTTGCTTCCTCAGCCTTCCTTCTTCAGGTGTGGCCTGTGGGGGGATGCTGGGTTTGCGACCCCTGGGTGCCTGAGGCGTGGGCTTTCTCTGGCCCTGTAGCTCCCTTACTGCTGGGGAGAGTGGACTTGGGTCAGGCCTAAGAGGGAGAATGGGTGGGGAGGCTCACTGAGAGCTCTCCCACCATCGCTGGGCCACAGTCTTTCCTCATGTGTATGGGGAGTGGGCCACAGGCAGCCAATGGGAAATTCTGAGGAGGAGAAGTAGGGGCCTGGCATCTATGAGCCTCGGTGGTGGGCATTTCAGTCTGACTGTTTCTGAGCAGGAAACAGGCTGCTAAAACAATTACTATCTTGTCAAACATTCTGTCCAATGAAGAAAATTAATAGAGTAACTTTGCAGACAAAAGCACATTTTGACCAAAGCCCCAAACTATGCATTTAAATAAACCCTGGAATTAATGCTGTGATTAGCATTAATATTTGCCAAGGGCATAAATTCATTCTTTAAAAAATAGTTTAAGAGCCAAGCCAACCAAAGCTGCCCTGGAGGAAGGAAGAAAAATGTGGAATTTAAACAGGTTTTCATGAGGGCGGTTACAGTCCTGATGCAGGGTGGATGGCGGTCTCCTCTTGGGAGGTCAGCTCCCTGAGCCTCTGTTACGTGGGGCTCTAAGCTCTGCTCCTAAGCCCTGATGGAAGGATGGGACAAGGGCATGGAAGGGGACAGTAAGGAAAGTCGGGTCCAAAATCTCTAGGAACTCAGGTTCCAGATTTAAGTTCCAAGAAGAGAGACAAATGTGCCAGAGAGGAATTATATGGAAGGAAACATAAATTTGTCTACACAGGACTCTCTGAATCCTGGCATTAAACTCTTCACTCCATCTCCACTCTCTGTGTTTACCTGCCCCCATCTCAGCACACCTCGTCCTGTTAACCAGAGCAAAGCTCTCAGCTGGACAGATCTCAGAGCTTCAAACTCCATCAGCTCGCTGTGAAAAATTCATTCCTATTCTCAGGGGCCCAAACATACAGAATTCGTTTATGATATTTGTAGCACATCACCATTAGCCTTAATTCACTATGGTATCTTTATTTCTTAGGTATCTGAACTGCCCATAAGACAAATTTTTTTGAAGGAAAGGAGTTGGTCTTTTCATCTTTACAACCCAAGCCCCTAGCACAGTGCCTGCTCAGGATGTTTTGACTCTACTCTTTGGACCCCACAGTAAAGGTACTTTGTTAGGTGTCACACAATGAGTTTTGACACCATCAATCAATTTGAGAGTTGTTGATACCATTGTGTGATGAGCAATTTGTTTTTGGCTTTTTCAGTGGGTTGGAGAGATAGTATAACATCTTTCAAAGTGTTCAGAAGGACATCAAAGAATTAGCTTCAAAATCTAACAGGCCAGTCTTGGCCCACAGAGTAAGCCTGGAATATCTTAGGAAGAATGCTTACAGTTTTCTCATAGATTAGCTATAAAACATTTAGCCAAATCATAATGAATATCTGTGGTTGAAATAATCAACACAAAATAAAACTGACAGCAACTAAAATTACACATGCTTTATTGGTAGGGATCCATGTGGTACAATTTAGATATGCAAAATTGGATTCAAGAAAATGGGGCTTGTTCAAAATGGTGGTAAAGGAAACCTCCTAATGGTAGAAATAATAACTAATCACTATTTGATATGGATAAACTTTATCAATGATCAATATTTGTTTAGAAAGTTATATGGAAAATAATTCTGATAAAAATTAATTTTGTTAAAAGGAAACAGATAGGGGAAAATGGAAATGATTTAAGGGTAGCAGTATATAAAACAGAATTTAAATCAACTCAGTGGAGTTCATAACTGAAAAGACTTGCTCTCTGGAAGGAAGTACATTAATGTTGGTATAATTCTGAGTAAAATGTATAATATGTATTGGTAAACATGGAGAAAAATGTCTCTGGAGTCAGGGGTAAAACTATAGGTCAAAAGATAGGGTAAAAACAGTGAGGTCCAAAAGTTCTGTATTTTTCCTGGCATGCACTCAAAAGAAATGTAAGTAAGCATTTTCTTTACTACAAAAAAACATAATTACAAAAATTTTTTTTCTTTTTGTTTTTATTTCATTCTCTTTTTTAAAAAAGGAAACTGAATAGGTAATAAAAATAGTACAAAGATATGTAGGCAAAGTCATTCTCCTTCCCACTTCTGACCCCACAGTCCCCAATCTCAGTCTCCCCAAAGACTATTTACCAATTGGTTCCTTGTCTTTCCAGAGAAAATTGATACTAATGCATTTTAAACATCTTTTCTCTATAACCCGGAGTAAGACATATACTTCCCATCATAAGCCACTATACAATTATATAACGGTAATGAAGTCGCACAAAACAAATTTTACCTTTACCATATATGATATAGAAAAACATAATAAGGAATATCAAATATGATTTCATCCATATTTAAATAAAACATTAAAAAACCCCAAATGAAACATGCAAGCATGAAAGAACACTTGTTGCAAATCACTAAATTGATTTTGTAACCTACAAATGGTTGCCACCCAATTTGTATTTACTGTATGTACAAGTATGTATTGACATAACTGACTTTTTAAAAAAACACAAATTGTAGAATATTATACAGACTGTTCTGCATTTTGCCTTTTGCACTAAACATTTTGGAGATTGTTATATGTAATACATATAGGTTTGCCTGTTCTTCTTAATGGCTATATTCATAGTCCATTGTACCAGAATTTACACAATCAGTTTCTCACTGATGCACATTTAGATGTTCTTTCTATTGCTACTATAGATAGCACTGCAGTGAACATCCTTGTGTATCCTATCTATCATATACATTTTTAGAGGTGGAATTTAAAATTTTGATACATACTGCCAAGTTGCCCTCCTAACAGGTTGTACTGTTTGGAACTCCCAACAATAATTCATTAGAGTGCCTGTTTCTCCAATCAATGCATTATCAAACTATTGCTCTATGCCTATCTAATAGGCAAACAAACGAAATCTCATTGTGATTTCAATTTGCATTTCTTCTAATATAAGTGACATATATCTTTCACATGATTAAAAGCCAATTGTATTTTTTTTTCCTGTAATGATGTTTTCAAAAAAATTTGTTTCTTTTGGGGTTTTTGGCTTTTTCCGATTGATATCTTTAAAACTCTTTATGTATGTGATGAAATTAACTCTTTGTCATGTTTTTGCAATACTTTTTTTATTGCTTGCTTTCAACTTGATTTATGATATTTTTGTCATGAAGACATTTTAAATTTTGTATAGCCAGATTTATTCACTTTTTTATGTGTTCTGGGTTTAGTGATTTGCTTAAAGAAGGGCTTTCCACAAAATTATGTAATTTGCTCTTATGGTTTATAATTTGCAAAATTATGTAGTTCTCTTATGGTTTATGTGTTTACATTTAGATATTTTATCCATCTGGAATTAATTTTGGCATGAAGAAATGGATGGTCCAGCCAGTTATCCCAAAGCATTTATTGAATAATGTATATTTTTCCTATTGTATTGAAAACCTCTCTCCACATAAACCAAATTTATGTATATGTTTGGGTTTACTCCTGGTTTTTCTATTTGCTTCCATTCATCTGGCTCTTAATTTCTGAGCCAGTGTAAGACTATTTTAATTACAATGACTTTATATTTTAATATCTGATATGGCTAATACGTCCCCCATACTCTTCTTTATCATTCATAGCATGGCTTTTCTCGCATTTTATTTTTTGATATGAATTTTAGAGTCCCGCCCTCCCTCTGCCCCTCCCCTAATTGTCTTCTTTTGGTATTGATCATGTTAAATTTATAGATCAAAGCAGGAAGATGGACATCTTTGTAAGGAATCTTTCTATTCAAGAAAAGGGAACATCTTTCTATTTATTTAAACCTTTTACTTGCCATTAGATGATTATTTAAGTTTACTTCATATGGATCTTACAGATTGCTTCTTAAGTTTTTACTAGAAATTTTTTCCTTTGGATTACAATTCTAAATGGTATCTTTTCTTTCATTAAATCTTCTGGTTGACTTGTTTCTAGAAAAGCTATTGATTTTTTAAAAATTAATTTTATAAAGTTATTTCAATCTTATTGTTGGTATACTTTTTTAGTTGATTCTCTTCAGTTTTCCAGACATACAATCACAATATCTGCAAATACTAATAATTTCCCTTCTCTTGTCTAATTTTTACCTTGTTTCTTGTGGTTTCAGAGGGGCCTTGTTATGAGATGTTTCTCCAGCCTGACTTGGAGGATGGTCAGACATCTGTGCCAGCAGCTTTGACCTCTGAACCTCTAGTTAGAGGTGGCAGAGTGAAGGAGGAATCAGCAAGGTCTCTGGCTCCACATTGCTGGATTCATATTCCAGCTCCACCATTTATGGTTACACACACAGCAATGTGTGTGACCTTGGAAACACTTAACCTTACTTAACCTTTCTGTGGCTCAGTTTCTCAACTTAAAATAATAGGATCCACCTCGCAGGGTGGTTAGGAGGACTAAGTTAGTGCACATAAAAGTACTTAGTACTGTGTGGTCGGCATATGGAAAGCATTAAAAAATATCTGTTGATATTGTCATTAGAGCCATTAGTCACGGACACTTTTAGCAGGGCTTCCCTCTACAAAAATCTATAATATATTCACTGGATCTTTAAACATTTAAGAACGACCTTCAAACTCTTCAGTCTTTTTCCTTCATTAAAACTTGTTCTCTATAAAGAATCTAAGTCTGATAAGTTTATTTAAATAAAAGCATGCACGACTGCGGGGTCTTAAAGTAGTAGTCTCTTTTCTGTAAGGACTGTCTTTTGACTGCAGACAGAACCTGAAGAAACGAAGCAGCCTAGAAGGACCACCTTGCATGAGAAGGCAATTGACATCAGAGTTGATGGGCATTCTTTAATGCAACAGCTGTTAATGATCAGGTGTACTCAGTGACACAAAGATCAATAAGACCATTTCCTGTCACTGAGCGACACACAGTCTAACATGTGAGACAGATGCTCATGCAGCTAACTAGGACTTGTTTTGTAGGTGTCTCAGTTTGTCTAGACAGTTTTGGAGGACCTGCTAAACAAACCCTTAGGAATCTCTTTGTATGAGGCACTGATGAGGTTGGGGACTCACCCTGAGGCAAGAGTGGAGGTATGACAGCTTCATCCTAGGCAGGAGGTGGGGGATCATTTTAAGTGTCTATCACTCAACAATTAGCTGCTATCAATTGAGTTCTTGTTACGGACCGGACACCTTAGACATGTCCGTATTATCTCCTTTCATCCTCTCCACAGCTCTTAGAGGAATACATTATGGACTTCATTGCACAGCTAAAAACAGAGGTTCGAGGAGATGAAGGACTTGCCTCAGGCTAACCAAGCAGTGAATGGCAGAACTGGGATTTGAATTGCTGTCTGTCTGTCTGCTGCCATCAGCAGTGCCTTATCCTGGTTGTCCTCTGATTTAGCTCACACGGGCTTATGTTGGAGCTCCACGGGAGGGGGTGAGGGGGCTGAACTAGTGAGGGAGTAAGAACTGGAAGAATTCATTGGCTAAAATCTCTGGGACATGGATGCTTAACTCAACCATGTTGAGTTAGGTTGCCCAGCAGGGTTATGTAGGTTGTTTACTGCACAAGGGCACTCAGCTGGGGGGTGAGAGGGGCTGAAATCCAGACTGAGCTCCACTTCCCAGAGGCAGCTTGGTGAGGGCTGCACGTGTCAGCGGAAGGAGTGTCTTTTTCCAGTTCCTGTGATGGCGACTATAGGCTAACTCCAGCCCTGACTCACGTGGCGGCACAAAAGGGAGTTACCGGTATTTTCCTCACTTGGAGCGGCCTCTGGAGCACAGAAACGGCAGTGCCCCGGGCCATGGATCCGGCAGCTTTCAGGTATGTCTAGGTCTGTCTCTTCTGCTCCAGGCTTTTTAAATGAACTCACTGGTTCTTGATGCCCAGCTGTGGGCACCCTCGCTCCATATCTGGAACTGGCTGGTTTGTAGTCCGTCCTCTGCTCCACTATTCTGCATCTCCAGTCTTTCTACTTTCTCTACCTGGAACAGAGTCAGGTTTTGTGGGACCTGAAGCTTACAAAATTTTAGACCCTCTTTTGGAAAAAAATGTCACACTTGGAATACAGAGTCAGGTGCAGAGCCTGGGAAGGGGCCCCGGGCAAGTGAGAAGGCCCTAAAGCATGCTTCATAGCCTCATTCTAAATCTGCCTGTTTTCACCACTCCCTTCGCTCACCCTTTCCCTCGGGCCTTGTCTCTTGTCTCCGCCTGGTCCTTTGGATGCACGTGGCCTAGACTTTGGCCTTCAGTGTCCTGCCAGCCCATGACGCTCAGTCTTGGTGCCCCACTCCCACCCACAGCCACCTGGGGAAGAGCAGCTGCTCCCCCAGCTGGTGTGCAGTCCTCTCCATCCTGACCCACCTCCATGCGGCACCGGCCTGCAGGGGGAGGCGACAGGCTGGACCAGGGACGTGTGGGAGGACAACTGGCTTTGGTAGCTTCACAGACTAGGGGTGGCCTTGGGGGGTATTGCCAGCAAGAGGAGACATCACCACCATGAGCCAGAGCAGGAGGAAAATGGAAGATACCAGAAGTCAGTGCTGGGAACACAACCTCCCCCCTGCTCCCCCCACCCCTGTGCCCCAACACACACACACACACACACACACAGACACTGGTTGGGAATAAACTCAAGGCTCTGACCTTACTTGGGGCAGATGGGAAACAAGCCAGGGAAGCCTGCTGGGTGGTCGTGGGAGAAGCATGGGTTACACACAAGTTCACGGAATGAACCCAGGGAGTGGGAGTGCAGAGGAGGGAAGCCATGAGGATGCCAGGGTGCTGAAGGCTGCCCAGAGGTGACCTGAGAACCTGGCTTTGGAGGGTAGGAAGGTGTCTTTCAGGCAGTGAGAAAACGAGGGCAGGTGTTAGCTCAGCGTCACCTCGGGGGGGGAGGTGAATGGGACCTGCGAACCTACTTCAACTTTTCAAGGAAAGCCCAGTGGCAGCCTGGGCACAAGCAAACGTGTCCCGTCCCCGCCCTGGGCGGTGGGTGGCTCTGGTCGGTCGCAGGGGAGCATCCACGTGGCCCTGGGGCAGCCGGTGGCAGACGTGGTCCTGGAGCCCGGCTGGCTTTCAGACCCAGCTGGTTAAGGTCCCAGGAGGTCCCCGGGGAAGTTGGTACATCAGCATGAGATCATGAAACACTTTCATTCACGGACACCCTGGATAACCACCAAAGAGCGAGCTAGCAAGGGAGGGAGCATTTTTTGAGTTTAAAGGAAAAAAGGTGGGCAAACCAGAAGGGCTCTGACAAGCTACTGAGGGCAGACGCAATTACAGAGCTGTCAGCGGTGCAGAGATTTAAGGCAGCTCAGCCTGCGCGCCGCTGCTGCTCCGGGAGGACAAAGGGAGCCGCCTGCCGGGCGAAGGCAGCGCCCCCGCGCCCCGCGGGAGGCCAAGGCCGCGGCGCGCGGCGGGCAGGGTCTCGGCGGCAGGGAGGGGGCGGCGGCGGCGGCGCTCGGGGAGGGCGCCCGGAACCCCGAGTCCGCGGCCGGGGCAGGCGAGTCGTCGCCTGCGAGCAGGGCGGGGCCGCAGGGCTGCCTCCCGCCCGGGGTGTGCGTGTGTGTTGGTGGAGGTCCCCTAGTGCAGCCGACCGGCCACCTGTCCCAGGAGAGGCTCACAGCGCGGGTCGCCACGTTACCACCTGGAAATGAGAATTTTTAGGTAACCTTCAAAACCCGTGCACTACCTTTTTTATTTTTAAAATTTTTTCTAATTTTTAATTTTATTTTTTCACATCTTTATTGGAGTATAATTGCTTTACAATGGTGTGTTACTTTCTGCTTTGTAACAAAGTGAATCAGCTATACGTATACATATATCCCCATATCCCCTCCCTCTTGCGTCTCCCTCCCATCCTCCCTATCCCACCCCTCTAGGTGGATACAAAGCACCGAGCTGATCTCCCTGTGCTATGCGGCTGCTTCCCACTAGCTGTTTTACATTTGGTAGTGTATATATGTCCATGCCACTCTCTCACTTCGTCCCAGTTTACCCTTCCCCCTCCCCGTGTCCTCAAGTCCATTCTCTACGTCTCAGTCTTTATTCCTGTCCTGCCCCTAGGTTCTTCAGAACCTTTTTTTTTTTTTAGATTCCATATATACGTGCTAACACATATATATGGACTTACTGACTTACTTTCTCTTTCTGACTTACTTCACTCTGTATGACAGACTCTAGGTCCATCCACCTCACTACAAATAACTCAAATTCATTTCTTTTTATGGCTGAGTAATATTCCATTGTGTGTATGTGCCACATCTTCTTTATCCATTCATCTATCGAAGGACATTTAGGTTGCTTCCATATCGTGGCTATTGTAAATACTGTGCGCTACCTTTTAATGTGACCTGCAATGTTGCTTTTTTTTCTTTCGTTTTGAGTCCCCTGCCTCTCCCTTTTATTTTTGTCATGATTGCATAAGAAAACTGAACTTTTGATAGCCCAAGGGAAAAGAAAACCACAGAATCTAGAGTCCAACAGACTTGGCCTCCTGGGCCAGCCTGCTAGCCCTGGGACCTGGAAAGGGTCATTCAACTTTTCAGAGCCTTGGTTTCCTGATCTTAAAATGGGGAAAATAATAAAAACCACAGCCCAGTATTTTTTTAAAAAATATACTTTTTATATTAGAATATATTTAGATTCATGGAAAAGTTGCTAAGATAGCACAGTTCCCAAATATCCTGCACCCAGTTCCTCCTATTACTATATCTTACATTATATGAGCCATTTGTCACAATTAATGAACCAATACTGGTATAATATTATTAACCATAATTCATACTTGATTTAGATTTCTTTAATTTTATCTAAAGTCTTTTTTTCTGTTCTTCATATTTCTGATCCTATATTTCATTTAGTTGTCATGTCTCATTTTGGCTGTGACAATTTCTCAGACTTTGTTTTTGATGACCTTGACAGTTTTGATGATATGGATGAGGTATTTTGTAGAATGTCTCTCAACTGGGATTTGTCTGGTGTTTACTCTTGATGGGTTTTGGGGAGGAAGACCACATAGGTAAAGTACCATTTTCATCACATCATATCAGGATATGTACTATCACCATGGCTTATCATTGTTGATGTTGACCTTGATCACTTGGCTGAAGTTACTCCTGTAGAAATAAGTTGCTTTACACCCCTTGACATCTTTCCATACTAAACACGTTGGAAAGAAGTTACTCTGCACAGCCCACACTTAAGGGGCGGGGGGTGATGTTGCATCTCCCTGAGGGCAGAGTATCTACATAAATTACTTGGGATTCTTCTGCACTAAGGATTTTGTTTCTTTTCCGCCATTTATTTATATCAGTATGAGCTCATGGATATTTATTTTACACTTTAGGTTCTAATCCAATACTACATGACTTATTTTATTGCTTAAATAGTTCCAGCTTTGGCCACTTAGGCTGTTGCTTTAGTTTTAACTTGATTGTTTGTTTACTTATTGTTGAATTTGAAGAGTTCTTTGCATATTTTGGATAGAAGTCATTTATGTGATATATGTTTTGCAAATATTTTCTCTAAGTCTGTGGGGTTTTTTTTCCCATTCTCTTAACGATGTCTTTTTTAGAGCAGAAGTTTTTTTACTTTAATGGAGTCCAGCATCACTGTTTTTCTTTCGTAAATTGTGCTTTTGATGTCGTATCTAAAAACTCATCATCAAACCCAATATTATATAGATTTTCTCCTATGTTTTCTTTTAGAAGTTTTATAGTTTTGCATTTTACATTTAGTTCTATGATTCATTTCAAGTTAATTTTTGTGTAAGGTGTAAGGTCTGTGTCTGGGTTCATATTTTGCATTATATTGAAAAGACTTCTTTCTCCATTGAATTCCTTTGCACCTTTGTCAAAACTCAGTTGACTATATTTGTGTGGGTCTATCTCTGGGCTCTTGCTTCTGTTCCACTGATCTATGTGTCTGTCTGTTCTTTCATCAATATCATGCTGTGTTGATTACTGTAGATTTGTAGTAAGTCTTAAAATCAGGCAGTGTGAGTTGTCCAACTTTGTTGTTCTTCTTCAGGATTGTTTTGGATACTCCAGGTTTTTTGCTTTTCCATAGGAATTAGTCTGCTTGGGCTGCCAAAACACCACAGACTGGGTAGCTTAAACAACAGAAATTTATTTTCGCACAGTTCTGGGTGCTGGAAGTCTGAGATCAGTGTGCCAGCATGGCTGGGTTCTAGTGCGAGCTCTCTTCTTGGTTTGTAGACCGCCTCCTTCTTACTGTGTCCTCATATGGTAGAAGAGAGCAAGACCTGGTGTCTCTTCTTATAAGGACACTAATCCTGTCAGACCAGGGCCCTACTCTGATGACCTTTTTTAACCTTAATTACTTTCACAAAAGCCCTATCTCCAAATAGAGTCACACTGGGGGTTGGGACTTCAACATATGAATTTTGAGGGGGACACAATTCAGTCCACGGCACCACATAAACTTTACAAACAGTTTGTTACTATTTACAAAACAGTTTGCTGGGATTTTGATTGGGATTACATTGAATCTAGAGATCAAGTTGGAAAGAACTGAAATTGTTACCAAATCCAAGCTCAGTCTGTTCGCTGCACAACAGGCCAATAGTCAGAAGACAACGTGTTGAGGCAAGGAATAGCGACTTTATTCAGAAAGCCGGGCGTCTGAGAAGATGGCGGGCTAGTGTCCTAGAGTACCATCTTATCAGGGTCTGGATGCTAGTTTCTTTTATAGAACAAAGAAGGGGAGGAGGTGAGGAAGTAAAGTAAAAAGGCCATAAGTCTTGCAAAATAGCTCCTGGTTTTGGCCAGCATCAGGGAGGGGCTGTGTTAATTTCTTCTTTTCTGTAGCCATTCACAGGTGGGCAGGGTCAGGGTGTTTCCCTGTGAGCTGAACAAAGACACTTTAGTTAACATTCAGGCAGAGGGGCAGGGTTCCCGAGGCAGGCCATTATGTATGCCTATAGCTACAGGCAGAATAAAAGCAGTGGAAAGCAAAGGTCAAAGTAAAAGAAACAGATCCAACATGGAGTCAGATTTTGTTCTTTCCTGTTACAAAATCTTACCAATAATGAGTCTTTTAATTCATCAACATGGAATATTTCTCCATTTATTTAGATCTTCTTTGACTTATTTCATCAATGTTTTGTATTTTTCCACATACAGATCCTATGCCTATTTCATTAGATTTATACCTAAGTGCTATTGTAAATGGTATTTTTAAAAAATTCAAATTCCAATTGTTCATTGCCAGTATATAGGAAAGCATTTGACTTTTGTATATTGAACCTGTGTCCTGAGACCTTGCTGTACTTGTTATTAGTTCCAGATTTTTTGTTTTGTGGATTTTTAGATTTTCTACATAGACTATCATGTTACCTATGAATAAAGATAGTTTTCTTTCTTTCACATCTGTATACTTTTTGTTTTCTTTTCTTATCTTATTGTATTAGCTAAGACTTCCAGTATGATGTTGAATAGGAGTGGTGAGAGAGGACATCCTTCACTTGTTACTAATTTTAGAGGGAAAGTGTTCAGTCTTTTGCCATTAACTCTGGGTAGCTGTAAGTTTTTTAGGTTTTTTAAAAAATAAATTTATTTATTTATTTATTTATTTTTGGGTGTGTTGGGTCTTCGTTTCTGTGCGAGGGCTTTCTCTAGTTGCGGCGAGCGGGGGCCACTCTTCATTGCGGTGCGCGGGCCTCTCACTGTCGTGGCCTCTCTTGTCGCGGAGCACAGGCTCCAGACACGCAGGCTCAGTAGTTGTGGCTCACAGGCTTAGTTGCTCCACGGCATGTGGGATCTTCCCAGACCAGGGCTCGAACCCATGTCCCCTGCATTGGCAGGCAGATTCTCAACCACTGCGCCACCAGGGAAGCCCCTAGCTATAAGTTTTTATAGGTGTTCTTTGTAAAGTTGAGGAAGTTCCTCTTAATTTCTAGTTTGCTGAGAGATTTTTCATGATTGGGTGTTGGATTTTGTCAAATGCTTTTCTGCATCAATTGTTGTGATCATATGACTTTTTTTCTTCAGCTTGTTAATATGGTGGGTTACATTGGTTGATTTTTGAATGCTGAACCAGCCTTGCATACATGAAATAAATCTCACTTGGTTGTGATGTGTAATTCTTTTTTTATAAATTGTTGGATTTGATTTGCTAATATTTTGTTGAGGATTTTTGTGGCTATGTTCATCAGAGGCATTGGCCGTAATTTTCCTTTCTTGTAGTGTCTTTAACTGGTTTTAACGTTAGGGTAATGCTAACCTAATAGAATAAGTTAGGAAGTGTTCCCTCTGCTTCCATTTTCTGGAAAAGATTGTGGAAAATTGGTGTTATTTCTTTCTTAAATGTTTCATAGAATTCATCAGAGTCTGGGCCTGGTGCTTTGGGTCTGCTAGATCTATAGTCATGACTTCTCTAAGTTATCTTTTTTCATAAATGATTACACTCTGTATGTGTGTTTCCCATTTTATTCTTCCTGATATATGGTTGAAGATACAGAATAACCTGAAATAATTCCAGGAAGGTAACAGTCACTATTCATTTGGCTCCATCTGCCACATTAATTCTGATCAGATATGAACCCTCTGAATAGACAGCAGGTGTCAGATAGAAACCAATGTTTTGTGTGTTTGTTTTGCTTTTCTCTTCCCCATCATATTTACAGGGCTACGAGTCTAAAGATAATGCCCAATAGAATTACAGAATTGTGTTCCTCAGATGGGTCCAAGAAAAGACATTGATTTTCCATTTGTTCAGCGTTTTCTTGTTGTAAAGGTGAGTGACGACTTCCAAGCTTTTTACATGGCAGAGCATAAACAGGAAGTCTCCAACACAGTTTTTATGAGAAATCATACATGTGAAAACTCTTTGTAAACTGTAAAATATTATAGGGTCTTGGTTGGTTTAACAAGTGGGATTAGGTTAAGAGTAAGTGGGAGAGAGAAGGAAAGACAACCATGACCAGCTTCAAGAACATAATTTCAGGGCTTCTCTGATAGTGCAGTGGTTGGGAGTCTGCCTGCCAACGCAGGGGACACAGGTTCGAGCCCTGGTCCGGGAGGATCCCACATGCCGCAGAGCAACTCGGCCCGTGTGCCACAACTGCTGAGCCTGCGCTCTGGAGCCTGAGCTCTGCAGCAAGAGGGACCATCGTGATGAGAGACCCGCACACCGTGGCAAGGAGTGGCCCCTGCTCGCCGCAACTAGAGAGGACCACGTGCAGCAGCGAAGACCCAATGCAGCCAAAAATAAATAAATAAATAAATATATTAAAAAAACATAATTTCATTCAAATGGGATATGGCAAAAATAGACAGAAAGGAGAAAACTGAGACGAAGAGAAATATTCTTTCCCCTTGTGCACCTGCCCTGCTTTCTCTCCCCATCTCCATTCCATCAGTCACTTCTCTGAGTTCCAGCAACTCAGTCCTCTGGCATCTGCTAAGCAACCAGCCCTGGGTTCTTTCAGGCTGTCCATCTTCAAATGCTTGTTGCCATTATAGTGGTTCTGAGCCCACAGGTGTTGCTTAGAAGGGCTGCAGAGGAGTCTCACAGCTGGCTGTGATCCTCCTCTCATGGAAAGCACAATTACAGAGCTCATCATCTCTGGCTGCCCACACTGAAAAAGCATTTCCTTTACTAAGTTAGCTTGGGATACGAAATGAGACAACCTACACTCCTTAAAAAAATGAAGGTGAATAAGTGATGTCAGTTCACATAGAGAACAAATCCCACTGCTCTCCCAGAGGAAGGGGCAGGCTGAGGCCAGCTGGAGTCTCAGCTCCCCAGTTCTACAAGTGAATGGCTTTCGTGTCTGACATAAAACACACAGAGGGATGCACTACCCTGGTGAAGAGGAAAGGGCACCAGCTCTGACTCTGACATTGGCTCAAATTCTAGCTTCTCTCTCATTATCTGTGTGGACTTGTGCAAGCTACTTGGTTTCATTGAGTCTCAGTACGCTAATTAAATAATAGCTAACCCTTAAATAGAACTTCCTATGTGTCAGACACTTAGGCTCTTTGCATATATCTCATTCAGTTCCTACAATAACCTCTTGAGGTGGGATAATATTATTCCCATCTTTCGGTTAAGGAAATTAAGGCTCAGTAAATGGGGAGAGGGGCAGAGATAAAATGTACCTCTCTGGCTCATTAGGATGATTATATGAAGTAGTTTATGTAAAATGCTTAATGGAGTGCCTGACACACAGTAAGTATGCAATATATAACAGTTATAAGAAAGCCTGACCCTATTTCTTTTCTTTAAAACTTTTATTTTTTTGCTGTGAAATTTAACATAGAAAAGTGAACAAAAGTGTCCAGATCAATTATTTATCACAAAATGAACACATGTAAAACAACACTTGAGTTAAAAAAGGTGCCTAGCACCTCAGAAGTACCCCATAATCATTACCTTTCTTTGTCCCCAAAGGTACTAATCCCTTGACTTTTATGGAAATCATTACTTTACTACTATTTATACATTCCTAAACACTAGTTTTACATGCTTTTTGAAATTTATATAATAAATTATGCATTCTTTTGTGTCTGACTATTTTGCTCAGCATTGTTTGAGATTCATTCATTTTATTGCATGTAGCTGCAGTGAGTTTATTTTTAGCAAAGCTTTTTTTTTTCAATAAAGCTGTATATTGCTTTTTTGTGTGAATATACTGCAATCTTTATCCATCCTGCTATCCATAGGCATTTATGTAGTTTCCAGTTTGGAGCTGTTACAAATAGTGCTGCCATGAATTTTCTTATATGTATTTCTCGGTGCTTATGCCTGAAATTACTGAGTCATAGAGTATAGGTTTGTTCAACTTCAGTTTTTGAAAGTTGTTGTACCGTAAGAGTATGAGAGTCCCCTTTGCTCCACATCTTCATCAACACTTTATATTGTCTACTTAAAAGCCACTTTAGTGAGTGTGTTATGGAATATCATTATAATTGTAATTTATATTTTCTTGTTATTAATGAAGTTGAACATGTTTTTGTAAGTTTATGCCCTTTGGATATCCTATTTTGTGAAGTGCTTGTTCAAATTTCTTGTCCTTTATTCTACTGGGTTGTTTGTCTTTTTAATTTTAATTGATTTGTAGATATTCTTTAGATATTGAGTAAGGGGCCCTTTGGAAGTAACCTGATATTTTCTCTGGCTGGTATTAAGATATTTTTGTGTGTGTTTAATTTTCAGAAGTTTATGAATGCTGTGCCTAGTTGTGAATTTATCCTTAATGCGAATTCTTGAACCCATGATTTTGATGTCTTTCATTAGTTTTGGAAAATTCTTAGCCACTGTCTTTTCAACTTTTGCTTCTATCCTGTTTTCCATCTCTTCTCCTTTTGGAACTTTAATTAAATTCATATTAGACCTTCTCATTATATCTTCTATATCTCTTATTCTTTCCTTTGTATTTTTCATTCCTTTGTTTCCTGTTTCTTTCTGGAAATTTTCTTCATGAATTATCCTTTCATCTTTGCTGATATGCTGTTTAACTTTCAGTTGGGTTGGATTGTAACTTTCAATTATTATAGTATTTTGTTCCAGAAATTCCATCTTAAAGTTTCTAGTTCTTGGCCAAAATTTTTGATCTTCTCTTTTATATTCTTGAACATAAGAAGCACAATTGTTTAGCAGTTTAAGTGTGATAAAACTAATATCTGTAGCCCCTGTGGGCCTGATTTTATTGCTTGGTCCTCTTGCTAGTGTTGTCCATGTAGTCTTTTTTCCTCATATGGCTGGTTATTTTTGATTGTGTGCTGGGTATTGTTTTGCAAAATTGCTTGTAGGAATACTTTGAGGTTGAAAATGTTATCTCTTTCCAAAGAAGATTTATTTTTGTTTCTGCTAGGTACTTGAGAGAACTAACAATTTGAGATAATCTCAGTTCAATTTTAGGTTCTGAAATTATTTGAAGTCCCTAGGAAGGTCTGTATTCTTTTGAATCCCAACCCAAGAGAATTCATCAGGACTTTTCGTGTGCTGACCTCTAGGCTAGTAACCTCTTTTTTTTTTTTTTGACCCCACAAGACAGTTAGAGGCATTTATCAGCTTATAGGTCACCCCCTCTGGAGTTAGTAAACATCCCAAGGGTTTTGAAAAGCAGCCCTAAATGCCAGTTCATCTCCCAGGGGTTCCATCATTTCCCCCAAATCCTGGAGCAGTAATTTTACCCTATTTTTTTGTTTGTTTATTTGTTTGTTTGTTTAGTTCTCTGATGCTTCAAGCAGATGTTCTCATATATTCCTCAGATTTTCAGTATCATATTTGGTTCTAATGATATAGTTTGCCATTATCAGAATCTTAAGTCTCCCACCTTCACTTCTCAAATTTAAATTCACATGTCTTTCCCTTTTTCCCTTGTATACGTTGATAAACCTACAGGTTACTTTAGTACTGTGATTGTACCAGGTAAAATCTTAAAATGGATGATCTTCATTTTCTGGGTCTCACTGCTTCAAATTTTGTCTTTCAGCCCATTCAGATGTCCACACTTCTACCCGACTCCTACCATTCATTACCACTCACCTCTTATCAATCAACTCCACCTTTTTTCTTCTTATCAATAATCTTATCTCTTATCAATAAACTCCACCTCTTCCCTCAAGGTAACATCTCTATATAGGCTACCCGTATCACCAGAGCTCAATATGACCTTTCTTTCTTTTGAATTCCTCCACCACTTTGTGGGTAATACAAGTTTAACAGTTAACCAGGTATATGTTAATTCATTCCTTAACATTTTGTGTGTGTGTGTGTGTGTGTGTGTGTATGTGTGTGTTGTGAAGTCCTTGAGGGAAGGCACATGTTATCTTCTTTATAATCTCCTCAGCTTCTAGTCCTATACCTTGAACATGGTGGGTACTCAAAATATTTAATTGATTGAGCATCTCAGGTATGCCTTGCAAAAATTGTACCACACCTAGGCCTTCATATCACAGCATAGCACAACATCATGTACATCACATCACAATGCATCCCTGTATTTGAATGGTTCTACTGCCTTCACTGATCACAGACCTAATCTGGGAGTCCCCACTGAAGGCATATACCCAGTCATGAGCCCCATTTCCCTGTTATAGCTGAGTTGACTGGGGTATATCCCTATCTAATCCCTCATCAGTTCTTCTGTCAAGATTTTAGATAAAGAGATATGGAGCTTGAAACGGAAATGCTTCAATCATAGCATATCTGTAAAAAGGTCATATAGATTCCATGTAAGAATCCAGAAAGAGGAAGTAAAAGTTATGGAGATAAAGAAACTGTGAGTAAACAAAGGAAGCTGACCAATAAAGCAGAGGAAAAGAGATTTTATGCAAAAAGACTGAAAGAGTTGAGCGTCCATGTGGCCTCTGAGGGTCAGCTTTTGTTCCTAGCAATTTCCCAGTATCTTCTCCCACAGTGCCTCAGTCTCTGTGTCTGTGATCTTAGGCCTTGCATCCATCTGAGGTAAGTTGCATGGGCTTCTATTTCTGGTAACCAAAGCACATGGACTGGAATAATAGTACCTATATCCTTAATTCTATCAGTTTGGGTGCTTTTGGTTGCATGTAAACTAAACCTGCTCTGGCTATCTTAAGCAAAACAGGGTGTACTGAAAAGACAAAGGGAGCCCAGAACCATCAAGTGGCTAGAGGATCAGGTATGGCAGACAGACAGGAACTGAGCAGCACTGGAGGACCAAGAATAGGAAGCTCAACAACTGCGTTTAGCAGGACTTGTCTGGCCAGAGCACTTCCACTCTTGCTGCTGGACACTTTGTGCCACCACTGGACTCCACTGCTAGATGCTGCTGACCCCTTTGTGATGCAGTTCTCTTCATTCCTTTTTCATGTGTCATTTCTCTAAGACTGAAGCTACTGAATAGTAGTGTCTGATTGTCATGACCGACTGGGTGGGTCCCATGTTTTCACAATTATCAAAAGGCAGGGAGGGAAGGATATGGTTCCTTTGGGTTTTGTAGTGGGAAGCAGGGCCCTGTTCCTGATAAGAGGACACACAGTGATGAGGAGGGGAGTCCTCCAAAAGGAGAAGGAGATTGGATATTATTGGACAACCAACAACGGCAAAGACAACATGAGTCTCTACAGGAAACTTTCGGGTTAAGATGAATATACTAGAAATGTAAATATTTATATAAGGTTGATGGGATGCAAAATGATTTTGTGGGGGAAAGAAATAAAGCAATAGATTTGGAACAGCCCCTTAAGGATGGGATATACAGCTAGCACGTGCCTTTTCCCCCTTTCCTCCTTCTTTATCCTTCCTGTCTGAAATATGGACATGATAGCTGGGATACCAATAGATGTACTGGAATCTTAAAAATGGAAACCATGAAACAAAGATGGCTGAGTAGAAAGGAGCCCACGTGCTGCAACAAAGTAGACAGCAAGCCGCAACTAAGTAGACATCAAGCTGCAACTAAGGAGCCCACCTGCCGCAACTAAGAGCCAGCGCAAACAAACAAATAAATCTTTTTAAAAAAAGATGGCTAAGTAGAAAGATAAAAGACTTCTGTGTCTTGATAATGAGGGAGGCACCCTACCAGCCTCCACATTTCTTTTACACGAGTAAACCCATGTGTATTCAAGGCACTGTGGTCTGGTCTCTGTTTGTAGCAGCTGAACACAATTCCTAATAGATAGAGCCATTATTATTATTATCGTGATTGTTGTATTGGCCACCAGATTGAGTCTTTTGCAGCATGGCTATTGTTCCCTGATTTCAGAATTCCTGTCACTCCTTATGTTCTCCAAAAATAACTGAGAGGTGGATAGTAATTTTTTAACAAAAAAAGCACTAAAATGAATTGGGTATAGATTTTTTAAAAGACTTTCACAATGCACTTTGAGAAACTAGGAGATTTCCTGGCATATAACTTGCTCTCCGGTAAGGGCTCTTCACTACAAATAAAGAGGAACACTGTTTTAAGAGCATATTACATCCATTCATTAATGATAGTGATGTGGGGTGAAGGTAGAAACTGAAGCATGAAAATCCAAAATAAAGAGAATCGTAAGAGTAGTTTTGATTTTTAATGTTTTAGAATATTGTATCATCATTTGAAAAATATCTAAAATACAAAATCAACTTGTGACTATTCAGCTTGGTGTAGGTCAATGTCTAGGTCCCTCTTCGTGGCATACCTCTGTCGGCACTGCTCAGTTCTTCCTCATTCCCTTTGCCTCTGGCATGGAGTGCAGACAGCATCTCTCTCACTCCAGCCATGTATAAACCAGAGAGGCTGTCTTCTTGTTGAGATCGTTCTATTCATTCCCTTTTGTTTTCTTTGTCAGAGGTGAGTGCTGGGGTGGCGGTGACAAAAAACGAGGTAGAAGAGGGCTGCAAGTGCTGAAGAGCTAACTGACAAACTGTTTAAAGGTAATTAGGTGTTTTGTTTTCTTTTTTCCATCTCTTGTTGGATTGCAGGCTGCATTTAGGAATAAAATGAAACATGTTGATAATATTGCATGGACGTTAAACAAAGGAATTAATTAAGGGGAGGAGGCAATAATAGCAAAGAAAACTTTAAAGGGTGGCTTAGCACAGATTATCCACAAGGAAGGTGTTGACAATACAGAGTATAGTACAATTGGCAGCAGTTATGTTGTTAACCAGAACATTAATACAGGCAACAGAGGCTCTCAGAGACCAAAGTCTAAACCATGGGGAATGATATCATCTCATCTTTCCCAGGTAAAATTTTCTTATTTTCTCTTCAAAATAAGATTTCAAGCTCCCAGAGGGCAAAGCACCACATCCACATAAACTAACCTACCCGCCCTTGTTATAACACCCAGCAGAGAACTTTAAGTAACAACTGCTTAACAAGTGTTCCATAATGAGGTCTGCAAAGAAAGGAGCCAAGTGCTGCTAAGTCATTGACTATAAAGGGCACTAGTGGTGCTGGTGGAGTCTGAGCAGCCTGGTCCAGGGCCCTGCTGGGTGATGGGGTGGACAGCATGGCGCCATCTCACCAGGCCTGAGCCAGAGCTGGGTTTTCTGCTCCCATACCCATCCCTCCACTTACCAGTATGTGGGGGGGAGTTCCCAGCCTGAATTTAAGTGTCCACCCCTGGCATTCAGGCATGTCCAGATATTTTTGAAGACAAAGAGAGAATGGGTCTCTGGAATGCTGTTTCTCTGAATAGCTGAGGAGCTCTGGGATAGAATAAGGTCAAGGAATACAGGAGCCAGAAACAATTTTGTCCCATCAACAGAGCCTTAGCCATTTGTGGGGAAAAGGGATGAGTAAGCCTTTCTGGGTGATAAAGAATAGAGGTGCATTTGGGGTGCCCCAGATGCTGGTGATGTGTTGCAGGACACAGGGGCAAGTGGGGCACCACAGAAAACACTGCAGGCAGACTTCCTGCAGACCAGGAATGTTGTCCAGAAGAAACAGCCACTCCAGCAGGTTCTCCTTTCCTTGTGGTTCAGCTTCTGCTTTCTTTTAACAGCTTATTCTTCAAAGAGCATGATAAACCTCCCTCCCTCTACTCAGCTTCTCTACCCCTCAGGGCTGCCTTCACTCATAACTTCAAATCCCATGGATACTGCTTTCTTCTTTCCATCGGAAGTTTCTCCACTCTTACCTTCCCTACAGCTTATCTCAGAGGATCCCCTTGGGCCAGTTGAATCATCGTGCAGGATGGAACCTTCTTTGGTCATTATCTTCCTGCCGAGTCATGTCATGAGTCAGAAACCTGTTTGGTCTTGCAGATGGGATTTTGGTGTCTGAATCCTACCATTCATTCCTTCTCTACTCAGGGGTTCCCTCCTGCTAAGGGAAGATATCAGAAAGGAAAAGAGCCAAATGGAAAACAAAGCACTATTTGTATTAAGCATTACCTTGTCTACAACACGATGGTAAAAATTGCCTTGAAAAATGTGGCTGAAGCTGAGGATGTTCAGTGAGGCTTCCAGCTTCTTCCCCCGGAGTCTGTCCACCCAGTCTTCTCAGGTGGAGAGGCTGGAATGGAGGATGGAGGAGGGAAGCCAGACCTGACTCAAGGGCATGAGCCCTGCCAGGTGGGAAACATCCAGTATCATCTGAGAAGCTAGACCTGCTTATGGAACCAACTAGTTGGAAGAAAGGAAGCAGAAGCGAAGAAGACGAACATTGATCCTGACCATGAAATGTGACCCTCTTAGAGCCTCACTGTCTAACATGGGAGCCACTAGCCACATGTGGCTACTGAACACTCGAAAACATGGTAAGTGTGAAGTGAGATGTCTCGTCAAGTGTATAATACAAACTTGATTTTGAAGACTTAGTACAAAAGAATGTAATGTACCTTATTAATATTTTGTATATTGCTTATTTGTTTAAATGATATTTTAGATATATTAGGTAAAATAAAATATATTATTAAAATTAATGTCACTTGTCTCTTGTTCCATTTTAAAAACATGGTTACTAGATAATTTAAAATTACATATATGGCTCCCGTTGTATTTCTATTGGGCAGCATCATTTTAGTTCAAATGTGTCAGCTGTCTGGGGAACAGGGTGGAGGGAGGTGGGGAGAGGCAGGGCTGCAGCGGGGAGAGGCAGGAGCAGCCCTCGCCAGCATTGCAGATCTCTGGTTCAATCAGCAGTGGCCAGGGTCACAGGGTCACATGATCCAGAACATGGCAAACCATGTGGAAGGACCTGCTTGTGGCTCCTTTGCTCAGAAGTGGACCCTGGGCTGGGCAGGCACCTGGCATCTTAGATTCTTCTCCATTATTATTAAATAAAAGTTATTTTACTTGTTCATCTATTCAACAGACCTCTATTGAACTCCGGCTATGTGGTGGCACTCTTCTAGGCTCTGGGAATACAGTCTTGGGTAACACAAGATCTTATGGAGTGGATGCTAGCAAGGGAAAAAAGGCAATAAACAAATAAGAAACCCAGTCTACCTGTACCATAAGGGATAGGGCTGTGAAGCAAAACAAGGCAAGTTAAGTTTACAGAGAGTGTGTGGGAGGTGGGGTGCTATTTTAGAGGGTGGTGAGGGGAGGACCTCACTGACATTTAGCGGAGACTAGAAGATGGTGAGGGCGAGAGCCCTGAAGATACCTGGGGGAAGAGAAGACCCTATGGCAGGAGAAGACCCTACACAGCATGCTCAAGGACAAGGCAGGAAGGCAATGTGCATGGAGCATGGCAAGAGGGTAGGTGCAGGAGTGAGGGCCCTGGGTCATATCCTCAGATCGATGGGAAGCCATTGGAGGGATTGGAGCAGAGCAGTGATGTTATCTGTCTAGGTCTTAAAAGGATAAGTCTGGACACTTATTGAGAATAAAGTGGGCAGGCAGAGCCAGAAGCAGAGAGCCCAGTTACAAAGTTATTGCAATAATCTGGGAGAGAGACAGTGAAGCCTTAGGCTAGGGCTGTAACAGTGACAGATAGGTCTTGGAGGCAGAGCTAAAAGGATTTGCTGATGGATTGGATGCGGGGTGTGGGGGAGGGCCGGAGTCAAGGATGACTCCAAGGGTCCTGGCCTGAGCAATTAGAAGGGTGCAGCTGCCATCAGCTGAGATGGGAAGAGTGGGAGGAGCAGGCTTAGTCAGGAAAGATGGGGTTCAGTTTGGGAGCCATTCGAGTGTGAGATCTCCAGCAGACGAGGAGATGAAGGGGGATGGCAAGTAGGCAGTTGGATATATGAGTCTGGAGTTTTGAGAACAGGTCAGGGCATGAGAAATCAATTTCTCAAACCTCAAGGAACAAGTGAGAGTCATAACATAGAGATAATATCTGAAGCCCTCAGGGATTACCTAAGGAGTGTGTATAGCTGGAAGAGAGAAGGCTGCAGCCTGGGACCCCTTCTCTGCTTAAGGGTGGGGAAGATAGTGAGGAACCAGCAAAAAAATACAAAAAGAGAATGGCCAGTGGGACAGGACTGGGAGCCTGGAGACTGGTGCCCTGGAGTGCTGGCCTTCACACCCACGTCTGTCTGATTCCAAAGATCACACTTCACCGCCTGGCATCTATTTTAACACTCACGGCAAAGACTTGTTTTGATGTCTGTCTCCCTCTTGTACCCCCAGGTCTAATACAGATTCTGGCATTCAGTAAACTCAGTAAATATTTGTTGAATAAATTAATAAGCATTTAAAAAAGGAGAAAGTGTATCTGACATATTTATGTATTTTTCATATGCATTGAAATGCAATTTTTTTTTTTTTAACACATATTCTCTTGGGTTAGGGGTAGGGAGGAGGAAGGGTGAGGGTGACAATGGGGGATGGCAAAGGGGCACCACTGAACACAGCCTTGGTCCAACTTTGCCCTGTGCACAGGCAGAAAGTACAGAGACTCCGCCATCCTTGCAGCCCACGAACCACGTGAAGGGTGAAATCACCAGCAGGCAACCCAGGCGTTTCCATTGTCACAGTCCCTCGTGCTCCCGTCAGGGGACTTAGCTGAGGTGTCGCCAGACCCAGAGCTCAGCCCCGCATCTGCATGAAGCGGAGTGCCCCCAGGAATCATCCTCCACATTGGCGTCTCTCGGAGAATCAAGCTCCATTTTGTGCTCAGCCAGAGTGTCTAGATGGCTGCTTTATTATTGATCAAACAGGGCTCTACAGAGAGCCGCCCTGAGATGTGAAAAATCTTAAAAGTCTCCCTTGGCTATGATTCAAGTCAGAGAAACAAGCCCTGAGCTTATTTCAGGACCAGAGGCCTGCCGGTGTGGAGACAGAAGCTGAAAACCTTTCTATCTGACTGCGCTGGACCAGGAAGTCTGTGTAGCTTCCACTCCACGCTGTAATGCTTTCATTACTGTGATCAGAGCAAACCACACACACAACTCTTCCCAGACCATGCTTCCTCCCTTGGCGGTATGGGGGGAAACGCCAGCCATTTGGAGAGCCGCCGGCATCTGGGTGTTCAGCGCCGTGTGGTAAGTCCTCATTGAGCCAGCATGGGGCTGTTGCTTCCTGCACGTGCTTTATGGACGATGTCTCCCAACTTCTCAATCTCAGTGCATAGAGAGGATGCAGATTTCTCTTGAAGAAGGCCTACTTAGGAAAGGAGAGAGAGAGAAATAGGGATTTTGACCAGGCATTTCATATTCCTTTCTCCATTTACGCTGCACAGATAGTGTGAATTTGACCCCCTGCTGTGAATGCTCTGAGAACTGATGAAACTCACATGCTTGTGAGGAACAGAGGTTGGAATCAGATCCAGGAAAATAGCAGAGGTGAGATTCAAACCCACCACTTTATGCTGCTGAGGTGAAGGCTCTAGAAAGAGAGTGGCTAGGGATAAAGCTGAGGGGATTATTGATGGAATCACAGCAACTGGAGGGACAATCTCCCCTCCTCCAATTATCCTTCCCCCAGACTGGGAAAAAGAATGGCACCTTGTTTAAGAACTTCCTTAATCAAGCCCTTGTAAATGGTGATTTCACATCATCAGCAGGGTCTTTATGTAGCTAAAGGAACAGTCATTAAGGAGTGGGAGGTTAGTAATAGGTCCATTTTTTATTCTCAGTAGCGCAAAGGGGTACAATTTGAAAGGAGTTTGGGGATTGGGAGAGAAGAATTAAACTAACACTGGTGCTCATAGTGATGTAGTTTATTAACTCCATTGTGGGCTGAGCTGGCCTTGCAAATTATGGAATAGTTGGTAAGATTTCTTTTCCTTCTTATGCTCTGAGAATTAATGTTCATCCTTGGGAGGTGTGTGTGAGTGTGTGTGTGATATCTCTAGGGCTCTTTGTGTCTGTGTGTTTGTGTCTGATTAAAAAATTGCTTCTAGACCTGAACAATCTACTACGGTAGCCATGAACCACATATAATAACTATTTAAATTTAATTTAATTAAAGTTAAAATTAAATGTGATTAAAAATTCAGTTTCTGGGCTTCCCTGGTGGCGCAGTGGTTAAGAATCTGCCTGCCAATGCAGGGGACACGGGTTCGAGCCCTGGTCTGGGAAGATCCCACATGCCGCGGAGCAACTAGGCCCGTGAGCCACAATTACTGAGCCTGCGCGTCTGGAGCCTGTGCTCCGCAACAAGAGAGGTCGAGATAGTGAGAGGCCCGCGCACCGCGATGAAGAGTGGCCCCCACTTGCCGCAACTAGAGAAAGCCCTCGCACAGAAACGAAGACCCAACACAGCCATAAATAAATAAATAAATAAATAAATAAAATTAAAAAAAAAAAAGATGAGAAAATACTTATATGTTAAAAAAAAATCAGTTTCTTAGTCACACTAGTGACTAGTGGACAGCACAGACGTGGAACATTTCTATCATTACAGAAAGTTACACGGGACAGCGTTGCTCATGACCCTCGGAAGAACAGACAGCAACTCACACCTGCAGGGTGACCTCAGAGGGGACCAAATTTATGCCAAGTCATACCTGAATTGTCTTGGTGCCCGATTCTAGATTGATGGATTGAACAAATGGATGAATACATGTGATTACTGTAGTGAGATGGCTGTCAGGGTGGGAGGCTAAGCACAGAGGAGTAGTATTAGACTTTTTAGACAGGAAGCATGGAGTTAGGGGTGTGGAGCCTGGTGTGTTTGGGGGTAAAGGCCATGGGGATGATGGAGGTCAAAGCACTGTGAAGCAAGAATGTTTGGTGAGTCACCATGGGTGGTCTGTGTCTCTTTTCATCTTTCTGTCGACTGGAAGAAAAGGGGTGAGGGCAGAACCAGCAGATGGTGCCAACATGACCCTTCCTTCTTACATGAGCCTCCTAGAACGTGGTCTACACTTGTCTGCTTTCTCACCGAGTTCTTCTGGGATTGTCTCTGGACCCTGAGGGAGGCATCAAATACCTTCCCCCAAAGATCCCTGTACTAGTTTCCTAGGGCTGCTGTAACAAAGTGTCACAAATTGGGTGTCTTCAAATGGCAGAAATTTATTCTCTCACAATTCTGTTTTCTAGAAGTCCAAAATCAAAATGTTGACAGGGCCATGATTGCTCTGAAGATTTTGGGAAGAATCCTTCCTTGCTTCTTCTAGCTTCTGCTGGATGTGGGCAATCCTTGGCATTCCTTGGTTTGTAGATGCATCACTCCAATCTCTGTCTTTGTTTTCGCATGGTCTTTTCAGCCGTGTGCAATATCCCTCTGTGTCCAAATATCTCTCTTTTTGTACGGACATCAATCATATTGGATTTAGAGCCCATTCTCATCTAGTATGGCCTCATCTTGACTTGATTACATCTACAAAGACCCTATTTCCAAATAAGGTCACATTCACAGATTCCAATTGGGCATGAATTTGGAGGGGGCACTATTCAACCCAGTATAGTCCCTGACTTGGAGGAGCCCCTTACCTACTGGTTTAATGCAAGTAGAAATAAAGATCTTATATTTTCACCTTATTCACTTAACTCATTTTAGAAAGTTTCCCAGGATCTACCATGCCCAAGGCTGTAGCTGGAACCAGGGACACAAGAGACACAGCCTTTGACCTTAAGCTCCTTGCAATCTCACATGTGGCTGGGTCTGAATTTCAGTTTTCCTTTGTGAAGGTGATAGTGAGTCAGAACTGTCTTGTGTTTCTAATTTATGGAGTTTGGGTAGGCACATGGGGGAGGAAATCGGAAACAGCAGTGGAACCAGGAAGCTTTGAGAACAAGCCTGCAATGTGCAGAGTCCCATCTGCAGCCACACCCTTAGTTGGAAGAGTGTCTTCTTAGCCTGGATGCTTAAAGGAGCCTAAAAATCTGACCTACACGAGGTGTTAATAACATCACCTCCACATTATCCCTGTGCAAATCTCATTTTGTGGTGGTTATATAAATCATATTAATGGAAGTTCCTTTGCAAAAGAAATCTATTTTGATACCATTATAATTTATGGCAATGAACAATTTTAATATACTCAAGAGTTATCTGGATGTGAAAATGAGTCATCCACACAATGGGATTTAAAAAATTATCTTTTTATTAGAATTTGATATTGACTCATTAAACAATAATGAATTTCCCTCAGTCCAGCCCAGGGGATAGGGGTGGGTGGAGGGAAAGAGCTGAGGATTATTTTTTCAAATGGGATTGATGAGACCCATATATCCAATTGGACACACTTCCTAGACTCTGCCCGCTGCACCCCACCTTCCCCCCAGGCCTGTCAGTCCCGCCCTTGGCTTGGATATAATGCTCCCTGTTCCTTAGGAGGGAACCACTTGCATATATTTTGTATAGAAGAAAATGCCTAAAAAATGGCTCTGGAATTCATGGTGTACAATTGGACTTTGCATTAATTACCCCCTGACTCCAATCAAAAATTTTTCTCTCACGGTGAAGTGCCTTAGGCTGGCCCAGTTCACCCCAGGGTGGAAGGACGTTCTGCTGGTACCAGATAAATCTGATAAACAACCTCACTACTGCCCACATTAGTCCTTTAGAAAGATCTACAATGGTTTTTGTACAAAGCTAATGTGAATGTTGAGTGTTGCAGGGCTCTCTCTGGGTGACCTCCAATTACTGTGTCATTATTAACAGAATCTCTTCTTCTGTTTCCTCTCATTATGCAACTCAATTACAGAGACTCGTTCTCAGCTGTTATGTCCTTTCCATTTGTTGATCATTGGTGTGTGCGCATTTTCAGGTGGGGCCGATCCACGGGGTGCTAAGGAGTGTGGCCAGTCCTATGTCTTCTAATAGAAGCATGTGTCACACTATTATTTTTCAAAACAAGAAAATTGCAGTGGGGACAGAAGAACATTGATTGTAAGTGAAGTGCTACTAGAAACAATTAAAGAGCTGGGAAGGTGAATTTCATTAATGTTGTGTTATCGTGAGAGCTCGGCCGCTGCAAAGAACCATCCGGCAAATCTCATTTTCTCTCTTCAGTGGTAAAGGTCCTGGGAGGTCTCGGGGAGTCTAATGAGGCCTAGGAGAAGCTGGGTCCAAGGAGGACCAGCAGGTCCTCCGACTGCTGGTCAAGAATTCGAAACAAGCCTTCAATTTAGCACAAAGATGACCTCCCTTCTACCTGCACTTCAGGTGCAAAACTCTTAACTGTGATGAGATAAAGTGGGAAATGAGGCAGTTAATTGAACTGGGTGATGAGGACCTGCTAGGGAGAGAAAACACTGTTTGTAGCTTCAGATTTTCCAGGTTTACCTTTTAAAATATCCATCTAAATTCCAACCTTTCAAATAGACTCCAAACCAAACCCTTTATCTGGCACAGTCTTAACTGTCAAAATGTTTCATTACACAAGAAAACATGTGTACTGCTCATATTTTCAAAACAGACACATACTGCAGCAATCACAGGACAGGCAAACAGATGACTCGGGACTGTTAGGAAAGTCACATGCTTCTGGAAGTTCCTACCCGTGTCGTCTTTTGAGGGTAGGGCCACCCAGCAGTGGAGATAGATGAAATTTTTTTCCCAAACACTCTGCTTGTTAAGATGATCCAGTCAATGGGAAAAGTGAGAAGACTCTGGAGAAAAGGTTTAAAACAGTGTTTCTGTCTCTTGGTGGCACTTTAATCCCTCATCGCAGGTGTGTCTAATCAGCTCCAGCATCCCAGGCCCAGGGTCCTCTAGGACTGGCACTCAGTGTGCAGTATGGTGTTTCATGAGTAAACACACAAGGCCCATCACTGCAGCTACAAAACAACTTTCCTGATGAAATTCATTTTTCCAGCCATTAGTATAATAACCATAATCAATCTTCTCATTGCCAAGCACAGAATCCCGGTACAGCCAGTTCTCAGTGATGCAAAGTAACTGATATGCCAATCAGACAAATATTGTGTTAAATTGCACTAAACAACAGTGACAAATGGCACGTTGCACATACATTAAAACTGTGCTTCTCCTTAGATCCATCATAGAATTCAAGGGCATCAGAGTGAAGTCCATCATCAAATCAGTGAGTGACAGAGTGGAGGTTGGCAGGTCTTTCTGGGTACTTTGATATTTATTGCATAAGAAATCACAGCAAAACTTAATAGCTTACACAATGACGATGTTTCATTTTTCATGATTCTGCACTTGGGGCTGAGTTTCGCTGGGTGGTTGTTTGGTTCCATGAATGGCTGCTGGGTCTAGACTACCCAAGATGAATTCTTCACTCCATGGCTTCCCCCCTCAGCTGGGGTAGCTGGAGTGGTTGGGGGCTGGCTGGGGCATTCTCTTTCTTTCCATGTGGTCTTTCTGTGTTGTTGGACCTATTCTTATAGTGGCTCAGGGATCCAAGTGAGAGCATTCCAAGAGGACAAGCCTCCGTGTGCAAGCACTAATTCACCCTGTTTGAGTCATTCTTGCTAATGTCCAATTGATCAAAGCAAGACAATGGCTGAGCCCAGAGTTCCTGTGGGAGGGGACTACACAAAGAGGGTGTGAGGACAAGAAGGCATGGCTTATTGGTGGCCACCAAAATAATAACAGTCCACTATACTGGGATTGTTCCTGACTGGGCCTAGGGAGTACATACACACACACACACACACACACACACACACACACACACACACACACGGAGGCATGCACTATCTGGGGACTAGAGTATATTACCCCGGCATCAGAAAACTATCCTCTGTGGCTTTAAAATTTTCTCCTTGTTCTTCTTCTCTTCCTCCTCCCGCCACCCTGTCCCCCTCCTCCTTCTTGTACAGTTTTCTTGATATATAATTTACATATCATAAAGTAAACCTGTTTAAAGTACACAGTTCAATGGTTTTTAGTTTACAGAGTTGTACAATCATTACCATAACCCAATTTTAGAATATTTTATCACCCCCCAAAGAATACTTACTAGCATTTACTCCGCACCCAACCCCTGCTTTCCCTCCCTCCCAGCCACAGGCAATCACTACTCTATTTTCTTTCTTTATAGATTTGCCTATTCTAGACATTTCACATAAATGAAGTCATACAATATGTGGCCTTTTGTGAGTGACTTCTTTTGCTTAGCATAATGTTTCCAAGGTTTACCTAGGTGGTAGCATGTAACAGTATTTCCTTGCTATTATTGATGAATAATATTTCCTTATTTAGATAGATATACCACATTTTGTTTATCCATTCATCAGATGATGGATATTTGGGCTGGTTCCATTTTTGGCTCTTATGAGTAATGCTGCTATGAACATTCACATATAAGTTTTTCTGTGGACATATGTTTTCATTTCTCTTGGGTAGTTATCTAGGAGTGTAATAGATGGGTCAAAACTCTATGTTTATTACTGTGAGGAACTGCCAAACTGGTTTGCAAAGTGGCCACACTGTTTTACATTCCCACATTTGTTTACTTTTATGCTAGTGGAGGACAGATCCTCCCCTGTTTAAGATGGCTCGGTAAGGAGGTAGAGTAAAGACAAGATGCTATCTCAAAACCACTTTGGGCCCCAGGACTCTGTAATTAATGGTTGATTCCCAAAGCCAAAACAAATAATGGAATCAACAGAAATGTCTGAGTATGTTGTTGTCCTAGATTCCAACTTCTAAGACAACAAAGGGCAGCAGTGGTTGTGGGCAGTGGTCTAGCCTCCGTGGACCATGGGTCTCTGCTGGTGGCTAGGTTGGTCCACGCTTGGCACTTCTGCTGCCTACAGAACCAAGTGCCTTCTTCACTAGATTGAAGGTTATTGGGCCTTCAGAACCCTGCCAGTCGGACAAACTGAGGGAGGCTTGAACCACTTGGCAAGAGTTTAGTAAACCTGTGTCTAACCAAGGTCATTTTCCAGGCATTTCTTATTTTGCTGACTACCAGTTCTGCAACCTGGCCAGCCAAGAAGCTTGTGCCTCAAATTCCTGAGGTAGAGCTGAGAGAGAACCAATTCAAAGCCCCCAAGTGTCTCCAGCGTAGAAAAATCCCAGCTGTTATGTCCTGCTCCTTGGTGCCTGGTGGGATGCTTCTGTTGTAAGAATCAGAGGTCCTGAGGGGCCAGGGGGGAACTCAGGACATGGACTGAAGAGATGCCATCTTCCTTGTTGACTTGACCAGAGGGCCAGGGAGCTATTTTCCCTCCCTTCTCCCCAACTCCTCTTTGGAGACTTAATCTCTTGAGGTAACAACTCAAGGGATTGCCTCTTAACAGCTGTGTGTGGGGTGGTTGGATCTAGATGGCAGAATCTATCCACCAGCTTGGCATTCCTCCTTCTAGCCAGCTGGACCCTCTTGTTCTCATTTACAATGCTCCCCTCTGGATCATGGCCTGGGATGGAAAAGCTACAGCTAGAACCTTGTACACTAAAAATAACTTTATAAAAATACAGCTAACTTCATTTTAGTGGATTCTTAAAATGCCCTAGAAGGCTGGGCCCTTCTCTCAGTTTCTAATGTGTGTTGACATTGTCCACGCACTCTCTGACTCCCACAGGAAATTCTGGGCTGCTGGGGGCAAGTCTGGCTTTCTTTACGGCTGTCTTGCCAAGGCCCAGTCACTGCACATCACAGAGCAGGCTTGCAGGGAGCATTTGGAGAGGGAATGCATACATGGATGAATGAGGACAGTGATATGCATGAGAAGACTGTCTTTATGCATCTAGTGGGCTCTCACATGATGAGGAACCAATCTAGTCTATGTAACTTCCCAGTGAAGACCATGGCCCAGGGGATGGATGTCATAGGTAGATTGGCTCTCACTCTAAGGAAAGTATCCTCAGCATTAGAACTGCTGCCTTAGGAAGGAGTGATTGCCCAGTCACTTTGTGTTCAAACAGAAGCCAGCTGTCTATCCAGAGAAATAGGGGAGAGGATTCCTGGCGAAGACTTGGATCCTCTTTGGATCCCTTTCAATACTGAGGTTATCCAGCCGCAGCAGAGGGCAGCTTCTGCCCTTCCAAACTAACCTTAAAGTAGACTCAACTCTTCCTCCCAAATTTGTTCCAGAAGGTATTTGGGAAACATAGATTGTACTTAAGATGTTGTAGTAGAAACTGGAGAAGGCAGCAGCTGCTCTGTCCCCCAAGTTCTCCTTTGATGTCCTCTCCCTGGTCTCCCCTGTTGGCCACCAGCATCTGGCCTCTTGTTGGTTTCTCCGTCCCTGTGTTTTTGCTCTGGGATCTTCCCTCCTTCCTTCAGGATCCCTCTCTACCCTTCTCCTTTTGGGACAGAGCCGTTTGACTTCTTGGCTTCTCTAATCTTGAACACACACACCCATCACCTCTGCTCCACACGCCCTTCACCAATAAAGAAGCCTGCAGCCACCAGGATCCATTCTGTAGAAAGTGGTCTGTGTGTTTAATGACGTGGATTTTCCTTTGGAATCTTTGTGGGAATTCAACATTTTCAACTATAGAAGAGAGGGAGGAGAGAAGGAAAGGAAGAAAACAAGTGAGTTCATTTTTCTCTCTGATTTAGAAGGGCTAAGAGCCTCTTTCCAACCCCACATCCTCCTCTCCACCCAGGAAGAAGAAACATGATGAGGTCAGGGAGGGTAGTGATGGTGAGGTTAATATTGCTCAAGAAATGGAGTCAATGTCCTCAGGACCGTCCCTGGTCCCCAAGATGAGGTGAGCAGCCCTTCCCTCCGTGCTCCACATGCCTTTCCTTATCATGCTTACCTCAGCTGTGATTTTATATCCATATATGAGGGTATTTGATTGCTTTTTTGCTTCCTCAAAATATTTTAAACTCCATAACAACTGGGACTGTGTCTGTTTGGATTCACCATGGAATCCACTCAGGGCCCAGAGAAAATTCTGGACAGAGAATAAGTGGTCAATTAATGTTTGTGAAATGAATAAATGGATGGAAATAGAAAGAAAAAACATAATTTTTATATGGACATATTTTTAAAAATATATTTATTTGTTTATTTATTGGCTGTGTTGGGTCTTGTTTGCTGCGTGTGGGCTTTTCTCTCTAGTTGTGGTGAGCAGGGGTCACTCTTCATTGCAGTGTGCAGCTTCTTACTGCGATGGCTTCTCTTGTAGTGGAGCATGGGCTCTAGGCGTGCGGGCTTCCGTAGTTGCGGCATGTGGGCTCTGTAGTTGTGGTTCACAGGCTCTAGGGTGCTCAGGCTTCAGTAGTTGTGGCTTGCGGGCTCAGTAGTTGTTGCGCACGGGCTTAGTTGCTCCGCGGCATGTGGGAGCTTCCCAGACCAGGGATCGAACCCATGTCCCCTGCATTGGCAGGTGGATTCTTAACCACTGTGCCACCAGAGAAGTCCCTGGACATATTTTAAATAACTATTTATATGGACTGCAGAACAGTCTTTGGAAGGAAATTAATCGTCATAGTTGTATTTGGTTTCAGGGACTTGAGTGAAAACCAGATGAAACCCCAGTAAGAGTCCCCACCATCCCCAGCCTCACTCCCTTCCACTTCCAAGGGACCAGAGCTCACCCTTCCGTTTCCCAGCCAAGCCTGCAGATGCTGAGCCTGGAACCCAACCCTCCCCTTAGGGAACCTGCCAAACAGAATAGCGAAAGCCTTTGACATGCCTGTGGGCATATCACAGGAATGGACCCAAGCACAAGGACTTCTTTATCTTCTAGGGAGGGTGTCTAGTTAAAAGGAAAGGAAGAATGGTCAGGAAAATTGGTGCAAAGTGAGGGCTTCCAAGGATAAGACTAGAGGAAGAAGGAGAAGTAGGAGAGTTAGGGAGTGAGGGAGGCTCCGTGAGGCTTGTCTTCCAGAAACCAGGGCAATGAAGTGTGCTTTGTGTGCAGCACAGGGGGACGAGGTGGCCAGATCAGGGACTAACACCAGTAAGGAGAAGTTCTCTACTAGTTGAACGGGCAGAAGGGAAGAGAGACAGAGAGGGGGAAAGAAGAAGAGCCAGAGGCAGGTGCGGAAGGAAAATTGTAAGCAGGCCAGGTTCATTCAGCAGCTTATATGCATCTGATATGATCCCTGGGATGGTGGGAAATGATGCCTACAATTTCAGGGTAATTACATCCAATGATCACACTCCCTCCTTCCGCTTCCCAGGTGTTGTCTCCAGCACCAATTGCATGGTTCCACTCTAGACCTTGAAGAATGGTGAGGGAGGGACAGTGGTGCCAGTGGATCCCTAGGAAGGGGACTCAAGAAGAAAGGATATTTCCAGGGGACCCCTGAGGAGGGGGCTGCAGTATGTCAAGAGTCTACCCCCATCTCCACCAGCTTGCCAGCCCACTGCCAAACTGCCTATTGATATTTATTTGTTTCTTGTTTCTTTGACAGCACCACATACACACAAAGCGTTGCTGGCATACACAATTAATCAGGCGGAGTATTTCTGATTTGTTGTTTAACCCTGCCTTGCACTTAACAGGTCTAGGTCCCAGGGCCCCATGGCTCTCTCACATGGTTCCCTAGCAACCAAATGAGACAGGGAAATGTGCACAGTTTCATCACGACAAGATGTTAGGTCAATTAATATTCATTAGCAGTGCCTGTGTTTGGCTGCTAGGAGACATTTTGGAGGAAAAAAAAATCTGTTTTGCCTGAGTGGGGGATGGAAGGGGTGTAGGGACCAATGAATATGTATATTATGTACAGAAGATGTGTTTTCTTATACTTACACTAGCACATTGGTTTGTGCATGCAGATTTAAAAAAATCATCGTGTATTTATAATTATTCTTTTAAGTTAATTGTATGGGAATAGGTTTCAGAAACAAGAGGAAGGTTCTACCCCAAAATATTTATCATGGCCCATTCAGGTCACCTGAAATTATATCACTAGTAATTATTTTATTGATTCTATGATTTTTTTAAGACTTTGTTGTATGTTCAACAGAGTCTGAAAAGTACAGAAGAAAATCCAGATATTTCCTATATACTCATCATGTTAAATAACCGCTTATTAGCCTCTTGGTATAGGTCCTTTCAGTGTTTTTTTTTTTCCCTCCAGAAATCACACAATCACACACACACAGCGTCACATACTGTTTTACAAAAAGAGTATTCTATACATACTGTTTTATAGGCTGCATTTTATAATTCAGCATTATGATGAACATTTTCTTGTGTTTATAAGGATTCTTCTACAACATCATTATTAGTTGCATAATATTTCAGAAAGTGTATTTCCTATGGCTCATTTAACCAAACTCCTATTTTTATTCACGCCTTTAAGTTGTTTACATTTTTTGATGTTATAAATAATGCTGCAATGAATGTCCTTGCACAGTCATCTTTCAGACTTTGTCCAGTTATTTCCTGAGAGTAAATTCCTAGCAGCAGAATTACACATTTAAAGGTCTTTTAAACACTTTGTCATGTTTCTCTTCAGAGAGAAGGGAACAATTTCTACTTCTCTTGAAAGTGTATGAAGGTACACCTGTCATCTTTTTAAGTAACCCTAGCAAAGATCACACATGAAGTTCACAATGTCCATTGTCTGAGTTTTATCAGAAACTTCCCTTTACCACAACAAGACTGGAGCTCTGAGCCCCTTTGAGGGAGAGGGTGCAAATTCTAAAAGAGGGGGAACTGGGGGTGCAGAAGACTGGTGATTTTACCTCAGCTGTGCCTATGTTTTCAGGCAACTCATCCGCCATAGCCCCAAAGTGCAGCCTGAAACCAGCCAGCACAGAGATGATACACTCTGCCGGCCTCCAGCCTCCTGCCCATATTGTGTTCTGGAAAGACTGCTCCTGACCCTGGAGGTGGCCCCCAGAGCTCTGGTTTTAGTCTTGGGGCTCTGGTAGACCCTAATCCCAGCTCCAGAAAGATGATGGGTGGGGAGGACCAGAGAAGGCCCTGAGGATTTTTGGTGGACCTGAAGGGCTTGCCTCAGGGAGAGAGAAGGCAGGTCTCAGCCCCCTTGGGAGTCCCGGTGAGGGAGACAAGGATGGGATCACTAAAGGCAGGGCTGCCTGTGGCCTCCGAAGTCCTCCTGGTAACGCTCTAACGTGGCATTGTTTCCTTTTCACTCCCAGAAAACAGAAAACTCCTCCCACCCTCAAGCTACATGCGACAGGAGGTGGGGCTGGGGAGTGGGAACAGGAGGCCTGTTTGTCTCCTTTTCCTGGATTCTGTTTAAAAACAGGTCCTGGTCAAGCACAATCAAGTACCATAATTTGAACTTCCAAATCAATGAGACCAACGCAAACTCTTGTGCCTGTTGGCCCAAACTGGGCAAAGGATCGCACTCTGGGGACAGTTAGCGAGACTTGATGTGGTCTGATGGCTTGTGATAAGGACTGGTGGCCAGAAATGGGGTAGGATAGAGCAGTGGTTCTCACAGTGTGGTCTGTGGGCCAGCTGATCAGCATCTGGGAGCTTATCAGAAATGCAATTTCTTGGGCCTCACCCAAATCTACTGAACTGGAATCTCTGGGGAAGAAACCCAGGCATCTGTGTTTCAACAAGTTCTGCAGGTGATTCTTACACAGGCTTAAATTTGAGGACCGATAGAGCATGGGGTTGTAAGAAGTTTTCAGTCCTGACTTTATCTGCCATCCTGTGAGACACCATGTAAGGCCCCTTATCTTTCTTGGCTTTAAGTAAGGAGATGGAGACTTGACCCTTTTTGCTGCAACTCTCTCCTCTTTAAGTATATCATCTAAATAAGGTGTGTGCTGCTATATTTAAAATGGATAACCAACAAGGACCTACTGTATGGCACAGGGAATTCTGCTCAATATTATGTAACAAACTAAATGGGAAAAGAATTTGAAAAAGAATAGATAAATGTATATGTATAACTGAATCACTTTGCTGTACACCTGAAACTAACACAATGTTGTTAATTAACTATACTCCTATGTAAAATAAAAAGTTAAAAGTACATAAATAGGGGCTTCCCCTGGTGGTGCAATGGTTAAGAATCCGCCTGCCAATTCAGGGGACACGGGTTTGAGCCCTGGTCTGGGAGGATCCCACATGCCGTGGAGCAACTAAGCCCACGTGCCACAACTACTGTGCCTGTGCTCTAGAGCCTGTGAGCCACAACTACTGAGCCCACGTGCCACAACTACTGAGCCTACGCTCTTGAGCCCGTGAGCTACAACTACTGAAGCCCACGCACCTAGAGCCCGTGCTCCACAACAAGAGAAGCCACCGCAATGAGAAGCCCGTGCACTGCAACGAAGAGCAGCCCCCGCTCGCCACAACTAGAGAAAGCCCACGCGTAACAACGAAGACCCAACGCAGCCAAAAATAATAAATAAATAAATTTATATTAAAAAATACATAAATAAATAAGCTCTGTGTGTGTGTGTGTGTGTGTGTGTGTGTGTGCGCGCGTATGCACGCATATGTGTGTATGGGTGGGTGGCTAGCTTGGCCTGATCCTTCTATTCCCTTCCCTTTCCTCTCCCATGAGATGATAAAGATAAAGCTTGTTGGAAACAAAAGCCCAGAGTAAAAACCAACCACTGATGTTTATGGCAAAATCCGCTGGGAAAGAGGATCTTTTGGTCCTCCAAGGAGCTGCCTGGCCGATTCTGGCAGGATAACAGGTTTCATGGAGAAGAGCGAGAGAGGCCCTTACATTTTAGAGCACAAATGCAATACTGGTTTGGATTGGACATGATTTGACTTTATGAATTTCTGTCAGCTTTAACACTTCAAAAATGCTCAGTTCCAGTTTGAACTGCTTAGAATGTGCTTTTTCTTTTGTCTGAAAATTAACTGGTTGTGCTCATGATTCAGCAAAACATTGCTCTCTGGGTTTGATTAAGAGTTCAGCAAATTGGTGAAGTCCATTTTCACGTGGGGTATCCCCTGGAGCTAATGTGCCTGGGTGGGAATCCAGGCTCTGATGCTTAGAAATGTGTGACTTTGGGCAAGTCACTTAATCTCTCAGGGCCTCAGTTTCTTCACCCATAAAAAGGGAATAAAAATTATAACTACCATGAAGTTCTGTGAGGATTACATGGTTAATATATGCCAAGTACTGAGGCGGCAGCTTGGCACAGGCCCGCTCTGCTCACTATTCAGATGAATTCGGTTCAGGTCTCCTCAGGTCAAATTCAGACTCACATGTGGCTTTCATGCAGCTCCGCCTCGCTGGGGACAGGGCTGATATTAACTTTTTCTGTCATTTCTACAGCAGGATCTAGCCGCATTTGGAGCTAACTGCATCTCATTTGTTTGCAAGGTAACTGCTTTCTCTTGTTTCATCTCCCTCTCCCTTCCCGCCAATTTCCATTTCTTTTGTGAAATGGTTAAAGTGCTTGACATAATTAGCTGTTAATTGTTAGCAGCTGTACCCATTATCAGTTTAATGCCTAATTAATTGCAACAATTAATGCTGCCTATCCTGTCTTAGGAACTGTTGATGAGGGAAGGCTTGTGTTTTTAAGTTACATCTTAATTAATTTACTTCTAATTTTTAGCATTTAACTAAAATTCCTAAACTGGGGGCTCCTTTCCTCATATGAATAATGAACAGAGGGTCAGTGCAATATGCAGTGGCCTGGGGTCCATCCTGTGAATGTTGGGTGCCCTTCCTAGCAGCTCCAGGCCATCCTACTGCACTGGGGGGCCATGTACACAAATGCAGTTTCTGTAAATTTTTCTGTGCTTCCCTGTTTTGAGAAGGTGAAAAGCCAAGCACCTCAAGAGCAAATGGTTTCCTCCCCATGACTGTTTAATCTGCGACAGAGCACTCATGCCCTTGTAGGTGAATTGTGTGGGACTCAGACCTGGGGCATGAGCTCCCGCAGAGCAAGACTGTCTGGGTCATGACTGCACCTCCAACATCAGTAGGATGTTCAGTCAACTATCGGAGGGAAAACAGAATGAAAGAAGCATAGACTCCATTTTTCGAGCTTCTCCCGGGAGCCAGGCATGGTGCTACATGCTTCACACACATTTACAAAAAATTCTCACAACAACCCGCAAGGTGGATGTTATTATCCTTCCTATCTCCATTTTACAGATGAGGAAACCAAGAGGTGAAGTATCTGGCAAATGACCAAGTTATATATAGCTCAAACCTACATTATTCCACATCCAGTCTAGGCTTGCCACCGAACTGCTTCCACTTTCTTTGAATAAGTTAATAGGTGAATCTTTCAGCACTGTGTTCCAAGGTGACTGGTTTACTTTTAGAGCCTTAGGACTGGACCACATTGCTTTGGGCAACCTCACTGTCAATCATCCAAGGAAGAGGCCAATCCTGGTACAGGAGATGACAGTGGGGTGGGTGGGCTTCTGACTTAGCAGTAGGGTATGAGGCAGCAGGCAGAGGCAAGCATGGGGGACACATTCCTCTCTCTGGGCCTGGAGGAGTTGGGAACTCACACCCTGGCTGTGGGAGATGTGCTCCAGGACACTGTGCAGGATGGTAAGCTTGTTTCTGCAGCGTAGCAGCAGGCTAACGGCTGGGGGACGGACACGTCTGTAAGGCATCACTGTGGTCATAGATCTTAAGCTCTGAGAGGAGCCATGCTTAATATCCAGGTGTGGAAGGCTAAAATGATGGCCCCCAAGATACCCATGTCCTAATCCCTGGAACCTGTGGAATGTTACTTGATAAGGCAAAAAAAAGGACTTTGCATATTGATTAAGGACCTTGAGATGACGAGATTACCCTGGATTATTTGTGTGAGCCTGACATGCGATCGCACATATCTTTGTAAGGGAAAAGCAGAGGGAGGTTTGATGCAGAGGCAGAGATTTGAGTGATGGGACCACAGCCAAGGAATGCTGGCAGCCACCAGAAGCTGAAGGAGGCCAGGGAAAGATCCCCCCTAGAGCCTCTGGAGGGAGCAAGGAAGTTCCTGCTGACACCTTGATCTCAACTGCGTGATACTGATTTCAGTCTTCTGGCCTCCAGAACTGTGAGAGGATAAATTTCTATTGTTTCAGGCCACCAAGTTTGTAGTACCTTGTTAGCAAAGCCCTAGGAAACAAAAACTGGTTTAAGGTTTTTCTTGTTCTAATCTCTTTATGTTATCCCTGAGTGTTCAGCAAAGTGTAAAAAAAAAAGAAAAGACAAAATTAAAAAAATAAAAGAATTTATGATGAGAGCTTGTTTCCTGTTCTCAGAATTATCTAGTTGAGAAGTCCCTTGGGGTAAATATATAACCCATTATAGTGATTTTAAGGTGGTAAATTGAGGATTAAGTCTGAATGCATATTTAAGAGAATCCTCGCATATTTTACTAGAGAGAAGTTTCTTTCTTGCATAAAATGAATCTGGAGTTGGGCAGTCCTGGTGTGACAGCTCCACAGGGTTGTCAGGAGCCGAGGCTCCTTCTATCTAATTGCTCCTATGTGAGGTTTTCCTCCTCATGATCCAAGATGACTGCTAGACTAGAGTTCCAGGTATCGCTTCTGAGTTCTAGAAACAAAATGGAGAAGGAGGCAGAAAGAAGAGTCTGCCCTCTCACTCTTAGGGAGGCTCCAAGGAAATTTCTTATGTAATTTCTGCTTACATCTCTTTGGTTAGAAAGTAGTTTCATGGTGACACAGCTTCAATGGATGATTGCAATTGAAATATTTTACCTGGGTTGCAATGTGCCTAGCAAAAAAAAAAAAAAAAAAAAAAAAAATTAGGTTCTGTTAAGTTAAAGAAGGGGAAAAAGATATTTGGAGGCAACTAGCCATTTCTGCCTCACCAACTATTCAAGCTCTAGAGTTCTGCCAATGAGGGAGATAGAGAAGGATCAAACTGTAATTAATTAATGTGGATCTTACTTTTTAAATATCTCACCTGGAGTAGTTCCTGGTTCTGATGCTACAACTAAGTCCAGTGTGTATAAACTGGAAAGTATCCAGGCAAGAGTGAATAGAATGGCTATGGGTCTGAAAACCATAAGGAATAGGAGGGGAAATGGGTTGCTCAGCTGGTGGAGAATTTTTTTTAAGGAAAAAAAAATCTATTTTCATATAAATTCAGGGCTGTCCCGTAGATACGAGAATGAATTACATCTCTGATGAGACAGAAAAGGAAATGGGGTGGAAGAGAGATCAATTATAGCTCAATGGGAGAAAGAACTTTCTAACAGCTGAAAAGCCAGCAGTGGAACAGCTGCCTCTGGGGAAGTGACTCCCTCATAGGCTGGGAGCTGTCAGGGTCGCAGAGGGTGGGTCCTGGGTAGGAGGTTGGACTGGATGACCTCCCTTCTGACCCTATGAGTCTTTGGGGAGTCAGGGAAGACCCTCCAGGGGCTTGTCAAGGACCGCAGTAGAGGACACAGCACTGTGGTGGTCTGTGTGTTAATGAGTCTGATGATTTATGCTCTCAGGGAGGGAAATTTCCATGCCCCAGGATAACAAAGCCGAGGTTGTTGCTGGGCTAAGGCCTGGAGCTCTGTGGCAGCATCCCAAGGAAAGAAAGCTGGGAGTGTGGCTCAGCTTGGAGCTGAGCCCTGAAAATGGATGGTCCAAGGTGGGAGGGAGCCAGGAAAATTCAATGGCGGGGGCCTCATTTGATGTGACTGCTGCAGTGCTGGACTTGGTAGTGGCAGTCAGCCCGTTGCCTGCATCTTCTGAGACAAGCCTGGCAATCTGGGATTCCCAGGGTCAAGGGCAAGGGCCAGAGGGGAGGAAGAGGCCTGGATCTTTTCTCTGACTAAATCTACACGGAATTAGACTGGAGCCTTCTGCAGACTTAATGCTGCAATTTCTCCAAGAGGCTGAGACTCGCTGCATGACTTTAGGCTGGTATTTTTGTAGGTGTTTGGATTGTGTTGGCTCTTTTGCGAGGTGCTCATAGGTAAAGCATGAACAAGAGATGCCTCTCTAGCCAGAAGAAGTACAATGGCCCAACTTTCGCGAAATGATGGCTCATCCCCACTAACATCAGTGGTGAGCATATGCAGAACTTGAAACATGTATAAGACTCTATGAAACTAGCTTGAACAGCAAAGGACGCTTCTCGGCTCCTGAAACCAGAGGAGATCTGGCACAGAGGGTGCACGGCCTCATGCTTTGCCATCGGGGCTCTCATCCCTCTCCCTCTCTCGGCTTGGCTTTGATTCTTTTTGCACATCAGCCAGGCAGTTGCCTGGGAGAGATTGTTCAGGGGGCTCCAAACCCACAGTTCACATTTCAGCCGCCCCGTGTCTTCATCTCCCCTCTGTCCTTAAGCCTAGAAGCCAGCTCTCTCTGAGACAGTTGTCCTGATCAGAGGGTCTTCAGGAAACAGGAAGGCCCTTAGCAGGGAGCTTGTAGACACATGCCCCAGGGCCTGCCATGCCTTTCTTCTTCAGCTCCCCAGGAGTCTGGGAAGGTTAATTTGTCTATGCTCAACCGGGCACGCTGCCAGCATTTCTGTTAGCAGTGCCAGGACCCTTTAAGGGCTTAAAGTGGTGGCAGCTTCCAAGCTCTGGCCAGGAGGAGTTGCAGGCAAGGAATCACAAACACATCCCGCTGTGTCGGCCTGAGCTTCTCAGTCTTTCCCACCACTCTTCCAGCCTCACCTCGGCCTGGTGTCTCAGACCCCTTAAGCTCTGGACTCAGGTGTGACCATTGTCCCTTTGCTTGGTGTGTGTCCGCTGCCTGGGAGAGACCTTTGGTCTCAGCCTGTAGCTGTGGGCCCTGGGGGCTGCTTTTGGAACCATCTCAGCCAAGGCAGCCCAGCCCCCTGCCGTGGAAGAAGCTGTTTTGACAAATGCTCCGATGCTGTTCATTCCTTCTCAGACCACAGTGCAGGCCCCCAGCCTGCTCTTCTTGCCTAGAAACCACTTGCGTCTGAGTCTTTTTCCTTTGGGGCAGTGCCAGGGGCACAGGGAATTTAAAGAAACTGAACAGATTTATTAAGAGATCTCAGTAAAACTCAGCTTCTAAACTGTCATCATGTGATGTTCACCTGTAAGAATCGAGGTTCTTCATTGCAAGCAATAGAAGCCAATTCTGGCTGATTAAGCAGGAAAGGTTTGGTACAAGGATACTGGGTGTCTCACAGAATCAGTGGAGCCTGGAGAACCAGGCCTGAGGCTACACTTCCAGAACAATGTTCCATTACAGGCTCTGGAACTGGCCTAATGAGAAAACTGCTGTTACTGCTGCTGCTGCCAACTGGATGCTGCAATTTGCATCACTGCCAGGAAGCTGATTATCGCCACCACTGCTGCCTTCGGTGTCAATGCCACATCTGGCCCAGGAATGTGACCTTGGCCATCCCTGTTGCCCCTTAGTCACCTGCTGTGTCTTAGCTACAAAGGAGGCTGAGGTTGACTGCTCTAGTTTCTACCTTTGGGAGGCAGAATCCATAGGGTGGGAAATTCCTCAAATGTAAAAAGGGTGTTCAGAAGGTGCTGGGCAGACAGAAACCTTGACAACTGCCCACATCACCCCTGTCTAAGGTGTGCACCTGCACCTTTGTGGGAGAACAGTTTCCATTTTACTCAAGGGTGCTGCCTAAGGGGGTTGATGCATTGACTGTTTTTGGGGCAGCAGGTGGGAGGAGCAGGGAGTAGCACATGGAGGAGGTGAGGCCTCCAGGGCCAAGTTTTAAGTGGGAAACACAAGTTCCTGGTGGCAGTGATGGGAGGACAGTTCCTGCAGGGGAGGTTGCAGCAACAATGTCCAGGGTCTTTCCTGTTTGTCTCCTGGGACTGATGGTGGGATTCACAGCTGGTCACTCTTGGCTGGTCCTTGCCCTTCAGCCCCAGGTTTCTAGGCTGGAATAGAAGACTTTCTAGACTGTGTCTCCCCTAGAGCTGTTTGATGTAAAATGCTGGGCCACCAGCTAAGACTCACCTGCAAGAAATCAAAGGAGGGCAGCACATGGAGTCCCAAAGTGGGACTGAATCCATCAATGTCATCTCTCTTAAAAAATACCTTCTGGGCTCTCCCATCAAGATGTGGCTCCTACAGAGTCTTGCTTGGGAACTGTGCTACCCAACATCTGAAAGAAGCTTCTGAGACTAAAGCTGATATTTATTGATGCTATGTGTCAGGCACTGTACAGAGGGCTTTACATAAATTATCTCAATTAATCCTCACAGAAACACCATGAAGGATGAGCTATTATTACCCTTACTCTACAGTTGAGGAAACTCAGGCTTAAAGGGGATCAGTAGCTCAGCCAATGGTTAGCCACTCAGCAGCAGAGCTGGGATTTAAAGCTCAGCAGCCTGACCTCAAAGTCTATGCAGCTAAACTCCCTCACCAGGATCTTGCCCTAGAAAGTATTTTGACACCTCAAACATGAGCCTTGGAGTCTCCTTCTCTCTTCAAGGGTTCAGTCTACATCAGGATTAGGAAAACTCTGCTGTAGAGATATCTGTGTTAGGTCTTGCATACAAATAGAAGATCCAAGTGACAGGGTGGCAGCCCCTTCCTAGGCCACACAGCACATCATCCTCGGATGCTTAAATCTGGAGCTCAACTAAGTCACTCATTTGTGAGCAAAGGATGACCGGGGCATAGAGGAGCTGAGACTGAAGGCAATGTCTTCTAGGAGAACTGTGACATATTTGAGACCCTTACTATTTAGAGAAGAACCAGGAAGCTGGTGGGCAGGAGGGCCCAGGTGTCCAGGGCAGAAGGAAACATGAGGAATCACCAAAAAGGAAATGAATGGAGAGAAGAGGCTTGATTGGGAAAGAATAAAATGAGCATCACCCAGGGAAGTCTCAGGAGGCTGGAGGAACGCCCTCAGGCTGTATTAGGCTTCTTCCTCTGCACCCCCTACTTTCCATGTATTTTTTTTTGATATTTATTTATTTGGTGTGCCAGCTCTTAGTTGCGGCAGGAGGGCTCCTAAGTTGCAGCACATGTGTTTTCTAATTGTGTCTCTAGGTGGTCGCCTCTCCTAGTAGACTGCAAGTTACTCAAGACAAAGGGCCCAGCATGCAATAAGTGCTCTATACATGTTTGTTTACTGAGATGAATGAATGAATCCTATCCTAGGCACAGCAAGGATTTGGGGGAACTGAAGGAAGATCTAGCCTGAGAAAGGAAATCTCCTAAAAAAAGGGAAAAAAATCCTCTTTGAAGTTAAGTTCTGCCTCTAGTCTAGGCAGAGGCAGTCCTGGAGATGTGAACACCTGGCTGGTGACGTCCTGCCTGTTAGAGGATGCCACCACTGTGTAACACCCCCTCATTCCACTGAGGCTGCTCAGGCTGATGGAGACTCCAGGGTGACATTTTTGCTGTTCCAGCAGAAGGAGGGGGTGAACTCTATACTCTAGAGACTGAAAACTGTCAGGAAAGAGACAGAAGTGGCAACGGGGGTGGGGAATTGTAGAATGTCAAGAGTTAGCGCAATATCTTGGAAGAAGCTTTGCATTAGAGTCCTTCATTCAGTAGACATTTATTGAGCATTTATTATGTATCAGACCCTACTAACCACAGAGGACCGAGTGATGAGCGAGACAGACAATCCCTGCCCTCATGGTGTTGATAACCAGGTGGAGAAGACAACCCACAATTATCACATAATCTGAGAAAACTATATTGGAGAGGTCCAGGGTGTTATGGGGGACACAGGAAAGGCATGGAACCCAGGTTTGGGGAGCTGGGAAGTGGCACCTAAGCTAAAACCTTATGTAGGAATTGGCCAGGGGAAGATGGTTTCAGATCCGGGGAGAAAAAGCCTGGCCTGTTAAAGGAGCTGAAATAAGTTGCATCTGGCTGGATGTAAACTATGACTGGAACAATGGTGACAGGTGACTCGGGAGAGTTAAGGCTGTGTAAGGCCTGGTTAACCATGTTAAGGAGTTTAGACTCCATCCTGATACAACCTGAAAAAAAGCCATGGTCCCATGTGGATTAGTTTCTATATAGAGTTGCATTTAGAGAAGGGTGTTCCAACCACCAAACAATAATTAAAATCTTGACTTAGATCTCATAAGGAATGTTAAGAGGGATCTTCTCACAACCCACAGGAATCCTTCTCAGAAGTCCCCTGTTCTCCTCTCCAGTTGTCTCACTCCCCACAGCTGCCTCTGACACCCCAAATCCCAAACTACTTCTCCAGCCCAGCTCACATGATTTCCCTTCTCTTATCCCTCACGCCTGTGCCGTGTGTGGATTGACGATCCCTACGTTGAGTTAGTTTAAAACAATATTAATTTAGGGCTCAAAACATGAGCCTGGCAAACCTTTCTCTCCCAACCCCAGTCCCCATCTTATGTGTGTCCCACCAGCTTTACAAAATTAGAGTATTTGGGCCATCTTCACATATGGGCTTTCCTGAAGCCACCACACACCTTGATGCCTGTACTGTGACACAGCCCTGGATCCAGTCAGAGCAGAGATGAGGGAAAGTGACCCAAGAAGATCCAATGGGAAAGGAACAGAAATCAGAGCCAAGGTCACCCAGCCAAGCCATGAACCCAAAAGAGCTGGAAAGAGATGGCAAATCCAGATAAAAGGCTGCTGGGCAGAAAATGGGAAATTACATGAAAATAAGAAACTTTTAAAGTGAAAGGTGGAAAGTTGAGCCAGCAAAATTTCCCTAAATTGGAGAGGGTGTCGCTAGAGTTTTCAGAAAGTGACTGCAGCCTCATGATCTGCCATCAAGGGAGAGAAGACAGGCCATGGGAGGCGGGCAGCCAGCTGAGTGCCCACAGTTTTACACTTTAGTTCCTCCAAACCACAGAGAGATGGGGAGAGGTAGGAAAGAAGAAGAGGAAGACTAAGAAGTAGAAGGAGGAGGGAGGAGGGGAAGGGGAAGAATCAGGAAGAAAGAACAGAAAAGGGGGAAGAGAGGTGGCATGTCATTCCCTCTCTACCCACAGGTCCATCACAAACTGAATTGCTGGACTCTCTCCAACGATCCTAATTCCTGATTTTACCTCAAATAGGTTTTAGTAGGAATGGTTGTGGAAATGTTTTTTTTCTTTAAAAAATATCCAAGCATATTTATGCTTCTAATTAGCTTTCTGGTTCCTGGAACTCTCTGTGGAAAAGACATTGTCCCAGAATTGAGCTCTAATCCTCAGCAGATAGGCAAGTTCTCATTGAGAGACGCTTCTCAAGGTCTTCCTGGGGTAGAGCCGCCCTGCAGAGAGCCTGGCAGGAAGGGCCTTAGGGATACAGGAGCAGACAACTTAGGGCCAGGCCAATGGTGAGAGTGTCTGGACTACAAACCACCAGCCATCCAAACGTTTCTAGAAGCTGAATCCTGGGCCCCAGTCCCTGTGATTCTGATTAGCTGGTAAGCCACTGAAGGATCATCTAGATAATGACTGTCCTGGTTAGGAAAGGATACATTTGCTAAGACACTCACATTGAGAAGGCAACTGCTCAGGCCTTAAGTCACACTCTAATGCGCCCTCATCTGGAGTTAGCACCTGGCAACCAGCCTGACGATGTATATGGATGAATCTAGAAGCCGATGTGGATGGGGCTTTTTGAGTGAGCAATCCAGGTCCTCCCCTAGCTCTATGGACCCTGCTGCCAGACCCTGAGAGAGCCAGGCCAGTTGGGCCATTTCCTGGACCGCAGTCTCTAAAGAGCGTGAAAACATCACCAAAAACGTGATAAGATGGAGAAAACTTCTCTCAAGAAGAGTATTCCATGAACTTATTAGAAATGTTTTGATAAACTTCTTGGAGGTCAATGGTGAGGCCCCCTCAAAGGGCAAGCTTGATCAACAAAAACACTTGCTAAACTGTCTTTTTATTTTTTTTTAATTTATTTATTTTTGGCTGCATTGGGTCTTTGCTGCTGCGCACGGGCTTTGTCTAGTTGCAGCGAGCGGGGGCTACTCTTTGTTGCGGTGCGTGGGCTGCTCATTGCGGTGGCTTCTGTTGTTGCGGAGCATGGGCTCTAGGCACGCGGGCTCAGTAGTTTTGGCACTCAGGCTCAGTAGTTGTGACTCTTGGACTCTAGAGCACAGGCTCAGTGGTTGTAGCGCACGGGCTTAGTTGCTCCACGGCATGTGGGATCTTCCTGGACCAGGGCTTGAACCCGTGTCCCCTGCATTGGCAGGCAGATTCTTAACCACTGCGCCACCAGGGAAGCCCGCTAAACTGTCTTTTAAGGAGGGTGGGTCTAATTAACATGGGAATCTTGTTTTAAGGATGGGGGTACTGTGTGTGGTGCAAGAGCAATCGCTCAGGGAGATGAGAGCTGGCAAGGATTTCCTCCTTCTCTGCTTCTCCCCTTCTCAAGTGTAGTCTCTTCTAAAGCCTCGGGTTTCTGTGTCCACATCCCTCCTTCTCCAATGGCATTTATAGGAGCACATTGCTTTTATTAAAAAGGTCAACTCCTGTTCTTCCCCACCCTTCTGGGAGCTTCCCCTCCGCCAGCTCTCAGTTCAGGGCTCATAACGGCAGGCTCCCACTCCTGCCTGGTCTCAGCCCTCTCCACCTGCAGGCCCCTTGCCACCTGCAGGTCACTCCCTGGCTCCTGCCCTCATTCCCACGAGCACAGTCATGGCTCCAGGCCCCTTGAGGACTGGACTTTACCCTCCAGCACTTTGATTTTGGTGACACCCTCCCTTCCTGGGGTTTTGAACTTTGGATTCTTACAGAGTTTGATGCTGTGACCACTCTTTGGGTTTTGGGGAGGTCCCTGCAGCCTCAGAGGCGATGATTTTGCCCTAGTTACTGATCATGGAACCCCTTCTCCATCAGTGCTCTGGGCACCCTCAGGCATACGAAGAGGAGATTGCGTGTCCAAGCCTTCAAGACGCAACCCACTGTGGATCCTGTTGGGCCTCATACTTTGTACTGGGCTGTGCAGATCTGAGCCTGGGGGAAAAAAAATGGGCTGAGAAGCAAGGCCTCTTTATGGGTGGGGAGGTCTTTTAAACCCACCGGCAAGGGTTGCCTTTTATTGAGAACAGCACCTCCATGTTTGAGTCCCAAGACCACTCTGTGAAAATATAATTCCTACTAAGGAGCACTTACTACAGTCGGTTCTTGTCCTTTGCAGTCTCGGGGTCTGTAAAGTCTCCACGATGCTGAACTAGCGAGTGATGAACTGCAGTTCCTGCGTAAGTACCGGGTTCGCTTCCTCCCAGCCTCTGGTCACCACTCTGTTGTCCACCATCCAATACACACCCTTGTTTTCTGTGTGTTTCTAAAGACACCTTATTTAATATATTTTTTGATTCACTAATGCTGAACTCACGGCCAACAGCATGATCACTCACGCTCAACAGAGCTCGTCTGATATGGGGACTTTCTCCGTGGGGCACGCTCAGCCTCCTTGCTCGTGGGAACCTAGATGGCACTTCAGCACGAGGCTCGGTGCCATTCGAACGGTGACATCACACACACACACACACACAGGCAAAACACAAAAATATGAACAATGTGGCACTAAATAGACCGTGAAAAGGACATTTGTTCACAGTATGAGCTCAGCACGGATGCCGAGCCTCTCCTGGTGCCACCTCAGCTGGGACTGTGTGCGCCAGGTCACTCAGATTTGTCACTGCTCCCTGCGTGCGTGTCCGGGAGTGGCCGTGGATGTGCCATGAGTCTCAATTTGGGGATGACAGAAAAATTTAGCAAGTAGGCAAATTTGACAATGCGGAATCTGCAAATACTGGGGATTGACTTGCAGTGCCAAGCACTGCCCTGGGAGGTGAGGCTGGGGTGACCCGTGCTCTGCAGATATTCTTGGAGGGTCTGCCTTTGACCTTCCTTCTTGGCCCACCAGAATCCGATGGCTTGAGGGGAGTTTTCTGGCTGTACAGTCTGTGTGTTCCAAATGAAACATCTCCTGGGGTTCAGTTAATCAGCAGATGGAGGAGTGACCTTCAGTGGGAATCACCTTAATATTTAAGGTGCAGAATATCCGTGGCAGCTCTGTGTGTACTGTACAAAGAACAGTCCCTTGTAATTTGGTTCTTTTTGAAGAGTTGCTAATAATTTTGCACTCAATTTCCATTTAAATAGAAACATTAACCTCTGGAGCCTGGAGAGGAGCCTAGAAGGGGTGCGTAAGTATGGCTCTTATCTCCATGGCTCAGGATGTCCCCGGAGTCAATCCAAACAGACTACTAAATCACACTCCTCAGCAGATGAGGGGCTGACTCCTGCTCTGAAAGACCCTTCCCCTCTCTTCCAGAAAGTCCACTCTCTCATTTACTCACCTGCTGCATGGTGAGGAAGTTCTCCCTTAAGTCTACCCTAAAGTTTTCCCGCTGGAACATAAGCCTTCTTTTTCCTGGACCAGCTCAGGGCAGACAATGGAAACCCACTTCCTAAGCTGACAGTGAAGTGCCTAAAAAACTGAGCAGGAGACCCAGGTGGAGGCTGGAACAAAGCCCAGGTGTCATCGAAAATAGCGTTTTATCATTCAGCAACTACAAGAAGGCAGGAGAGGGCAGGAGAGGAAAAGCAGGAGGGGCAGGACTGCCCTCACCCTCCCTGGGGAAGTGCAGCCTCCCTGGTCCCAACTTCCCAATCCCCCTCCTCAGCCTCTTTCCCTTCTGTTTCCAACAATGAAGTGACCTCTTTGGTCAGCTTCCCTGCTCTTAGGGGGCATGCTTTTCTCTTTCCTGTCATTTACTGTCTGCTTTCTAAAAATAGTAACAATTAGAGAAGTCTGCCCATCATTCCTGTTTTCTTTTCCTTGCCTAAATTTAAATTCCATTGGTTTTATCTCCTGTAATTTTTGAGCTGAAGGGGCCTCTGCAGGCTGTGAGTGACTGTGGAATGTGCACGTGTGCACGTGTGTATGTGTGTGTACGTGTGTGCATATGCGCATGTGTCTCTGTGCATATATGTGTGTGCATGTGTGTATGTGTGTGCATGTGGCACACTTACACATGTATGTAGGGGTTTTTGAGATCAGTAGAAGGCAGAAAGGAGTGTGGACCAGTTATCTGTTGTTGTGCACTGGTTGCTTCTCACAGCATCCCTAACACGCAGGGATCCCTCATGGATGCTGGTGACGGTGAGATACTTTCCATTTGCTCGCCAGATTCTCTCCCCAGCTCTCTGCACTGCTCTCACCCCCTGGGGCCGACCTGATGGACAGCATCAATGTGCTCCTTGCCCTCTAGCTTTCCGTTGAGTTTGGTCATTGGGGAGCCACAGTGGTTGATGGGAGGGAAAGGAGAGTGTAAGGTCAGAGCATTTATCACTGACCTCTTTCCCGTAGGGTTGCCTTGGGCTGGCCGCGTTCCTAGACCACTGCCCGTATCAAGGCAGCCCTCTCTGCTGGTTTGTTCCTTCCAGGTTATGGACACTGCCCCTTCCCTTATTCCTCCGGGTTACTGCGTTCTCTCTTTCCTCTGTGTCCTGCCTACATTTTTGTAGATAGTCTTTTGTTAAACCCTCCTGAATCTTCCTGATTTGAGTGTGCTCTGCGTTTTCTATTGGGATCCTGACTTATCTAGAGGATCTTGTGGTGATGGCCACTGGCTAGCTGCATTTGTAATCCGTGCGGTGGTCTCCATTTGTCTCTGTCCCTCTGTGTCTGTGTCTGGCCCCAGTCTCCATGGAGGGGAAAGCTGGGTGATGAGCTTTGTCATTTCTCCAACTGAGCTGTTTGCTACAGGTGTTGCTTCTCTCTGCCCAGGGGAGCTGCAGCTCTGCTCCCCTGGAAGAAAGAAAGGACGGTGCCATCTCTCTGCTGCCTGTTTTAAATATCCCTCCCTCGTTGTTCCTAAAGAGTACCCCCTGCTGGCCAGGAGGAAGATTTAGCAGATTTTTACTGAGGAATGGGGGGCTGTAACCCTCGTTCGTTGCCCCTCCCCCACACTTGGGGCTAATCCTTGCAGCTGAACTCTTGACGATGTCATCCATCCTCCATACGGACGCTCCTGGGCTGTGGGTGGATTTCCAGCTTGGACCATGATATTTCTCCCTCCCCACCATTTTCTTTTAATCTTTTCTTCCTCTGGTGTCCTGGCTCCACCTCTTTTTCCCTGGACATTTCACCCTTTTTACAGAGAAAACAAAGCCCATGTGAATTCGGCACTTCCTTTCCCTGGTGGGGTTTAAGTCTTGGGTGACCATGCAGCTAGATAGCTGTGTTCTTTGGGCCTATTTTCTGCAGGCTGCCTGTGGTGGACTGTGACCTCAGTGACTGCTGGCTCCACAGGGGTGGGTGGGGAGGAAAGGGTGAATTCTTGTTCCGTGAATGGGGAACAAGGGGGTGGTGGCAGGGGTTAGAGGCAAGACCCATTTGGAGCAATGGTTTGTTTTGCCCCTAATGTCCTAATTCATAGAGATTAATTTCCTTCCAACAACACTCATTTCTTTTTAGCAACTTAATTTCATCTCTATTTCTTGTGGAAAATTTCCCCCTCCTATTCTAGACAAGTTGCAAAGCTCCTTTATATTCAATGATAATTAAGGGTATTGTTCTCAAACGCCTTCTTCCAAATCTTAGGGTGGAGAAGTCCATATTACCCCACTGTAAGAGGCAAAGGGCAGAGGGGCTCTGAGGTGGAAACTCCCCTGTGATGGTCAACTTGGCTGGGCTCTGGTGCTCCATTGTTTAGTCAAATACCAGTCTAGATGTTGCTGTGAAGGTAGCTTTTAGATGTGATTAACATTAAAATCAGTAGACTTTGAGTGAAGCAGATGACCCCCATAATGTGGGTGGGTCTTATCTGATCAACTGAAGGCCTTAAGAGCAAAGACTGAGGTTTCCAGAAGTAGAAGAAATTGGGCCTCAAGACTGCAACATAGAAACCCTGGATGAGTTTCCAGTCTGCTACCCTGAGAAATCTGGACTCGAGCTGCAGCACCAGCTCTTACCTGAATCTGTAGGCTGCCAAACAACCCTACAGATTTTGGACTTTGCAGCCCCTTCTTCCCTGTCCTGTGAGCCAATTCCTTAAAAGAAACCAATCTCTCTCTCTCTCTCTCTCTCTCTCTCTCTCTCTATATATATATATATATAGGCTCTCTCTCTATATAGAGAGAGATAGGAGATGCATCCTCCTCTACAGGTTGTATCTTTGGGAAGGGGGTAATGTGAGTTGGATGTGCACGAGTGGATTCATTACAAAACTTCCCTCTCCTAAAAATGCAAGAACAGTCACCTAAGGAACTCGGAATGCCTGGAGGGCAGAACCACACCCTACACTGGCTGTCAGGAGTCCCCAGATTAGGGTGGGTGGTGGGCCTGGGGTGAAAGAGGACAAGAGCAACAGAGACTGGGGAAAGCTTCTGGAGCTGGCTGGAGGCTCAGAGTGGGTGCAGAGCAGAGTTCTCAGTGCTCCTGGATTTGCTGTCCAGCCCCTGATCCCTGGCCCCGCTTCTCAAAAAAGTCCCGGGGAAAATAGAGAGGGAGCATTGGAGAGGGGTCAGGTAGTCTGGGCTCCAGACCCAGGGCTCGTTCTGCAGTAACTAACCCTGGGGTCTTTTCTGCTGCTTGCTCCTTATGGATACCTTGGCTAGGTCACTTAACTTTTTAGGTTTCCTTTTCCTTTTCTGTAGGTATGGTGAGAGTGACTTGAGATTGCATCTAAACTATAGGCATGCAGTGTATGTTAATTCTACTTTTTTTCCCCTTTCCTGGGAACAGAGTGGAACATTAATATCATAAGTGACTTCAAATAAGTTGTTCCCTTGTGTACACTGTAAAAGTTAAGCATCAGTAAATGTTAAATGAATGCATGAAGGAAAGAATGAATGAGCAAGAAGGGACCTTTAAATCTTGTAGCCAGGAACTTAGAAAGATTTTTTTTTTTAAGCAGTAGGATACTCTTATCAAACAAAAGCTTACATGGGAGCCCAGTATGTAAAACTAACAGAACCACATTGGCTCTGATTGCAGCGGGTGGGAGGGGGCACGGCCCTGGGTACTTCTGGCCCTGTTTCTCTTTCACAGCTTTGTCCAGCTCCCCACCCTCTGTGGGGAGTGATTACTAGTAGGTAGATTCCAACTGGCTCTGGAGAGGGGGAGACCTGATTTATAGCATTTTCAGATTTCCATGGTGTAAATTCTTGCACTGATTTCAAGCTACCAGTGTGATGTCACTGGATGTGAAGTTGGGAGCATTGCTCAGAAGTACATCATTGTGTAGTATTTTCACCTTAAACATAAAAATGATGTAAACAACCTCAAGAACAAAGATAATAATACGATGTGATAAAATAATTGAGTCATAAATTCTGAATATTTATTACCTTTGCTTGAAATAGAATTATAAGTTTGTACACCTGTGATTTAATGTTAATAATGGCTTCATTTAACAACATACTAACAAAATTTCATAGAACTTAGCAATCCATGTTAGAAGCCAGTACCAGCTGGCTCCATCACACCATTCCTTGTAGGGCACCTGTTTTGAAGTCCAGGATTCCAAAGGACAGAGTTTGAACAACAGATGCATATCCCTAGTTTTACAGGATGAGGAAAATGAGAGGCTATGACCTTCCCAGGGTCATAGAACCAGAAACAGCACATTTTCCCCTAGAGTTAGACATTGTCCTCTTCCCTGTGGTAGAGAATCTGCTGTCCTCCTAGACACACAGCTACACTGCATCCCGCAGCTCCCTTTGCATCTGCGTAATCCATGGGATTGACTTTGGTGGATGGAATATGAGTATAAATGACGTGTGCTGATTCTAGACCTTCTTACCATAGCACACTCAGTGTAATCCTCTATGGTCTCTACCCCGTCCCCAACTGCATGGCAGAAGTGAATGGTATGGAGCTCTAGAAGATGGAGGAGTTGCATATTGGAAGAAACCCAGATCTCTGAAACACCGTTTGGCCAAGAGCCACCTAGGACAGATCCCCAACTAGGAATATCCACACTAGATTTTGTGCAAATGAGAAATAAACTTTAACTGTGTTAAGCCACTCAGATTTGAGTTGTTTGTTGCAATGGCCAGTGCTGCTTATGGGGACTAATACACCTTGGAAATAATCAATGCAAAGCAGTCCTACTTAATTCATAAGGTATAAATTTATAACTGAAAAGAAGTAGAGGATGAAAAACTCTGTGGATGGGAAGTGTAATTGTGGAACACAGGAAAGCAATCTGGCAGACAGGTAAGTATGCAGGGTCTTGGCCATGATACGACTGCAAATATGAATAATCATGATATTAACACTGGACATTGTATTAGTCAGGACTCTTCAGGTGCAAGTTAACAGGCAACAATTTGAGCTAGCTTCAACTTTGAAAAGGGACATTTATTTTAAGTACACAGGAACATCTCATGGAGGCCAAGGGCAGAAACATAGCTGAGCTTCTGAAGGGTCTGGAAATCACAAGGAACCTGTCACTTGTCCCTGCAGCTCTCTTCATGTTTGCATTGTTGCAGACCAGCTTTACCCGCTAAGTACCCTGCATGGTGAATGGAAGGTTCTCCGGACTCCTGGATTCACTGTTACGGGTCCAGCCAGCCACACAGACTGAACTGGCTCTCCTTCTGTCCTAATTCACACAGACCAACTAGGTCACTTTGGATCTTACCTCCAATGTCTACAGAGACTCTGACTAACGCAGTGAGGTCAGGTCTTCTCTGCGGTTGAATCTGCTTTGACCAGGAGGTGAAGCCATACTATATGAACACGGCTGCCAGGGGCCTTCCCTCTTCACAGAGGGAGGTAATTCCCTGCGAAAGTGAGGTATTTGTGCCCAGCACCTGAAAACTTACTGCAAGGAGGAATGCCCCGCAAGGAGAGGCTAGTTATGTGGGCACAGTTCTTCTCCCAAACCCACCAGCTAGGTGTCTCCCTGTTGGAAGAGTGAGAGATGGGGCAGGAAGGCCAGAGTGCTCCTGGGGGAGCTGAGATTGTTCCATCCCCTAAAATAAGGGCCAGAAAGTGGCAGCCGCAGTGTCTGACCCAGAGTGAATCCTCGGTGTAGGTGGTCTCTTTCCCACCTTCCTCCCTCCCGTCCCCCGACATTCTCTCCTACTCTCTCTCCTTCCTGTGTCACTGACAGGAACAGCGCCAGATGGAGCCATATTGGAGCCTGAGGTAAAAGGGAAAAATAGTAATATTGGTCCTGTCTTTATTTTGTTCTTCATGGATTTCTTGCATTGATTCTGACGTTTAAAATATTGCATCAGCATATTCTTTACCTTGATTACTGAGGATTTGGTAACTCTCTTTAATTTTGCATCTTATGCATGCTCCTTACTCTATTCACCCTGGTCTCAGCCCTGCTTGTCAGAGGTGTTTGAAGAGTAACCTGAGCTACATTTCCTTCCTCAGAAACCAGCCTTTCCTGACTCCCTGTGTTAAGGTTTAATTTAGTGTGGGTTTGAAAAACACTTTTTTTTTTCTCCTGCTTCTATGTGCACGGAGTATCATTGAAAAGTTACACAAGAAACTAGTAACAGAGGTTGCTTCTGGGGATGGGAAATGGGAGTGAGGGGGTAGGATGGAAGGGAGATTTGCCTTAGAAACTGTGCTTTTAAATTTTTAAGGAAAACCTTATTAAGATAAATATTTTTTCCTATTATGAAAGTAATACTTGTTCACTGCAGAAAAGTTAGAAAATACGGGTAAAGCAGGAAACAGAAACTGTAAACATTCAGAATCTCACCACCCAGCAATCATTCTGTTAAAATCTTAGTGTTTATCTTTTTCTACTCATCTAAGTAGAGATTACCAAAATGGTATGTTTTGTAAATAACATTTTGTGATTTTTTTCCATTTAACATACTTAATGAATCAATTTCTAAGTTAATAAGTATTTCCCTTCAATATTATTTTTAATGGTTGCCTAACACTCCATTTTTGAATATGAACAATTTATTTGACCAATCCCTTTTTGCTGGCTACTAAATCTATTTCCAAGTTTTCACGATTATAAACAGTGCTGAGAGGAAAAACCTTGCTATGTGATCTCTTGGCACGTGCTGATTACTTCCTTACTATGAATTCCTAGAATACAACCTAGAACTGGTTCCAAGAGAACGCAGTCACTTCAAGAGTTTTTCGGTACAGACTGACAAGCTACCCTCTAAAAAGCCTGTACGGGGTTTGTACTCCTACAATGTGTATGAGTCTTAATGTTAATTTAAAACCTGAACCATTGGCGGCCTGAGCAGATTATGAAGTGAATCTATCTAAACCCATATGACCTGAATATGACTATAATACTCTCATCTTGTAGTAAGATCAGTCACACAATTAATGTCCAACCTGGACTGGAATACTGGAAGCAGCTTGGATGAGGGGCAGAGATAAAGTTTGAAGCAAGAAGCCAGGAACCCAGAAATAGAGTTGCAAAGGACAAGGTGACCCCTTTTCTTTCTGTTGGTCACGGTAGCAGTGAACTCTGATTGACTAGGAGAAGGACGAAGAGTGCCTTCCTCATTTATCTCAACTCTCATCACCTTCCAAGAGTTTTCTACATTTCTACCCCTTTCTTCAAGCTTTAGACACTCAATTCCTTTAGCTCCTCCAAGGAGCATTTTAGACAATGCAAATCATCAAGTGATAATATCCTCTTTTTAGAGGGTTTGTAAAAGCATTTCTTTTCAAATTTGCTACCTGCTATTTCCCCAAGTCTCAGATCTATACATTCCACAAATTACCATCATCATTATTGTCAGGAGAACTTCAAGAAGCCTTCTGCTGGTGAAGCTTCATTTCAGACTGGCTGCCCTTTCTTCTCACAGACTCCAGGGGTCAGCTGGCTTTTTGTCCCTTTTCACAGCTGCCACAGCCTATTCTCCCTCTCAGGGTTTTCTTTCTTGAGTAGACCATCTCTTTTAGAAATCTAATTTTTGTTGTGATCATCTTACCTTGGGGGTTAAGAGGAGCAAGTTGAAGAAGTTTCACCCTGTGAATTCTCTACATGGGGATCTCTACTGTACATATTTCCCCTCTTGGGAAAAGACAGAAGTCAAGGCCATTCCGCTGTCCAATGTTCACATGGTAGCTCCCAACGTATGAGCTGAAAGCAATTTTCTGTGGTCCATATGACTAACAGAAGAATGTTTTGGTTTATTGAACAACTCCAGAAGTCAAATAAGAGTCGGGGTTTGAGGAAGGGATGGAGAGAAGGTCTGAGCTCTGGTCATGTCCTTTGGTGCTGGGGGTGGCATTGGACCCCTCCTGTCAGGATGAGGGTTTGAGATTCCATACTTCTCTGGTTCTCATTAGCCTCTTCCATCAGGTCTTTTGTAAACTTAGATCTGTGAGTCTTTTATTCACCCAGGGGCTCAGAATAGACAAGGAGAACTGGGAGACTGGTGCCTTTTCTGTCTCTTCCTTTTGTCCATGCATGGAACAAATAGGCTTCTTTTCCATTTTTAATTGCCTCATGTTACAGAGTGTTTGAGTCAGATAAGCCCTTTGAGTGGACCGAGGAGAATAGAAATAGGCTATAAATGACTGAAGTTAGCCCACCAAAGTCATTCTCCAGCTCCCTCTAAGATTATTTCCTCAGTTTCAGAAGCACATACACAATGTTTCTCACTTTAAGGGATTTTAAAACACTAGTTAATGGAAAAAAAGAATTTGGGTAATAAAACCTACAAACATGTGCCAGGTGTAAAGATTCAGGCAATTTTCTGAAGTTCTGCTCTGTTATTCTTTGATCTGTGTAGAAATGTAAATGGATAGCCTGTTGTTTTCCAGAACCCCTCCTTAGACTCCCTTCTCAGAGGACCCAGAGGAAGAAGCTCTATCTCCCTTTACCACTAAATCCTTGGGGGGGGGGTAGCTTCTCAGAGTGCTCCCCCTTCCTAGGCCATGGGGTCCCTCCCTTTCCTCTCTGAGTCCTGGAGACACTTTGGGAAGAGCATCAGGTATACACTATTCTCAAGCTAAAAAGGAGCAATGCGGGATGGGTGTCTTTTCCCAATATGTGGAAAAAATTAAGTTAATGGATAGAATTTTCTCTACTTTAAATTTCATTCTCTTAAGCCTTTGACACCAGTTATTCCACTTATCTAAACTAGAATCTAGCATTAGATGGTGTCTGATATTGTGAACATTTTATGTTGAGCTATTTTTAAGTTTAATATATCCATATTTCATGATGTTCCATAAAGAGCACCACAACTGATGGTTGTATAGCCATAAAGGACAAGCTTGATCAACACTGGAGTAGATTACATGTGCTTCTTAACTCAGATGGGACATTTACATCTTGGAAAGATGGTGGGTCCTTTTCAAGGTATGTATTTGTAAACATCTTCCATTTGCCTCTAAACAAAGCATAAGCAAACTTCAGCAGAGGGATGAGCCATTCAGCACTCTGGCCTCTCTGCTCCCTGACCTTCTCATGTCCAGCCACGTTTTCTTCTGTTCTTCCTCGGCCCACCCCCACTCCTATGACCATACTCTGGGCCTTGCAATTAACAGGAACTATACCACTTCTCAAATCTCAATATCAAACACACCATTTTCCAATCCACCTCCTCTCACTGCATCTTTCTAGATACCTCCTCTATCATGAATCTTTGACTTCAAGGAGACCCTTAATCATTTGACCACATTCATTTCCTATTTTCTATTAGTACCTGCCTAGCTTTACATCCTTTCTTGTCCAGCCTAGATTCTATGGTCCATCATCATAATTTCTTGACAAATACTCTGAACCCCTTTGCTCCTCTCTCCCTCCACTGAACTTGTCTTATAAAACTCCTTTACTGGACTTCTAAATACTGTGCCTTCTCTGTGCCTGCTCCCAAGCAGCTGACTAGTAATGGAGAAAGTCACAAAACAAACTGATTTTTAATTAAATTCATGATGATATATTTCAACTGGGCACCCATTGCTGCCTGGCAATCCTACACTGCCCTGGTAAACTTACTCTCCATTTCTGAAGATAATCATTTCATGCCTTTCTTCTCTCTCCCAACAACCCATTCCCTTACTCCACACCCATTCTCAGTTAAGACCTCAATCTTGTTGAGGAAATAGAAACTACTAGATGTTAACTCCCTACTGAACCTGAAAATCCACCTGCATCAGCAACAACTTTCTCATTCCCTCGTACTGCAATGGAGAAAATATCTCTTCCCTATTAAAGGCCAATTCCTCAGATATTTCGGTTCTGTCTTCCTTCACTTTTTCAAAGATTGTATTTCTTTGGTTATCTATCCCCTGTCTCTACTGCATCATTATTTTCTCCCACTCTACCAAATCATTCGTATCATGTAAGACATGTTCCCAACTTATAAAACATAAAAATGATAATGACCTTTCTTGATCCTACCAACCTGATTTTTGTTTGTTTGTTTGTCTTTTGGTTTTTCTTTGTTTTGTTTTGCTGGGGGGGAGGAGTTGTTTGTTTTAGTCTCACACCTTATATTTACTACTCAACCCTTTCCCATCTGGCTTCTGCTTCCACACTACTGAAACTCCTCTTCTCAAGGTCACCTGATGGTTTTTATGTGGCCACATTAATCTTCATCTTGAACTTCCAGCAGAATTTGGCACCGCTGATTACACCTCCTTCTTGAAACATGCAACTTTTTGTGAACGCTGTGATTTTTAGCTCCTAGTTTCCTTCCTATACCACTGTCCACTCCTTCTAGTTTCCTTTGCTGGATTCTCCTCTTCTGCTGGAATTCTCAATGCTGGACTTCCTTAAGGCTGGATCATGGATCCCCTCTTTCCCCTCTCTTCATTCTCTTTCTAGATGCTCTCATCCCCATGATTGTAAAATGCCACATATCTTCTGATAATTATCAAATTACCATATTTTTATCTCCAGCCCAGCCCTATCATCTGAACTCTAGACTTGCATATCCAAATCCCTGCTTCCCATATTCTCCCAAATGTCCCACTCACATCTCACAGTTAACATGTCTAAAAGAACGCTTCACTTCCACCTCGTCACTCAAACTTGCTTTCAACCTGTCTTCTCCATCTCGGTATACATCACTGCCACCCATCCAATTACCTAAAGTAGAATTCTAGAAATCTTTCTTGAGTCTTTCCCTACTCTAACCCCCATCTACCCAATCCAATGACAAATTCTGTCAATTATACCTCCAATATATATTCTGCATTCATTTACCTCTTTTCCATTGCCTTCCCAATCCCCACTGTCATCACTTCCCAACAGAATTATTGAATTACCATTCTAATTAGGCTTCCTGTTTCAACTTTACCCTCTTTAGTCCCCCCAAAGCAACAAGAATGACTTTTATAAAATATATATTAGATCACGCCTTCTACCTGTGTAATACTCTTCAATACACTGCACTGAGACAAAATCCAAACTCTTTTCCTTGGCTAAGCCAACCCTATGCAATCTGCCCCACCTCCCATTCTGTTCATTCTAGCAAATATGGCTTCATTTAAACATTCTGCCGAGTCTCCCTCCTCTGGTGAGGCCAGCTGCCCCAGACTGTGAGCCTCAAATGATCTCCATGGTCTCTTCACATAGCTGCTTTCTTCTCATCTTTCCAATGAGACCTCCTCACAGAGGTCTTCTTCAACTGCGGTATCTAAGGAACATGCCCACCTTCCTGCTCATTATCTACCTTAGTCCTTTATTTCTTTACTTCGTGTACTTAGCATAATGCAGATGGGTTTTTTGGTTGTTTGTTCATTTTCTATAATCTTTACTAGAATTGAAATTCTGAGGGCAGGAACCTTGTCTTCTCTGTTTCTCATCATGCCCCTCTGCCTGGTACAGTGCCTGACTTTTAGAAACACTGTAGAATGCATGGATGAATAAACAATGAATGTTACATAAAGATACATACTGTGCCCAGCCCACTCAATATATTTCGTGGCTCTCAGCTCACCTTTAGATCTGAGTCTTTTCCTTTATGGGATGTAAGTGGGTGACCCTAAAACTGCTTAAACTATTTCTCATGGAAGGTTAGTGTGTCCCCAAAGTGACTAGTTGGGGTTCTTATTTTTAGGTTTTGTCTTGCCTCCTCCAATCCAACAGTCACTGTAGGACAGATTACGTGGTTTAATAGACAAACAAGGTCTGTGAAAGAAGAAGCCACGATCAAAGCCCAACACTGCCACTCATGAGTTGTGTAACCTTGGGCAAGACACAGCCCTCTCTGACTCTCCATTTTCTCGTCCGTAAAATGCAGAGTATTATCTGTTTAATCTACTTCAAAGGGCTAAGGTGGTGATTAAGTGGGAAAACATCAATGAAAGACCTTTGTAAATTGTAAAGCGCTGAACAAATGATTTACAAGGGTTTCATGGAGCTCTTCTTGTCAGGAAGTAACCAGTGACATTCAGATCCCTCCAAGGAATGATTTAAAGAGTGCCTTTCCCCAGTGCTTGACCTCTGCTGGGCTGGGGCTTTGCCGAAGTCCTGTGATCTCTTCCCACCTCCACCTCCCAGGTCCTACGTGTTCCCATAGCGAACAAACATGTCAGCTGTTTCTGCTCCAACAGGCACAGTTTCCGTCTGGCGGGACAGATAGAATGTGGGACTCACTAGCGATTGGGTCAGAACTGTGATCCCGAACCAGAGGGTGATATTTCCTGTTTGGTTTGTCGAGGCTGACAGTCTGGAACAGCCACCAGACCGGTTGCTCAGCACGCCCCTGCCACCCTCAGCCCTGCTGGAAGAGAACTGGAACCAGCCTTGCCCTTTGCAGTGTCTGCACAGATGCTCCAGTTGGCTTGGCTGCTCCCCATCTTAGATGGGAGGAGAGCCTCTCAGCTCTTACAGAGCACCTGCCCAGTGCCCACTGCTCAGGAATGAGCTGGGGCATGATGCTGTACAAAGCAATTTCCCTGGCTTCCTCAGCTTGGGAGAATTTGGACCCCAGGATGTTTCTGGTGAGCTCACCTGTGGCTACCCAGAGTCTTTTTTTTTTTTTTTGACAATTAAATCCTAGGTCTGGTACTTTTTTTTCTTTTAATTTTTTAAACCTCTTTATTGGAGTATAATTGCTTTACAGTGTTGTGTTAGTTTCTGCTGTATAACAAAGTGAGTCAGCTATACATATACATATATCCCCATACCTCCTCCCTTTTGCATCTCCCTCCCACCCTCCCTATCCCACCCCTCTAGGTGGTCACAAAGCACCGAGCTGATCTCCCTGTGCTATGTGGCTGCTTCCCACTAGCTATCTATTTTACATTTGGTACCCAGAGTCTTCATGGCTGTGGTCTCCCCCAGCTTTCCCAGGGCACAGAGCTTGGCTTGTGCCATGCCTTACTGCCTTCTGTCCCACCCTCCCCTGGCTCTCTGTCCTTTTCATTCTCTCTCTTAACCTTCTGTCAGCCAGAAGATGAGCTGGTCTAATGGATCTCCTTATTCAAGGAGTATCCATACCCTGTCTCACAGATTCTACTGTGGTGGGTGCTCAGTGCCAGAGCTGAGTGTCAAGGAGGCTGTGTTCTGCAGGTGGGGCAGGGGCTCTCTGCTCCACACACCATCATGCCATCCTGCCTCCAGCCTTTCTCCAGCTGGATGGCTCTTCATCCACAATGCCCAGGAGATACATTTCTATCCCTTACCCCAGCATCCAAAGTCCTTCACGACGTGGCTCGATACATTCTCTCTACGCCTTTTGCCCACTACACACTAAGTCCCTGTTTTGGCTTCTCTGCTCTACTCACTGTTCACTAAATGCATGTCCTTTTCCTGCCTCACTCTCTCCTTCTCCTTCAAAGCTTACTCCAAAAAGTCTTCCTTTGTTCGTTCGGCCCATGCCGCCCTCTCTTCTCTCTCAAGGCCAAAGCATTTATTGTCTGCACAGCACAGAGTAACATCTTCTTCTTTGCTGTTTTGCTTCATTAGCCTAGTGGGTTTTTTTTTTTTTTTTTTACTCCACTGCCCTGAGTGTCTGACTTTATTTCTAGGCTAGTTCCTTGAAGGGCAAGGACTGAATGTTACAGTATTATTAACACAATGCCTATCACATAGAGGTGCTCAGAACATTTGTTGAGTAAATAAATGGATGAATGGGTAGTAAAAACTTCATCTTTTCTTTAGTGTGCTTTCTGCACAGGAGTTCCCATTTTGGTTCTTTTTAATCCCCTGGAAATAGTACCCTGGAAATTTCTCAAATCCTGTGTTTTCTTTGGGATTTTTGGCCTTGCTCTGCCTAGAGAGTCATTCATTCACTGTGTGTGTGTGTGTATACATATATGTCAATTTTTTGTATATATATCAATTTATTGTATATGTATGTGTATATATATGCATGTATATTATTATATATATTTGCTACTGGTTTTTAGCACAGCACACTTATTAGACTGAAGTTTAACCTCAACTTTAATTCTACTTTCTCTTTTCATTACCTTTTGTTGTCTTTAGTGGTTTTTAAAAAACTTTTTACTTAAAAATTTTTCATTGAGATGTAATTGATGCATAACATTACACTAGTTTAAGGTGTACAACATAATGATTCAATATTTGTGTGTGTATACATATATCTATCTCTATGTATTTCTATATATATATCTTAGTGTTTTTTGCGGTTTAGTTTTTTCTCCCCTGCTAGATTTTAGGTTCCATGAGGATGGGATGGTATTTTTGCATAGTGGTTAAGAGCATATTTTGGGAACCAGACAAACTTGAGCTCAAATTGCACCTCTACCACTCACCAGTTATGTCATGTTTAGCAAGTTACTTAACTTCTCTGGACCTCTGTTCTTCATCTATGAAGTGGAGATAATAATGGACTTTACCTGTGAAGGTGGAAACATGAGAAAGGAAGAGATAATGTATGTAGTGTGTTTAGCAAAATTCCTAGCATATAATAAATGTTCATTAAATGATAGTAATAATAACTGTTGTTATTTTTTTAAGTCCTGTCTCTTCTACAACACACATACTAGAGTCAAGTGTATAGTAGGTGCTTATCCAGCAATTGTGGCTCATCCAGAAATCCACGTATTTATATCAAGAGTTCAGAGGGCAAATCTGAAAAAGAATAACTGAATCACTTTGCTATAAACCTGAAACTAACACAACATTGTAAATAAACTATACTTCAATTTAAAAAAATAAAGAGGTAAGCCCCTGAAAAAAAAAAAGAGTTAAGAGGGCAAGGACAGACCCATGAACAGACTTGCCAAACATTATACATAGTTTAGCTGGGGTCAGTGCCCAGGTCTTCTGAATGCTAGTCTAGAGCTCTTTCCCATTTCCCACGATGTTAAGTAGACCAAGGAAGTGCTCCTGGGAGAAGAAAGGGAGGAGGCTATCTTTTTTTGTTTTAATTAATTTATTTTTGGCTGTGTTGGGTCTTTGTTTCTGTGCGAGGGCTTTCTCTAGTTGTGGCAAGCGGGGGCCACTCTTCATCGCGGTGCGTAGGCCTCTCACTATTGCGGCCTCTCTTGTTGCGGAGCACAGGCTCCAGACACGCAGTCTCAGTAGTTGTGGCTCATGGGCCCAGTTGTTCCGCGGCATGTGGGATCCTCCCAGACCAGGGCTCGAACCCGTGTCCCCTGCATTAGCAGGCAGATTCTCAACCACTACGCCACCAGGGAAGCCCGAAGAGGCTATCTTACTATCACTAAGCAAAGCACACCAGAAGAAAATTATTAATAAGTACCTTATTAGCCACGTTTTCACCCTTGCTATAGATAAGAAAAGGTGGAAGCCAAAGGGAGATTTTTTCCTTACTAGAAGGAGAACTGTTTGAACAGTTAGAGCTGGCCTGGGTTACCCCATAGAGCTCCCTGGTACCGAAGCCCTCAGCCGCAAGCCCGAATGGCCGCTTGCTAGGGAAACTGCGGAGAAAATTTGCAAACCTGCTAGGTGTTTGGTCAAGATGACCTGAGGACTTTCCTCCACCACTTTAGCCAGGCTCGTACCAGACATGCGAGATTGAGAGCAGCAAGCCTGCCGGCCCTGGCCTCTGTCCTCCACCCAACCCCACCACCCTCCCTCCTCCTGTTCAAAGGCCCCTGCTACAGGAGTGCAGGAAGATGGAAGATGTCATAAGATCGTTCAGGTTTTCAAGAATTCTTGTAACTACAGAATATGTCAGTTAGTCCTGGCTTGGCCAGGAGGAAGTTCCGGCATCTGCTCCAGGCTTCTGCTGTCCAAGTTCCCACTGCCAGGAGGCCTCAGCCATATCCCAGACTCCATTAACTATAACCATATTTCACCTACACACAATGAACCCCTAAGATACCAAATCATGCTGTCCCTTTGTCTTCAAAACTACCACAGGATGCGGTCCTGGGAAGGAGTGCAGTCAGTCTCTGAGGATGATCCCCAAGCTCCCTGGTCCCTAAGCCCTACTAATCGCAGCCCCAGTCCCTCGGGGCCCAGCTGCAGGGGTGACCTCGGGTCAGCGTACTGTGGAGAGAGCTGTGGAGAGCACGGCTAACAAAGGGAGGGAGGGAGGGGCGGGCAGCTACCCAGAGAGATCGAGTCGGAGCCTGACAAATGGAGGGACTTTGTGTGAGATCAGCAAAAGAGGAGACACAGACACTTGACCTGGTTTGGAATTATTGCAAATTCATCAGGCTCTGTGCAAATTGAGACCATAATTCAGATTGTTCATATCATCACCAGCATCCCCATTTCCATTAAGCCCTGCTGTCCATCTCCCCTGGGCCTGGCTCTGTCCAGCAGCTAATGGAAGGGGTCGAGCTAGCACTAAATTAACAAACCACTCTGGAGGGGTCAGCCCCCAGACAAGCCCTTCCAGCCCAGAGGCCATGGTTAACCTTGAACAGGTTCCTGTCGCTTCTTTCTCAGCCTCAGGTGCAGCTTTGGCAGAAAGATGCTCATTGACAGCGTGTGGTGGACTGAGCTGCGGCCATATGAAGTGGGTTTGAACCTCAACTCTGCATCTCATTAGCTCCATGACCTCAGGTAATTTATATAAACTGGTGAAACCTTGGGTTTCTCATCTGTAAAATGAGAAAGATAAAAGACATACTTGCTCTATATCTGCTTAATACTATGCTGTATCTGGTATTAAGCCAAAGCTGATGATGTAGGTGAAGATGCTTTGAGGTTTATGATATGCTATGCAAATGTGGGTGCCTATGGATGCTTCCCTGGTTGGCGTCCAGGGACCCTGTAGTGAGTGAGAGCCCAGTATATGTCCAGCTTCTGTCCAGACTGTCCTTGTCTCAGGGTTTGGGGCTCTGTCCTATCCCACTGTGGATCACCCCTCCTCAAGTGAGAGGCTCAACTGAAGTGTGTCAGGTACCATTTGGGCTGGCAGCAAGCGCTCTGAGGCTGGGGTCACCGCCCTTTACCTGGGGCCCTGCTCAGAGGAAAGGGGAAGTGGGCAAGGATCTTTACTGGGCAATTATGTGACAGGCCCTCCGCTGTCTGTTCTCCATGCATTCATAAACTCTACCAGCCTTCACAAAAGACTTCTGAGGTGGAGATCAGAAGTCCTTTTTTTTTTTTTGGTTTGAACAAAAGTTTATTTTTGTACATTTTAAAAATTGCAATTTTCATGACACATAAGAAGAAGTTTTCTAATATCAAAATAAGCATCTCTTTGGTATAGGAACACACCATATGTGTTATCCTTAGCTTAAAAAATTTAATCAAGAACCATGACCTAATATGCTAAACAAAACTATCCTTTGCCCATCCATGTGTCCCCTTTCACAGGCCCATTGTGGGGCTTGGGAATATAGTTCTGCACATACCTCCTTACCTACAAAGAAGTAAGATACTGTATCAGAGGCGTCCAGAAGTTACACAGCAAGAGAATTTGTTGGTTCAATCACTGACATATACGACACAAACCCACCGAAAAAGAGAAAGAGAGAGAGAGGCAGCGCAACGTAAGATACGGGACAAGTAAAATAGAACACTGTCATGAAGATCAAATAATAGGAAAATAATTACATCATTTAAATTTGATGCATTTTTAAAAAGTAACTTGTTTAGAATTATATTTAGAATTTAGAATTATTACTTGCCAAGCTCCAAAAGTAATAATACAGAGCGACAATTTTGATAAGGCACTTCAAAGAGAGCAAACATATAACAACATCAAATATGAGAAATATCCATAAAAGCAGTTTATCTTAGAAAAAAAAAATAGGCATTCTTTCAAGACAGGTTTCAGTAAAAGCTTTTTTGGAAAGCATGATAGAAGGGTGAAAAATATTTATCATATATTTTAAAAAGCTGTCACCAGTTAAAGTTCAAAATCCTCTTTAAAAAAAAAAAACATTTTCCTTCAAGTCAATGAGGTTCTGACTCAAATATTTTTTCGAGAAACAATTATAATCTTCATGCTAAAAACAGGAAGAAAAAACAGCTTTAAATTACGTTGTCAACTCTTATTCATCAAACATTCAGTGATTGTTGTGTAACAGACTTCTAGCTGCTGGAAATATAGAAGTAACAAGACACAATCGTTGGTTCTAGGGAACTTAGCCTAATGGAGCTGAATCTAACATTGGTCCATATAATAAAGCTCGACTTCAAACTCTGCCATTTTTGGTATCTTCTTGCAAACTGAAGAGAATAATGGTCCACCTAGTTTGCTACTGGTAGCACTGTGGCATTATTAATATTATCTACTGATTAAATTAACTTTCATAGAAGAGTCTTTGAAAGTTTAGAGAACAGAAAGTGTTTAAAGATAAACGGGCCAACATCAAAAATAACATCATATTCTGTTTTCACAAAATGAAGAAAACCAAGAAAAATTTCATCTTCTGTATACAGAACTGCTGGTGATTATCCTATCCACACGGCACATGTGCAAACATCATAAATGAGGTGGTATGGATTATTACAGTCAAATCAGTTGTCAGGCTTCAAGGAATCATAGCCTTCTTTCAAGAGGTCCCGCCATGTTTTAAGGAAACGTGCATTTTCTGTACATTTGAAGGCAAGCTCTTCCACTTGAGCTGATACTGCAGATGCAGCTTCAAGAAGTTTGGTTAATGAAAATGCTGCGTCTCCGATCTGCAGCTCCACCTCCTCCAGCGGGTCCACCGGCCGGCCGCTGTTCCTGTTCGGAACCGGACGGCCCAAACCCCCCGGGGTGCCGGGGGAAGATGCTGAAGATGCGTCTGAAGACGAGGGAGAGGAGGGCGGCGGCTGCGGGGAAAGCCGCAGCTCCTCCGGGTCCGCCATGGAGCGGGCTGGGCGGTGGGACGGCACCTCGGCGGCCGAACCGATACAAGAGATCAGAAGTCTTATTCTCACTTTACAGAGGAAGAAAGGGAGGCATAAAGAAATGAATGAAGTAAATGAATTTATTAATTAATTGAATTAAATGAATTAAAGCCTGTAAGTGGGGCCTGGATTTGATTCACTCTGCCCCAAAGCCTACCTCTTCCGACTCCACCTCCTGTCTTTAAATTGACCTTTCCACGCTTTGCCCTGGGGCAGAGCCAGGGATAAGGACCAAGTGGTGGTCCCTCAGGAAGTAGGATTAATTGTTGAGGGAGGTGGGGCTGGGTGGGGTCCCTCAGCAGCAGCCCGAGGACTTCACCCTTCTCTGGAGAAACAAGGCAGAAAGATGTGACCCCTGCTGGTTGCACCGGAGTTGGCCTAGCTGGGAGACTAGTGGTGGGTTTGTGTCCATTTGTTCAATCAGTGGCCAACCAGGTCCTGAGTAAGCTCCAAAGGCAGCTGCAGCTACACTAGAGGGGTAGCCATGGTACCCTCTGCTGGGGTGGCCTCCGGGGGAGTGATGGTCACACGGGGCCCTCCAGACCACAACTAGGGCTCCTGTAAGCAGACGCTGTATAAAGCACTGTGCCGGCCCCTAGGGTTCCCTCTTTTGTCTCATTAAATCCTCTGCTGGCTGGAGAGGAATGCCTCCTTCTAGCCTTCCTATGGGGTATTCCTTCTGGTAAACGGTTTACACTGAAGTGTGATGACAGGTAGGAACTCAGTACGTTCATTTTCCTAGTGGGCACTTTTTAATGGAGAAGGACCTGAAGCCAGCAATGGCTAACTGGACCTAACTCCAGAACGAAGAGTTGGTCCCAGTGGAGGACTGGTCTCCTCCCAGAGGAGCCTGTGGAAGAGTGATCCTTAGGGGATGGGCCAAAGCCTTCCTAAGAATACTGACAGCAGCAAATAACACTCGCTGCTCACAGAGTGTTTCCTGGTGCCAGGCACGTGCTCCTTTAAAATCCTCTGCTAGCAAGCGCCTTGTCCTGTTTGAATTCTGATTCCTGGGAGCTGTGGACTCGGGCAAGCCACTTAACCTCTCTGAGCTTCGGGTCTGGAGATAAGAAGACCTGCCTCATGGAGAACGTGAGATGATTATGTTTGTGTGATGCTTGTAGGGCCCCTGATCCTGTGATTAGCCCATATTAAGCCCTCCATAAGTGATAGCTCTTTCATCACATCCATTTCTTTCTCTGTAAAGTGAGCATGATTTTGTGAGGCCAAGTGAGAAAATGTAGGTTGAAGTGCTTTGTCAATGTTGAGGGCTAAGTGTGAAGTGTTTCTGTTATTAATTTTATTTTGTTATTGTCACCCGAGGGGGTCACAAGCAACCTTCTCCTCTCAGTGTAAGTCCTCACCTGGTGAGGGCAGCTCTCCCACCTTCTGGGTCTGGCTCCACCGAAGTGCAATCCCACGTCATTCCCTCCAGGAACCATGGAATTGTCCCCGGATTGGCCTTTGACTCCCGAGATAAGCCACACGGATCAGCCACATCTGAAGGTTATTACCTAGGGTCTGAGATAATTCTTACCAGTGCTCTTCTGGGCCTTTGTCAGAGGAAAAGAATGAGAGTGGATTGTATCTTCCTGCTTCCCAAGAGCCAGCCTTCGGAGAACACTATCTTCTCAGGATCACTCTTCCCTTCTGTCCTCTCCAAGATTTTACGTACTATCCCTCCGAGCATTCGCAATAACACGCTACCTTGCTGTCCTTCTTTCCTCATTTCATACTTTGTTGGGTAGCTGTTCTGATTTTTGCAGGCCCTACTCAAATGCATTGGGGTATAAAGGAAAAAGTTAAGAAGTTAGTATCAGAAAACCCAATGATGACACTTACTAGCTGGCTGATTTTGGGAAAATCACTTAATTCCTTTGAGCCTCTGTTTTCATTTGGTAAAATGGAAGAGATAGTCAAATGAGATAATAGGTATAAAACTGCCTTGTAAATAGTAAGTGCCAACAAAACTAGTTACAAGTCCTATGGTCTCTGAGTCCTCTTCTTTCTTGGCCCAGTGCTATTCTTCCTTGATACTCAATAAAAGGGAGGAAGAGAAAAGCCAGCACTTATTTAGAAACCACCAAGTGCCAGGTGCTTTGACATATCTTATTCATTTAATAAGCTTTATTGTCTGCATTATAGAGATGAGGAAAACGTAGGCTTAGTTAACTGTTTTTGTTCAACATCATACAATTGATACTCAGAGGATTTGAATTTGAATCTGTGTGACCTTAGAAGTAGGGTATTTCTGCTTGTGGTCAGCCCCAGATGGTCCTAATGATCCTAATCCCCAGAATATGAGTGTCACCTTACATGGCAAAAGGGACTTTGCAAATATGAGTAAGTTGCAGATCTTGAGATGGGGCAGTTATTCTGGATTACCCAGGTGGGACAGATGTGTGGATGAAGAATGTCGCCTGCCATATCGGAAAACAAAGGATGTTGTGGCCATCAATGCATCAGCCACTGCAGCCACCCCAGCTGCAGTGCACCCTGAGGGGATTCAGGATGGTGAAAAACTGGATGCTGGTCCTAGATAGTTAAGGTGCATATCAAAGGAATGATTTCAATGAGCCCAAACTCTTGCATCTTCCAATACATAGAAAAGCACTAAATTCATTAACTTGAGATGTCTGGCTTTATTTAATTAACAGTAATCTTTCCATGTTCTGACTACCTGGATTACTTTACAAGGACCCCTATATATCCTGGTTCCTCCCTTACCACTTCAGAGCAGTCCCTCAGAGCTATCTGAGAGGCTGTCTCCCTGGCTTAAGTCCTCAGTACGTCTGCCGAATAAAACATGATTCTCAACTTTTAGGTTGTGCACTGCATTTTTTTTTTCAGTGGACAGATGTAGTCACAAGTGTCTTTGTAGAGAGAAGGTGATGTGAAGGCTGTAGCAGAGAGAGGTTTGAAGATGCTTTCCTGATGGCTTTGAAGATGGAGGAAGTGGCTGTGAGCCAAGGAATGCAAGAAATGCAACTCTAGAAGTTTGAAAAGCTAGGAAATGGATTCTCCCCTAGAACCTCCAGAAGGAACCAGATCTCCTGACACCTTGACTTCAGTGAAACAGATTTTCAACTTCTGGTCTTCAGAATTATAAGAGAATAAATTTGTTTTAAGCCACAAAGTTTGAAATAATTTGTTAGAGTGGCCATAGGAAACTAGTAAACTGCTAAATCATGCCATGTCCTTAGTTCACCATTTTATATTCTCTTTGCTGCCCTAAAGTTCCAAACTATAGATTTCTCCAAACTTTCCTATGCCCTGGAGGATCTGGCAGTCCTTCCTGGTCAAAGCAATTTGCTGAAAAATATTTAATATTTTAATATATACCTACTAGGAGACCACGCTGTGAAAGACATTGTGAAAGATGCCCCAAAATGGTCCTCAAGGAGCCTATTAGTATCTATGGTGCAACCCTAGAACTCAGCACCTCAGAACAATATATATTTTCTGATCTCACACAGTTTCTATGGGTCAGTTGCTATTTAGCAAGTATTGATAAGAGGTTCTGGCTCAGGGTCTCTCATGAGGCTACAGTCAAGATGTCAGCTGGACTAAAGTTATCTGAAGGCTTGACTAGGGCTGGAGGATCCACTTTAAGATGGAAGAAAGTTTAGAATTTAGCATCAGAAAACCCTATTCTGAAATTTCTTTCATTCTCTAGTAAATGACTCACGGAGTTGTTGGCAAACCTTAGTTTCTTGTTGGGTATCAGCAGGAGACCTCAGTTCCTCACTATGTGGGCCTCTCCATAGGGCTGCTTGAGTGTCTTCATGTCATGGCAGCTGCTTCCCACAGAGAGAGAGAGAGAGAGAGCAAAAAGAAGCTGCTGTGCCTTTATGACCTAGTCTTGGAAGTTACATGCCATCACTGTTGTCACATTCTCTTCATCAAAAGCGAATTACTAAGTACAGCCCATATTCAAGGAAAGGAGAATTAGGCGTCACTGAGAATTTGTGGATATAGTTTAAAATCATCACAATGAGTTTACAGTGGAGATGAGGGGCCTGAACATCCCTACACTGGAGGACAATGAAGGGCAGCCTCTAATTATAGGCAGAACTGACCAGAAGCTCCTGTCCCTGGAGCGAAGATCAGGAAAATGAAGGTGTGGACTCCAGGGGTCAGCAAAGACTTCCAGGAGCCAGGCTTGAAAAAGCAGTGTAGCATTAAAAAACAAACACTACCTCTTTCAAAAATTATTAAAAGCAAGTGGTACACAATATAGACATTTTGAAAATGTAGAATATAAAGAAGAAAAGTACAAAATCATGTGGGTAGAAAAGGAGGAGGGGGAGCCTTTCTGAGGGGACAATAGCCATGATCAAAGGCAAGAAGCTGGGAATAAACATGCCACGTGCCTCTGGTTTTCTAACAGAAGCAAAAGGTACTTGTTATATAGAAGGGGCTAGATTTTGTAAACAAATAAACACACAAATGCTCAACTCAGAAATTACTGTTCATTAGAGGCAGGCCCACTCTGCCCAAGCCAGAGGAGTTGGACTATAATTCAGAAGGAGAAGGGCAGGTATTTGAGAAGGATTAGGCCTGGAGATGAGGTTCCACAAGTGGCAGTAACTCCATGGGAAGACATAGTGTGTGTGGTGATCATGAGAGACTGGGGGAGAGTGTATTTAAGGGGTCAGGTAGGGGAGCACCAATGTCGGGGGAGGGGTGATGCTGTACACAAACTTGGGGCAGAATAAACAGCACGAAAGGTCCAAGAAAGTGCTGAGATCAGCAGACCAAGGTCAGCCACCAGGTCTGCCTCTATACACAACAGAGAGAGGAACTGTTATCAGGGCAGAATTCTCGACACTGGACACTGGAGGCTAAGTGACTAGGAGGTGAGCTTCTGATAAATGATGGAGCTGGGGTCCAAACAAACAGTCCCTCATGGTTATCTATTTATTTTGCATGATACACCGAGCACTTTCTGTATATCACAATACACCAAGTTTTTAACATCTAGTATCTAATTTCACCCTGACAAAAATTCTATGAGGTATTATTATCTTCTGTATCTGATGGTAATGTTTTGGCTACTCATAATATACAGCCCAAAATAACTAGCTTAAATACATAAGGATTTATTCTTTCGTGTAAAAGAAGCTTACAGCAAGACAGCCCAGGGCTGGTGTGGAGGCTCCTCAGAGTTAACAGGGATCCAGGGTTCTCCATCTTTCTGTTTTGTCATCCTCAGTGTATTTCTTTTTCTTCTCGCTCACCTCATGGTCCAAGATGGCTGCTTAAGATCTAGTCATCACATCCACATTCTGGGCATCAGGAAGGAAAGGAAGGGGGAAAGACAAAGAGCTTATTTCCCAGCCAAACTAGCTCTTTATAAGCAGCTTCTCTATCAGTTGCACACAGTACTTTTACTTCCATCTTATTGGCCAGATATTAGTCACATGGCTGCTTCTAGCTGCAAAGCTTTGCACATTTATGCCCAAGAAAAGTCAGTCTACCTCTAAGGATGAAAGGAAGACTGGATATAGGATGGCGTGCAGCAGTTTTTGCCACATGTTTTTTGCATGTGAGGCTTGGGAAGGCCAACAGGCCTAAAACCATGTGTTGAATATTAAGCAACAGAACTAGGTCTCAAATCCAGAGTGTCTGACTCTGAAGTTCCAGAGAGAGAAAGAGAACACAGGTGAGAAGGAGAGCAAGAGAAAAAGAGTGTGGGACAAAGTTTATCAGAGCATTTTACTTGGACCTAGGGGTAAATTAGGGAGGCAGAGCCACAGAGAAGTCAGCAGCCCAGCACTATCCCCAGCACCTAACGGGGGGCTCAGTAAATATGAAGCAAATGGAACATAAAATCCTGCAGGCACTTAAGCAATGCTTTAAAAGTCAGCAGAACTGAGAGAGAGCCGTCTTAGTCTTTCATAATTTACATGTTGACTTCTCTCCCACTCTAGTGGAATAATTCATGTTATAGGTGGATGGAAGACCATAGTTAGAAGTGACTAGAGAGGGTCTTAGAGCACTTCAGTTTAGAGATGAAGGAACGAGGATGCCGCTGACTTTGTATGCTGGGCTGCTGGGGTCTCGGGGTGGGGAGGTGGAGTGGAGGGTGGGGGAGGAAAAGGGCAGGCAGAGTGCATTAGTTTGCTATTGCTGCCCAAACAAAATACCACAGACTGGGTGGCTTCAACCAACAGAAGTTTATTTCTCACAGTTCTGGAGGCTGGATGCCCAAGATCGAGGTGTTGGCAGGGTCAGTTTCTGGTGAAGTCTCCCTCCTTGTCTTGCAGGTGGTTGCTTTCTCCCTGGGTCCTCACATGGCCTTTACTCTGTTTATGTACATCCCTGCTGTCTCTTCTTCTAAGGATGTCAGTCCTATTGGATTAGGGCCCTTACTTATGACCTCATTTAATCTTAATTACCTCTGTAAAGGCTCTATCTCCAGATACATTCACATTCTGAGGTACTAGGAGTTAGGACTTAAACATATGAATTTTGAGGGGGGCACAATTCAGTTCACAATAGGGAAGGAAACAAAAGACAAGAGAAAGAGGCAAACCTAAGAATCCCAAAGGAGTGGTATTTGAAGGTGAGCTTTCCCCAGCCCTTTGGTGGTGGCTGTGGAGAGTTAAGGGGGGAAGTGTTAAGAGATATCTGGAGAGACCCTTCCAACTGGAAGCTGCCCGGTAGTGGCACAGAGAGGCCAACAGGGGGTGTTGTGGAGTCACCCTTTGCCACAGGTTTCCCAAGTTCTTATCCATGCCCAGCATCAGGGCTCCCTTCTCTTACCCCCTAACTCTCTCCTCCTCACTTAACCTTCAGTCACTCCTCAGATTTTGGTTATCCCTACACCTTCTTGTTCATCTGGGAGATGGGGAGGAAATAGTTGAAAAGCGATGAACTTGGGTGTCTGACAGACCTAGCTGGGACTTCATTTCCCTACTTACTTCATCTCATACATACATTCATGCTTAAAAGGTAACCATTTAAGAAACTGTACATAGTGCATTCCATTGAACTGGTTGGGTCATTCTCAGCTAAACCTTCTCTTTGTCTTTGTAAAAGAATCTATTGAAAATTTTGGGTGGAGAGATTGGTATAATTTTGAATTGTGGTACTTGCAGTGAGTAACCCGGTAAACAGTTAACCTGATAGCATGGTGACAAAGGTGACAGCCTTGATGAAATTTAATTCCTACTTCTGTATCTACAAGGGGCATCTCTCAATTTTTCCATATCTAGTCAGTCCACCTTGGATAACTTTATCTTTCTATGGAAGACAATCTTGTATGGTTTTGAACACAGAGTCCAAGTCTTGATCTGCACATTTTATCTTAAATGGGCAGATGTTGTTATAAAGCACCTCCTCTAATCCTTTAAACCTTAATTACCTTTAAGACTATAAAAAACATTGAACTCTACTGCAATCTCTCCATTGCTTCTGCACCAAAGTTCAGGAACGTGGCTGCATGGTCATTCTCTTGACCTTGGGCTACAGAACTGCCTAGTTTTCTGCTTTAGAGAAGTGAATGGAAATTCATACCTATAGTTGGTTGCAGCCAGGAGTGAGGTCTACAAGGTTGTGTTCAAGGTGAGGTTTCGTGGGGAGATGTCGTTGATGGGTGTATGGGCTACGGAAAAACAGTGGAGGCATCCACTCCCCACAGACACCCAGACTGGACCCTGTGCAAGTGGAATCAGGAAGTTTTTATTTAGAGGATGCTCCAGCAGGCTTGGGTTGGGTAGTATTCCCTCCATTCATGGTTTTGGAATAAGGAAGGGTGGAAAAGCCTCAAGAGCATTTTTCCTTTCTCCTTCCCCCCCCAAACTCCCGCCTTTCCCAGCAGAAACTTTATCTAGAAGCCTTCAGTCCTGCAAGTTTCGTGATGTTACTTTAAAGAGCCTCTGGATGTTTGTTGGTTACACACTTGGGATATCTGGTTTATGTTGTGTCTAGTGGCCTCCCCGCTCTGCTTAGCTTAGAAGTCTGGCAGTAATCATCTATTATGCAGAGCGTTTTGCATTTCAAAAGTGCTTGCTAGGTTTTGTAGCAGGTGCTGTCAATGCCCTGCCCATACCCCCTGGCCCTCATCTGCATTCCAGCCGGGCTTCCACTGCCGGTGGCGCCTAGGATACATTGCCTGTTGGCTCTCTCTGGCCACCAGAGCCTGCTATGCCTGCCAGAGCAGCTGGCTGGAAGTAGCTGGGAATGAGCAGATGCACCCCAGCCTCCTGTCCCTCAGGCTCTGATGAACACCCTCTACACTGGGGCCAGAGGTCCTAGTAGGATGGCGCCTGGGTTTCTTCCCTCCCCATCTCACTTCCCCATTACCCTACTGATGTTTCCTGAGGTCACTTCTAAAGAAAAACTATTTCTCTACTTACATCACTTCTGATACCAAGTGTGTGGGGAACATTTCTCCCCACGCCAACCAGTTTCCAACTCCCTGGACACCAGCTGGGTGTCCTATAACTTAATTCAATTCTGACCCTAACTACCTGGAGTCAGTGTTGGACCCCGCAGGTTAAGGACCCCATCCCACAAGACTGCCCCCACTTCAGAGGCCAGTTGCAAGCAGTGGGTCCTCAGGGTTCCCACACTTCTGTCTGACTTGGCTACAGAGGCAGGGGTTCCTATAACACCCCGCCCACCCCGCTCTACTCTCTCCCCCACCCCCTGCTCCAGTTTTGATTATTTGTTGAAATGCATCAAAAAACTCATGGGAAGATTTACTTACATTTGCCCATTTATTGTAAAGGATCCAGATGAACACCCAGATGAAGAGATAAATAGGGCAAAGTCTAGAAGGGTCTTGAGTGCAGGAGTTTCTGTCCCCATGGAGTTGGGGTGCACTGCCCTCCTGCCATGTGTTCAACAGCTTGTAAGCTCTCTAAAACCCATAGTTTAGGGATTTTTTATGGAGACTTCATCATGTAGGTGTGATTGATTATTGACTCCGTCTCCAGTTCCTCTCCCCTCCCCTGAGAATGAAGATGGGGCTGAAAGTTCCAAGCTTCTAATTACGGCTTGGCCTTTCTGGTGACCAGCACCCGTCCTGAAGCCATCCAAGAGCCCACTGAGAGTCACCTCATTAGAACAAAAGATGCTCCTATCATCCAGGAAATTCCAAAGGATTCAGTAGCTCTGCGTAAGATGCTCCTAGCATCCCTATCACTCAGGAAATTACAAGGATTTTAGGGGCTCTGTGTCAGGAACCAGGATCAAAGACCAGATATTAAAACAAAAGATGTTTCTAGTACCCTTGTCACTCAGGAAATTACAAGGGTTTTGGAACTCTTTGTCGAGAACTGAGGACAGAGACCAAATATATATTTCTCACTATGTCACAATCTCCCAAATAAACTACTTGCTGGAGTAACTCAAACCAACGTAGATTCCCATGACTGAGTGCCAGACACTATACGAGGTGCCTGTGACACTACCTGGGGCTACACAGCACAGTGGTCAAGGTCACAGCCTTCAGAACCTAACTGCCCAGGGTTCACAGTCTCAAGGTCACCCTCTAGTAGTTGTGTGACCTTGGACAACTTACTTAATACTCTTTGTGTCTTGCTTTCCTCATTTATTTTTATTTATTTATTTTTAGTTTCATTGGGTCTTCGTTGCTGCGTGCGGGCTTTCTCTAGTTGCGGCGAACGGGGGCTACTCTTTGTTGTGGTGTGCGGGTTTCTCATTGAGGTGGCTTCTCTTGTTGAAGAGCATGGGCTCTACGCGCGCGGGCTCAGTAATTGTGGCTCACAGGCTCTAGAGCACAGGCTCAATAGTTGTGGCGCACGGGCTTAGTTTCTCCGCAGGGTGTGGGATCTTCCGGGAGCAGGGCTCGAACCTGTGTCCCCTGCATTGGCAGGCAGATTCTTAACCCTGCGCCACCAGGGAAGTCCCTTGCTTTCCTTATTTATAAAAATAAAGCAATAGTCTCAATTTCATAGGATTGTTGTGAATATTAAATAAAATATTGTATGAAAAGCACTCACAGTAATGTCTGGCACATAGTAAGCTGTTAATATTATAATAATTACCACTATTATCTCAACCAATGGCACTACCTTTCCCAGAGCTCTTCGATTCAGAAATCTTGAGGTTGTTCTTTTTTGTTTGTTTGTTTTTAATCTGTTTATTTATTTATTTATTTTTATTTTTGGCTGTGTTGGGTCTTCGTTTCTGTGCGAGGGCTTTCTCTAGTTGTGGCGAGCGGGGCCACTCTTCATCGCGGTGCGCGGGTCTCTCACTGTCGCAGCCTCTCTTGTTGCAGAGCCCAGGCTCCAGACGCGCAGGCTCAGTAGTTGTGGCTCACGGGCCTAGTTGCTCCGTGGCATGTGGGATCCTCCCAGGCCAGGGCTCAAACCCGTATCCCCTGCATTGGCAGGCAGATTCTCAACCACTGCGCCACCAGGGAAGCCCTGTTCTTTTTTTTTTAATTGAAGTATAGTTGGTTTACAATATTGTGTTAATTTCAGGTGTACAGCAAAGTGATTCAGTTATACATATATTATTTTTCAGATTCTTTTCCATTATAGCTTATTATAAGATATTGAATATAGTTCCCTGTGCTATAGTAGAACCTTGTTGTTTATCTATTTTATATATAGTAGTTTGTATCTGATAATCCCAAACTTGTAATTTATGCCTCCCTCCCTTTTCCGTTTGGTAACCGTAAGTTTGTTTTCTATGACTGTGAGTCTGTTTCTCTTCTGTAAATAAGTTAATTTGTATCATATTTTAGATTCTACATATGAGTGATACCATATGATGTTTGTCTTTCTCTGTCTGATTTACTTCCCTCAGTATGATAATTTCTAGGTCCATCCATGTTGCTGCAAAGGGCATTATTTCATTCTTTTTTATGGCTGAGTAATATTCCATTGTATATATGTACCACATCTTTTATATCCGTTCATCTGTTGCTGGGCATTTAGGTAGCTTCCATGTCTTGGCTATTGTAAATAGTGCTGTTATGAACATTGGGGTGCATGTATCTTTTCAAATTAGAGTTTTCATCTTTTCCAGATATATGCCCAGGAATGGAATTGCTGGATGATATGGTAACTATTTTTGGTTTTTTAAGGAACCTCCATAGTGTTTTCCATAGTGGCAGTACCAATTTACATTCCCACCAACAGTGTAGGAGGGTTCCTTTTCTTCACACCCTACCCTCTCTAGTATTTATGATTTGTAGACTTTTTGATGATGGTCATTCTAACTGGTGTGAGGTGATACCTCATTGTAGTTTTGATTTGCATTTCTCTAATAATTAGTGATGTTGAGCATCTTTCCATGTGCCATTTGACCATCTGTATGTCTGCTTTGGAGGAATGTCTATTTAGGTCTTCTGCCCATTTTTAATTGGGTTGTTTGTTTTTCTGATATTGAGCTATACGATCAAGGTTGCGCTTAGTGCTTCTCTCTCCCCTTAAAGCCTCATGACCAAGTCTGGTCAACCTGTCCTCTCCATATCGCTCAGATTCACCCAATGTGCCCAACCCATACTTTTTGCCACCACATGCACTCTCTCCTGGATTGCAGTGACAGCCTCCTCACTGGTCCCTGCACCTCTGGAGTGTCCTCTGATCACCCATTCTTCACATCACAGCCCAAGCCATCTTTCTGAAAAGCAGATCTCATGTCACTTCCCTACCTAAACCTGTTCTGGGACTTCCCATTTTCCTTAGGAGAAAATCCAAGCTCCTGCCTTTGCATGAAGGACCCTACAAAATCCTCCAGACCTGATCCCGCTGGTCCCCCAGCCTTGTCCCTCCTTATTCTACCTTGCTCGGTGCATGTAGTCCCATTACACTGTCTCTAGCTTCCCACACACACCACGGGGCTTCACATGTTTGTGCCTTTGCTCCTGTTGGTTGTGCTACCTGAAATACCTTTCCCATCTTTCTTCATCTGGATACTATTTATTTTCTGAACTCACTTCAGATGTCTCCTCTTCCAGGAAGGCTTCCTGGATGCCCAGGCTCTGCCTAGTGGTCCTCGTCTCTTCTGTGGTACTTTGTACACCCCAAAATCACCACGTACCATTCTATAGAAGTATTACCTATTTGTTTTTCCAGTTAAATGGCAAACTCTCTTAAGACAGAATCTGAGTCTAATTCATCTTTTATCTCCAAAATCCCCAGTGCTTGTCACTTAATCTGCGTTCTGTATATTTTTGTTGAGGTGAACTGATAGGGAGACAGAAAACCTGGCAGAGAAGGCAGTACACAGACAGGGCTTAAAAAAGGGGCCGCTAAAGTGGGACAGACAAGCCTCCCTGTCCAGTGCAGACAGCTCAAACGCAAGTGACATTCTCTCCTCCAGCGGCCCTACCATCCCTGCCCCCGTAGGGCTCCAATTCGGCTCAAAGCAGCTTCTGGCTCACAGTGTCCTGTTGTTCTCTGTGCAGTAGAGATTATTTACTGTCACCTTGTTTTCGGGCCCAGGACGCTCTGCCTGCTCTTGGAGGTCAGTGACTGCTCAGAGGCCCACAGAGACAAACCGCCATCTGGGGGCTGGGCCTGCATGGAAGGGTTTTTTTTTGGTCACGCCATGCAGCATGTGGGATCTTAGTTCTCTGACCAGTGATCAAACCCGCACCCCGTGCACTGGAAGTGCGGAGTCTTAACTGGACCGCCAGGGAAGTTCCTGCTGGGGAGTGTTTTGATAGAAACATGAGAAACGCAGATCAGGCTCATGTCCTTGCCTGGGGAGCTCACTGGTTATTGTTCCAGCCTCAGTGTTTGGAAATGTCAGACTCAGGCTGACTCTTCCCTCCTCTGGCTTCACCGCAGGGGTCAGAAAGGCACTGTGCCCGCCCAGGAGGTTTTGGAAGGGCCTACAGTCTCTGGCTGTCTCTGCAGTCTGGGGACACCACAAGCCACTTGTGTTTCTGATTTCCGAACATTTCCACGGCGGCCATAGGGGAGGGGTGTGGAGTTCAGCATAGTCTACTTGGTGATATTGCCTGGGCAGAATGAATGTCATGGGCTCCCAGATGCCCTGCAGCATCTGGCCCGGCTGGGCTCTGCCCCTAGAGGGAACAGGCTTGCCCTCTATCAGGTGTAGTCGTGGCCTTGATCCTGGCCTTTCCACTGCTAGGTATGGCCTTTACCTGATTTGGGGCTCCAGCTTAGACACTTGAGGTCTGGTATTATGGTTTCTTATTCACTTTTTTCTCAAAAATGTTTATTGGGGGCCCCTATGTGTTAGCTAACTGGGAAGCAAAAGTATGGTCCCTCCCCTAAGGAGTCATGGTTCAGTTGGGAAGAGAGAGAAAAATAACAATGAGACGTCAATGCTAACAGACCTAGGACAAGATTCTTGGAGAGCACAGAGGAGGGAGTGACTGACTCTGCTTGTCAAGAGAGGTGGTGACCTGAACTTGCTCCTCAAGAAGGGGCAGGAATTCACCAGGGGACTGTACCGTCCATGGTGCCGAGCGGCCAGCCCATCACTGACGCTCACTAAGCAGCAGCTCTCCACTCCCACCGTTTCCTAGATTCCAGTGACACTCAGCAGTACTCACGCAGTGGGAAGTGCCCTATTACTTCATCACCTGCAACTCACAGCATTCACAGCCCACCAAAATCCTTTTCTTTCTTTTAACTACTTCAACCTCAGAGAAGATCCCAGCCTGGATCAAAGTTCAAGTTGGTCCTCAGCTTTAAATACATCAGATCCATCCTTAGTAAAGACTGAGACATTAGCCAGAAGATGCCCTACAGTCTCTGATACCAAAGCTGCATTTACTTCTCTTGGCTCCCAAAGGTCCAGAACATCAGCAGGGTTGGAGATAAAGGGAGCCCAATGTCTTTAAACCCCTTGCAGCTTGGTGGAGCTGCTCTATAAACAGTGAAATGCACACACTGGAAGAGTCGAGCCTCGGCTTCACGTGGACTGTCAGAAGGACCTGGAGAAGCCAGCCAGGGCTGTAATTAACAGGACCTGTAATTGTGCCATAAATAAGAGCCCAGGCACTGACAACTATTGTTATTGAAATGTCATGTTTTGAATGCAAAAATACAGTTGAAATGTAGAGAAGCTGGGTGATATTAATGTATGCAAATATGCTTTAATTAAAGCTGAGCAGCCACTGGCTTAAAGTAAAGGACTTGATTTAAATACTTAAGCAAATATTATAATGGCTCCTAGGATAGGCGACAAAAATGGTAAATGACACTGCAAACACCACCAGGAACTATTGACTCCCAGACCCCCCTGTGTGTACGATGTTGACGAAGTAAACCCAGTGGTTCCCAGAACAGGGATTCTCCAGATTGATCTCTGGGACATCTGAGGGAACGTGGTCTCTCAGAGGGCAGGTCCAACGGGGTATTAATGGAGCAATGATGACATTTGACTGAAATGGTCTGTTGACCAGCTGTCTCCCCCAGCTGACCTTTGGCCATCTGAGGGCAGCAGTCATGTTGACTCATCCTACTGATTCATCCCTCCATTCCTGGCACTTGGTTCCATGCCCTGCACATGGGTAGCCCTCAATATATAGTTGTTGAGATGAACTTTGCATTTTTACCTCTGGAACAATCAATATTCACTGAGGAAATCTGACAACCACTTATGGATCTCAAGGTCCATGCCCTCTCTGCCACCTGGGCAACGCTGCCTTCTTAAATGTACAGACAATCTCTACGTCCCTGTGTTTTCTGGCTGGAATCCCAGCTGTCTACCTTCTCAGCAAGGAGAATGGATCGCTGCTGTGCCTTCCTATAGAGGCTGTGTGCTCATTAGCAGATGTCTTAATTTTATGAATCAGTAAAGGCAGATCTTGAGGGGCCTGGGTCCTTCCTATGACATTTAATATTATTAAATTCAAATATGCTTATGGGAAGTAAAATCAGTTATTATTCTTTAGTAAGCAGGCATTATTTCAATGAGGGTAGAAGGAGTTAGTCCAAAAAATAATGTTTAGATTTGATGGAATATGTATAAATAGGGTCTCAATCTATAAAATTTACCAATCCATAATGCTAAAGACATTATAAATATGTAGTGATGCTATAAGAAGAATTATATAGTAATTTTGTGTCAGACTCAAGGTGGGAGAAGAGAAACCATGTTTTTGGGGATGATACATCCTTAATCTTTTGCAATCACACCATCCTGTTAGTGCTTTCCTCAAAGTCCAAAGAATATAGGGCCAAATGAATAGTGGCCCTGGACCACTGTTAATGAATTTAGTAACTGTTAGTGGTCACTGTTAATGGTCATTAGCAGACTGGTGATGTCATATATTGAGCACTTACTATTCACTAGGCATTTAACTAACAGCACCTCACTTTATCTGCATGATAGCCATATATTGTAGATATTATAGACATGGTAGATATTGTAACTGATAAGGAAACTATGAATCATTAAGTAATTTTCCAACATCCTTCTTTTATTTTTGAGAGCCAAACACTATATGCTTCAAGGAGACCAGGTTACTACAGAGCCATACCTATGCAGTAGGTCCAAAGCCTCATCAAACCATGACGACTCTCCGAAGTCTTATAGTTAGTAAGTAGTAAAAGTAGATTAAAAATAAAATACAATCTATCTCTATCTTTCAACTTGTGTTTAGATTACTTAATTTAATATTATTATTAATAAGGTTGGATTTACATTTACCATGTCAATATTCTTTTTCTGTTGTCCCTTCTATTTTTGGTTCCCTTATTAACTCTTTAATTACTCCTTTTGGATTATTATTATTATTATTTTAGTATTCCATTTTAATTTATCTATCAGCTTTTCCACTATCCCCTTTGTATTATTTTTTTACTAGTTGCTCTAAGGATTACAAAGTAAATACCTAACCATTTACTGTATAGTTAGAATTAATATTTTACCACTTCAAATAAAATGGAAAAACATTAGAACCATATAGGTCTCTTTGTTTTAATTGTTTTATATATCACCTCTACATACATTGAAAACCCCACCAAATAACATTATAATTTCCATTTTCCACTTTCAATACTTTAAAGACCTTAAGAGGAGAAAAATATTTTTTATATTTATCCAGATATACTTCCTTTAACAGTTCTTTTATAGCAGGTCTGCTGGTTATGAATTCTCTGAGTTTTCTTTCATCTGAGAATATCTTTGTTTGACCTTCATTTATAAAGAATATTTTTGCTAGCATAGAATTATGAGTTGACAGTTTTATCTTTCAGTACTTTAAATGTTGTTCCACTGTCTTCTGGCCTCCATGGTTTCTTATAAGAAATCCATCATATTTTAAATAATTGGTTTCCCTATAATAACATTTTTGTATAGCTACTTTCATTATTTTTTCTTTATTTCTGTTCTTCAGTAGTTTGGTTATTATGTGTCTAGGCATGGTTTTGTATGAATTTGTCTTCCTTAGGGCTTGCTGAGCTTCCTGCATCTGTAAATTTATATCTTTCACCAAATTTGGGAAATTTTCAGTCGCTATTTCTTCGAACAGCCTTTCTCCTCTCCTCATGGGACACCAACAAATTTTTCATATTGTCTCGCAAGTCTGTGATGCTCTGTTCATTTGTTTGTTTTAATTTCTCTCTGTTTCTCAGATTGGGAAATTTCTATTGCTCTACCTCCAAGTTCTATTGAGGCCATCCAGTGGGAAAATTTTTTTTAAAGTTTCAGATGTTTTATTTTTCAGTTCTAAAATTTCCATTTGGTTCTTTTCTTATGATCTCTACTTCTCTTCTGAGAACTTGTTTTCCATCCTTTTCAAGTGTGTTTACCTTTACCTCATGCAAGATAATTCTAATAATTGTTTGAAAGCCTTTCAAGTCTCTGTCTGATAATTCCAGTATCCAGATCAGCTGTAGGTTAGTGTCTGATGATAGTCTTTTCCCTTGAGATTAGGTCACATTTTTCTGCTTCTTTGTTGAGTAATATTGGATTGTATCCTGGATGGTATAAATGCTATGTTGTGCATACTCCATAATGATTAAAACCCTCTAGAGAGGGTTGATTTATTTTTATTTGTTCTATTTTAGTTTAGATCAGTTAGGCTCAGATTGTAAGTTTTATCTTACCTTCTGTGGGTGGTGATTCATATTTCAGCTCAGTTCTCAACACCCTTGTTATAAGGTCCCATGCATGTGCAGTTTAGTGGTGTCCTGGGACTTGTGTGTGTTCATACACAGAATTAGAAGATTTTCTTCTCCAGCTCTCTCCTCTCCAATTTTCCCCTCACACTCTCTAGTTCCAGAAAAGTGGTGTTTCAATCAGAGTTTTAGCTGCACATGCCACCAGCAGGGTACAACTCCAGGTGGGGGCCATGCTCAGGGCAATGCTGTGAGAGAAAAGGGAAAGAAATGCCCAGGAACTCATCTTCAGATGGTTTGCATCTCCTAGTGTTAATTTCTCTTTGCAATCTGCTTGTTGTGGTTTACTTTAGGGTCTTCAGAGAGTTGCTTTTTGTACTTGGTTCCTAGTTTTTAGTTGTAATCAGTGGGAGAGAGAGAGAGAGGCTTTCCCAGGCTTGCTCCATCTTGGAATGTCCTTACAGTAAAGGTAGGGTTTGAAGCCAAGATTGTTTGACCATTAAGCTTCCATTTTTCCACATATCACACAGCCTCCTATTCCTATGCTTTTAAAATTCATGACTACCAAATTGGCCAGAAAATTATCCACGAAGCTTCAGCTGCTTTCTCTACCTTTGTACACAGTGTTTCTGATTCAGTTATGGAGGCAGAACCAGCAGAGGCCAGCAGTTAGTTTATCATTACCAGAGAAACTAATTACATGATGATTGGCTTTTCTTGTGGATGACAACAGCACTCTCCCACCCTTAACCCAAACAGCACACAATTGTCCTGAGAACCCTTGATTTGTTTGTGTTTTATGGTTATGGCCAGAGGCAGGAAGAACCTGAGGAAAAAAAGAAAGTAAAAGAGGGAGTGGAGTAATTGCAGAACTATGTGCGAACAAAACCTTCTTTTCATATTTCATTCCGTAAAAGAACAAGAAATGCAAACAAGTGAAGTAAAATCCCCCAAGGGAAATGGATTTAATTATCAAACAATTCTGCCAAAAGAATCTGAAAAATAACTAATACCAGTACACTGAGCTTCAAACACACACACACACACACACACACACACACACACACACACACACACACACGGCTGTGGAAGACAGATGATCAAGCAAGAAAGAGGAGAGAGAGTCCTGTATATTTATAATTCATAGTTTCAGGGGCAATGCTCCATTTTGAGTGTGAGTGTGTACCTTTGTGTGTGTGTTTGTAGGTTTTTTTCCTCTTAAAATTTTATACAGTATAGTTAACTGCACATATCTTACTGTTTCAATTAGCAAAGATTACTATTTGTTTCTCTTTCTTTTGAAGCACCGAGGCAGTAATTACACTCACGATGAGAGAGTTTTGCAGGCCACTTTCTCATTTTGCAGGCACTCCCTGAACAAAATACAATAATAAACCATTACGAAATAAAGTTGGCCCACTGGAGAGCACTGGCCTCTCCTAACTCACAGGCCATTAAAGGTGGATGGTGGAAGAGGATCAGCAAGCAACCATCATAAATGTACCATCAGGCAAATTAGCAAAACATTTACTACTCAATGGTGAGAGAAAGTCCTTTCCAATAACTTTCCCTAACGCCACCATAATTGGGGAAGTATCAGCTGCTGCACAGCTGCGCAGCTTGATATCTAAACGGGCACTCAGCGCTGCTGTCTGGGACCAGGTGTGTTCCTAAAGAGGATTTCCATGAGGTATAGAGGCCCTGATGGGGTGTGAGCATCTGAGGTAGCTGTGTAGTCCTTACTCCCATGGCTCTCTGGGAACTACTGAAGTTTGTGATAGAAACTTGGAAGAGGGTGTGGTGTTTCCTCCAGGGCTATGTTTGCAGAACTTTCAGAAGGCAGCATCTTTGGTTTTGAGATCTGGATAAGATGGGGAACATTTTCACCACTAGGGCTTATCTTTCAAGAGTGAGGTTTGGGGGCACATGTTTTTTTTTAACTTGCAGATAAATAATGACCTTCATCTTTCTTCACAGTTTATAAAACACTTCCACAGGCATCATTTCATCTGATCTTCACCACAACTTTGGGGGTTGATCATTATTATTCTCATTTTACAGCCTGATGAACTGAAGCTCTCCGAGGAATAAGAAACTCATCCAAGATCAAACATGAGTTAAATGGAACAGTCAGGGATTTTGATTCTGCTCTTCTCATAATTGAAAACACACCTCTTAGCAGTGTCCCATCCACTGCTCGTCTTGTCTTGCAGAATGAAGACCTTTCCACAGATTGAAAGCTCCAGCCAGTCAGGGATTGAATTGATCATTCTTCCCCTCCTGCATCACATCTGGGACCTACTCTGGTCTTGTGTTCACATGTAGCGAATCCTTCGTGAATCTGGGTTGACTGAGGACTGGTCTGGAGGATGGAAATCAGGGGCTGCCAACCTCTGGTGCAGTGCCTGATACTTGGTAGGTGCTCTACATTTGAGGAATGAATGAATAAGCATATTAAAAAGCAGTCACAAAAAAAAAAAAAAAAAAAAAAAGCAGTCACGTGGGGCAAGTACGAAGTGTGGGGTGCGGTAGGGAGGGAAAGAATAAAGGTCGGCACTAGCAAGGGGTCATGCAACATGGACAGAATGAAGTCTTGGGAGGCAGGTGCAGAGCCATGGGAGGAGGTCAAGCTTCAGGCTCTCCACTTGGCCATACAGGGAAAACTGAGCAGTGACTGATTCTTCCGGTTAAAAGAAGGATGTTCGGGGACAGCCTCTCCATGCCCTGGTATGACCACCTGGAGCTCCTTGATTTTCAAGCCTAGAAGTCTTAGAAGTGACCTCAGATCAACTACCTCTTATGGCCACTTCCTCTGTCTCCTGTATCTTGATATCTTGAGTGCTCATCTTGTCTGTTGGCATAGTGACAGATTCAAAAACAAAGAACCCCCCCCCAAAATATGGGCCACATGGACTCCATGTGGAGGTACCAGGGATTCAGCTCATCCTTTCCTGTTTCTGTGGGGAGAAGTCAGCCTTCTCCATGTACACAGCCGAAGCCTTAAATCCCTGAGCCGTCCTGAGTTTGAGTAATTCTACTGAGAGTAAGACATTCAGAGGCCAAGAAATCCTTTCTATATCTGCCTGTGCAGAATTCTCATAATAAAAAGAAATCATGAACTTCTTAGCTACATATTATCAAACCAATGAGCACTGATTACAAACTGCTAATTTAATCAGGCTTTTTGAACTACTTGGGACTTTAGCCTCTGTGGGTCCATGACCCAGGGTGGTCAGTCCAGCCATGACCCTTTGTTCCTCAGTCTCTACAACCCTCTTGCCTACTGTCTTCTGCCTTCTCTTCAGCCTCTGTGTTCTGTCTTCCACTCCTGATCTCTTTCGCACTCTTGCCATGGTTCTCTCCAGAGCTGTCACTCAGTCCTAACTCCCTACATTTCTGGACTCCTTCCTCTGTCCTTAGGCCTTTACCAAAACTTGGTTCTTCCCAAAGGATGCTGCTTCCTTTCTGCTGCATGGACCCCAGAGTAGGTGTTGGCATTCTCCGAGTATCATCATTGTCATTTGCAGACTCAACTCAGGGGAAAGTTTGTCTTTTGTGGCTTCAGCTGTGGAACTAAATTACCTTTTATTTCTTCCAGTTGTTTTCATCTACAGAGTTCCCTGCACTGTATTGTCTATATTTTCTCATTTTCTGTATTCTTGAGGCTCTGGCATTTAGGAGGGCCTGGCTAGCTAATTCCCAGAGAGTGCCAACAGCTCCCCTAAGACTGTACCTCTGATATTACAAGCCAAGCAATCCAGAGCCCACACCCTCCAACCATCTCTTTTCTCAAACTCTCACGCACTAAGTCCGTATTCTTCCTGCCCAAACTCACCCCAGGGCCAGCTGCTGGACAGCTAGGACCACTCTAGCTCAGAGCCACCTGAAATTATTCAAACTATCCAATTCTAAGCTTACTCAGTGTACCTAACCTGCCTTGCCGGTTCCTTCCTGTTAGAACCCCAATAAAGGCTCTGGGCCATGCTCTTCCTTCCCCTTCTTTTGCTTCCTAACTGACGCTAGTCCATCCCCATGTGGCCCTGGGTGGCATGCTGTGCCTCCCATTTTTAGGGATCTGTGAGTATAAACTTCTTCCTTCATGACAATCATTTTCATGTCTGCTGTCTTACCATGCCTGAATAAAACAAATCCCGGGTACAATTTTAATACATACACCCTCCCTTGAGCTTCAGATCTCTCATATTCCTCGTTTCGATCTCAATTCCTGCTATCATCATCTGCCATCATCATGAGGAACTCTAAATCCTGTAAGTGGGTGAATAAGTGAATGAATAAATGTCGGACTTGGTTCCAATTCTGACTATCACCCTCACCAGGCAAGTCACTTCACGTTTCTGAGACTCTTTCCTCATCTGGGAAACTGGGACAATACTTATCCACAAGTTGTGACAAGGAGTTGATGAAAAACTAGGTAAAGCACCTAGAACCTGGAGCTGGGACACAGGGGGTGGCAGTGTTAGTTCCATTTTTCCTTTTCCCCTCCTTACCTGAGGACATTTGGATGAGGGTGGCAGGAATCATAGGAATCTGAGAATTTTTTCTTGGCTTCAGTTCCCAACCATCAGTCACTATATCTCTGCTCACAGCAGACCACTGGAAAGAGAAGAGGCAGTGATAACAGACACCAGCCTGGTGGGCCTCCGAGCCCAGCCTCCTCAGAAATTGTCACAAGTTTCTACCGTCTCTCCTTCTCCCACATGAAAGGCCTCTGAGATGAAGCAGAGGGGCTTGGATATACCCACAGGCTGTGATATCCAGGAGGCAGCCTGCTGGAAGGATGGATCCCAGGTCACCTGGGCCAAAGTCAGGGGGCCCATGGCTGCTGGGAAATTTCTCAACAGATCCCGGGGCATCAGGAAGAATGAGAAAGAAAATCCGTCCAGCACTCCCTTTCTTTGCAGTAGCATCCTTTGTCAGCCAGAATACACAAGTTAAAATTCAGTTCTCTCCTCCAACTGGGTGAGGTGACCACTCTCAAAGGAACTTGGGGAGACAAGTTTGCCCTCCTGTTCTCCTTTGTGCTGTATGGTCCAGGTCCAGGCTCTCCAACCACTAATCTCTCTCCTCTGGAAGGGGAGCCAGCCCTGAGAATGTGACCGGGTTAAAGCTGATACCGGTGCCAGTGGCTGTGGCTGTCCCTGGGAAGGACTTTGAATCACAGAGTCATCAATCAATCAGCAAGCGGTGCTGTGGGCACAGCCCTACGCAGGTTCTTGTAGTGGGTAGAGAAGAAGAGGAAGAGTGGGCCATCACCACGTCTTTCAGCAGTTTCTGGTCTCGTTGAGGAGACAGACTTAAAAGGTCAAAGAGCAGTTCGCTGTGTGTTTGAAGGCTGAAAAGCAGTGCACGCTCCACATGCAGTCATATCTGGAGAAGAGAAAGCATGGAAGGAGTTACAGGAAAAAGCTTCAGGGAGGGGTGGGATTGAGAGGAGGGAGAGGGGGATGCAGAGCTGAGAACCGTTGGAGGGAAGGAGCCATCATATTCTTCGAGAATGGACCATGAGCCAGGCGTTGTGGAAGTGCTCTACACGTTATTCCATTAACCTGCACAACAGCCTGCAAGGCAGAGGCTTTATTATTCTCACCCTCATTTTTAAATGAGGAAATGGAGGCACAGAGAAACCTACTTTGAGTCACATGGGCAGGAAGTGGCAGGAGGCAACTGGCTCCAGAATCTATACTCATAACCCATACGGTGTGCTTCTAGATCAGGGTTCTCAATTTTGGCTGCACATTTAAATCACCAGAGGTGCTTTTTCCAGAAACCAAGGCCAGGCCCCAGTTCTAGAGATTGATTAAATTGGTCTAGGGTGAGAGTGAGTCACGAACAGTTTAACAGAGCACTCTGAGGGTGATGGCAGGTTGAGAGCCGCTGTCCCTGATATCATGAGATTCCGCTGTGAAGGAAAGGACTGGGAGACAAGTCAGGTGAGCCAGGTAGGGCAGGTGCTAGAAACATGCAAATGTCAGCATAAAGAAGAGGAAGAAGAAGGGAACTTATCCATACGAGGCACACTTGTCAAATGGCTGTACAAGGCACACTTGTCGAATGGCTGCTACTGGCCAGGCACTACACCTGGGTTATTTCATTTCATCAACCGGAAGTACTATTATTATTCCAATTTAACAAATGAGGAGAATTAGGAGGTTATGTAGCTTGTCCTTAACTAATGGTAAGCAGCAAAACTAGGATTTAGATGCAGGTCTGTTTAATCACAGCCTGTGTACTACCTCACACACAATAATGGGTAATGACAGACATGGTAGGTTCTTGTGTGGGTGGCAAGTATCAGTTAGGATAGGCTATGTTATGCTGCAGTAAGAAACAATCCTCAGTTATCAGGGCCTCAAACAACAGATGTTACTTTTTCTGCCCCATGTCCGTCATGGGGTAGTGGGGGGGGGTCTGCTCATCCTGGTCACTCAGGCACCCAGGCTAATCTCAAATGTTGATGGTCAGTGTGCCACAGAGAAAGAGCTCTGGAGGGTCTCGCATTAGCAGTGAAATGCTCAAGTCCAGAAGAGACACCCATCACTTCTGCTCCCAGTTCACTGAGCAGAACTAGTCCCACACTTATCATATGCCTATAAAGGGAGAATCAGGGGGAGTTCCCTGGTGGCCTAGTGGTTAGAATTCTGGGCTTTCACTGCCATGGCCTGGGTTCAATCCCTGGTCAGGGAACTGAGATCCTGCAAGCTGCAGTGGACGGCCAGAAAAAAAGTGGGTGTGGGGGAGAATCAGAAATATTGATAAGCAGTCCAAATGTCTACTACAGGGCAGCAATGTGGAAGTGGTATTCTATCAAGCTGGCCTGGAAGTGGTATGCATGGCTCACAGGGGAGACTGGAGGCAGCGGACTGGCCATTGACATCAGGGGACAGGCGATGAGATCTTGCTCTCTGGGGTCAATAGTGAGAATGGAGAGGAGAGGAAAAGAGTCATTGCACCAGAGTTGACTTACATGTGGTGGGAGCTAATGCTGGATTGGGAGAGGCTAGAGAGTCAAACATTCAAACATGACTCCTAGGCAGGACCAATAGGCAAAATCATCAAGAGGCCACATTTCAGGCTTCACCTACTGTCTCCTCCCTGTTTCTCCCCCTCCTGTTTCAGGTCCTCCTGACCTGTATGCTTTCCTCTCGAGTATAATTCTAGAAAGTACCTATGCTCCATAATGTCATGGAAGAGTCTCCTGCCCTCAAAATTTATTAGCTGAGAACTATTATTAAGACTTAAAGTGCTATTCTAGGGATGTTTGCATTTTAATAACTTTGAAACCTTTGAAAACTAAGTTGATAAATCTCCAACAGTTCTAGGACTTCAGGCCATGAGAGAAAAAACAGCTATTTAATGAGAACTACCTACGTTCCTGTCACTGTTTTATGGACGGGCTGTGGCGATGAGCAACAAAGTCCTGGCTTCATGGAGGCCAGTTCTCTAGTGGGGAAGACAGACAATATACAAGCACATGACTCTGCAAATGTTAAGTGCTATGGAAAAAAATAAAGCAAGAGAAGGGGCTTAGGAAGTGCACTTAAATGTGGGTGTGTGACGGGGCGCGGTTGTGGGTGTGTGTAGGGGTGGATCATCTTCCAATGATACTGCCATTGCCAAATATATGAAATTCCTTTTAGGGAATTCCTTCAAAGCCTGATCTTTCATGGATAAAAGCCTAGAGGTTTCCTTGTATTTTCTCTGGAGTTTCTAGAAGCAAATCACATAAATCACCTGATGGGTCAAGTCAGAGAATTCCAAACCAGCCTGGGGAGTGGCTCCGCGGTGCCTCCAGGGCCCCTGGCAGTGGGACGCACTCAGGCTACGGTGCAGCTCTTCGCTCAGGCACCCACATCCTTCCTTGGTCTTCTCCCTGTCCATGAAGACACAGCATGCTACTCAGTCTGATGGGACAACTGTCAGGGGCCTCACGCTGTCTCTCAGCAGCCTTGTTAGGCTGTCAGAGTGATTCACTCCGAGGAATAAAAAATGACAACGGAACTGCCAGCATCCCAAATGGCCCAACATTTGCAGAAGTCTTGGCCTCAGGACCTGGCCACTGGTTGCTGCTTCAACCTCCAATGAAAGCCAAATAAATAAGCCAAAGCAGACATTTATTGGTCTCTCGGAGAAGGTTGTTTCCCCATAGAGCTCACGCTCTCAACACAGGCCGAATCCCTATATTTTATTTTTAAAAAACAGCATCACCAACCCAAACTAGGTCATGCATCTTCCCTTAGAGCTGAACAAAGGCAGTGCGGTGCGTTCCTTCCCTGCTTGTGCTTATCATTCTTCTGGGCTGGTGGCGAGGTCCACCGCTTAAACAGTTAATATTCTTCTGACACGGCAGTGACTGTGTTTGGAATTCCAAATGGAAAGGATGTTGGGGTCTACATTTCAGAGGAAAACTTGGGAGATCAGCCAGGTCATTCATCTGCCAGATTCTGTGCTTGCAGTAGCAGAGTAGGGAGGAGGGGAGAAGGCAGAGGAAGAGAAACTTTCCAGGATAAAAGCCACCAAAGGAGAACCCTAAATGCATTATGGTCCATTGGCAAGAGCAGTAAACGAGCCTTAGGAAAGCTGAGTTCTACCCAGCCCTGCTGTGAACGATCTGGATAACTTCAGGCGAGTCTCAGATATTGTTGCTGTTGTTCTATTTCCTTATCTATTTAGACATGATCTTATGTATAGGTTAGATGTGAGGTTCGGATGTTATAATAGATGGAAAAGTTCTTCCAGCAGATTAGTGGGGGAAGTGTGTTATTGGTATCAGGAATCATTTTTATTGTTTTTGTGGAGTATTACCATTCGAGCATTGGGGGCCTGGGTCTCCAGGCCCAGGTTTAATTTCGAGGAAGTTCTGTGGATTAGATGAGTAAGTGCTTTGCAGACAGAGATTATGACTTACATAGAATCACAGAATAATTGGAGCCAAGAGACCGTAGGGGTCACCCCATTCCACCTCACACCCAGATGCAAAATCCCTCCTACAAAATCCTCTGCATTCCCACAGCAGCTTAGAGCATAATTAACGTAGTCGCTTGTTTTTTGTGAGCGCCTTAGATCCAGGGGCAAGATTTTTCCTTTTTAATCCAAAATTCCCTAGACTAACATGAGAACACACAGTAGGCACTCTAATGAATAAATAAGTGATGGTATGAACACCCCTGGCAGATGTCCCTCCAGACTCGGCTTTAGACGTCCCAGCGATGGGGGCTCCTCGCTTGAGGAGGTCACTCACTGTATTCTGGGCAGCTGTCATTGTCGAATGTTCTTCCCTACCTGAGCTGGAATTGAACTCCTCCAATTCCTCCCCCTTTTGGTGCTGACTTCTGGGGCTCTTTCCTTCACCAAGGAAGGCCCTTAAATTTTCTTCACCTCCTTTGCCCCTTGATCTTTCCTGCTACCTAGACTTCCCTTCATTTTGGTCTCTTCTCTGAAGAGACTATAGTTTGTAAATGCCCTTCTTAAAATGTGATGTCCAGAGTAATGATCTTGCTGGCCGAAGAGTCACAGGGACAATTAATACCAGAGTTTATTCTTATAAGGGCCCAAGTATCTTCCAGCATTATGGGTTCTTTACATCTGTTAGCCTGTTCCATTCCATTAAATCTGCAAAACAACCCTGGGAGATAAAGATTGTCATTCCTATTTTACTTAGGAGGAAACTAAGGTTCAGTGAGTTGCTTCAGCCTGCCCACCTTCTCACTGCTGGGAGGTGGCGGGGTTCAGACTTGCTCTCAGATCTGCCAGGAAGTCTTCCTTCCCAGGCCTCCATTCATCAGTTACTTAGAAAATATCTACTCTGTGTCAGACTCTGTGCTTGGTCCTGGAAATGAATGATTCAAACTCTGATTCTCTCTAAAACAACAAGATTCCTCCTGTGGCCCGAGAATATACTTCTTGTATGGGGGAAATCAGTGTTGACACAACACTTTGCAAACACCATCATTTTAGCATTTTTCACATTGTAATGTGTGTGTTTGTGCATTTTCCCCCATTACTGTGGACTCCTGGTGTTTACCTTGGTTCTCACCCCACCCCCAGCATTGGAAGAGGTGTTCAGTATAGTGCTTACATATGATAGGCTCTTAATAAATATTTGTTGAATGCATGAAATGCTTATTTGTTAAATCAAATGTTATACCCTCTATGCCTAAAGGTAGAGCTCCAGGAAGGGAAATCAGACAAAAATGAAAGAAGAGGAGAATGTCTTTCTAGCAATCTAAAGAATCAAATTATCCTTGGTCATTTCTGGGGCGACAGAAGTGCCTGAATCAACTTCGTGTCTGGTGGGGCTATGACTTTCTCTGATCTGGAACATAATTGCTATGAATGTGGCTTCTAAAACTTTCTCAGCTCTCTGGGCAGTTGTATCACCCTGAGCTTGGATTCATACTGAGCTCCAATCCCCTCTGAAATCCCCAGATGTTTTCTACTTAAACTCTTCTCAAGGCAGATGACTTCCACAACCTGTGCTGCTTCAGGGCCTAAATGTGGGGTTTTGTGATTATCTCTGCTAAATGTTCTCTATCACTTCTAACCTGTTTCTCTGAGTGTGAGTTTGTACTCGTTTTAGTGACCCTCCCAGCAGTGTGTCACCCACAAACTTGATTAGCATGCTTTCTGATTTTTTTTTTTAATTCAAGTAATTGATAAAGGTGTGGGAAGGGCCAAGGGCAGAGTCCTGAGGCCCTTTGCCAGAGGTAGACCTTCAGGGTGACATTAATCAACATTGCCTAAATAGCACTTTAAACAACAAAGATTTGACCTAATTGTACTATTATATTGCTCATATTTCTAGCCTGACTACAAAAGTATTATAGACATCAATGCCAAATTTCTTACCAAAATCTACAGACTTCCCAAAAGGAACGAAGCAAATGTGGCTTGGATATTTTGAATGGAGTCATGGAGAATGTGACCACCATTTATTTAATAAGGGTTCAGAAACCATCTCCCTCATGATCTTGTCTGGACTTTTACTGGGATTCAACACTGAGCTTTTGTTTCTGAAGTTCCTGTTAATCCTTTTTGTGGAAGGCCAGAATAGTATTCCCCTGTTCCAATTACTGGCCTTTGACAACCTGATGAAACTGTGGACCCTACGTTTAACATTCTGCTTTTATTTTCAGTAACCCTAGGCCAAAAATCCTTGATTAAGTTCTTCAAAGAGAATGATCTCCATATTGGAAAGAATAAAACACACACACTTGCAAAGAGAAATTGAAACTTCAAACAGCACCTCATTGCTTGAACACTTAAAGCTGTAACCTAGGTATTGCTATTGAGATGCTTCTAAATATCCAGAGAATGGATCAGAACACCAGCTCTGAGCACTCATCCTGCTCCTTCCTTGATCTGCTTGCCCCAAATATAACTAAACATAAGCCAGCAACAACAATGACGACAAAAATCACAGTCACAACGTACAATCACCTCTTCTTTTTGGTAAAGCCTGAACTCACTTCTGGGGTTCAGATGAAGCTCTCTTTTATACTGAATCTCATGGAAGCATGAGGTAAACTGGATTATTGTGTGGAAATATTCACTCTCTGCCATTGGTGATAGTATATTTCCCTACTCTATAGATTTTGGGCTTGGCTGGGTGCTTGGTTTGGCCTCAGAGTGAGACAGGCTGGGACCTGGGACCCTTTGCTGCAGGGCTGCAGGGCTGTACCTGGACACACCTCTCCTCGAGCAACAGAATACAAAGAAACTATGAGGGACTGAAAATAACTGCGTGCATGTGCAGTTGGGGCAAATTATGGACAACAAGATACAAAAAGACCAAAAACAACCCAACTGCCACTTCTGAAGAGCTAGGAGCCAAAACAGGGTGTCAAGGGCAAAATCAGGGTACTGCACATGCCCCCTGCACTCAACACCACCAAAGGGTGGTGGGCAAACCACCTAAGTCACCCCTCTGGCCTGACCCCTGGACACACCCCTACTGTCACCCTATAAGGAAACAGCTTGCCCCCCCACACCTGCCGCCTTGGGGAGCTAGCAAGGGAAACTGTTACTTGTTTTTGTGCCCCCCCTTCTGCAGCAGGGGCCCCAATAAAGCTTTGCCTGAACTTCTTGTCTGGCCTCTTATCAACTTCTATTGATTGGGGAAGGCCAAGAACCCTGCTCGGTATCAATAGTGGGTGGAGAATAGCTTCTTGCCCCTTAACTTGGGGTTTGGACACAACACTGCTTTGGCCAATGGAATATTTGTAGATATGACAAAACAAAGGCTTGCATGGTTGGGCTTGGGCTTTTCCTCTCTGTGAAGGCCATGAGAAGAACATTCCTGGAGTAGCTTATGGGTCCACAGAGGATGAGAAACACATAAAGCATTGTCTCCAGCTGACCCACAGACCTTAGAACATCTGACTCCAGATGACTCCAGCTGTGTGGGAAAGAAATGTAATGCATGAGAAAGAAATCTCAGCTGCTGTGTATTTTGTTGTTGTTGTACAGTATTATTGTAGCAACACAGGGTGATCCATCAGACTGTCTGCCCCAGGGCTGGGCACTTAGTAGATAAAAAATCTGTTGATCTGAATTGAATTGAAAATGTATCTGTTGTCTCTATGGCAGCTTAAGAGCAAGGCTTTCGCTGAAGGGCCCCAGCTTGTAACATAATCCTTCAAGAATGCAGCTCTGAATCTCAGTTCTTCTGAGGTGGTTAAACATTTACATACACACATGCCCACATGCCCACACGCATCTATTAACTGTCCATCAGGACCTAGCCTACAGCTTCCTATGTCTGGAAGGGCTGAGCTATTTCGAAACCAAACCAGTTAAGAGCAGCAAGGCCCTTAGGCTGAAGGAAGACCCAGCAACCACAGATCCTTAAAAGGCACAATCCCGGGACTGGACTTCCCTGGTGGCGCAGTGGTTAAGAATCCGCCTGCCAATGCAGGGGACAGGGGTTCGAGCCCTGGTCCGGGAAGATCATACATGCCACCGAGCAACTAAGCCCATGTGCCACAACTACTGAAGTCCGTGTGCCTAAAGCCCGTGCTCCACAACAAGAGAAGCCACCGCAATGAGAAGCCCGCGCACTGCAACGAACAGTAGCCCCCTCTCGCCGCAACTAGAGAAAGCCCGCGCATAGCAGCAAAGACCCAACACAGCCAAAAATAAATAAATTAAAAAAAAAAAAGTACAATCCTGGGACTAAACTGACACGTGTGGGCAAGATCCTGGCTTATGATTTGGATAAAGCAGTTCCTGGGTCTCATGTGTAAATACAAACCTGGCATGATTTTCTGTGAGAAATAATATTGCTGGTGATTATGGCTGGAGGATAGGGATGGACCTAATATCACCCCATGCATGATGGCAACTGCTCATGTTCAGTAATCATTCCACTAATATTTAATAATAATAATACCTAGTAATATACTAATGATAATACCTATCTATCGAACACATACGCCAAGCTCCTTATGTGCATCATCTCATTCAATCCTCATAATTGAATGAGAATGTTATTGAACCCTCTGATGTAGTGTGATAATTGCCTCCATTTTATGAGTGAGGAAACTGAGGCTCAGAAAAGGTAAGTGACTTGCCCAAAGTCACACAGCCAATATGTGAAGGAGCTGGAGTTTGAATCTAGTCAGATCACATTTGAATTGGTAGATTAACTCATACATTATAATAGAAGGGTATTTAAAAAAAATATTTACTTGGCTGCGCTGGGTCTTAGTTGCGGCACGCAGGATCTTCGTTGCCATGTGCAGGATCTTCGTCGTGGCATGCAGGATCTAGTTGCCTGACCAGGGATCGAACCTGGGCCCCCTGCCTTGGTGGTGCAGAGTCTTAACTGCTGGACCTCCAGGGAAGTCCCTAGAAGGGTATTTTTAAACTCGTTATTAGTCTGAGGGTGGGGCACAGGAGGAAATAGTAAAATGGGGAAATGTGCATCTTGGCAGCTTTTTGCTGAGCTGTGATGGAGGACAGTTTGCAGTTTGAAGTAGGAGGTGGGGTGGGCGCGGATCAGAAGACAGGTAGGTGTAAGGGGGAGGGGGAATCTGGGAGGAAGAAGATACAGGACAGGAGTGGAGGGTGGGAAGGTGGTGCTGCTGCAAGGGGCAGGGCCAGGAGGAGGAGGTCTGATGACGCTCATTTGTGGGGAGAACACAAATGGCCCAGGTGGATCAGCGAGACTGTGTGCTATGGGTATGGAAGACGCAAAACTCTCCATTTTCTTCCCCAGGAGATTTTCAGTAAAGTCTACAGAAAAGCCACAGAATGCTTAGTGTGACTGATTATTTATGAAAAACAGTGAAGGAGCTGAGGTCATGCCCAAGGGTCATGCCAGTAGAATCATGTCCACAGAACCAGAGTGGGCGGCTGTGAGCTCATCAGCATCTCTGGGCTCTGCAGGGAATGAGCCGCCCCTGGGCTGATCCGCCAGGGCTAATAGCTAATAGCCTTTCTAGAAAGAAAAAGGCTCCCTTCACGCAGGCAGGTTTACCCCAGGCCAGGGAGCACCCCTTGTGCAGAGTGAGAGCTGGACTCCAGTCTCCACCCGCCCCCTCTGCTGGCTGTCTCCGGGCAGGTACAAGCTGCATTAAGGTCTGCGGGGCCCCAGACATTTGTCTGGCACAGAAGTGGGGCAGCAAGCATCTGGGTTACAAGGTTGTGATGCCGCTGTTCTGTGTGGACCGTTTAGTGGTATGGTCAGGGTGCCTCTGAGCCCAGGGGAGGGAGGTGCGATCCGTCTGGCTAGAAGGGCACCCAGATTGGAAAGATCTTAGGTTTAAGCTGAAACCTGGGGGATGAGCAGAATGCCACCAGAGAGATGACAGAGCAAAGGACCTTCTTGCCCCTGGGAAAGGCACAGAAGTATGAATTTTGGACACTATCAGTGGCTGATAATGCGAGTGCAAACATAAGCTCCCCACAAAAATTCTCCATGAGGGGCCCTAAATAAACAAGCACCACAAGCATTGATGCTTCAAAGCAAGTCTTTTAGTCCTCCTTTCCAAATAGCCTGAAGCTTCTACACAGAATATGCCACTGGACTAATGAGACTGAATTATAGGACATCTGTGACTGGTGTGTGAGATGGCTTGGCAGGAGGGGACGCTGCCCAGAGACAAGGCTGGGGAGGAAGTATGATGGATGTAAAGTAGTCACAAAGAGGAGTATTAAGGTTCCCGTTACAGGATTACTGGGGAGAGTTCATTATGTCAACAGTAATCAACAGGCTCCAAGTAATCAACAGTAAGAGTCAACAGGCTCCAAGTATGGGAAGGAATGGGCTCAAAGGAGGGTCAGCATTTCCCTGTTGGTTACCAAACCGATCAGTATATCCGATGCACTACCCTGTCTCCCAGAAAGGCACCGATAGAGCAGGACACAGGGCAGGTGAGGTTGGGTGTAAGAAGAGAGGTTTGGAGAGGCATCTCCTCTTCAGGAGGATAAGGCAGGGTGGGGTGGCAGAGGGGAGTCCAGAATTACCGCAGGACAACCCACAGGCAGGGAGCTGGATAGCAAAGGGCACAGGAAGGGAAGAGAAATTTTATTTGCCCATTCTCCTTTTCAAATGCCATGCGGTGAAGAGCTGTCATGTGCCAGGCACAGAGTTTTCCTCCTCTGCCTACTTCATTGTCTTTTCTGGGTATGGCCCTGGATGTACATGGCCATCACCTGTCCCATCTTAACTGCACCAGAATTTGTGATTCAGAATTCAGAGCTGACATGCCAGCATCTCTCTTATCTCTGAGACACTGGGGGTCTGGAATAGGAGAGTTCCCCAAGGAAGCATGGCCAGTCAATGGGCAAGGAGAAACAGGCCAGGCTGAAGGGAGCTGTGTCTAGTCAACTGGACAGAACAATGGAATTTGGTGATGGATAGCTGTGCATTAGCTCTGAATTCTTGAGGAAAATGCAGCCTACAGCAGAGCTATAATAGCATATATCACCTCTTCCCTGGGAAGGAGAAACAGTTACACCTTCCTACCTATTAATCACATTTTCCATTAATCAGGATAACTCACCCTAATTGTGATTACAGTTGGGAATCAATTAATGTTCACCTTAAAATAAAGTGTAGAGAGGAAAGCAATTAATGTAATAGAGTTAGAGCATCAAAATGACACAAATGTTATTGACAATTATGAATCACGTCTTGCAGGTTTTTTGGTTCTCTGCTCTTTCATGGAGAGGTTTCACAATGGAGGGGAAGCAGCATCAGATCCTCCAGGTAAAAACGTGAGTTCCAGCTCTCCTCATTACCACCCACTAAGAGCGAGATGCCAGGGGGTTCCAGGCCATCTTCTGTCCTCACCTCCTCATGCCAGTTCCAGGCAACGAGGCTCCAAGGATAGGAAGGAATGGGCTCAGAGGAGGGTCAGCAATTACCTGTTGGTTAGAAAGACTGATTTATCTCAGGCTTGGCCTAGCTTTTTTTCTCAAAGGCAAAGTCTGTGATCTTCCAGACATGGACTGTTTGGCTGTTTGTTTGTTGGGTATCATTTGGAAGAGATTTATAATATTAAATAGATTTAATCCAACCTAAACAGAAAAGTGGCATTTAAAGTCCATATTGAGCTTTTTAGCTTCTTGCATCTGTTTAGGCCTTTCCTCCCTCAACAATCCTGGGAAGGAAACAAGATAGAGGGTTATTATTTTCAAATTTTAGATCTGGAAAGAAAAGTTTAAGTGAATGAATGACTTGCCAAGGTCACACGATGGGTTAAAGGCAGGATGGAACCCAGGTAGGCTGTCTTATCAGTAGGCCAGCTCTACAAAAATCGTTTTAGCACACCTCCCTTGATGGTCGTTCAAGTTCATATTCTAGTCCCCAAAGCCTCCTGTTCTGGACGCACACTCCTTAGAAGACATTCCAGGTATTAGAAAAAGATCCTGAGTTCAGTCCACTCCAGACCCTGACTTCAGCCGAAACCCAACTAAAACTTACAAGAGAAAATTTAGATTTGAAGAATTCAAATTCAGCTGGAAGAGATTTGAGGGGTAATCAAACCCACGCCTTCATTTTCCAGATGAGAAAACTGAAGCCTGGGTTGGGGAGGGTGTCGTGATTTGGGTCCATTCCCAGCTTTGGACAGAAACCTCATAGCCTCAGTAGACAGGGGAAAGGGCTTGGTTGTAACCCAGGAGAAAATGAAGCTACAATAACTGAGACAGAGATCTTTACAGACCTCAACGAAGTGCTTTGTGTAGCTTGTGGTGGTTGATTTAAATGTCTTGGCCCATACCAAGTTTCTTGTCCATCTTAAAGACTGACTTGTGCACATTTGCTGATTCCTGATGTAGTTGATCTGATCCATTTCTTAAACTCCCTGAAAACTCTAGATCAGCAGTTCTTTGATCTGCTCTGTCCTCAGAACAACCACTCCAGGTAGTCAGATGCTTTGATAGAGGGAAGTTACGGGGATCCAGGCCCCTTTTTTCCTCCTTCTTCAAGGAAGGGCATACCCACCACCTGGGGTTGAGCCCGGAGGGCTGCCCAGACAGGCTGGCACAGCTCTCTGAGAATGGCTGCAGGACCTGGGTTTCTGTTTCCTAGCTGAAGCCTTCCTCCCATCGCCCTAGCCACATCCATCATCCAGTCTGGCCACTGCAGCCTGCAAGGAGAGCAAGGAGAGCCTTAGCATTGACTAAGTCTTTGTAAGCCTCCCCATGGCAGTTTTGATTCAATTGCCAAATAAACTCCAGAACATTGATGACCCATTGGCACTGAATTTTTTAACTTTTCCTTTTTCTCTTTTAATCTACGTCAAAGAGGAGAACTTACACATGGGGATATGCCAGGGTGACTGAGCCATAATCTTACCTACAGGCCACCCTAAGTTTTGCTGCCCTAATTAAGCATAGCTTCTCTCAAGATCCATGCCCAACATCGTTTCCCTAGGAGCTGGACCATCAGAGGCCTCCAAATCCACTAGATGGCAGTAGTGAGTTAATCATGTAGAGAAGGCCCACCTAGAGAAGTGAGATCCCCACAGAGCAGCCAAGCTCTAGGATTTATAATCAAGTCCAGAATAGCTAAATATAAAGACGCCCTCTCCCCTCCTCCATTCCCTGAGGATGACTTTCACTCTTTTAAATTATTATTTAAAATAACAGCTACTCTGGACTGGGCTATTTATGATACATGCAGGACTTTGGCAGAAAAGAAATAGAGACCTGTGTATATAGCTGCGGGAGCAGTTTCTGAACTGCCCCTTGCTGAGTCAAGATGAACTGGAGGCAGCTGTGAGCTCCTACTGCAAGGAGAAGATTGCTCCTTTGCTCCTTTTAAGCCCCAGCTCTCCAGGCGTTGGGCCTTCCAATCAAGGACCTCAGCCAGACCATGAGCCCCAAACCGCAGCTTACCACACAACTGTGCTGAGCTCTGAACCAAGGCCTAATATTAATTTATGGAACCACAAAGCGATTACAAAGTTGTGTTCTATTTTTCTTCTGAAAATCCCCTATACAAGTTTGAACTGGAACCAAGCTACGTATTTCCTAGAACTATTTATTTTTTAATTTTATTTTAAAAAAATTTTTATTTCATATTGGAGGAGTATACTTGATTAACAATATTGTGTTAGTTTCAGGTGTACAGCAAAGTGATGCCAATATACATATACAAGTAGCTATTCTTTTTCAAATTCTTTTCCCATTTAGGTTATTACAGAATATTGAGCAGAGTTCCCTGTGCTATGCAGTAGGTCCTTGTTGGTTATCTATTTTACGTATAGCAGTGTGTACGTGTCAATCCCCAACTCCCAATCTATCCCTCCCCTGCCCCACCCAACCCCCTTGGTAAGTAAGTTCATTCTCTAAGCCTGTGAGTCTGTTTCTGTTTTGTAAATAAGTTTATTAGAAAGACAAATATCATACGATATCGCTTATATGCGGAACCTAAAAAAAAAAAATGATGCAAATGAACTTACTTATTCCTAGAGCTATTGAACCAGGGCTTCAGAATGTTCTCTGACCCCGGTTGAGACACAGTTCTTTAAAAGAACCTTTCTTTTAGCTGAAGCTGCCTCCAACCCTGTTCTGGCGCTCCACTGTGGAAGGTCTCCTATCAGGGATTCTTGATCAGTGCCCCCAAGGCAGCCTTTCATATGGAGACACCCCCAGTTTCTGCAGCAAACTCCTTATTAGGCTATTTTCTAGTTGGTCACTTCTGTAGCAGCCAGAGAGTCTGCTGGATGGTTCGGAGATTTATGTAGGACACTTGGCTAAAATATAAACAGTGGTTTAGAGAAAGGGAATCTGCTCTGTGTCAACAGTAATATGAGGCTGGGGGCCTCCAGCAAGCTGCATTGGATGTTTATCCACTGAATCAAACCACTATATCATCTGGCCCTGGCTGACCAGAGGGGCCCTGGCTGGAGAGCTGCAGGCCCCCTGCCAGCTCTTCACTCTGTTTCCCAACCCAGGGGAGGGGGAGGTCTCCTGGCTGCCTTTCTCCTCCTACCCCACCTCACCTGGGTAGAGAGGTGCTGAGCAGGGACCTCAGAATTTGACTTCATAAGCATTTATTTCCAGCTTTCTGTGCCAGTCACTCTTTTGTGACCATTTCATTTAATCCACAAAACAACCTTCTGAGGCCTTTAGGGGTGGGTCCATGTTTTATGAGACTTGAAGTTGGTACAATTTAGGGGGAGGGGGCTTTAAGAAAAAGCAAACAGACATACAATTAGATATAAAAGTGAATATTCATTTAGTATGATGCAAAATTCATCTCACACATAAAAAAATGACTATAGCTTTGGAAATTCAGATTTCTTTCTTCTGAGATCTCTTTAGGCAATTTACCAGAAATGCTTATATATGAACACATCCCCCTGGCAACCTGGCTTCCCCCTTCCCCGAGAACAGTCTGCCCTCACTGGGGCCCTGAAAGGCAGGGGCCAGAGGCTTGGCTCAGCTAGCTTGGAGATAAATTTGCTCTGCAGGTATGTGATGATCCCTATTTTACCCTGGTGACTCTGATAGAAACAGTATGTGACTCACGCCAGGGCACAGCCCTAACAAGTTGTGAAGCTGAAATCTGCAATCAGAACTTTTGCCTCCAAGCCTAATGTGCTTTTCACTGCACTCTACCGCCTCCTGCATGGCTGCAGATTGGTCTGGAACTCTGGTGCCCTAGCTTGAAACCCACTCAAGGGCCACTTTTGGTTTGAGCCACAGATCTCACAATCCTCTTCCCTTCCCTCCTCTGGAGGCCAAGGAGAAGCCCTAAGGAGAGGAGGAGGTGGTCTTTTCTCAAGGAGGTAGACCATTTCAATTTATTGCAGCTCCTTTCCACAGGATGCTGTCTCCTTTCTTGCCCGTTGACTCCTACAACCTTGAGGGCTGAACATCTTCATCTTCTGGGAGGGGCTGTGTGTGGGAGGAGCTGTGTGTGGGAGGGGCTGTCCGAGGGAGGGGCTGTGTGTGGAAGGGGCTGATTGAGGGAGGGGATGTCAGAGGGTGGGCCTGTCCATAGGTGGAGCTGTGTGTGGAGTGTCTGTGTGAGGGAGGGGCTGTCTGTGTGAGGGTCTGTGTGTGGGAGGGGTTGTCTGAGGGAGAGGTTGCGTGTGGGAGGGGCTGTCTGAGGGAGGGGCTGGGGTGGGGGAGGGGCTGTGTGGGGGAAGGCCTGTCTGAGGGAGGGGCTGTGTGTGTGAGGGGACTGTCTGAGGGAGGGGCTGTCAGAGGGAGGGCCTGTCCACTGGTGGAGCTGTGTGTGGAGTGTCTGTGTGAGGGAGGGGCTGTGTGTGAGGGGCTGTCTGAGGGAGGGGCTGTCCTTGGGAGGGGCTGTGTGTGGAGTGTCCCTGTGAGGGAGGGGCTGTCTGTGTGAGAGGCTGTCTGAGGGAGGGGCTGTCTGTGTGAGAGGCTGTCTGAGGGAGGGGCTGTCTGTGGGAGGGGCTGTGTGTGTGAGGGGCTGTCTGAGGGAGGGGCTGTTTGAGGGAGGGCCTGTCCACTGGTGGAGCTGTGTGTGGAGGGCTGTCGGAGGGGGCTGTCTGAGGGAGGGGCTGTGTGTGGGAGGGGCTGTGTGAGGGAGGGGCTGTGTGTACGTGTGAGGGACTGTCTGAGGGAGGGGCTGTGTGAGGGAGGGGATGTCAGAGGGTGGGCCTGTCCATGGGTGGAGCTGTGTGTGGAGTGTCTGTGTGAGGAAGGGGCTGTCTGTGTGAGGGGCTGTGTGAGGGAGGGGCTGTGTGTGGGAGGGGCTGTCTGAGGGAGGGGCTCCTTTGGCAGCTAAGGTTGCCTCTGTTATGGCCTGTCTCCAGGCCCTCATCTTGAAGCCTTTCTCTTTCTCTCACCTCTGAGTGCCCTTCCTGTGAACCCTGTCTTCTTATTCCCTCCTCCCTCTCCCTATAAAATCTTTCTTTCTGTGCAAGGATCTATTGTTAGTCATTTGTGTCTTAGGGTGGAATTTAAGTCATTTGGCTTCTTCCTCTAGGACGAATTGTAACTCTCCATAAAGGAACAAAAGCTCTAACCCTTCAAAGTGATGGGGGGCAGGGGAAGTAGCCAAGGCGGGAACCTGAGTTGGTGGTGGGGGTAAAGAGATTTCCCACGTTTTTGAAACAGCTATTATACTGTTTTATTATTCTTTTTAGTTTGTAAGAAGAAGAAAACGGAATTTTAAAATGGATTGACCATCTATGGTGTGTCAAGCCCTGTGCTAGGTGCTTTCAAAAATGTTTTCATTTAATCCTTGTAGCAACTCTGTGGGGTAGGTATTATGATACCTTTTTAATTGATGACAAAGCTGAGTTTAGCCACTGTACAGGGTCACACAAAGGCAGAAGGAGCTGTTTTTGGTGAGTGCCTACCTTGTGCCTGGCACTTTTGCTATGCCTTCTCACAAGTATCTCATTTGTTCTTAGAGTACTTCCCAGTATGTAGCGTTAGCTCCATTTTTCAAAAATGAGACAACTGAGGCTCAGAGCAGTAAAGTGCGATCCCTCCTATGTGGGAAATTACCTTGATGCAATAAGTACTCTATGGTGTAAGTTATTTCAGAGGTCTCAGAACAGAAAGGCTCACAGACCAAATTAAGGTGATCAAAATACATGGTTTCTTTAGATTTATTTAAAACACAAATCGAGAGACAAGGGAAGAGGGCTGGGGTGGGTTAATTCACTTAGGATGGGGGCAAGCAGGTGGAAGGACCATACTCCCTAAATCTTGGGTTACACAATGCTTATATGTCCCCTCTCTCTGCTGCATCAGACTTGCCTGCTGATGGGGTGGTTATGAGGATGGAAATTAAGATCTGAGCCATAAGGCCCAGTACACAGAGGGTCCCTTGGGCCAAAGCATGCATTTGCTCTCTGATAAGAGGATCACAAGGGCAAGAACAAGTATGATTGGCCACAGCTATAGCTTGCCAATTAACCTTCTGAACAGCCAAGAATGTTATTTGCATTTCTTGCACAGAGCACATGGGGCCAAAATGAGACCATATGGATGTCAGCCAATGGCTTGCTGATTTAGGCATGACCTAGCTGTCAGCCCAGAGGGGGGATATCATAACCTGTTCTTTCCACCACATTCTGTCTGTAAGAAACACTCTTACTTGTTGCATCGTACATTCCATTTATTCTGTATATCTTTAGCATGTCTTACAGGTTACTAACTTATTATCTATAATTAGCATATCTTATGAATTCCGCATATGTCTCACAAGCTACTTACTCACTCATCAACTATACTTCACACATCTTACATGTTTTGCCTGTATCTCATAAGCTACTTGCTTTCTATCTATGTGAGTTTTAGTTATCTATTGCTGTGCAGCAAATTACTCTAATACACCTTTTTTTTTTTTTTTCATCCCTCACAGTTTTTGTGGGTCAGGAATTTGGGAGCAGCTTGGCTGGGTGGCTTGAGGTGTCTCATGAGGTTGCAGTCAAAATGTCAACTGAGGCTGCCATCATCTAAAAGCTTAACTGGGATGGGGGATCCACTTTCAAGATGCCATTGACATGGCTGGCAAGTTGGTGCTGGCTGATGGCAGGAGCCCCCAATCTGTTACCACATAAACCTCTCCACTGAGATGCTGGAGTAACCTCATGATGTGGCAGCTGTCTTCCCCCAGAACAAGTAACCCAAGAAAGAACAATGTCTTTCATGACCTAGTTTTGGAGGTCTCACACACACACCCCATCATTTCTGCAACATCCTATTGGTTATACAGGATAGCCCAGCCCAGTGTGGGAGGGGACTATAGCAGGGGCCATGGGGCCAGGATCATTGGGGCCATCTTGGGGGCTGGCTTCCCCAATGAAATATTTATGAATTTCATCCATCCAATCATCAGCATCATCACTGTTCAATAGGAGCACTAAGAATAAGGTTCTCACAGCGCCACCCTGAGAGGACCTGGGAGGAGCTCTGGGCCAGTGCATAACAGGGGGAGCAGGCCACGCTCTACCACAACCTCCTCTCAAGGGCTGCTTCTTGTAGAAGCTGCTTTCACCCCCCAGGGGTGGGAAATATAACTGAACAGGATCTAGAAGAAGTCTTAAACTTGAGACTTGAGACACCATAGTGCTTCTTGCAAGCAACAACCCCTTAAATCCTGACCACCCATGGTGATGTTTTCTCACCACTTTTGCTTATGATGTTGTCCTGTGTGTTTGTCTCTGTTTTGCTTCCATTTATGGTATTAAATTTGCTTTCAATGAGTGGCATCTCTTTTTTTGTGGGACAAAAAGAAAGGTCATTATTGATTCATGCCTGATTTGTTCCAGAGCTGCTGGTGGTAGCCTTTGCCAAGAAAAATAGCTGTTTTACCCCGTACAGGTGCAGGTGGTTTATGACTAGACACACAGAAACGTTGTAGTCAAGTTGTGCCTGGCTTTGCTAAGGTCTTTCAGGATTTATTTTAACCAGATAAGAAAATATAACTATCTTATATATTATAACTATCCTATATTTGTTCCAGGCTCTCTCACGTTAGTACACGGCATTTCTTCATGTCTTGGCTACCAGAGCTCTTCCCTCGGGTTGAGAAGGCCTCAGCATCACTAGATTAAGATATGCATAAAATCAGATTTTCATTTATTCATTACTTCTTCTGAATCTTACTTCCCCCACAAAGCTTAATGGAACGAGCCTCTTCAGATGAAGTTCATTTGAAGTTTTACCATAATCACCCTTCAATTCCTGGCATGGTTAATTAAAAAGTGCAGTGGCTTTTGGAACCTCACTGTTTCCTGGAGATGGTTAGTTGATCTAGCTTTGCCTGCCTGTCTTTGTTCCCTGATAACATCACCACGATTGAGCAAATCATAGCTGTCCACTCCAATGATATGTGGCCATTGATCTAGCCAAAACTGTCTACTCTATTCCTTTCCACTCCAACCACTACTTGGGAATCTCACCAATACACATTCGCTGTCCATCCCTCTGTCACTATATAGTGCAGTGAGACCTTTCTCCACTTGATATAACTCCCACCCTATCCCAGGAATTGTCCTGAGATAGCATATTGATGTGTCCTCATTCAGGGATCATTTGTTGATCATCAAGATCTCATCTCCCATGTGACAAGGAGATGGCTTCTTAGGGAATGGCTTCACAGTTAATCTAAAGTCAGGGATCCCAGCACCACTGTCTGGGCCTTGAATTGTCAGGACTCCAGGCTAAAGTGTCATTGCAGGAACCCTTTTCCAACTAGGTGGTCCAGCACCTACTCATGCTGTTGTTTGATGGTGCATCTATAGTCCTGCTCTCAGCCTCTTGCACAAAGCCATCCACCAGGGTTCACGCATGCCTTCTATCTTTGAACAGACACCCAAACAAGAGGGCTTGAGTTGGTGTAGAGGCTGGTAAAGTGAGCCCTGTTTGATATCCTATTACCCTGGCTGCATGCTATTCTGCAGCACATTCCTTTGCATCTATGTTAGATCCATATGCCTTCTTGAGCTTCTGGTAGGTTCCTCCCTGTAGAAATGATTCCTGAACTTCTATGTAAGCAAACTCCTACTATTAGTCTTTAGATACTCTCCTGTGGAAAATCAACTTTTATCTGCTTATAGAGATCTCATTAAAATTGAGCCTCTATATCATGGCCATTAGGCCCATTTACTTTAGAAAAGCAACGAAGCCACATGCACCCCACATTTTAGTGTTTAGTGTTTTACTTAGGTTATATCCTATCTGGCCTAAAACAATCTTGGCCATGCCATAGATACTGTATTTGGGTAGAAATGGTATATCTGGATCATGGCATCCTTCCATGGATATCTTTCACTTCCATGTAGTGGTGGTGAGCTATCCCCTGGCCATGCATGTGGTACCCTCAGGGGTTGTTTGTTCTTAACTGCCTGTTGCTTTATGGTAGATCTGACTTTTGAGTGGGTGAGGAAGACTATCTGCCCTGGTTCTGAATGATTCTGTGTGATATGATTAGAGAATGAGAGCAACTGTGATTATCCATCCCTGAGAGATTTCTACATGAGTGTATAAGGGCTCTGGTGCCTCATTCTAGTGGGGGGTGGGGTGGAGGCTCTGCATATAGTCATCACCAAGGTTGCCCACTTGTCCACTCCCTCCATCTCCTGCTGAATGACTCCTGGACTGTGGATAATGGCCTCATTCACTGGTCCTCTCGGGAGGACATATTTCCCATTAAGACCAAACTGCTTTGGCAGAGGCACCTGTGGAAAGATATTAAGCCTATTGGATAGGGTGAGTATCCAAATCTATTAGGATGATAACAACCAGAAAACTCCTCTTCTTGCCATTGTCTTTAACACGGATGCTGTGACTCAAGTTGTCTTATCCTCCATCCTGACCCTTGTCTCACTAGTACATGTAGGCAGTGGTCATTACTAGAGAATTCCACCTCCTTATTATGCAGATGCATTTTCTTTTGGTACCAGCTGCTAGCAGCATGGGCCCATTGAGAGTCCATTTTATATGACTACATTGGCTAGGTGTTGTTGGCCTATTGACTCTATGGGACTCTTCACTTTTTGCAGGGACAAAAAAGTTATACTGACCAAGGAGGACTCTTACTCTGGGTTTGACATTGCTTTCTGGTTAGTTTGTTGTTTGCTGTTAAGGCGGCCCACTCTGCCATTAGAGATATAGAATTACATAGCGAGGCACCCCATGGAGACTTCTTTTCCATCTTCAGTGACCAGAACATTCATTCAACTGATGCTTCTGCCCAATTTTGAGTGTGAAAGAGGAACCTTAGGTGGACTTTCTACCTAGCCTCTACCTTCAGGCAGTCAGCATCACTGAAAAGTAGAATGACCTTTCAAAAGCCAGTGGTGCCACTGTCCTGGCTCCCTGTCTCTCCCTCTCTGTATGTCCTATCATGCCCATGCAATAGAAGGCCTGTATGACCACCTCCTTTATGGCTTAGTTTCTTAAGCCATTCATACAAGCAGGATTTAGGTCAAACAGGAGAAGATTGGACTTGTTTTGGGGATCTGGTCATTGACCTGCATTAGCATTGATAGCCTACTCGTAGTAATCCTGAGCTTTAAAAAGCTAGAAATGCCACCCTAATTGTCCTGTCATGGTACTTGGATTAAGCTAAAGAGTTCAGCTTCTTCTTTTTAGGGATATCTTTCTGTTTTCCATTTTACTGAGAGTTCTGTTTCTTGCCTTTGAACCTGAATTTGTGTGTATTTATTTTTTCTACTATTTTTACATCTTCTACTATTTCTGTGAGTTCAGCAAAGGAGGAGATCTTATCGTGTGCTCAATCTGCCATCATGCCCTGACAGGAAGCCTGATTCCCCCTTTCCAACCCAATTCTCCTCTCTTTATTTTGTATATCAACTTATCTCCCCATCCCCTGCTCAGCTCTGATCCCCTGTTTATGTATGCAAAGACATTGATGTCCTCTATTAAACAGTAGGTTATATATTCCAAGTCGCCTCTTTGGCAGCCTGGAATAATCGGCAGAAGTTTTGAAATTTTCATCTTTCCCTTCATCCTCCCCCATTAATCTCAGCCAGGGAAGGGAGCTGTTTAGAGCTTTATATCCTCCTTAATATGAATTATGTTTTCTTCTTTAAAAGACAGATGTGATTGTTTTAACTAATAATTTTTTTCTCTATTACAATTATCAGTAACATTTATGGAGTACTTATGTACCAAGAATTATATTAAATAGGTTACCAATGCTAGCTCACTTAATTCTTACAACATCCTGAATGGGAGTGTTTCATCTACATATACAGGTGAGAAAACTGAGGCTGAGAGAGGTGAAACAGTTGCCTCTGGTTTCATGGCTATTGAAGGTCACAAATGGGGTTCAGACTCATGCCTGTATGATTTTAGAGTAAACTTCTTTTGCAAAGACCCTGATAGTAAATATTTTGGCTTTGCAGGCCATATATGGTCTCTTTCACATATCCTTTTTTTAATACCTCTTTAAAAATGTAAAAACTGTTCTTAGCTAGAGGGCTATAAATAACAGGGCATGGGCCACATTTGAACTGCTGGGCATAGTTTGCCAAACCCTACTTTAGAGCATCTGTCTTCAACCACCATAGCCAGGAGTGGGTGGCCAGATGGGGCACAATTCCATTTTGCTTGTGCCTCACAAGCACCATGAACACCAGGCACATTGCAGCAAGTAATGATTTAGAGGCAGGCAAAGCCTGTGCTCTTCAAATAGCTAGAATGTTCCAGCTGGGTTTTTGCCCTTGCTTTCTGAAATGGGAATTAGGACAGCAGGCCTTCGGACTGAATTGTTTGTTTGTTTTTTAATCTCCTTGTCCCACTGGTCACACTGAGCATTCAGGGCCCCAGGTGACAAGGCAGTGAATTCTATGGCACTTTTCTCCTCTAAGACTGTAGGCAATAACTGCTTTGCTGTTCCTTCTTTCTGAGATACATTTGTCATAAGCCTGTTTGGGGAGAAGAAGGGGGTGGAAAGGGTAATAATTAGAATCAGGGTCTTCATTTCCTCATTGCCCTCCATCAATAGATAATTATTTAACATTTATTATGGAACATCAGGGAGACCATTTGGTAGGCAGTTAATAGGTTAGAGCTTAGAGTTGATAAAGGTCTAATGTAAGAGAGATTGACAAGAGGATGAATTCAACAGACCGTAAGGGCTTGGTGTAGGGTATGAAGAACGGCTAGGAACTTAGGCTGATCCTGAGAGGGCCAGCCTGGGTGACTGGGAGGATGGTGACACCATTAAATAATAGGAAACAGAGCAGAGAATCAGGTTGGGAGGCGGAAGTGTCAAACTCTGTGCTGGATGTGTTAAATCTGAGAATACTGTTGTTTTCACATGGAGATGTCAGGCCAGCAATTTGAAACACAGGTTCAGAACTAATGAAACTGCCAGATTAAAGAGTTTTGAATTTAGCCCCAGGACAACTTGGACCTATTGGAAAAAAAAAATTGTGCAGAGGTGTTTCTTCACAAAAGCTCTGTTTAGAAAAATTATTTTGGAGGAGGAAAAGGTGTTGTGAGGTAACTTCCAATGATCCTGTCTATAATATGATGAGGCTGGGAGCTAGGGTGGGGGCAGTAAGATGAGAAAGTGACAGAGAGATGCAAAAGGTATTTTGCAAAAACTTAGCAAAAATTGTAGATTTCTTTCCTTTAAAATAGCATTTTCCCTACTATTTTATTTTGAAAAATACTGAACCAATCATTGGAAAAAAACAGTACAATAAATACCCATATTCTCTTCACATAGATTCTCTAATTGTTAGCCTCTTTTGCCATATTTGCTTTCTTTCCCTTTCTCTTTTCAGAAAAAGGGCACTGTCCTACATAGCCACATTATAATGATCACACTCAGGACATTTAACAAAGATACCATAGTTTTACCTAATATATAACATATGTTCAAATTTCCATGATTGTCCTAACAATGACTTTTATAGCTTTTTTTTTTTAGTATTCAGTCAATGGTCCAGCATTGCATTTACTTTTTCATGTCTTTTAAATCTTTTTTAATTTAGAGCAGTAGCCCCTTCTCTTTTGGTCTTTTATGACATTGCCCTGTTGAAGAATCTAGACCAGTGGCTTTGAAGAATGCCTGAGGATTTGGATTTGTCCGAATGCTTCCTCATGATTAGATTCAATATCATGGGTTTTGGCAGGTGCAATACAAGTGGGGCTGCATCCCAATCAGAGCATATCCAAAGGCACATAAAATTGATCTGTTCCATTTTTACTGATGTTAGGTTTGATCTTTTGGTTAAGTTGGTGTCTGCCAGATTTCTTCATTGCAAAGGCACCTTTCCCCTTACCTGTTGGATGGTACTTTGAGACTATTTGACTGTCCTGATCTCCAAAACCATTCATTTAATATTTTAGCTTACATTGATTATCCTTGCTTGAAGTAAGTATTGCATTGGTGGTTGAAAAATGGAGATTTTCTAATCCTATAATTCTACATGTGCTAGCTGGCATTCTTCTGTTCAAAAGAGCTTTCCTTCCTTCAACTTTTGTTTTTAGTATCATTATGGACTCATGAATTAAAAAAAAATTAAGTTCAATATGTTATAATCTATTACTGTCATTATTCTTTTTTAAAATTGAGATATAATTTACACATGGTACAATGTCCAGGTCTTAAATTTGCAGTTAGCTGAATTTGACAAGCATATATATTCATGTAACTCACACCCCTACTAAGATACAGAACACTTCCATCATTGCAGAAAGTTTCCTTGTATCCCTTCCTTGTTAGTTCTTGTAATCACTCTAGGCAATCACATTTCCTTATTCTTTTTAACACTCAAACTCTTCCAAATTTGGTTAATGAGAGCCTCTTTAAGCTGGTTCCTAGGTCTTTTTGTCATAGCCCCATCAGTTTTTGAGCACATTCTTGCTTTCCAGCACAATAAGATGCCTCAGACCTCTGGTACCAGGTATTTCTTTAAGGAGCCCCTATTTTTGTGTGTGGGTCAAATGGTATTTAGAATCCAAGATTTAGTTGCTGGATGTATTAGTTTGCTAAGGCTGCTATATCAAAAATACCACAAACTAGGTGGCTTAAAACAACAGGAATTTATTTTCTCCCAATTCCAGAGGCTCGAAGTCTCATATCAAATTGTTGGCAGTCATGCTCTTTCTGGAGGATCTCAGGAAGAATCCTTCTCTGCCTCTTCCTAGCTTCTGGTGCTTCCCAGCTGTCCTTGGTGTTCCTTGCCTTGTAGCTGCCTCACTTCAATATCTGTCTCTGTCTTCACAGGACTATCTCTCCTCTGTGTGTCTGTGTGTCTTCACATGGCTGTCTTCTTATAAGGCCACCAGTCATGGATTTAGGGGCTCATCCTAATTTAGTATGCTCTCATCTTAACTTGATTACATCTGCCACGACCCTACTTCCAAATTAGGTGACATTCACAGGTATCTAGGGTTAGGACTTCAGCATATCTTTGTGGGAGACACAATTCAACTCACAATACCGAGTATGCTCACTGAAAGTAAGATGTCATTTTTCTGGGCCATTTCAGTGAACAGAGCTAGGTTGAAAAAAACATACATATGTATATACATATATATTATATAACACTCATACACAATCATGAATTTATACTGATATACTCAATTCCAATTCAATGCCACAGGGTTCTCCCTTTCCTCCTCCCCATCCTACCTTTGTATCTTGAACCCTGGCAAATAGGATTTGCCTGCTCCTACAATACAAACAAAATAGTGTCGGAATTCAACATCGACACCACTACCAACAGCAAATTAAAGTTCAAGATTTCATTACAGTTTCGTTTGTCCTTAGAATATATTTCATTGAGGGTATTCAGCCAATGTATTCTGTTCAAAAGTTACTTGAATTACCTTTTTATTTTCTATTTGGTTACTTTATTATTTTGATGTACAATTAAGGCTATTTGTTTTATTTGTATTCAACTCTAGATTTTTTTACTGATTTAGCTTAATGTTTTGAATATGTAAATCCACTTCTTTCTTCCTTGTTGATTTAACTTACTTTTTAAAATACATAAAATGTTAACTTCTTACAGCTATATAAAAATCATACTCAGGATTCTCCCTCCCCTCCCTAATCCTTTTAACCTCATTCCTACTCACCCCCTTTTACGTAACCAATTTCATTATTTCCTGGTTCAACTTCCTGTGTTTTGTTTTGTAAAAATAAACAAATACATACATATATACATTTTTTAGTTTATAATACATCAATCACTCAGTAGCAGTTCATAGACACCTTCTTGCAGCTGTAGAGTCCTCTATTATGTGATGTTATGCCATTTATTTAATCAGACTCTTGTGGATGTGCATTTAGATCATTTCCAATCATTTTTATTGCAAACAGTGCAACAAAGAAAAACCTTGTGGTTGTTTTCATTGTGTAGTTGTTGGAGGGGTATCTTCAGGGTTAACTTTAGAAAATGGGACTGCTGAGACAGAGGGTAAATGTCTTTGTAGTTGTATCAGATATTGCCCAAGTCTCCTCCATAGGAGTTGTACCATTTTTTCATTCTCATCAACAGCATGTGAGAGTGCCAACAGACTGGCTGTCAAGATTTTGAAATTTTTGCTAAATTTTTAGGTGAGAAAATAACTTAGTTTTAATTTGCCTTTCTTCATTAAGAATGAAGTAGAACATCTTTTAATATTTGTGTGTGTATGTGCATAAATTTATTTTTTATTTATTTAGTTTTTGTTAATTTACAATGTTGTGTTCGTTTCAAGTGTACAGCAAAGTGATTCAGTTATACATATATATATAAATATACATCTATATATTCTTTTTCAGATTCTTTTCCACTGTAGGCTATTATAGGATATTGAGTATAGTTTCCTGTGCTGTATAGTAGGTCCTTGTTGTTTACCTATTTTATATATAGTAGGTCCTTGTTTACCTATTTTTTATATATATATATTTTATATATAGTAGTGGAATATCTTTTAATATCTTTAAGAGACATTTTATGTTTTTTGTTGAACTGTTTATAATTTTTAATACTTTTTATAAGGTTTTAAAATATTTATTCTCAATGTTAATATATTAGAGATATTAACTTTTTATCTGTTATACATGTTATAATTTTTTTCTCCCAATTTCTCACTTGTCTTTAGACTTATGGTGTTTTTTATCATGGGGAAGATTTTTAAAATGTAGTTAAATAATGATTTTATTTTTTTAAATTGTAGCTGGATATCCAATCATAGTTAGAAAGGCTTTCCCCTTGTCTAGTACTTGTATGGTTCCATCTTTTATATTTAGATCTTTTGTGCATTTGGAGTTTTTTCTGCTTATGATGTGAAGGAAAGAAGCCAATTTTATCATTTTCTCAGAGGTGCTTCAGTTGTTCTAATGCCATTTGTTAAAAAGTCCATCTTTTTCTCGGTGATTTGCGACATCACCTTTATAATATACTAAACATCCGTGTGTACTTGGACTATTTCTGCACTTTCTATTCATATCATTGGTCTGAATTTTACTTTGTCTGATGTTAGAATCAGAACCTTTCTTTCTTATTGTTTCCATTTACCTGATACAATTCCCCAACAATTTATTTTTAGCATTTTTGATTTACTTCATTTTACATTTATCTTTTGTATTCATCACATAATAGGGTTTTGCTCTTTGAGCCAACTCAAAAATTTCTTTACTTTAATAGAAAACTTAAGTACATTTACATTTACTAATGTGAATAAGGTTTGGCTCCAACTTTGACATCTTTTTTGTTATATTTACTATAAGCATTATGTTGTATTTACTGTGTTCCTTTCTATTATCTGTTCTTTGCTTATTTTTCTTTTTTGTATTTCCCTCAGAATTTAAGAATTTTTATGGTTGTTCTAGTATTTTATACTTTTTATGACACCCATAACCCCTTTTTTTCTTACTTAGAGATTTACTATTTGGTTTTTAAGTTTAAATGTAACCTTTGAGTCCTCTCTACTTACCTATGTGACCATCAATGAGTTTACTCTCTTTCTTCTTTATCTCTCACTTACTCAGTCTTTTTAAACTTTGAATTATATTTACTTTTATAGAGCATTTAGCATTTGCATTATGGTCTTCTACACTTGACCCACATTGGTTTTAGTCTTAGAGCAACAATTAAACATATTCAGTACTTTCTCTAACTCCTTTCTTGAAGTTTCCCAGACATCTCTTGGTTAGATGAAGCTTGACTTCTAGTAGATTCCTCAGAAAAAGTTTCTGAGTACAGATTTCCCTCCATTTTTGTATGTTTAAAACTTTTCTTCTAGCTTTGGTATTTGAAGGACTGCTTGGTTGGATATAAAATTCTTTGCTCACACTCTTTTCTTGAGTTTCTTGAAAGTATTGTTCCATTGTTGGCAGAAATGGAGAAGCCTAACTTCAAATCTTTCTTTCAAATATCAAGGCGAGATGAAAGTTTTAAGTTGGGTTGAGATAGTGCTAACTTAAGCATTCCAGTTAGTTTTCCCAGGTACATGGTGTGGCGTTTCAATACGCAGATCCTGGTCTTTCATTTCTGCAAAGTTTTCTTGAATGATATAGGTTTAAATATTATTTCTGTTCTATTTTTTTCTTCTTCAGAGACTCCAATTATCTATATTGGATTATCTTTACTGTCTTCTATAGTAATTACTTTTTCTCTAATTATTTTTTAAACACCTTCTTTCCATTGTTTTTGTTTTCTTGACTGTTTTGTGTCTTTCCTTAATGTCTCTTATTATATTTTTAGTTAAAAATATTCTCTCTTGGGCCCTTTGTAATTTAGTTTTCATTTCTAAGATGATTTTGTCTTTTTCTTCAATTTGTTTTCTAAATTTAGTGAACACTTGTTTCATATCTTTCTGTTTTAGGTCTGTTTCTGTTTTCAGTTTTTTAATATCTAATTTGAATTGTTTTTATATATGCAAATGCCTGTTTGAGGATATTTAATCCAGGTTGAGGTGTTGTGGTATAATTTTCTTCTGCTTCGTGGTTGGATTTGGGGAAGAATTTTCACCAACTGAAATATTTTAAAATCTCATTTTGATTTTTCTTTTTATAGTAACTTTGTATGGATACTCTCTGTAATTTTCTGCTAACTTTGAACTATTTATTTTCCCAGACTAGCAGTAACAGTTGCATGAAGACAGGGATGAAGAAGTTTTACCAAAATTATTTCAGGGGAAGATTTACCAGAATTTTGTTAGTTCAAGAGTACCCTCTTGTTGAGATATAAAATGCAATTTTACTGCATGGTGCCTGAGATAGGAGAGGGGTTGGGTGCCTTCTGAGTTGGTGATTCTCTTTAGTTTCTGTAGGACCGTTAATATCTACCTCCTGTTCCTTCTTTCCCTTCGCTATTAAGCCTTCAAATGATGCTCCTTGGAAGTCTTCTTTCTCTCCCTCAGAAGTAACCCCTACTCAAGACTGCTGCCTTTGGCCCCTTGCATCTTCAAGCCTTTTCCAGTTGATGTCCCAGTAGCCAGAGCTCAGAATAAGTCTCCAACTTCTTCTCATCATTTCCCCACTCTGGGTGGTACTTTCTCTTTCTGGTCCCTGCACCTCCTTCACCTCCTCCACCCCTTGTTTCTCTCTTCTCTCTGGCATGCATTCTCCAGATGACTCTGCTGGTTTGGTTTATTTCCTGACTTGTGCATGATTTTAATTTTAATTTCATACTATTCTTGGTTTCTTACTTATGCTATAGCTGGGTTATGAGTGTATTTACTCTTCTGTCGATCTTTCTTTTTTTTTTTTTTTTTGAGATGTGTGAATTGATTTGGATTTAAGTACCTACTATTATCCTACTGGAACTTGGAGCCCTCATAAGCTTTTATTTATTTATTTATGAATGTGCTGGGTCTTCATTGCTGTGCAGGTGTTTCTCTAGTTGCGGGGAGCAGGGGCTACTCTTCGTTGTGGTGCGCAGGCTTCTCATTGCTGTGGCTTCTCCTGTTGCAGAGCACGGGCTCTAGGTGCATGGGCTTCAGTAGTAGTGGTATGCAGGCTTCAGTAGTTGTGGCTCATGGGCTTAGTTGCTCTGGGGCATGTGGGATCTTCCCGGACCAGGGCTCGAACCTGTGTTCCCTGCATTGACAGGAGGATTCTTTAACCACTGCCCCACCAGGGAAGTCCCATAAGCTTTTTAATTTGAGATAAATGTTAGAGATTATTTATTCCAAACCCCTTTATTTACAAATGATAAACATAGTCCCAGTGACAGCAAACATTTCTCTCAGGGTTACACAGGAGCAGAGCCAAGACTACAACCATACTTCCTTTACATCCTTTAACAACAAAATACTCTTTCAAAACAGTTAAATTGCACTATGGGGAGAAATCCACAAATTCAGAAGTCTCAAGGGTTCCCACACACTTATTTGTATCCTGAGAGGATATACAAAATAGTAGTTGCCCTCCTGAGTTGCTTGAAATTCCAACAGAAGTCCAAGGAAAAACCTCCGGTCCTAGAGGAATTTGTCTTCATCTTCTTATCTCTGGCTGTGCAGGAGGAGGAGTAGAGATTCTTAGGTCTGATTGAAGCTAGAGGTTTATTTGCATATAGGAAGTTAAGAGAAAAGAAGAAATAAGAACACAGAATGGTCTCCTCTCCTTTCCTTTAGAATCCTTAGGGATTGTTTTATCACAAATTTTTCATTTGTTTCTCTGGCAAAGAAACCATGGGGGTAGAATGGTGGTGTCAAGGCCCAAAACACCAGCGAAGGCTTTTACTCATTCAGTCCAACAACACAAATGGTGAATCTATGATGTGCTAGGCACTCAGCTGAACATGGGGAGAAATAGTGAGGAACAAAGCAAAGTTGTTTTCCACAAAGAGTTCACTGTCAAATGGAACGAGTTTGCATGCATTACACAACCAGTGTGGTAAGTGCTGTAAGATGTAAATACAACTAACAAACAGTGGGAGGAAACAAGAGAGGTGGAAGCAGGGATTCTGCCTTGCTAACTCAGTGGCATTTGAGTTGAGTTTTAAAGAATGAACAGGAGTTTACTAGAGATAAAATGCAGGAATGCATATTTCACATTTAGTGAACTGGAAGCAAATGGTGAATGGGTGGAAGGTTAGACTTGGCTGCGTGCCAGAGGCTAGGTCTTGAAAGTCCCAGTATATCTCAAACTTTAACTTGAAGGCAATAAGAGGTGGTAAATTGTCTTAAGTAGGTCAGTGACAGGATGAATTTCGTATTTTAGAATACAGGGTGGATTGGAAGGGGCATGCCTGGAAGCAGAGAGTTGAATTAGGAGGCTACTGTCATATAAATGAAAGATAATGAAGTCCTATACCTTGATGACTTCCTAGTCTCTGGCTCTGTACTTTCGTGTACAACCAGTGCCTGCTGGAGTCCACCAGACACCTTGACTCAACCTGTCCAAACCTAAACTCTTCATTGACTCCTTTCTTTCTTAACATGCATTCCCTATTTCAGTTCTTGACACCAGTCAGTCACCCAAGCAAGATAGCAAGAGTCTGCTTCTCCTTCACTCCATACATCCAAGAGTCATCTACCCTTGAAAATTCAAAGTCTTAAATATCCTATCTCTCAATTCCAATTGCCACTATCTTGGTGAGGATATGAGGAGAATAATGTGGTCTGAAAAACCACTTTGGGGTCAATGAATTAGAGGTTCCAATGAGGTCATAGAGATTCTGGAATGGGAGTACGAGAGTGTGTAGGGAAGGCAGGAGATTGTGCTCCGCGAGGGTGATGTTTGAAGTGGAGGTTTCAAAGGTGGTTTGTTGATGTGAAGGTTTTGGTGTGGCCATGTGAATGAGGCTGAGGTGGGGGCAGGACATTATTATCAGAGATATGGAGCTTAAGGAGCTGAGAAGTCAGAGTATTCGAAGGGTCATCATGTAGATATTGAAGTCCCCAAGGATAATGACAATAGTAATAGTAGTAGTAGTAGTAGTCGTCATAGTCATAGTAGTAGAGAGATATCCAGATACCGAAGTCATCAATAAATAAAGGGAGGTACCCAAGGGCTATAATGAGGAAGTAGGAGGTCATGTTCATCCCTAGATGCAAATTTGTATCAAAGATGTGAAGGAGAACCACAATATTGTTTCTGAGGTCAAAGGAGGAGAAAAAGAATTTCAAGAAGCAAATGTAGTGTCTACAGCACCAAAGGATGCTGAGGGACCTTGGGACTTGGTGCCTGGAAACCATTGGTGGCCTGGGCAGGAACAGCTCTAGCAGAATGGATGCTTGGCTCTAGGGATTTGGGCAGTGAATGGATGGAGCAGACACAGGGTCAGAAACTGTACACAGGGCTTCCCTGGTGGCGCAGTGGTTGAGAGTCCACCTGCCAATGCAGGGGACACGGGTCCAAGCCCTGGTCTAGGAGGATCCCACATGCCGGGGAGCAACTGGGCCCTTGTGCCACGGCTGCTGAGCCTGCGCTCTGGACCCTGCGAGCCACAACTACTAGGCCTGCGTGCCTGGAGCCCGTGCTCTGCAATGGGAGAGCCCACGGCAGTGAGAAGCCCATGCACCGCAACGAAGAGTAGCCCCCGCTCGCTGCAACTAGAGAGGACCCGCACACAGCAATGAACACCCAGCGCAGCCAAAAATAAATAAAATAAATAATTTTTTTTTAAAAAAAGAAAGAAATTGTATACAAAGGGTTGAGGAACTCATCTGTGTATAAAGAAAGAAATGAGGTGACGCTAAAGGGACACATTTATCAGATGAAGGAGGTTTTCATTGTTGTTGTATTTTTTTTTAAAATTAAAGCTAAAGGAAACCTGTGCCTATTTATGCTTCATTCTCTCACTCTCTGGGGAAGGAGGGGAGGAGCTAAGGAAAGGTGTCATTTTACAGCAAGAGGGAAAGGTCAAAGTGTTCACATCTAAGTCTTCCATATCCTTGGTAAGGAAGAATGTGAAAACACAGTGAGTCACATCTGCTATGACTAGGCCAGACTTTCCAGAGGCTGTCACTTGGAAAGAAACAAACCCCAGCTTTCTAAGGTTAACTGCTGAATTCTCTTCCTCTTGTTTAATTTTAAACTTTGGCACTTCAAGGGCAATGAAATTGTTATGGATTGCATATTCCTGTACTCCCCACCTCCTGCCAAGTCATATGTTGAAACCCTAATCCCCAGTGTGATGGTATTTGTAGATGAGGCCTTTGGGAGGTGATTAGGTCATGAGGGTGGAGCCTCCATGAAGAATTAGTGCTCTTATAAAAGACTCAAGAGGGCTAGCGCTCTCTCTCTCTCTCTCTCTTTCTCTCTCAATCCCTCTCCCTCCGCCTCACCTCCTACTCCATGTGAGGATACAGTGAGAAGGTGGCCATCTACAAGCCAGGAAGAGGACTCCCGTCATGAACTGAATCTGCCAACACCAAGATCTTGGACTTCCCGGCCTCCAGAACTGTGACAAGTGAATGCTTGTTGTTTAAGTCACCTAGTCCATGGTACTTTGTTATAGCAGCCCAAACAGACTAAGACAGAAATCCAAGATCCCCCTGCACTACAGCATCAGACAGTGAGGCTGCTGTCTCTCCTGTCTCCTCCACGTGAATCTTTAAACTGTCTATTTCCGTGTTCCCAGATTACAATCGGCTTTTCGCTGACAGGCTGTGCTGAGCGTTGTCTCATTCATGGGGTAGACGGTTGTTGCCTGTTCTCCAGCCATGACAAATTGCTGACTGCTGGCATCACTGATGAAATAAGTAAGGCCTCTGCCACCCCAGCTTCTATTACTTTTTAATATGAGTTACTTTAATAGAAAGACTTAAATGCTTCTTTCTATTGCTTTGCCTCAGCACTTCTGGGGTCATAAATTCTTCTCCCTCTTGTCTGCTATTACTGGCATATCAATCCTTTCTAGTTCCGTGAGCACTAAAATTGAAAGAAAACAAGGTTGTGGCTTTATGCATTTTTAATTTAACAAAATCCCAGCTTTGAAGTTGAGGGAAACAATGCTTCTGGCGGAATGGTGTGGCCACCAGGAAAGCCTTTGGAGAAGTCAGATCAATGGAAGGTTTGCAGGCAATTGGCTCCATCCTTAATCTTCAGGGGACCCTCAGCTGACTTTGTGTTCTTATGAATTCCAGTCAGGTTGTAAATCTTCCCCACTCACCCCTCTTGTTTTGTCTCCCTCTTGAGAACATACAGAAACCTAGTAGGATAGGAGACTTTGCACTCTCAGCCTTAGAGAAGAATCCATGCATCATTTGATTTGTCCCCAGGGTTCCAACATGAAATGGTTAGCTGGTTGCATGACAATGAAGGGAAAAGAGTGTCTCCATTCTTAAAAATCTCTCTTTTAAGGCTATTCCCTTGGAGTGCTTAGTTTCTGGGTCTCAAAAGGTCAGGAAGTCCTTCCTCACCTCTAGCTCACATTGTGAACTCATGGAGAGAGCCTATTTCCTAGAGGTGGAAAAAAAGTGCAGGCTGGCATAAGGCCCAAGAAAGAATGAAATAAAATGTCCCTTTAGGCATGGCCCAGAGGCATGATTAATACCACTGCTCATCAGCATAAAATATATTCAATTATGAGGGATTAAGAGGCTTGGGAAAGCAAAATGCTAAAGCAGTTGAAAGATGAGCATATTAGTGGAAAACAGGGCCCCAGGATGGCAGAGGCTGAGGCTGCCTGTGGTGTCAGAGGGTGCCGGGGGAGTGCAGCTTTGCATTCTACTGAGGAGGATTGTTTCCCAAATGCTGGGTTCTTGAGAGGTTCTGTACTGTTAGGAGGGGATGGAGCTGGAGAGGTGTACTCTGCCTAACCTGGCCACATTCACCCTGAAAAAGAAAGTGCTTTTCAAGCACCTTTGTTTCCCTTAGAAACCAGTGCTTGCTGAAATACATCACTCCAAGGGGCTCCAGTGTGTGCTGACCATTGAGATGCCCCACGAGGGGGGGGTCACTTGGATAACTCTCCCAGATTCTCGTCTGTGAATTTACACAGTTCAGGCAGAGAGGAGAGTGGGTAAAGCGTGCTGTGCCTGTGTGGTGGAGTGTGGGCAGGGCATTGGGTAGGTGGGTGACAGCCTGCCAAACAAAAGGCAGAGAATCAGAAGAACCCCAAGAACCACCCTTTAGGAGACAAAGAAGTGACTCCAGAACTAGGACCAGATGGCCTATCTGCCTGGGGTAGAAAACCAGCAACCAATCAATTAGCTGAACAAGTATTTTGTGGCACCTTCTATTTGCCCACCACTGCTATTTATTCATCATGCCTTTCATGATGCACAGAAGAACTGTGCTGGGGGTGTGTGGGAACTGGGAGAGGACTAGTACTAGAGAAGCAGTGATGGAGACTTTTAGTCTTTCCATGAGACAGGTTTGCAGATGATCCCAGAGTTGAATTCCCAGAATTAGAACAAGTTACTTCAAGATCAGAGCAAATTGTTGGAGAACAGTATTGTGGTTAAAAGAGTAGCCATTAGAGTTAGGAGGACCTGGGCTTGAACTCTAATTCTGACACTGACTAGCTGTGTGACTTGAATGAGTGGCTCATCCTTCCTCTGTCTCTTTGTCTTGTGCATAGAATGGACCTCATAACTGTACTGATCTCAAAACGTTGTGGTGAGAGTGATGTTCAGTAATGTGTGAAGGTCCTAACACAGTGTCTGGCCCATAGAAAGCACTCAGTGCATTTTTTATAAGTATTTGCATCTTCAGAGGTGGAGCTGAGAAAGGTGTGCAGAGAATAAAAGAAATGGAAAGTTAGCATTACTTATAATATCCAAGATATGGAAGCAACCCAAGTGCCCATCAACTGTTGAATGGATAAAGAAGATGTAGTATATCTATACAATGGAATATTACTCAGCCATAAAAAAGAATGAAATTCTGCCATTTGCAGCAATGTGGATGGACCTAGAGAACATTTTGCTTAGTGAAATAAGTCAGAGAAAGACAAATACTGTATGACATCACTTATATGTGGAATCTAAAAAATTATACAAATAAGTATATATGCAAAATGGAAACAGACTCACAAATACAGAAAACAAACTAGTGATTACCAACAGCAACAGGGAAGGGGGGAGGGGTAAATTAAGGGTATGGGATTAAGAGATACAAACTACTACATATAAAGCAGATAAGCAACAAGAATATATTATACAGCACAGGGAATTACAGTCATTATCTTGTAATAATTTATAATGGGGTAAAATCTGTAAAAATACTGATGCTTTACACCTGAAATTAATATAATATTGTAAATTAACTATATTTCAATTTAAAAAAAGAAATGGAAAGTCAATAAGGCGACAGAAGAAAATGGCAGGGGATTTGATAATCTTATAGGCACATCTGTCTGGCCTGGGGCTATTTGCATTAGACCAGGGATGTCACATTTTCCATGCTCTAGGGGTCTTTAAGAGGTTGCATGGTCCCTAACAGCCAAGGTAGGGGAGCCAAACAACAATGTAACTGTAGGAATTAAGAAACCCAGTCTAAGTGCTTCACCATATGTGTTGGGATGGGTTGAGTTGGATTGATGGTTAATGACTAGGGTATGTGATCAAGTCCAGAGATAGTGGCTTAAGTAACACCTGCAGGACTAACTGTTTCTTGTCTCGATGGTGGTGTGGGAAAGGTTAGCCCATTGACATCTGTTTGGCCTTTCTGTTTCCTAGACAGAAGCATTCTGTTGGGCTGGTTTATAGAAAAATGTCTTAAAGCAGCTTTGCAAATTAAGTTCACATATATCTGCCTGCCTTCTCGAGAATGCAAAATGAGAGTTACTACTCTCTTCCATCCAGGAGAATGGAAGGGTAGCTTTTTTGCAAATCTGACCTTTCAACTTCTTTTAAACAAAAGTGCTGTGAGGGTACAACTTGTATCATTTTGTAATCCATTCATTCGTTCACTCATTTAACAAATATGTATTGAGCTCTCCTTACATGAAAAGTACAGTCCAAGACCTTGGGAATGAGCACAGCAACCCTCAAGGAACTCAGAAGGGAACAAGTCAGGTTAACAAACATCTGTAATCAAAAGAGGAGAGAGCAAAAATGGAAGCAGGTGAAGAACTGATCTCCTTCTACTTCTGGGATGTATGCCCAAAGTACAGAGCAGGTATGGTGAAAAGGAGATGTAAAATGGAGCCAGGTCTCTTCTCTCTCTGTGAACTTTGGTGTGGTATGGCCACAGGATGACTAATAAATAGAACTCTCCAGGGAAGTAGAATAAATTGCATGGAAGAGAGATCATCGGGATAATAAACATATAGCATCTCTCTTGGTCCCCAAGTGCTCAGATCATCTAAAGCCTCCAGCTCTGGTACCAGAAATCAGAATAGTGGCTTTCCAGGTGCGTCACTGGCCAGAGGTAGTGCTGGAACGAGGGAGGATGAGAAACATGACCCCAATCTCATCCACCTTCTGAGCCACATCCACCTAGGTTCTAAGTCCCTCATCCTGGCTTACTGGTTGGCCCAATAAAAGTAAAGGCAAACCTGAGAGTGGAGAGGTCTGTCACAGGAGTTGAGAAATGGCCACAGGAGTGGAAGTTACTCATAACATTTAAGGCTATGCTACCCTGTGTTAGGATGACCACAGAGCAAACTAACATAGGCAACAATAAAGCCCAAGCCAGCAAGTTGAAATAGACACTCTGCCCCTAATAGGGGTCTGTAAATACCAGTTGAATGGATGAATCAATTGCATATGCATGCACCATATTCTTCCAGCCCAAGATTTGATTTGGTTTCCATGGCTAGAGGCCAGATGCCTACTGAGAAGTCTTCCAAATCACCAGTCTTGATCTTTTCTTAACTGCTCCCAGGGGATCCAGAGACTGACTCTGGTATCTGGCACAAGCAGCATGGCACTGTGCCCTGAGAGGGCCAATGCACTATTCATATTGGCTTTGGGTCCAGGCACCTGCTATGCAGAGCCTACCACCCAGATGGTATAGACTCAGATTCCAGTCCATTTGGAAAGGCCAGGTCCTGCCAACTCCATCTCCAAGGAGACAGTCTATACAGAACCCACATGCCAAACTACCCGGGACTTTGCCAACCAAAAGATGGTGAGTGGTCCTGTCCTGTAAGCCCCACCTAAAATACGCAGCAGATGGGAAATGGGGGCAGGAGGTGGAGAACCGCTGGATGGCATTTGCTACATAATAGCTCTTGAGGGATTTGAAAATCATTGTTTAATTTCCCTTCCCACCTCATGTAAACAAATGTCCTATACCAGGGGTGTGGAAATCAGAATGTTAAGTGGTAAAGCTTATCTTCATAGCTCTCCAGCCTTCTTCTTCATGACCACCAACACACACACACACACACGCGCGCACACTTGCAAAAACACATGCATTCACTTTCAGCCACGGAAATGGCTGCTGACTCAACCTAAGGCTTTATTTCATTTACTGTGTATCTAAAGCCTTGTCAGGAGCCCAAGCTTCTTCTCTCAAGTTTCTTTTAAAAATTAAATCTGGCTCTTTGGGACTGCAGCAGGAAAACTGAATTTGAGATACAGTAATTCAAGATATTTATATCCTTTCGTCATTTGCTCAGTTGGTCTTCTGCAGCTGTGGTTTGTTAGGGATTATCCCACCAGAAGGGATAGCAGAAATACACATATTTAATAAGAATTTTTTTCCTCCATTTCTTTCCCTGACTTTAAATAGCCACTTGGAGGGAGGGGGGCTGTACCATAGGAGAGAATCTGAGGGGCCAGGAACAGTTGCCCAAGAGCTGGAAGCTTCAGGCCAGCCTGGAGGGAGGAGGGAGATGAGAGCCTGGAAAAGCTGGAGCTGGATCCTGGTCCCCAAAGTTGAAGAGAGGAGAGTGGTTCTGATGATGCCCCTTTATAGGAGAATTTAAAGCCCACTTCTGCTTTCTTTAGCCCGTCTAAAGGCCAGGTGTTCTGTGGTCTGGACAATCCATTATCTACCTTCTTCATCGCTTCTGGGTACATTCCCTTCGGCCCCAGAGAGAAGCTCGGGACCCTGGAGGACTCCTGATACTCCCACACCGAAGCCATGGAGCCCCCTTCTTATAGGCAGGGGGCAGGTAGTTACCTGGGAAGGGCTGACACACCTGCAGGTCCCAGTGGCCCTTAAACATCGAGGCTCTTTGCCTCAATCCTAAATCACTTCTAGGTGCACAAACACTCAGGGCTACATTTCCATTCGCCTTCTGACTCCAGTTAATAGTGTTACCTCCAGGTCACAGACATAGAAAACAAGCTTATGGTTACCAAAGGGGAAAGTAGGGAGTGGGGGATAAATTAGGAGTTTGGGGTTCACAGATACACACTACTATACATAAAATAGAAAAACAACAAGGTCCTACCGTATAGCACAGGGAACTATATTCAATATCTTGTAATAAACCGTAATGGAAAAGAATCTGAAAAAGAATATGTATACATATACAAATGAATCACTTTGCTGTCCACCAGAAACTAACACAACATTGTAAATTAACTATACTTCAATTAAAGAAAAAAGAAAAAAATAACCACATCCCAGGGATCTTTGGTTGGGGTGTTTGCACACGTGTTTCTTGAGTCTCTTTTGCAATAATCCCTCAGTCCAGGCAGAGGTTTTTTCTTCTTTACCAGAGAAAAGAGAGAGAAAAAGGACAAGACTCTCCTTCTCTTTAAAAGCTGTGCCCTTTCAGTTGAGAGCCACTCACTCCAGCTCTCTGCAATGTGGCAAAATCTCCCCAAGCGAACCCATCGCATTCTGGGAGCTCAGCATAAAAATTACAGCTGCCTTAGAGGCCACCTGACCCTGATGCATCAAGCCCTGGAGTGAGGCCAAACAACCACTTAAAATGACAATCCTGGGCAAAGTGGCACAATGACATGTTAAAAATATATAGATGGATATAGATGTGATATGAAAATATATATTTTTCCTGCTCTCACTGTGAGAAGCAGGCATGTTAAAGGTATTAACAATTAGTGTTCCTCTCTGGAAGGATCCTCTAGTTATGTGCTTTGGGCTCCAGACAGGAAGTGAGAATCATGCAGCAAAGCAAAATTAATCCAGACAAAATGAAATGATGCAGTTGAGGTATCTGGGATGGTGGGGCCCAGAGGGCATGAGGTAGTTACCTGTCTCCTGCCCTTGTCCTCCCCAGCTCTCTGTGGGGCAGGAGAGGCTTTGTTTGAAGAGGATGGTTGCTGCGGGAACCAGGAGCTACCAAAAGCAGAGTGAGTTTTTCATTTCTGAGGAGCAAAACACCCAGGGAGGAAATCTCTGTGCAATGTGCCTCCAAACTGCTGTCCCTGACTTCCTAGGGCACCTGGAAATTGGTGGAAAGCTTGGCATGCGTACACAGAAGGTACAGATGTGGCTCCCCCAACCCTGGCCCCATCGGAGCTGGCTCCAGACATGCAGAGTTAGAGGTGACTCGGGCTGAGATCTGAGGTCATCTGTCCCCAGCAGATGCCCCTCCTGTGCTAGGGGGATGGAAATTCCCCAGACTAGGTTCTTTCCTCAGGAGTGGAAAGACAGAAACAGCTTTGCCTTTGTTTCCAGATTTTAATTCCCTAGAATCTGCCCCAAGGGTAATGTCTTTTTGTTCTTTTTTCCAAAATAATTCCTCAGTTCAGACAAGAGAAAAACCTTTTTGCTCTTTCCTGTTTAAGGACAGAAGGTGACTTTTCTACTCTTAAAATACAGTACCTTTCTATTTCAAACCACTTGCTTTGGCTCTTCATAGTGTGATGTAAAATTCCTGGTACTGACAGACTCACAGATCAAATTTCCAGAGTGAAAGAGTAATTTGGTAATGCACTCTAGTGTTTTCCAGCCCCCTTTGGGCTTGCTGGCAACCACACTGTAGCTTTTGCTCTCAGCTCCACCATTTACTGCTCTCTCCCTATACTTTTCACTTTTATTTTTGCTTTTGGAGTTCTAATGTCTGCCTTTTTAAACTTTTTGAAAAAATTTTTATTGAGATATAACCTACACTCAGTAAAGTGTACACTAATCTTACCCGTACAGCTCAGTGAATGTTTTTTTGTGAATATACCATGTAATCGCCCACCCAGCGCCCTCCCCTACCGTGTCCACAACACTTCCTCCCTGCCTGGATGTAACCCCATTTTCACATCTATCACTGTAGGTGAGATTTGTCTTTTCTAGACTTTCATATGAATGGAATCATCCAGTATGTACTCTCTCATGCGTGTTTTTTTTCATTCAACGTTATATTTTGAAGATTCATCCATATTGTTGCATGTATCAATAGGTTTCTTATTTTAACGCTGTGTAGCTCATTTCAGGAATATATAGAATTTATCTATTCTCCTGAATAGATATTTGATGAATATTTGAATTGTTTCTAGTTTGGGCTAACACGAATAAAGCTGCCCTGAACATTCTTTACACATTGGGGTTTTGTTATTGTTGTGGTTTGGTGGACATATGCTCTCATTTTGGGGGGTACACCTAGGAGTGGAATTGCTGAGTCATAGGGTATGTGTATGTTTAAGCTTTAGTAGATGCTTCCAAACCCCACATTCCAAGGAGCTGTAACAATTGGCACTCCTGTCCGCAATGTGTGAGCGTTCCGGTAGCTCCATATCCTCTCCAACACTCAGTTTTGTCTCTCTATCTACTTATAGTTATTTACACATGAAGTTGCTGCATGTCTGCTTACCTGGGGTCCCTTCCCCCTTAACTACACCTTTAATTCCTCAAAATATTCTATATAGGGATTACAGGGTAAAACTCCCCTGGGCTGTACTGATGTTAAAACTGCAAGTTCTGTGTCCCAGGACCACTCCTAGTCCTTTCCTGGGCAAACTGGGATGGCTGGTCACCCTAATTATGGTATAATGCAAAGGAAAGAGGTTTTGGCAAGGAACTGACCCGGTTTGAATCCTAGTTCACCTACTAGCTGTGTGAAATCAGTCAAGGGAAAGAGTGACGGACAGATGGATAGATATGTGACAGAACAAATATAGTAAAATGTTAATGGTACAACCTGGGTGATGGGTATACATGTGTTAACTGTAAAATTCTTTCAACTTTGCTGTATGTTTGGAAATAATAAAATGTTGGGGAAAAGACAAAGTAGGGGTAACGCTGCTTGGTTCTGGGGTACCAGATCTCAGAACTCAGAGGAAGCTAGTTTTTCCATGTCACGGAGCCACTAAAGAAAACAAATGCCTACATTCTTCTGGTCTTCACATTTCAGTTGCCCCACCAAGTTCTTCTATTTCCTAAAATCCTTTCAGAAGACGAGAGACAAGAGAAAATAGCAAATCAGAGCAAATGGACAGAACTTGTCTTTAACTTCCAGCAGTCACATTGCTTTGCTCAGAGTTGTCTCGCAAACAGAACCGGAAGCTTGGTGTCATATTCCCCCTTCCCCTTCCGACCTCCTGCTGGCCTCAGATAGACTAAGCTGGACCGTTACCCATGACCTGATGCCTTCTTGAGCCATATTCTCCAGGCTCTCTGCTTCTAACTTTGCTGTCATCGCTGACAAAGCCGACTTACTTTTATCCTCTTTCAAAGCCATCTCCTGTTCCCATGGCAACTTACTGGGGGTCTTCTATCACCATGGGAACATGGCTGCTGGGTTTAAATACACCTTATCACCACAGCATTAAAAATATGGGGAGAGAGGGAGTCTGGTTGTCAGGGAAACAGAATTCAGGTCTTCTCCATGAGAGATGGGCTGGGGAAAAGGAAGTGCTGTTGGGAGTTTAGAATCAATGCCACACCTAATCCTGGTCCTTCTGGGATGGCCACACACTTACTGTGCAGATACTATGGTGTGTGTGTGTGTGTATGTGTGTGTGTGTGTGTGTGTGTTAGAGAAATTGTCTTTCCATCATGGACATATGAAGAACCTCATCGGAAGGCAACTTGGAGATTTCAAGGGTCTCAGAGGACACTCTAATAGCTCAGCCTGACGATATAGGGATATCATGGTCTCCCCCCCTCTCTCTCTCCACCCCCCTCTCTCTTTCTCTCCCCCCACCCCCACAATCACAGTAGGGAACCTTCCTTGTCATCAAGAGGACAGCAATTCCATGGTGAACATCCCAGGAAAAGCAAACCAAAAGAGAGAACTGCGTATAAAACAAAAGGGCATAAAAAGGGTTTAAGTGATGGGAAATAGGAATGCCATCCTTGACATGGATAGAGTGTACCTGAAAAAGGCCAGTACTCTTTATTCTGTGTCACCTGTTTGTCCTTGAGGCAAATGGGACACTCAATCAGTCAACCACCTTGTCAGAGGGATAGTAAACGAGTATTGGGGGCACCTACCTTCCTAATCACAGTGGGGAGTTGTCGAGCAAAGGAAGATGCTTGCCCCCTCCCCAGGCAGAAGAAAGAAAACATATGGAAGACACATGTAGCTCATAGATCACAGGCTTCCAAGGACCAGAAGCACCCAGTAGTGTGAAGCTCATTGTCACTGCATACACATTCAAAGAAACAAAACAAATGCCACCTAATTAATCTCTATGTCATTACTATCCAAGTGTTCAGGCGCTTATGCGCATCTGGGAATTTTATCTCTAGTAGTCTTAGTCCCAGGAAGAAATATGGACAAACATGTCCCAGGCTCAGCTGGCAGCTCTTCTCCCTTTTCAGCGGCTTCCAGGGTCCCAGGGCCCTCAGACTGTCATAAAGTTGCTCAGAGCCACCCATAATGACATCCTGCCCAGCTGAACCCCCTTCTGAGACCCATTCCACACACAGCTCCTGCCATCTCATCATGTCAACGTTTACCTCTTCTCTCTCAAGCGTGGAGTAGAGGAAAGAGAAAGCGCTCTGTTCTTAGAAAATGCTGGGTTTGAATCACAGCTTGCCACTTTCTAGATTTGTGAGTTTGGAGGAATCTCTTATTTAAGTTTGTATTACTAAAATAAATTTACAAGATGATTCTAAGGATTAGATGACATATGAACATGAAAATGCTCTGCAAACAAAGGACATAATGCCCTGACAAGGACTGATTGTTCAACCTCCTTGGTAGCACACTTCCGGTCTAACAGGGTGCCTTGGACTATAGGAGTGATTCTGAGGGGTGTCAGTTCAGGTCAGAGCTGGTGATGTGGACATTTCCGGTTGTGAACTAATGGAGGGCAGGGGCCAGCCCCAGGGCCCAGCACTGTGCTAGGTTTATAGTAAGTTCAACAGTGTCTGCTCATTCAGAGGTTGGTGCTGTTGACTGGGACCTTTGCTGCCCTTCACATTACTTCACACAGGTGGGTGGCAGTGTGTCCACCATACCCTGGTGCAAGACCTCTTCAGCAGTGAGAGTCAAATTGCCCAGGTCCAGACTGAGCAGGTCCAGCTGCAGGGGGAGTGCAGGAGGGCTATGAATTGCGACTCTCCTCCAGGACTGACATGATTCATATCCTGGCTGCCAGAAGGGGACCTCTCTGTAGCTTTTGACTCCATTATCTTGAGCTCACTGCCTACCCTGGCCACTGCTCCATTTTCTCCTCTTAACATTTGTCCACTTGCCAGGACAGCTTAGTAATAGCTCCAAGAAAGACAGATTATCAGTCCCTCTCCAGAAAGAACCAATTATTCATGGCCTCAGCTAGAGTTTTATGAAAGAAAAAATGTGGCAAGAGGAGTGCTACTTCCTGCTGCACCTGGGAGGCTTTGCCTGAGAGTAGAATCTAGGCGTGGAGTGGGCCAGAGCAAGAGGTAGTATGTGAGATGGAATGGCATCAGAAGGAGGATGCAGGATTTGGACAACAGGATGCAGAGGTGGAATCAGGAAATCGCCTGGCAACAGGCTCCCAGACCATCAGCTGTGTGTTACCACCAGGGGCATGTGGCAGTGTGCCTGGGGCAAAACTACAAAGTCCATGCAAATTGTACCCTTTGGTGAGTCAATTAAAACCTCATTTTTATAGTAAAAATAAATAAGGATATATTTTGATGCAAAGTACAATTTTTTTGCATGAATTGTTAAGAAAACAACTGAGACTTCCAATTTTTTTCTTGCTGCTCAGTCATCAGGTCATGCCCCTAGAGCTCTGGAGGTATGAATTTGCTCTTTTCTGACATTAGGGTATTTCATTAAATCATGCATTCATCCATTTATTCATTCAACAAATATTTATTGAGTGACAACTATGAGTTAGGCACAAGAGATGCAGCAGGGAGAAAAACACAACTGGACCTTGAGTTCATGGAGTTTATACTCTAGGGGAAATCTTTGAAAGCATTGATGAGCCCAGATTCTCTCATTTGTGTTTGAAGATCAGGCCAGGGGAAATGGTGAGCTTCCTTTCTGGTCACCAAATCCACAGGCAGAGATTAGATAAGCAAAAGTTGCTTGTTGAATGAATGAGTGAATGATGAATGGTTTTCAACATTGGATGAGGAGGCCTACTGGCTGACTCTGAAAGTGCTTTGCCATTCCTGACTCTATGCCTTCTCTCCCCTGTGCCTTGTGGACGTGGCGGGGAGATGCCCTTGGCCCTGGAGGGGTTTCTGGAGCTCCTTTCTATCTGCCTCTTTTAGTCTTATGCCTTGATCCCTTGAAGTCAAACTCAGCTTCCTCCTGGAGCCTGGGCAGTCCAGAGTCTCCAAGCCTTTCCCTCACCTATGTCTCTCTTGGCCAGTCAGGCAGTGGAATCTTAATGGGCCAAGAATCTGAAAAAATAAAATACAATTGGCTGTTGGTTGGAGATAAAAAAGGAAAACTAAACATTTCTCTCTTGGTCCTGTTTAGGCCACTGAATGCATTCGATCCAAACATGGCAGAAGGCCCAGCAAAGGCAGGTGGTTCCTAAGCAGAGATGTCTAGAACTCCGGCTCTGAAAGGCAGCATCCAAAGTGGTCCAGCCCAGAAAAAAGGAGAGGGGATGCAGGGTCTACACACTCTTCCCTCCAGATGGGGTTGGGCATGAGAGTAAAGGGCTCCAGATGGCCCAGGCCCCTGTGGTGTGACCATTCCCAGTGGCCCCTTTGGAGGGGTGTGTGTGTGTGTGTGTGTGTGTGTGTGTGTGTGTGTAGCATTCACAGAACAATTTAGGCACGTTCATGTACATCACACATTTAACCCTCACAACAACTCACCCAGAGGAAGCGGCATTGTTATCCTTTGAGTAAATAAAACTGAGTTTCCCAGGGGGAGAGCAAGTCTCTGGTTCCAGGTCTAGGGTACCACGATGCCTCTCCCCTTTAGCTCCCACACAGTGTGGGCTTCAAAGACAGAATAATTCAAATTCCCGACTCCTTCCAGGTGAAAGAGGTACCTGGCTCTGAGAAGACCCCTCTGCCAGAGTGACTCACTGTCAGGCCCCACAGGAAGAAGCTGAGGCCCTTAAGTGCTCAAGAAACTGCTGGCTCCAGGCAAAGAGACGAAGCTGGCCCTGGACTCGTAAAAGAGCCGCTGCACTTGAGCAGGGCCCCCTGGGCTGCTGAGCTGCTCCACATGCAGGCCTGGGGTGGGTGCCACCTTCCCAGGCTGCTAGGTGAGCATCTCTGATGCTAAGTGAGGGGGCAGCTCCAGAGCCATCTCTCCCCTCCCAGCTCCCAGCACCTCTGGCATAGAAGCCCCACTCAGCACCAGGGAGATATCATTCCTCACTTTTCACCTTTCCAGGTAATCTATCACCCAGAAACAGGGTTATGGAGAGTTGTTTAATGTGGAAATGACTCTTGTGGGGAGCTGGAAGAATAAACCTGTCTCTAAGGCGCCATGTCTCATTCTGGCTGCAAGGAAGGGACAAGGAGGGAAGTGTGGCGGGGGAGGTGGGACAGGAAGGGGGCGCCAGCGGAGGTGAAGAGGCCCTGCAGAGAGAGGGATCGGCAGTGCTGTGGTTACTGGCTGAGGAGCTGGTGCCCGGGATGGTGCGTTGAGCTTCCCTCTCACCTGGAAGCCCAACAATCCTTACACTTTCTGGGGAAATCCCTGCCACTCAGCGATATAGTTGTGTCAGAAGCCCTGGCTCCACCCTGGTGTCAGCACCTTGGAGAAGGTAGGGGATGGGGGAGAGACCTCTGCATCAGGAGCCTGGGTTCCCACTTGGCTCTCTGCAGCTGAGGCTGGGCAGAATTGGGGTGACATCTGCACTGGGGCCTCGACCGCTTTGAGGCCAGAGGGGGAGAGGGGAATGCGGTCGTTGGGACAAAAATAATTGTTTTTTACTATGAGGGACAAGGAATTGAAAAGGATGATGTGTCCTCCTTGGGTTTCTAGGACTCAACTCTTGCCTCAGTTTTCCTCAAGTCCATTGCCACCTAGTTCTATTGCGGAGGATCATCTTCTGTCTGTTTCCTTTCACAATGAGAAGAGTCTCTTGGTCCTCGCTGGCTAAGGACCTGCTTCCTTTTTTCTTCATTTCCAATGATACAGACACAGGATGAGGACTCAGATGAAGTGAGTGAGGCACTTGCCTCTGGCATGAAATATAAGGGGGCACCAAAAAACTCAGTAATCAAGGTAAATGCTATTTTGATATAATATTTTAAAAACCAAAATTAATGCAAAAAATCCTTTATGAATAAAATATCCAAAATTTAAATAAAGTTAAGATCAGTACTGAATTCTCCTTTCACCTCAAACTTCCCTATGGTTCACAAAGCACAGGATACAGAACCACTCAGTGTGCTGGGCCCTGGGGGGTCTGGTGGAAAGGAGGACAGACGTGCTTCCCCCTCCCCACTTCCAATCTTCCAATCTCAGTAAAACAGAAATGAATGAGTAAACCAGCAAAGGTTGAGAGTTGTGATCCATGAGACAGCCAGGGTTGGTGGTGGAGACGCTATGGATAGGAGAGTTAAAGGAGCTTGTCTGGGGATGTGATGCTTCCACTAGGAACTTGAAAGATGGGAAAGATCCAGTGTGATGAGTTGGATTGCCACCCTTCAAAATTAATATCTTGAAGCCCTAACCTCCAGCACCTCAAAATGTGACCTTATTTGGAAATGGAGTCATTGCAGATGTAATTAGTAAAGATGAGGTCATACTGGAATAGAGTGGGCCTTTGTACATAATATGACTGGTGTCTTTACAAAAGGGGGAAATTTGAACACAGGCGTGTACACAGGTAGAACGCCATGTGATGAGGAAGGCAGAGATTGGGGTGATGCTTCTACAAGCTAAGAAACAGCAAAGATTGCCAGAAAACCACCCAAAGCTAAGAAAGAGCCTGGAACAGTTGCCTCAGAAGGGCACAGCCCTCAGAAAGAACCAATGCTGCTGACGCCTTGATCTCAGACTTGTAGCCTCCAGAACTGTGAGACAATAATTTCCGTAGTCGGTGGCACTTTGTTATGGCAGCCCTAGCAAACCAGTACATTAGCCATACAAATAGCAATGATAACAGGTGTCCAGGGAAAGTGAATAGTGTGAAAAGGCCCTGAGGTGAGCGAGGGCTCAACATGTTTGGGGAACTGGAAGAAGGTAAGTGTGTCCACAGCACAAAGAGTGAGGTCAAGGGGTGGGCAGGAGACAGGACATGCAGGACTTTCTGGAATAAGTCAGCCCTTCCCATGACCCCTTTACTCCAAGGCAACACCACTGAATCCAAATCTTTTTCAGCACCACTGAGTTGAAATTCTGCCCTTTTTAGGAGTGAGGATAGGGGTTGGGTGGGGACAAAAAAGGCAAAAAAGAATGTGAGGATTTAACAGGCCTCACCTAAGTCCCCAGTGGATGGTTCTGGACGTCCTGAGGGTTTGTTTGACAAGACCAGCCTTTGCCAATTTAGCAAGTCACTGAGTACCTGCTCTTAATGATCAAGACATTCGCCACCAATGCCATCCAAGTGAAGACTTCAGATGAGAATCTGGAAGTGGGGAACCAGGAAGCAGAGAGAAAGATTGACATTGTGAAAATCCCTGATGGGGAGTGGGTAGGAGGACGAAAGAAGTATTGAAAGTCTGATAAACTGGACCTTCTTCCTCCTTGCCCTCTCTTTCACAGAAAGTCAAGTTGAATCAGAAAGGGAGTTGGCAGGAGAGTTTGTCCTGTTGGCACCACTACCAGGGACCCCTCTAGCCTCCTGGATGCCTGCACTCCAGCTGATTCTCACTGGGATCCCATCCTCAATGGCAGCTCCCAGGGCTTGTCCAGAGGCCCTGGATGGGAGGCACTCCCAGCCTGTAGAGGCAGCAGATGTATTCTTTAAGCACAGGGACAGCAGAATTTTCAAGCTTGGTGGTCAATGGTGTCTTCCTCTGAGCAAATCACTCCCAGAGGCAACATAACCTTCATGCTAGAGCCAGGACTGCCAACTTTCTCAGCAATCTTCATCACTGGCAGGGAGGTGACACTGATCAAGAGAGGATTCTATATCTGAGTTAAAGTTTCTTACTTGTCTTCACTTATACCTGAATCCCCTCTTGTACAAGTTCTTTCTCGCCGTTAATAAAGCTGTAGGAGCCTGGAGAAGATGTCCAAGAGTGATTATTCATGCCTGAGCTAATCCCTTAGGATCCTGCTGGGAGATGGGCAGTGAGTGGCCAGAGGTCAGAGGTCAGCATCAGGAGTCCCTTGGGCTGGTTGGAACCATGAGAAGGATCCTCCCATTCAGTGCCCAAAGTGGGGCACGTGAAGCAGCATCACAGACAGCAGGATTTGGACCTGAACTGACTCCCCGGGGTTCAGGAGGAGTTTCGACAAGACACTGCACATCTTCGGAGCAGGTGGTCTCTTCTCTCTCTACAATCAAACAGAAATTTGTTGCAGCTGTTCTGTAACAGACTGCTGCCTGGGATCCTAGAACCATAGTGTTTTTGATCTCCCTCTTCTCAGTGTGGACTGCAAATCCCCAGCCTGGAAGCCCTGCCCTGTCTCTCTCTGAACACGGGGGGTCAAGGGAGGCTGGCCCTTGGGGAGTCCCAGTAGTTGCTGGAGATGTGTGTGCACAGTGGGGTGTGGAAAACAGCAGCCTCTTCTGATCTCTACACAGGGAAACCTGGGAGAGTCGCTTTAAAACCACCAGTGAAATTATCTCGTCTATTGACTAAACAGGTGAAAGAGGAAAGGAACTGTAGATTTTCCTTAAGAAACAAAGATTATCTCCTCTTATCCTTTTCTCCCCAGTAAACGTTGCCCCAAATTGGAAGTGAAATGTGTAATTTATTGTCCTACTTTAAATGTTTCTTGTAGCTATGAATATTATACTTGGATCAGATTCTATTATACTGAACTCCACTTGGGCTCTAAATTCTTTTACAACAGTGGAATTTTGTTAGAATGAGTGCATTGTTATAAATCACATTTCCAGACTCCAGCTTGGAGTTTGCATTTGGTTTTCATCTCCACAGCTCACCAGCAATGTGATCATTGCTAGCAAGTCATTTGAACTCTTTGATCCTTATTTTCATCTACCATAAATTGGACACATTAGGTATAGCTGTCCTAATAACTGTTAGCTTATTTTTTTTGATGGAATACTGATCACAATTGGAGAAGCTATTTTGGGCCCTCTGCTTATGTGGGGCAGTGGTCTGAAATCCAATTTGCTTTGGCCAATTCACCTTCTTTGTTTTCCAGCATTAGATAATCCACATCCTCTGTAACCTGCATTTACTTATGTTCAACAGCAAAGCCTGTTGTGCTGTCCTGCTCTCCCTTTGGCTCTTGTGTCATTTTCTTTTACTTTTTCCAAGATGACGTGTAGGACTTAGTTTTGGTGGCCATCTGATTTATCGATGCCGGGAAAAGAGGAGGACTCAAGCTATACACTCAGTGTCAAGTTATCTGTTGAGGGAAACTCATTTTTATTAGAAAGCTTCCCAGTGTTCATGAGTGTCCACATGTGTCTGAAGATGAGGGTAGGACTGAATTGGAGGTGAAGATTGCATCAGTCAACTCCTTTCTCTTCCTTTACAATAATATCCTGAGGTTTCTCATGGAATGTGTTGTTCAGGGAGGGGGCACTGGATTGGGAGGGACCTACAAAATGTCATAAAGAGAGAAAAAAAGTAATGTATAGCTCTAAGTAAAAGGTACTTTTAACCTAGGTTGGAGACACCCAGAGCCTGCTCTTATGATGCCCACATGCCAGCCACTGCCATGAATCTTTAAGTTAAACTGTTCACCCCATGTATCTCCAGTGGGAGTGGACTGGTGGAGGCATTCTGGAGAGTAATCAGGCATGACTTCATCAGATTAAGAATACACACACCCTCTGACCCAGTAACTCCAGCGCTGGAGATAGATGGCAAAGGGGACATGTATACTCATGACAGAGTTATTTGTGGTGATGGTGAGGAGGTAAATGCATCCTGGGCATCCATTCCTGGAGAATGGGAAGGCAAAATGTAGTGGATATACACCATGGGAGCCCAGCAGCCATTAACAGCCATTGATTAGATATAAACATAACAACATAGATGAATCTTAAAAGCAGAGCTCATGAAAAAAAGTAAGACGTGAAATGAAATCTATCACACAACATTTATACAATTTAAAAATGCATGCATACAAAACAATACCCATTTGCATTAATACATACAAATAAACAGATACACATTGAGCCATTAGAATGATTGACTGTGAGGGTGAGAGTGGGGAGATGGATATGAGAATAAAAGGGAATAAGTGATACATAAAATAAGAGGGAGGGCTTGAATGGGAAAATGTAAGAATGACTTACTCAATCCTCTGCACCTGAGGTTCAAAATAAATAAATTAATAAAAATATGAAACCTCCTAAGTTTCTGAGTTAGTCTGGGCTCCATAGTCTGTAATTTCTCAATGACCCAAAAGGACCTATAGTAAAAAGAGAGGGTGTTTTACTGAATTAAAAAAACAACAAAAAAAGAACAACCTGTTTTGCACTGATCTCTCAGTTGAGTCTTACATAAATCCCTGTTGATCCTCATGGCTGTTCAACAATTCTTACATTTTTCTCTTGGATACTCCAGCTCGTGTCCCACTTGGCATCCTTTTTTAAACTTCACTCTCTCTAAGTCTCTACCTCAGTTCTGTCTTCTCCCTTCTTTTCATCACGTGAACTCACCAACAACCTCCTGGAGATCAACATCATCTGTCCCATTTAGGGCTCTTGATTGCAAACAACAGAAACTAGCCTTGTTATCTTTAGCAAAACAAGGGCTTTATAAGGATGTAGAGACCAACAGAATCCACAGGAGGCTGGAGGAGCAAGCTTGGAAAATGAGCAGGACATAAAGGGGGTCTGGAGGCTGGGCTGCAGGAGGAGTATGGCTGGATGGCAAAACGGCTGCTGCCTCTGACCCTACTGCCACCACTGCAGGACACTGTGCTGGGCAGCTGGCTGACCATGAGCGACTGTGGTAGCCAGCCTCCAAAATGGCTCCTGATGATCTTCACCCCCTGCCTGCAGTGATAGGGTTTTCCTGTATAGCCAATGGGATATTGTGCAAATGATAGTGTGTGACTTCTGAGGATAGGTTATAGAAGACATTGTGGTTTTTGCCTTTCTCTCTCTTGGATCAGTTGTTCTCATGAAAACCAGCTGCCATGCCATAGTGCACTCAAGAAGCCCTGAAGAAGAACTGAAGAACGGAAGAAGAATAACTGAAGCCTCCAGCCAACAGCCAGTGACAAACTTTAGCCTCCTGCTAATGGCCATGTGAGTCAACTCTCTTGGAAGTGGATCCCCAGCCCACTGCAGGCCCAGCCAAAATCTTGATGGGAATCTCATGAGAGACCCTGAGCCAGAATCACGTAGCTAAGCCACTTCTCAATTCTTGACCAACAGAAATGGAAAGAATAAATATTTGTTCTTTTAAGCCACTAGGTTTTGGGGTAATTTGTTACACAGCAATAGGTAACTAATACACCTCCCCTTCATTTGTGGGTCACACTCACCACACTGAAAGATTTAGGGGGAGCTTCTGATTGAACGTGAGTCACAGGTCATACCCTGGCTTCCAGGTGCTGGTGGAATAGAGTGAGATGAAGGCAGACTCTCTCCCCTTTGCCTCTTTAGGGGGGAGGGGCACTGCTTCTGCCACCACTGCACATGAAGAAAAGCCCCCTAACTAGAAAGGTGGTTGGAGTTTGAACAGTCACAATGAAGAAAGATCCATTACCCCTTTGTACCTGAGTTCCCGCAATGCCTCTGTTCTTCTAATCACAGTCTGTCCGGATCGTCCTTCTCTTCTTCCCTTCCTTCTTGTCCCTGGGTGAGATGTGTCCTTCCTTCCCTCCAAAGCTTCCCTCAAATTCTACTTGGGCCCTTGGCCCCATTCCCCCCACAGGCCTCAGATCTTCAAATCAGCAATTACCTTCTTTCTGGCTCACATTTTAAAATGTTCCGTCTGTGTGCAAATATATTAGTTTTCATGCTCTGTGTGTGAACATCCTGTTCTGGATTATCTTCCCTTGTTTCTACTCTCCCAGAAGAAATAATCTCAGTTTGGCTCAGAGATTTTTTACACACCTTTTCATGGTGTTTCATAGTGACCCCCTGGCAGCTCAGCCTGGGTAGGAGAGCGTGGGTGAGGATGGGTCATACCTGAATGACCACAAAGCCAATGTGCATAGGCTCCATGGAGGTGGCAACAGCAGTCATGGTCCACTGACTGGGTACCTCTTGCAGGTGCCCAGCTCACCCCCATCACTCAAAGCAACACTGTAGAGAGAGGTTTCTGAAGCATGAATGAGGTTACTGTAGTCCCCTTATTCTCACAAGCTAGGAAATCACTGGATTGCAAACTTCTTGAGGGAGGAAACGTGTCTTGCTGCCATTCTGTTCCAGGGCCTAATATAATGTCCCAAACAGAGAAGATGCTCAACACATACATGTTGAAGGAATAGTTGAGTGAACAGATGAACGTATGGAATCTAGGGAAGGTGGGGTTACTCTGAACCCCATGCATGTGTGATTGGAATGGTTTTCCCCAAACAGGCCCTTGGGAGGGGGTGAGAATCAAACCCAGCACTGGGGAAGAGAAACACTGTGACATCAGAGGTTTCCTGGAGGAAGAGTGAGGAGGGACAGACCCGAAGCTGGAAGTCCCACTGCGATCAGGGGCTTCTGATCTGACCTCTTACAGCAGCCCGAGGATTGACGCAGAACACTTCACTGGAGCTCACTGCAAGGCTGACACAAGATGGACCAAGAAAGGAGAAGCATAATAAAGACAGCAAGGTGATCTGCCCTCCAGATACAGCTAATGTATCTTCAGCTCCTGGTCCACTACAGGACGCAGCAGAGACCATCTCTGACCTGTACCTGCCCAACACACAGGTTCAGGCTTAGTCCTTCTGACACTGAGGATGAGCTTGTAGGTCTGAGGCTGAGACTGAGACTGACGTTTCTTCCCGAGCTCCACCCCTGAGTGCTGGGTCCCATCTGAACCCCGCCTCTTCCGGGTGGTTAACCCCAGGATCTTCCTGTTCAGGGGAGACCTTCCACCCACAGGGGAGTGGTCTTTCAGGCACCAACACAAGAAGGCAACACAGTAATTATGACCTTCCCAAGAGTGAACAGCATTTTGGAGCTGGGGGTATTTTTGTGATGATGGAGAGTGGCAGGGCCAGAGGGACAGGAGCCTAGAGATGGGAGGTGGAACTGGATGTGGTCTGAACTTTCTTCCTTCTCTCCCTTTATTTATTTTTTTATTTATTAAATTTAAATTTTTAAATTATTTTTAATATATTAAAAATTTTTTCTTTCTCTATTCTTTTTTTTTCCTCTTGTCTTTTTTATTGGGGGTGGGAACACATGTCACAAGGATTAAAACTATTAGGGTGAGGATTCCACAAGCGTATCAGACTGAAGTCAGTGTGGTGTGTAATGTTTGCAGAGGGCACCCGTTCATAATAAGATAGTAACATCTGTGATGACACCATCACTCTCCCTTCACTCCATTCTTCACCTTTGCTTCCTTCCTACCCATTCCTTAACCTCCTACGTTTGGGCTTCTTTCCCTACTACCCGGTGAGGAAAGTAATCAGAAATCCACCCCACATGCTGAACACCTCTTCTGAGTTCCCCACTCCTCTCTCTGCAGTGTGGATGTCGTGAGGGATCCTGCTCTTCCTTAGCTTCTGTGACAATGTCCTCTCCCCCAGCATCTCTGACCCCCCCACCGGCTCCCTTCAACTGTTCCTTTCATCATTCTACCCCTTAGATACAGACATTCCCTGAAGCTTGTTTTCTGCCCATCTCATCCTCTTACTTGTCCTCTCTAAAGTCCATGCATACCAACTGTTTTATTTTTCACTCTCTGTAGCTGATTCCTGAATCCCTGTAGCCTAGAACTCCCTTCCAAGCGATAGACACACATTTCCAGTTATCCAGTGGGCATCACAGCATGGATATGTTGGTGAAACACCAAGTCATTCAGTGTGGCTGGAACATGGAGGAGGAGGAGGAGGAGGAAGGGCAAAAGGACAAGAAGTAGACAGCAAGAGGCTATGAAGGGTCCTGCAGGCTAGGTGTATCAGTCAGAGTTCAGGTACCAATAATAGAATTCACTCTACCTAGTGCAAGCAGGAAGGGTTTTAATACAGGGGTTTAGGTGCTGCAAAATTATTGGAATGAATAACAGTCAAGTCTTAGGAGCACTCAGCTGCTGGCATGATCAGGAAAGCTGCCTCCCCAATGCAGAAAGCTGTCAAATCAGGAAGCACATCTCAAAATGGGAAGCTACTGATTGAAGAACAGCCTTACCTCCGCCTGATCAGCACCCAAACCTGGATGCTATACACTCTGCCTCTCTTCCTGTTTGACTCTGTTCTGAAACAAAGTCTCACTTGAGTTCTTCTGATTTGTGGAATCAAAGTCATATCCAGAGCTCCGTTTACAAGAGATCCTGGGAAATTTATAATTTTATTTCCAACCTCGTTGGGATAAGGGCTGAGCAAGTCAGTCCACCATCTTGTGTGCATTAGGCAGGAATCTTTCTATTGCCAGTGGCAGGAATCCAACTTTATCTGACTTTGATCAAGAAAGAAATATCACTGACCTGTAATGAATGCCAGGGAAGGGCAGGGGTCAGTCTGGCTTTAGAGACAAGTGGCTGCCCAAACTCCCTCTTTCTCTATCTGCTACCTCTGCTTTTCTCAATGTTGGTTCCATCCTCCCCACTGAAGACAGACTTTGTTCATGGGCCTGGAGATGTGGCCATAACACTCCCAGGCACCCACCTTTTATCTCTTCCCCACTGCAGGGAAAGAAGCTGGCATTTCTTGGTTCTAATTGTAAAAATACACAGAAAAATCTCTGATTTGTCCAGATTGAGTCACGTGCTCACACCGTGTGCATTGGAAGCAGGATTCTGTGATTGGCAGTCCATTTAAAAAACTCAGGACTTCCCTGACAGTCCAGTGATTAGGACTCTGCGCTTCCACGGCAGGGAGCACGGGTTCGATCCCTGCTCGAGGAACTAAGATGCCACGTGCCATGCGGCGCAGCCAAAAAAAAAAAATTATTAAAAGAATAAAATAAAAAACTCATTTTGGAGATGGGTGAGAAGCAGGTACCCAAAGGAGGGGCTGATAGCATGGTCATAGCCACTGGGGGTCGAGGGTCAGGAGACTGTCACAATTGTGTCCACTACACTATGATACACTTTTTAAAAAGTCTTGACTGTGGTAGAGAACTAATGCAGAACCTTAAGCAGTAAAGTGGCATAATGAAATAATATTTTTCTTTATCCAATTACTAAAGGGACTAAATGAGGTAATGAATGTAAATTGTCTGGTACAGTACATAGTACAGAGTAGGTGCTTGTCTTGGTTTGAATTCTCCCAGAAGCTGACTTTGAAACAAGGATTCAAGTGTAGTGCGTTTATTTGGAAAGTGCGGGGGTACCAGTAGTGGAGTGGAGAGGGCAAGGCAGATGACAAAGGCTGAATTATTAAGCCGTGACCACAGTGGTTGGCTGGAGCCTAAGCCCATGGGGAAACTCTTGGAAGCAGTACAAAACATATGCCTTAGAATTATTTCACCCGAAGGGCAAAGGAGTAGAAATATTTCTATCTCAACTTCAGAAAGACACTGGCTAAGAGCTGCTCTTGGGGGTGGGGTCATTCCTCAGCACTGCTAGCCTGCTGCACACGTGGGCAGAGTGGCCTTCTGTAGTTCCAGCCTAAGCACAAAGTGTCCAAAGGGCGTAGGCAGAGTCTGCAGTGTTTAATATGTGTTAGCTCCTCCCCACCATTAGTGTAGGAACCATGTCTTATTTATTCTGGAATTTCCCACAAACCTAGCACGATATTTAACACATCATAATGGTCAATAAATATTTATGCTTTGCTTAATTAATGACATTTCAGGCTATTTTTCCTCCTGGTGATCTATTGGTATTGCCTCCGTATACCTTGATATTTCTGGGCCAGAATGAATTTCATGTCATTATGTTTTTATCCATTAAATATATAATTGAACATGATCTGATTTTATACTTTTGTAATACTTCTCATGCAATTGCATTTATAAATAAATAAACCTCTGTTAGATCACAGGTCTTGTTTCTATATATCTCAACTTGATCTCTATAGGAAACTATCGCCAAATTGGGGGAATCTGGAGACTCCTGATGTGTGGATTCTTATTAGCTTCCTTGCCTGAATCAGCCTAGCCAACTGCCAGCAATAATAACCTGCCCCCTGTGTGTTCAGCCACATCCAATCCTTGAGCCAGGCTTCATGTTGTATTGAAAACTCCTTTGCCCTGGGGTGAGGGGAGGCATACCATTTTCCAGCTTAGACCACCTGGCTTCAAAAAGGAATTATCAGAGATTCAAGCACTAGATAAGCAATGAACTCTAGCTCCTCTTTTCCACATCACTATGCATGGGGGCAATTTCCTTGCAGGACCCTTGTCTCAGACCCTGGCTCTGATCCCAGGTCAGCAATCCTGGACCCTAATTCTAATCACTTAATCTGGGGGGACTCCTTTTCATCTGGTTGCTGTGTTCTACTTTTGAGAGCCTAACATTTACCCTAACTTAGACAGAATCCATGTCATCAAGACTACCTCTCCCAAGAATTGTCCCTGCCTAAGAAGCTACCGGCACTGTGCTTATCTGTTCCATCAGATTGGACCCTTTGAAACTGATGATGGAGTTTATTGTATCCGCTTACAGTTGGGTGGTCGTGGCTGGTGTCGGTCAGTCCACTCAACCCTCCATTCAGGTTTTGCTAGATTCCCATTCATCATCCCTTCCCTTCTCCTTGTATTAGTCTCCCAGCATGTCCGCCAGTTAAGACATTTACTTTAGGACATTGTCAGAGTGGGCTGTTTTGTTGGTATTTCCTAGATTTGGGATTCCATCTTGCTGTTCTTACCACTAGACCACTGGTTACTGATACCATCTTTCTGCATCCTTGTACATGGGAAAGTCCAAGAGATGGGATTTGAAAATGGACATCCAGCATTGGATTGTTAAGAGTACCTGGCATGAATGCCTTGTTCGCACCACAGGGTGTCCAGACCAGTATCCAGCTCCAGATACCTCTACTGTGCCCCTTATGGTTTCCCTGATATATGAATTCCTGAAGAATGCTATCTCCATTTGGGGTTGGTGGAAAATAGGGACAGAGCTGTTTTTCTGTGTCCTGGGACTTGATGTGGTACCAGAACAACCTTGTTTCCTCTTGGACTCTCCAGTTGCTCAGAGTTTCTGATGTTGCCTTTCTTTATACATCTTCCCTTGAATCTTTCCATGAAACTTGCTTTGTCCTTCCCTCCCTCTCTTTCTTTCTTTCTTTTACAATTTTAAGAGATAAACCCTAGTTCCACTCTTTACTTTCTCATGATCTTGGAACCTGTTGAATGTTCTCTTTGAGTTCCCTACTCTAGCTCTGAGCTACAATACGACTCTTACTATTTCCAGAAGAGTCAGATTACCTTGGTGCTTTCTTTTGTTTCCCAAAGGATGCATGTATTTCTTGAAAAGCTTCCCAAGAATCAAGTGGCATCTACAAAAGCCCAGAAAATGATACCTCAAGTGGATTCTTTGCAAAATCACCATCATAGTTTCTAGAGGTTGGGTCAATCCAAATCCAGGAGACCTAAACAATCATCTCTGGGATTGTATACTCGATCTTAAAATGGTCCCAGGCTCTTACTTGGAGCCTGAGAATGAAGAAAAGAGGAAGAGACATATAATTTCCATTTAGATTGAGAATCTTTTCCCTGGAAACACAGAGGCCTCCCTGCTGCTTGCTTCCTTTTATACATCCTATTCGGAGGATGGTATGATTATTCCCTAAACATATTACTGCAGCTCTTCAGGCAGATTCTCTCTTCTAGGAATGTCACGAATGAATTACCATGTGGTGTTGGCATGGGGCCTCAGCCAGCAGGAGCCAATTATTTAAAAAATTTCCAAGCAAATCAGATCAGCGTTTCACAAGCTACCGGCCAAAAATATTCAGAAAGTCATGTGGCATTCCTTTGCTACAATGTGTTGCTGACCTAAATGTGTACCAATCTCGCCATCCCCAGGTCCACACTCCCAGCTCCAGGGGTTTTGTTAGGACACCAGCTCACACCCTTTTGCAGTAATCTAACTGGGTAATTTCACTTATCAAAACTGTAAATGGATGTTTGATCAGATCAGATCATTAAATTTCCTAATTAGGCAGCACAGACTCCCCTTTGCCAGATGGATTGAGCTGCACCTATTTGTGACACAACTTAATCACATTTTGCTTCGCTGTCAAGGCTGTGTTTCAGGGAGGAAATATGTTCTCTTGGCTAGATTAAACATAGCTGTCCAAACTCGGCATCTCCAGCTAAGAGAAGGAGACTTTGCTGAACTGGAACATGTAAGAATATATGTCATGGCTAAGATACATTAACAATCAGCACATGGGGAGATTCTGCCATGTCTGAGTTGCATTCTTAACAAAACAGTCTGTTTATGGAGAGAATGGACTCTGCCTTCATTCGTTAACACATCAGATGGATATTTAAAAATATTTAGCCTTAGGGATAAAGCAGTCAGCACAAGAACAATGTATCGTAGTGTCAGTTTTTGCTGCTTATGTTTCTTTGAACTGTCAGGATGTATGCAGATGGCTCTGTCCCTGATGGACAGGTACTCTGGAGTATCAAGGAATTTAAAATGTCACTTGGACATCAATTCCAGAACTCTGTGCCTCCTGCAGTCTAATCTAAATCGTTTCTGATAAAGTTTCATTCTGTTTCATCTTGTTCTGTTATCAAGAGAGATAGAGCTCCCTCAGTCACCAATATCCATGCACAGCAGATCTTTTACTCACTGGGAAGTACTGGGTCATTTAAGTGTTGAGAACCCAATAGAATAACACTTGAAAAAATCTCACAGGGCTTCCCTAGGGGTGCAGTGGTTAAGAATCTACCTGCCAATGCAGGGGACACGGGTTCAAGCCCTGGTCTGAGAAGATCCCACATGCTGCAGAGCAACTAAGCCCGTGCGCCACAACTACTGAGCCTGCCCTCTAGAGCCCACAAGACACAGCTACTGAGCCTGCGCACCTAGAGCCCGTGCTCTGCAACAAGAGAAGCCACCACGGTGAGAAGTCCGCGTCCCGCAACGAAGAGTAGTCCCCGCTCGCCACAACTAGAGAAAGCCAGCGCACAGCCACTAAGACCCAACGCAGCCAAAAATAAACAAATAAAATAAATAAATTTAAAAAAAGAATATGTTCATAATATATAAAATGAATAAATGCAAAAAAAACCCCTCACAGTGAAAATGCTTGTGAAACTTTAGTCTATGCTTTTGTCTAAAGAGTGCTGTTTACTTTGATTTTGTGGATACATTATAACAGGGTCTGGGGTCCGTTCTCACCGTTTTGTAGAATTATCACTGTAGGAGATCAGTCTGAACCAGTCCTGATCTCCAGGCATGCATCTCTGAATAGGGATCCTCATACTGAGAGAGCTTTGTTGTTATTGTTATTTATCCCTTTCTTCTATAGGAGGAAAATATACTCCTATTAATTGAGGTACTAATGTAGGTTAATTTCAGTTATTTCCTAGACTTTGAGTAGAAATGTATCATATTTTTTGTTCTAGTTCTGTGAAAAATGCCAGTGGTAGTTTGATAGGGATTGCATTGAATCTGTAGATTGCTTTGGGTAGTAGAGTCATTTTCACAATGTTGATTCTTCCAATTCAAGAACATGGTATATCTCTCCATCTATTTGTATCATCTTTAATTTCTTTCATCAGTGTCTTATAATTTTCTGCATACAGGTCTTTTGTCTCCTTAGGTAGGTTTATTCCTAGATATTTTATTCTTTTTGTTGCAGTGGTAAATGAGTGTTTTCTTAATTTCACTTTCAGATTTTTCATCATTAGTGTATAGGAATGCAAGAGATTTCTGTGCATTAATTTGTATCCTGCTACTTTACCAAATTCATTGATTAGCTCTAGTAGTTTTCTGGTAGCATCTTTAGGATTCTCTATGTATAGTATCATGTCATCTGCAAACAGTGACAGCTTTACTTCTTCTTTTCCAATTTGGATTCCTTTTACATCTTTTTCTTCTCTAATTGCTGTGGCTAAAACTTCCAAAACTATGTTGAATAATAGTGGTGAGAGTGGGCAACCTTGTCTTGGTCCTGATCTTAGTGGAAATGGTTTCAGTTTTTCACCATTGAGGACGATGTTGGCTGTGGGTTTGTCATATATGGAATAAAGATGCAGACCTATTAGAGAATGGACTTGAGGATACAGGGAGGGAGAAGGGTAAGCTGGGCCAAGTGAAAGAGTGGCATGGACATATATACACTACCAAACGTAAAATAGATAGCTAGTGGGAAGCAGCCACATAGCAGAGGGAGATCAGCTCGGTGTTTGTAACCACCTAGAGAGGTGGGATAGGGAGGGTGGGAGGGAGGGAGATGCAAGAGGGAAGAGATATGGGGACATATGTATATGTATAACTGATGCACTTTGTTATAAAGCAGAAACTAACACATCATTGTAAAGCAATTATACTCTAATAAAGATGTTAAAAAAGAAGAAATGTATCATATTAGTACTAAAACTTAAATTTTGATAGTCACTACATATTTGTACCTAAAATGCATGGATAGATTTGTCATTTCCTGCCCCTAGGTGTGCCCAGGAATTCTCCAGAGGTTGCCTTAAGTGCATCAAAAATTGGTCTCGGTCCTCACTCGCTGTTAAGCTAGCCGGCCCAGAACTCCGAACTGCTGGTGAGAGCAATGCCGTGTTCTGATCGTCCACACCATAGCTTCTTATTCCAGATTCCTGGCCTTCATGCTGCAGAGCTGTGAGTCTGTCACAGCCATTCCAGTGCAGGTTACCTTTGGGTACCCTGAGCAATAACGCTTTTTTTGGGAAAAAAGGGGGAATATTAGTTCTCAACATTTTTCTCAAGCGAGGGCTTCAGTGGTTGGCAGCAGACTCAGGGCTGTTGCTTGGGCCCCATTGTTAGAGCTCCTTGGTCCAGCTTTCTTCTCTGAGCAGAGCCCTTGCATGGCTGTGCAGCCCAGGCCTTTGCTATCCATCTCACTGGGCTGGATTGAATTTTCTTCGCACCACCTCAGGGTGGCCCTGAAGGAGATCCACAGAAGGCAGTGGATGCCCTTGATGTTCTCAAGGCCATGGCAGCCTTATAGACTGTGGAGTCTATAAGGATGTGGGCTGTTACACTCAGTGGGGAGGCTGCTGTGACTGAGACCGGCAGCATGTCCCAGCTGGGTGGCTCAGATCCCGAAGTACTACTGACTTCTGTGAATTGGTCCTTTCATTTCCCAGACACTGTCCCTTTTCTCCTTGAGGACACATGCAGCACCATGGTGGCTGCCTGGGCTGGGTTCCCACAACAGCTGCAAGATGCATCTGGAGCCACCAGTTCCCCTCCTACATTTAGTCCTGGCTCACGGTGACAGCCTCCTCTCTCATGGACCCCATTTTCTTTCTCACTTCTGCTGGGAAAGTCCCAGGGCATTGGAAATCTGGTGACATCTCCCTTACATAGATGGGATCCAGTTGTTCTTCCTGGGAAACTCTGTAGCTCCCGTTTAAGTTGAGTGACAGGAGCAAAATAGGGGGGAAAGAGCATTAATTACCTCTACATGCCTGACGCACTACCTCCCCGCAGTATCTTCACAGACCGAGGCTTTCTGTTATTTTCCTTCATATTATAGAAAGAACCTTGTGTTTCTACAGGCTGCCTTTTCTGGTTTGTCTTTTTTTCTTAAGGTCCACAGATTCAGGCAAATTATACATTTTTGACAGTTTTTATACATTTTAATTTTTAAAGCAGTTTTGTTGAGGTATATATATGTATATACAATAAATTGCATGTATTTAAAGTGTATTATTTGATAACTTTTGACATATATCTATATCTGTGAAATCATAGCCACAAATCAAGATAATGAACACATCTATCACACCCAAAAGTTACTTCTGTGTCCCTTTGTACTCTTTTTTTTATTGTCTGGCTTCTTTCACTCAGCATAATTATTTTGAAATTCATCTATGTCGTTGTATGTGTTAAGAGTTCATTCCTTTTCATTGCTGAGTGATATTCCACTGTATGGGTATACGGATATGATTGTTCAGTCACATGTTGATGGATATTTGGGTTGTTTCCAGCTCCAGGCTATTATAAATTAAATTGTTATGAATATTCATGTACAAGTCTTTGTATGGATATATGATTTTGTTTAAATTAGATAATACCCAGGAGTGGAATAGCTGGGTCATATGGTAGGTACATCTTTAATTTTTAAAGAAACTGCCAAACTATTTTCCAAAGTGATTACACCGTTTCACATTCCCACACATCTTCACCCATACCTGGTATGATCAGCCTTCTCAATATTAGTCATTCTAGTAGGTAGATAGCACATGTTGTTTGGGTTTTAATTTGCATTTTTCTAAAGTCTAATGATGTCAAGCCTCTTTCATGTGCATAGTTGATATCTATATATATTCTTTGATGAAGTGCTCATTGAACTCTTTTGCCATTTATTTATTTATTTATGTACTTCATTTTGAGAGCTCTTTATATATTCTAAATACAAATCCTTTATCAGATATGTGTTTTGCAAACTTGTTAATTTTTTTTTGTTCTGACATTTACTTTTAATGTTTAGTTTTTGAATTTTATTTTATTTTTTTATACAGCAGGTTCTCATTAGTTACCTATTTTATATATATTAGTGTATACATGTCAATCCCAGTCTCCCAATTCATCCCACCACCACCATGTCCCCTCTGCCACTTTCCTCCCTTGGTGTCCATACCTTTGTTCTCTACATCTGTGTCTCTATTTCTGCCTTGCAAACTGGTTCATCTGTACCATTTTTCTAGATCCACATATAGGCATTAATATATGATATTTGTTTTTCTCTTTCTGACTTACTTTACTCTGTATGACAGTCTCTAGGTCCCTCCACATCTCTGCAAATGACCCAATTTCATTCCATTTTATGGCTGAATAATATTCCACTGTATATATGCACCAAATCTTCTTTATCCATTCATCTGTCAATGGGCATTTAGGATGCGTCCATGACCTGGCTATTGTAAATAGGGCTGCAATGAACATTGGGGTGCATGTGTCTTTTTGAATTATGGTTTCCTCTGGGCATATATACTGGGTATATGCCCAGCAGTGGGATTGCTGGGTCATATGGTAATTCTATTTTTAGTTTTTTAAGGAACCTCCATACTGTTCTCCATAGCAGCTGTATCAATTTACATTACCACCAACAGTGCAAGAGGGTTCCCTTTTCTCCACACCCTCTCCAGCGTTTATTGTTTGTAGATATTTTGATGATGGCCATTCTGAACGGTGTGAGGTAATACCTCATTGTAGATTTGATTTGCATTTCTCTAATAATTAATGATGTTGAGCAGCTTTTCATGTGCTTCTTGGCCATCTGTATGTCTTCTTTGGAGAAATGTCTATTTAGGTCTTCTGCCCATTTTTGGATTGGGTTGTTTGTTTTCTTAATATTGAGCTGCATGAGCTGTTTATATATTTGGGAGATTAATCCTTTGTCCGTTGATTCGTTTGTAAGTATTTTCTCCCATTCTGAGGGTTGTCTTTCGTCTTGTTTATAGTTTCCTTTGGTATGCAAAAGTTTTTAAGTTTCATTAGGTCCCATTTGTTTATTTTTGTTTTTATTTCCATTACTCTAGGAGATGGGTCAATAAAGGTCTTGCTTTGCTTTATGTCAAAGAGTGTTCTTCCTGTGTTTTCCTCTAAAAGTTTTATAGTGTCCGGTCTTACATTTAGGTCTCAAATCCATTTTGAGTTTATTTTTGTGTATGGTGTTAGGGAGTGTTCTAATTTCATTCTTTTACATGTAGCTGTCCAGTTTTCCCAGCACCACTTATTGAAGAGACTGTCTTTTCTCCATTGTATATTCTTGCCTCCTTTGTCATAGATTAGTTAACCATAGCTGCGTGGGTTTACCTCTGGGCTTTCTATCCTGTTCCATTGATCTATATTTCTGTTTTTGTGCCAGTACCATATTGTCTTGATGACTGTAGCCTTGTAGTTTAGTCTGAAGTCAAGGGAGCCTGATTCCTCCAGCTCCTTTTTTCCCCCTCAAGATTACTTTGGCTTTTTGGGGTCTTTTGTGTCTGCATACACATTTTAAGGTCTTTTGTTCTAGTTCTGTAAAAAATGTCATTGGTAATTTGATAGGGATTGCATTGAATCTGTAGATTGCTTTGGGTAGTATACTCATTTTCACAATATTGATTCTTCCAATGCAAGAACGTGGTATACCTCTCCATCTGTTTGTGTCATCTTTAATTTCTTTCATCAGTGTCTTATAGTTTTCTGAGTACAGCTCTTTTACCTCCTTAGGTAGGTTTATTCCTAGGTACTTTATTCTTTTTGTTGCAATGGTGAATGGGATTGTTTCCTTAATTTCTCTTTCTGGTCTTTCGTTGTTAGTGTATAGGAATGCAAGAGATTTCTGAGCATTAATTTTGTAGCCTGCAAATACCAAATTCATTGATTAGCTCTAGTAGTTTTCTGGTGGCATCTTTAAGATTTTTTATGTATAGTGTCATGTCATCTGCAAACAGTGACAGTTTTCCTTCTTCTTTTCCAATTTGGATTCCTTTTATTTCTTTTTCTTCTCTGATTGCCGTGGCTAGGACTTCCAAAACTATGTTGAATAATAGTGGTGAGAGTGGACATCCTTGTCTTGTTCCTGACCTTAGAGGAAATGCTTTCAGTTTTTCACAATTGAGAATGATGTTTGCTGTGGGTTGGTCATATATGGCCTTTATTATGTTGAGGTAGGTTCTCTGCATGCCCACTTTCTGGAGAGTTTTTATCATAAATGGGTGTTGAATTTTGTCGGAAGCTGTTTCTGCATCTATTGAGATTATCATATGCTTTTTATCCTTCAGTTTGTTAATATGGTGTATCACATTGATTGATTTGTGTATATTGAAGAATCCTTGCATTCCTGGGATAAACCCCACTTGATCATGGTGTATGATCCTTTTAATGTGCTGTTGGATTCTGTTTGCAAGTATTTTTGCATCTCTGTTCATCAGTGATATTGGCCTGTAGTTTTCTTTTTTTGTGACATCTTTGTTTGGTATTGGTATCAGGGAGATGGTGGCCTCGTAGAATGAGTTTGAGAATGTTCCTTCCTCTGCTATATTTTGGAAGAGTTTGAGAAGGATAGGTGTTAGCTCTTCTCTAAACGTTTGATAGAATTCACCTGGGAAGCCCTCTGATCCTGGACTTTTGTTTGTTGGAAGATTTTTAATCATAGAGTCAATTTCATTACTTGTGTTTGGTCTGTTCATATTTTCTACTTCTTCCTGGTTCAGTCTTGGAAGGTTATACCTTTCTAAGAATTTGACCATTTCTTCCAGGTTGTCCATTTTATTGGTATAACATTGCTTGTAGTAGTCTCTTCTGATGTTTTGTATTTCTGCTGTGTCCGTTGTAACTTCTCCTTTTTCATTTTTAATTTAATTTTAATTTTTTTGTTGTGTTTTAAAAATTTATTTAATTTATTTATTTTTGGCTGCATTTGGTCTTTGTTGCTGCACGCGGGCTTTCTCTAGTTGTGGCGAGCAGGGGCTACTCTTCGTTGTGGTGCAGAGGCTTCTCATTGCAGTGGCTTCTCTTGCTGCGGAGCACAGACTCTAAGTGTGCAGGCTCCAATAGTTGTGGCTCATGGGCTCTAGAGCACAGGCTCAGTAGTTTTGGCGCATGGGCTTAGTTGCCCTATGGCATGTGGGATCTTCCCGGACCAGGGCTCGAACCCTTGCCCCCTGCATCGACAGGCAGATTCTTAACCACTGTGCCACCATGGAAACCCTCATTTCTAACTTTATTGGTCTGAGTCCTCTCCCTCTTTTTCTTGATGAGTCTGTCTACAGGTTTATCAATTTTGTTTATCTTCTCAAAAACCAGGTTTTAGTTTTATTGATCTTTCTATTGTTTTCTTTGTTTCTATTTCATTTATTTCTGCTCTGATCTTTATGATTTCTTTCCTTCTACTAACTTTGGATTTTGTTTGTTCTTCTTTCTCTAGTTCCTTTAGGTGTAAGATTAGATTGTTTATTTGGTATTTTTCTTGTTTCTTGAGGTAGGATTGTATTGCTATAAACTTCCCTCTTAGAACTGCTTTTGCTGCATCCCATAGGTTTTGGATCATTGTGTTTTTGTTGTCATTTGTCTCTAGGTATTTTTTGATTTCCTCTTTGATTGTTTCAGTGATCTCTTGGTTATTTAGTAATGTATTGTTTAGCTTCCATGTGTTTGTGTTTTTTACGTTTTTTTCCCTGTAATTTGTTTCTAATCTCATAGCATTGTGGTCAGTAAAGATGCTTGATATGATTTCAATTTTCTTAAGTTTACCAAGGCTTTATTTGTGACCCAAGAAGTGATCTATCCTGGAGAATGTTCCATGTGCCCTTGAGAAGAAAGTGTAATCTGCTGTTTTTGGATGGAATGTCCTATAAATATCAATTAAATCTATCTGGTCTGTTGTGTCATTTAAAGCTAGTGTTTCCTTATTAATATTCTGTCTGGATGATCTGTCCATTGGTGTAAGTGAGGTGTTAAAGTCCCCCACTGTTATTGTGTTACCGTCGATTTCCTCTTTTATAGCTGTTAGCATTTGCCTTATGTATTGAGGTGCTCCTATTTTGGGTGCATATATATTTATAATTGTTATATCTTCTTCTTGGATTGATCCCTTGATCATTATGTAGTGTCCTTCCTTCTCTCTTGTAACATTCTTTACCTTAAATTCTATTTTGTCTGATATGAGTCTTGCTACTCCAGCTTTTTTTGATTTCCATTTGCATGGAATATCTTTTTCCATCCCCTCACTTTCAGTCTACATGTGTCCCTAGGTCTGAAGTGGGTCTCTTGTAGACAGCATGTATACAGGTCTTGTTTTTGTATCCATTCAGCAAGCCTGTGTCTTTTGGTTGGAGCATTTAATCCATTCACATTTAAGGTAATTATCAATATGTATGTTCCTATGACCATTTTCTTAATTGTTTTGGGTTTGTTTTTGTAGGTCCTTTTCTTCTCTTGTGTTACCCACTTAGAGAAGTTCCTTTAGCATTTGTTGTAGAGCTGGTTTGGTGGTGCTGAATTCTCTTAGCTTTTGCTTGTCTGTAAAGTTTTTGATTTCTCCATCAAATCTGAATGAGATCCTTGTTGGGCAGAGTAATCTTGGTTGTAGATTCTTCCCTTTCATCACTTTAAATATATTGTGCCACTCCCTTCTGGCTTGTGGAGTTTCTGCTAAGAAATCAGCTGTTAACCTTACGGGAGTTCCCTTGTATGTTTCTTATTGTTTTTCCCTTGTTGCTTTCAATAATTTTTCTTTGTCTTTGATTTTTGTCAATTTGATTACTATGTGTCTCGGCATGTTCCTCCTTGGGTTTATCCTGCCTGGGATTCTCTGCACTTTCTAGACTTAGGTGGCAATTTCCTTTCCCATGTTAGGTAAGTTTTTGACTATAATCTCTTCAAATATTTTCTTAGGTCCTTTCTCTCTCTCTTCTCTTTCTGGGACCCCTATAATGCAAATGTTGGTGCATTGAATGTTGTCCCAGAGGTCTCTTAGGCTGTCTTCATTTCTTTTCATTCTTTTTTCTTTATTCTGTTTGGTGGCAGTGAATTCCACCATTCTGTCTTCCAGGTCACTTATCCATTCTTTTGCCTCAGTTATTCTGCTATTGATTCCTTCTAGTGTATTTTTCATTTCAGTTATTGTATTGTTCATCTTTGTTTGTTTGTTCTTTAATTCTTCTAAGTATTTGTTCTTTAATTCTTCTAGGTCTTTGTTAAACACTTCTTGCATCTTCTGTATCTTTGCCTCCATTCTTTTTCTGAGGTCCTGGGTCATCTTCACTATCATCATCTTCACTATCAATATTCTGAATTCTTTTTCTGGAAGGTTGCCTATCTCCACTTCATTTAATTGTTTTTCTGGGGTTTTATCTTGTTCCTTTATCTGGTACATAGTCCTCTGCCTTTTCATTTTGTCTGTCTTTCTGTGAATGTGGTTTTCATTCCACAGGCTGCAGGATTGTAGTTCTTCTTGCTTCTGCTGTCTGCCCTCTGGTGGATGAGACTATCTAAGAGGCTTCTGCAAGCTTCCTGTTGGGAGGGACTGGTGGTGGGTAGAGCTGGGTGTTGTTCTGGTGGGCAGAGCTCAGTAAAACTTTAATCTGCTTGTCAGCTGGTGGGTGGTGCTGAGTTCCCTCCCTGTTGGGTTTTTGGCTTGAGGCGACCCAGCACTGGATGCTACAGGCTCTTTGGTGTGGCTAATGGCAAACTCCAGGAGGGCTCATGCCAAGGAGCACTTACCAGAACTTCTGCTGCCAGTTTCCCCTTCCCAGTGGTGAGCCACACCCATCCCCCCCTCTGCAGGAGACCCTCCAACACTAGCAGGTAGGTCTGGTTCAGTCTCCTATGGGGTCACTGCTCTTTGCCCCTGGGTCCTGATGCACACACTACTTTGTCTGTGCCCTCCAAGTGTGGACTCTCTCTTTCCCCCAGTCCTGTCAGAGTCCTGCAGTCAAATCCCGCTAGCCTTCAAAGTCTGATTCTCTGGGATTTCCACCTCCCATTGCTGGAACCCCAGGTTGGGAAGCCTCACTTGTGACTCAGAACGTTCACTACAGTGGGTGGACTTCTGTGGTATGATTGTTCTCCAGTTTGTGAGTCACCCTCCCAGCACTTATGGGATTTGATTTTATTGTGATTGCCCCCCACATACCATCTCATTGCAGCTTCTCCTTTGTCTTTGGATGTGGGGTATCTTTTTTTGGTGAGTTCCAGTGTCTTCCTGCCTATGATTGTTCAGCAGTTAGTTGTGATTCTGGTGCTCTCACAAGAGAGAGTGAGCACACATCTTTCTACTCTGCCATCTTGAACCAATCTCCTCCTTACGTTTACTTTTTCTAATACTGATATAACCACAACAACTTTCCTTTGATTAGGGCAAGCATTGATAACATTAATTAGTGTAGATTAATGTTATATTTTTTTCATGCCTTTACTTTTAACCTTTTTGTGTTGTATACTTAAAGTGTGTTTCTTGTGGGCAGCTTATTGTTGAGTACACATATCTCATTTTTGCTTATTAGCCGTTAGTCATCATTGTTTCATTATTTTAGTGCTTGCCTTAGATTTCATAATATGTACCTTTGGCTAATCACAGTCTACCTACCTTCAAGTGAGTTTATAAAACATCACTTATAGAACAAGAACTTTAAAGTAGTAGACATTTGACCTTTGAACAATGTGGGAGGTAGGGCACCAACCCTCTGCACAGTGAAAAATACATGTGTAATTTATATTTGGGCCTCCTTGTATGCAGTTCCTTCATATCTACAGTTCCTCCATATCCAGGGTTCCATACCTGTGGATTCAACCAACCTTGGATCGTGTAGTACTGGACTATTTACTACTGAAAAAAAATCCACATATAAGTTGACCTGTACAGTTCACATGTGTGTTGTTCAAAGGTCAACTGTACTTACATTTCTCCTCTCCCATTCTTTGGGCTAATTTTGTCATACATTTCACTTTTATACATGTTATAAATTTTTAAACATTGTTATGACTTTGATTTAAACAGTCAATTGTCTCCCAAACAAATTTAAGTAATCAGAAAGAATTTTTTTTATATTTAACTTTTACCTATTTAGTTACAATTTCCAGTGCTCTTCTTTTTGTTCTTTTTGTTTTTAGAGATCAAGATTTCCATCTGGTATTATTTTTCCATTTGTCTGAAGGACTTTCTTTAACATTTCTTGTGGTATGAATCTGCTGATGATACATTCTTCTAGCTTTGTATTTCTGAAAAATTCTTATTTTTCACTTTGTTTTCGAAAGATAGTTTCCCTGGGTATAGAATTCTGGTGGTGGTTTTTTCTTCCACTATTTTAAAGATGTTACTTCACTCTCTTCTCACTTTTATTGATTCTGATGAGAAATATTCTATCATCCTTGTCTTTGTTTCTTTGTATGTAAGATATCTCTCCATCCCTCACCTCCAGGCTGCTTTTAAGATTTTTCTCTTAGCCCTGATTTTAAGCAATTTGAGCACACTGTGCCTTGATTTACATTTCTTCATGTTTGTTGTGCTTGGGGTTTATTGAACTACTTGTATTTGTTTTTATCAAATTTGGAAAAAAATTGGCTATCATTTTTCCAAATATGTTTTTTCTTCCATCTTCCTCCTGCAGGAACTGCAGTTAAATGCACAGTGGATATTGTCTCACAGTTATTTTACAAAATTATTTTTTCTCTATGTGTTTCATTTGGGGTAGTGCCTATTTTTATGTCTTTATGTTTGCTATTCTTTTCTTCCGCAATTTCTAATACACTGTTAATTCTAGCCAGTATAATTTTTATCTCAGACATCATAGTTTTCAACTGTAGAAGTTTTATTTGAGTCTTTTTAATATCTCCCATGTCTCTACTTAACTTTCTGAACATATGGAAGTAAGTTATAAGAACTGTTTTAATGCCTTTTCTGCTAGTCTAACATCTGTGTCTGTTCTGGGTTGGTTTCAATTGACTGATCTTTTTCCTCATTATGGGTCATATTTTCCTACTTCTTCTAATGTCTATTAGTTTTTGGTTGGATGCCAGACATTTTGAATTGTACCTTGTTGAGTGCTGGCTGAATATTTATTTATGTATTCTTATAAATATACTTGATCTTTTTTTCCTGGGATGAAGGTCAGTTACTTGGAAATACTTTGATCCTTTTTAGTCTTGTTTTTAAGATTTATTAGGGAGCACCAGAGCTGTAGAATTAACTAGTCTAGAACTAATTTTGCTAATTCTGGTGTTTCTTACTCCATCTTTGCCAGAAGTGGAAGTCTTTTTGACAGTTTTTAATTTGGGGAAAACTATTGAAGGCATAAAGGAAAATTATACCCCCTAAGGTGCCAGCATTCAGGAGTCAACTCTGTGTAGGTTAATATTTCACTCTTCTTAATTCTCTGGATAACTTACTGTCTTCTAATTTTCATTATCTAATAAATACATATATATCCAGAAATAACAATCCACATTCTCATTATTTTACAGAATTTTATCTTCTCCCTTCTTTTAGTTTGTGGATAGGATTTATATAATTTTGTAGTTTTTCTGTTCTATTGATGCTGGCAAAGGGGCGTACTTAAGCAACAACATAAGTGATAAAACTTTGAAAGTGCCCATGTCCATATGTTCCAGTTTCTATTGTGTAACATATTACTTGAAAGCTAAATGGCTTAAATTTTTAAGCTGTACTTATGGATTATGTGAGTCAGGAATTCATACAGAGCACTGTGTATTTGGCTTATCTCCCTTTCACGGTGTCGACACCTGGGCTTGGAAGTCTCAATGGCTGGATATGACTCAATGGCTGGGGGCTGGAATCATCTGGAGACATCTTCACTCACATATTTAGCCATTGATATTGGCTGTCATCTGTAACCTCACTGGGGCTGTCAACCAGAACATCTACATAAGGTCTCTCCCTGTGGCCTGGGCTTTCTCACAGTGGCCTCAGGTAGTTGGACTTCTAACATTGTGTCCCAGAGAACAAGGTCAAAACTGTATTACTTTAATGATCCACTCTTGGAAGACACACATCATTATTTCTATTTTACCCTATTGGCTAAAACAGTCACAAGCCCATCTAGATCCAAAGAAAGGGAATTAGGCTCCATCTCTTAATAGAGTATTAGCAAGGTTACATGATAGAAGTGTATGTAAGGTATGGGATACTTTTGTGGTCATCTTTGGAAAATAAAATCTGCCATAGTCTGCCTCTGGCCACAAAATTCACATCAACTTTCACATGCATTCAGTCATCCCTTCCCCCAAGACTTTCAAAGTTTCATCCCATTGAGGCATCAGTTCAAAATCTAAGATCTTGTGAACTAAATTATGTCCAGGTGACAGTGGGGCTTCTCTAGTGCAATTCTTTGAGTACAGTTCTTCTTGTTCTAAAAATCTGTGAACTAAAGGCACAAGTTATTCATCCTCTCCAACCACACCCAGGTGAGACAAGCATAGAATAATTACTACAGTCTTCCCATTCAAAAAGAGGAAAAATAAAAGACACACAATAGTCAGTTTAAAAAATCCAGCCAAGTACACATTATCAGTTCCTGAGTTAGGACTCAGTCCTACTCCCTAGGATCATCCTCCAGGACAACTGGCTTTGCCTTCTGGGCCCTTAGTTCCATCCGACGAGTTATTCTTCATTTCTATACAAAGTCTTCCATGTTTTCAACTAAGTAGGCTCTCAGATTGCTTGGTGTCCAAAAAATTTTAGAGATTCAAAGGCTTCTGTTCATTTTGTACCATCTCTTTCAATTTAAAATGCTACAATTCTTTTAAAATTCTGTGGGCTTCTTGTATATTAACAAAACATATTTCATCAGTTAAACTCCACACCCACAAATCTCTTTGAGATGAGCCCTTATTTTTTTACCTTGGGATGTCTCTGAGGTTGCTATGAGACAACATCCTTAAGAGACTTAGATCTGTTGAACAGAGAAGATCTTCAAGGAATGCCCTTAAGATACTTAGGAGTCCATTTATCTATTTGATAGTCTGTGACATATCAGTTTTGATCTATCTAAGGTCCTAGGAAAGAGTTTTCTGGTCACAGCTTTGGCTTCGTATTTACCCTGAGATGTATCCATTTTAGCACCCTGGATTTGATCTTCACCTTGAGGACATTTTTGTTTTTGAGGATTTTCTGCTGTAAGAGATGGAGATGATAAATAATTTTATTTTCAAATCCAACAAGTCCTGGATCCTTTTTATTTCCCTTAAATTTTCTTTAACACTGCGTGGCTACTTTTATATGGCTAAAATAACTCAGTTAGCACTTTGGTATTTTGCTTGGAAATCTCATTGACCACACCCACTGGTTCATTAGGTTTATTTTTGTTTTCCATGTCATTGCAAAAATGATTGCATTGCAAAACAACAATGTTGCTAAACTTTCTACCACTCCATAACAAGGGTCATCTTTTTCCCAGTCCTGTCCTTTTTCTCAAAAGCTCCTTAAGGCTGCTTCCTATTTATTGAGCAAAGCAATCACAGGCCTACTCAGGTTCAAGGGAAAGAGAGAGGGGAGGTCTTGAAAGGAATAAGGCCAGGTCACGTTATAGAAGAGCAAATGAGATGGAGGTACTCCTGCAGCCACCTTTGGAAAATACAGTCTGCCACATCATCTATAACAATTTCAGTGCTTGTGGGCAGGTGGGGTTTATCACCAGATACAAAAAGCCCACAAGGAGACTCTCTCACAGGATAAAACTAGTGACGTCTACTCCAAATTGGGTGCAAAAATTGCATGATTGGGTTGTCCTTCCTGAATCTTCTAAGAATGATGCTTATTGTAAGATAGGATTGCTATGGTAAAGGCAGAGGAGAAATACTGAAAGGAAATGGTAAAATGTAGAAAACATCATGAGGTCACAAAGTTGCTAAGATAACATCAACTAGAATAGCCTTAGCTTTTCTCTTTATTACTCTATACCTCAAAGGGTCCACAGCCATTAAATAAAGGGTCCTGCATTAGTAAAACAGTTCAGTGGAGATCTTTTATCACCCCATGTTTGTCACCTACTACACTTTCATATTTCAGTGCTTACTTTATTAGTATTTAATGAACATCAACATTGTGCCATTTACTGTACTTGGTACTAGGGCTATGAAAAATATGGTTCTTGACCTAAATTAGCTCAGAGTGATAACCAAAGAGAAAGCTGTTAACAAATAATTTAAACATGCCTGGGTAATTTCTAGGGAAGACTTTTTAAAAAGCAGCTAAGGGAAGGTAGAAAGGTCAAGAAAGATTTGACTGTAGGATAGGTGGCTAGAGTATTGTTGATAATTGAGTTAATTCATGAAAAATAAAAGTTAATTTCCAGGTAGAGAGGTAGACTATGTAAACAGAATTCTTGGCAGAAGAAATAACAAGTGCAAAAGTACAGAGTCGTGAAAGGGCTTAGCTGGTTTTAAAAAGGATGAGGAATTTAGTAGGATTGGACCATAGGAGTCCTAATGCAAAGTGAGAGGTGAGGCTGCAGAAGGTTGGAGCTAGATTGCAATGAACCATGTACACTACCTCATGGAATTTGGTGTTTATTTTATAGTGATTGAGAGGCCAGCAAAGGTCCTTAACTAGAAAGTGATCAGGAACATGACACTGATGGCAGTATGAGAGTAAAGGAAAAGACTAGATAGCAGAAAGAATGCTTAGGAAGTTGTTGCAATAATTCAGGGGAGAGAAAAGCCAAATCCTATTCTAAGACAGTGACAGTGGGGTTTCAGGGAAGGGATCAGGTTCAGAAACTTATTCTGAAGCACTTGGAGACTGATTGAATGTGAGGAGCAAAATCATCAAGGCTTCTAGCTTGGGAAACTCAGCAAACAGTGATAACACTGACTGAAACCAAGAATACGGTGAAGGAAATAAATCTGTAGGAGGATAGGGTAGAAGGATAGAATTCAATTGTGCCTGTTAGGTGTGTGCTGCCTTTGGAATATTCAAAAAGAGATGTTCAAGACATAATTGGAAATATGGGTCTGGTTGAAACTAAAGGGGAAGTTGAGATCATGGGAGTTCTCAAGTTTTAAGTTATGCAAGTTTGGGGACTTGAGATTTGTTATTGTGCTGAAATAGAGTATGACAACTATTGACAAGCCTCTGCTCAGTTTTAAACCCTTTCATCATTTCAGAAGATTCAACATGTCTCCTTAGAGAACATTTATAGAGGACTTGGGGACCAGCTGGTAATATGGATCAATAACTGATTGGTGGGTTGAATTGGAGTTAAAGCCCAGTCCGCTCGTGATATGTCCCTGACTGAACCACTGATGTATTATTTAATAAACGTACCCCATTCACTTCCTAAGAGAAGAAACAGCCCATGCAGGAGATACATACACTTTAAGGATGAGTAAGAGAGTCCAGTAATGAAAGGAGAAAATAATTTATCAGAAACGTCTAGCTAATAATAATAACAACCACTGACTACAAAACATAGCTGTGAGTTTACTGGCAGCCAAGGAAAGGAGGAAAACATGATGGGTTTATTATTATTACTTGAGTTCCTCCTTGAATTAAATGCTAAGGAAGCAGATTACTCCATTTATCAGGAGGGACAGTCTGCTTCCCTAGTATTTAATTCAAGGAGAAACTCAAGGAATAATAATATGAAGAACATCTTCAAAACCCACCTTGTAAAAGGCCAAATATCATTCTTCATATTGTTCTCTGGTTGAAACTAAGCTCATAATGTTAGATCCTATTTTTGTGAAGACATTTCCATTTAATATGGTATTATTTACTCCTTGCAAATCCACTCTTTTGCCTCTTCTACAGAAAGGCCAAGCAACTGACAGAGAAGGGGAAGTTTATTTAGCTCCAGGGACAGTAGTCCATGGAGAATAGCACAGATTAGTGGATAAGAATAAAATTCCAGGAAAAGCAGAGGAAAAGCATTTTCAGACTGTGTTTAAGTGGAGGCTGAGAAGAAGTGATTTCTGAGACAACAGCCCTTCTCCAGCTCAGGAAACAAGGTTGATGATGCCAAGCATTAGCTGTGGCTTGGGTCTTATGACTCTGCAGGAAAAAAAGGAAAAGCTGTGAGAGGATGAATTGCTTTATATAGAATCTAGGAAAGGGAGTTTCCAGGGCGACTTTGTCAGTCAAAAGTCCCTGTAGGCCACGTGTTCTGACCAGTAGGGAAGCTACAGCTCGACAACATAGATGTGTGTCAGCCCCTCCTGGATTTTCATCTGGTTTCTTGATCTTCCCCCAAGGTGGAGGAGGCCTGGTTACAGAGTACAAGTGTCAATATGTCACATCTCCTGTGCCAAATTCAATTGGTTGGTTATAGCTGACTCAACACCATGTTGAGAAGGTTTCTGAGGCCCCACCTTGGCCCAAAAGGAAAAGGTATCATTATTGAATAGCAATGGCTGCCGTAGAGTTGGGATCAGAGTAATTAATAGAATTGAATCCTATACTAAATATTAAGGTAAACAATCAATGTTCATATATTCATGGGCATAAATACAATTAATCAATGTAATTAATATTAACATATTTACCATCTTTGATGTTGGTACAATAGCAACAACTTCACATGGGCTTTCCAGTTAGTACTTTTCATGGACTTAAGTGTGTCCCTCCTCTCCCAAACTCCTATGTTGAAGCCCAAATCTCCACTGTGACTGCATTTGGAGATAGTGCCTTTAAAGAGATAAATAAACTTAAATAAGATCATAAGGAAAATCCGAATCTGATAGGACCATCCTCATAACATGAGGAAGTGACACCAGCACTCGCTCACTCTCTCCACCCGGAGAAAAAGCCCTGTGAGGACACAGCGAGAAGGTGGTGGTCTGCAAGCCAGGAAGGGGAGCCTCGTTAGAAACCAGCCCTGGCAATTCGATCTTGCTTGAACTTGTGGCCTCCAGAACCGTGAGAAATAGATTCCTATTGTTTAAGCCACCCTGTGTATGGCATTCTGTTATGGCAGCCCAAGGAGACAATGTTGTACTGAATCAAGCATCCAGGGACAGTTTACCTTGCCAGAAAAGGGCGCAGAAAGGTAAGAGTTGTAACTAACCCTAGAATCCTCCCCTCTCCACCTCCACCCATACCTTTTGAGCTAGAAGAAAAAATTGGATTGCCTGAGGTTGCTACTAATTTGCCTACTGGCTGTAATCCTAGTGTGTATCCTGAAGGAGCCACCTGTTGCCTCCAGCATATATGTTTCTGGGTGAAAAGATTTATAATATGGGTTAAAATGTATGGACTCCGGCAGGCTTTTACACACTCAGACTTTTTCGGTGTCCAGAGAGATAAGGTAAATGAGTGAAACCAAACGTGTGTGGCAACAGACTTGGTGGGGATTTTGGTGACCTGGAAAGTCAAAGTGTGTGTGTGTGTGTGTGTGTGTGTGTGTGTGTGTGTGTGTGTGAGAGAGAGAGAGAGAGAGAGAGAGAGAGACAGAGAGATGGGGTGGAGGAGACCCTGCACATACATCTGTGGCTAAATTCAGCCAGTTGGCAATCAATTTGCGATGTCTGAATGCATGATCAGGGGCTGATATGGCCCTTGGACAACTTTTTCCAGTGTGTCAGCTGCATATATTGTAGAGAGATGCAGGTGAGCATTGCAGCTGCAAATGCTTGCAGAGGTCAGTGAAGAAGAGCCCCACAAACCTGAACTACCAAATGGAGAGGAGGCAAAGGGGATGTTTAGCTGTGAGCATTAGGGTGTCAAACCACCATGTTCTCTGGGGAGGTCAAGCCAGCTCTGAAATGTAGCAGAAGGCTCCTACAGTGTTCACAGGCAGAACCAACATTGTTTCAAAGAAACCACTTTGGATTTGTTCATAAGCTTGACCAGGTTTTCAACAGAAATTTCAAGCGTTCTAACCATCTAATGGAAGAATGAGATGCTGTTGACTTGGATATTTTGAGTTCCTGCTTTTACTTTAATTTTATTTATTTTTTAATTGATGTACAGTTGATTTACAATGGTGTGCCAATCTCTGCTGTACAGCAAAATGACTCAGTTATACATGTATAGACATTCTTTTTTAATATTTTTTCCATTATGGTTTATCCCAGGATATTGAATATAGTTCCCTGTGCTATACAGTAGGACCTTGTTGCCTGCTTTTACTTCAATATTCCTGCTGAACAGACTTAGTTCTGGCCAGGACCTGGTCTGCCCAGGCCCGCCAGGATGAGCTGGCTAGAGAAGGACTCTGTAAGTAATGAAATGCATTGCCGTGTTGAATGGAGATACTCACGTCCATCTGGATGCTGAATAGCCTCTGCCGAATATGACTTGGATTTAGCACAGTTGATATTGAGCTGCTCTTTCTGAGAGAAATTGGCCGCCTGGTTCATGGCCATGCCTCTAATGTCAGGAAGACTGTGTCATCAGTGCCTTAAAAGCTACTTGTCTCCCGTCTGGCAGCCAGCATCCTGAGTACCTAAGAGCTGAATTAGACTTAGTAGGTGTTGGTTACCAAACAGGAAACCAGGTCCCAGCCCAGCTTAGGTCACCTCAGGTTAACATTTGCTCAGTTAGAGCCCCCTCCCTACCCAGAGTCACTTAACTTAGCACTGTGGCCTTTGGGGAGGTGACACCCATCTCATTTTCCTATGTGAACCAGGAAGGGAAAGTGTCAGCTGTGAGGGAAAAATACCCATTAAATGTGTACAAGCTGCCAGATTGAATCATGAAGGCAAATGTGTTTCTGAACTTGGCATTATTTTAAAGGCTGAGGTTCGGAATTGCATCAGATGAAAGTTTGTTTAATTCTCAATTAAGAATTGTTGTTATGCAGTGGCAGTGGCATGGGGACTTTTATGAGCTGTGCTATTGATTGAAATGATTCCTTCATTGGGTGTTGATTGAGTGATCTTTTGATTCCCTCCCTATTAACATGCTAATGGTTAGGGGTACAGACCCTCTCAAAGGCTCCTGTTGGATGGATGTCTCTGACCTTGCACTATTCTCCCCAGAGGCCGGAGGTGGGGTGGGGTGGGGTGGAGGGGTGTCTGGGCCTCATCAATGGCCTCATTAGCATATTGTAGCTCCACTCCCAAGGGTGACAAATTTAAAGAACATGGAACAAAATTAGGAAGGTATTTTAAAGGTTTTAAATGGTGGGCAGGTTCTGAGAATGTCTGGATCTCCATGTCAAGGGCGTCTAAGTCAGCCCCGGGAGCAGCTGGAGCCCAAAGGCCAGGCCTCTCTGTGCACCGAATTTACATAAGCTTTGAAGATATTTTTAGCTTCCTTCTCTCACTCCTCTTAATATTCTCCTGATTCTCTGTCTCACAAAGGGGGAAGGCTGCAAACTTAGGATACTGAGCTTTTGGTCTTCAGAAGTTCTGATGTTATTTTCTCTTTCAGATCTTCTGGGGCTAAGCAGAAGCAGACACTGATGCAGAAGTGTAAACTGGCTGTACTTAGAGCCCTTCTGTGTGGGCACCAGGGAGGGTGGGGGTCACTCCTTTGTGGGGTGACGTCTGCTCACTTGGGATTTTTCATTTTAAAATGAGATTAGCTGAGATGATATACATTCAAGTGCCTGGCATAGTACTGACAAATGCAATGTTTCCTTTTCTTCTCTCTCTCCTCCCCCATTTGAAATAGTCTAACTGGGACTCTGAATCAAGGTTATGGTAAAGACCTCAGGGATCTTGGGAAGGCAAGCATCCATTAATATTCATCATTCTTTCATTCAACAAGCATTGATTGAGATACACCAACATGCCAACCATTGAGTTAGGTAGAATCCAGAATGATAAAAAAAAAAAAAAAGACCGAGATGCTCTTGGTAGTCTAGGAGTCTAAGCTCATGTGCACATGTGTGCATGCATGCATGTGCATGTGTGTCTGCACGTGCATGCATAAGGGGACATGGGGGCCTCGTGCAAGCTGTCACCTCATGAAGGAAACAAGTAAGTTCATCGTGTTCCTTCATATCTCCTGTCCACGTAGATCAAAAGAGAACCAGAGACACCCAGGGCTAAGAAAGCCCTTCTCTGCCATAGCAGCCTGGGGGCTTGGTTCTGATCCTGTTCTGAGCAGCTGTGTGATCTTGGGCAAATCACTGTACTCCATGAGCTTCAGCCAGTGGTAGAATGCAGTAGCCTGGCAGCAGGAGATAAGCAGGAGAGGGCATGCCCTGTATAAACTTATTCTCAATGTTCATTTTGTGGATTGAATCAAACAAGGTGATGGGCAGAATTCTGCCCCGGGCTGTGAGCTGTGGGCACTGGATGAGATGATCTCAAGGTTCCTACAGCTCCAGCACTCAAGAATTCAAGGACACTAAGCCTCCTGCCACTCTGCCCTGTGCTGTTCCCGGTAGGGTTAGTCTGCCATAGCCAATAATTACATGTGTAAAATAATGACATAAACCTTTGAAAGAGAGGGTTTTTATTCCTATGACAGTGAGTCACAGGCTCTTTGAGAAAGTATTTGGTGAAGCATCAAGTTACAAAGTTTGGATGAACCACTGATAGAATCCACCCTGGATCTAATATCAGAAGGTCCAGAGCATCCAGTGACCTGGTTTTCTCATCTCTGTACAGTTGAGTCATGGACTCTCATCCCTGCTGATTTTTCTTCCTACATCCATTAGGTCATTAGACATGCTTTGTTCCTTGATGAGGGAGACAGATATGGGAGCTAAACTCCAGGAGATGCTCCATTCCTTACCTGCATCAACTCTCTCCAAGGCTATCCTTAGGTCCTCATCTGCCCTGAATTTGGGAAGTCAAGACTTCCAGAAACCTTCAGGCAGGAGTCTGCCCCAGGAGGCTGGCCTCATGGCAGGTACTGTTATCCTAATTTCTGACAACAGTGTGATAGGAGGGTCAGGTCTTGGAGATCAAAAAGATTTCCTCGGGAAGACATGGTCCTATTCTAAATTTTGTGGGTCAGGAAATATAATCCAGATAAAACAACCTTTGAGGGTGCCCAGTAGAGAGGTCCAGTGGGAGCTGACTGTCTAATTTGCTTGCCTGGCTGTGCATTCACATGAAGTCTGCTAGTAGCGGTGCCTTTTTCTAATTTGCACAAGGGAACCTTATGGGATTGTCCCCTCTCACCCGTTCTCAGTAAGTGAGAATAGAAATGGATTCTTGGTAGAGGGTCCACAGATGCCCCCCACTCCAAATCTCACATTCTACACCTTATCACTAATTGTCCCAAACTGGGCAGGGGATGGGAAGAAGTTGGGGGGTGGCAATAAAGCAGTGTGTGTGATAAGGTGGCAGAGGGCAAGGTTTAAGTCTCGGCTGCCTGTAGAGCTCTCACAACCCCAGATCCAAGAGAGGGCTATAATAGATACAGACGCACTAATACATACCAAGGTGCACACACAGAGATATACACACATGCTGATAGACACACATCCACACCCTCAGGATGCACCCAGACACACTCTCTGTGGTAGACATGGGGATGCATCATCACACAGATCTTTCATTGGTAACAAAGGATTTATTTCCCAGCTGCTGGGGGTGCTGCCAGAAGACAGCCTTCAGCCATCAGCCCTTTGTGCATGGCCTCGCCAAGGTCACATTTCCTTCCAGGGGCGGCTTGAGTCCAATGACTGAGTGGCGGTTGGGGGGTGGCTAATAAACACCCGGCCTCCTTGGTCCCACTCTCGGGTAATGCATGTAAAGGTGGTCCATAACCCTGATTCTTTATGCCTTCATGGATTGGCCTTGTTTTCTAAATGTCTTCATTCTTTTATTCTTCTCTAGCTACTCTCCATTCTTCCCCATCAGCCTTCTGACACCACCACATCCCCAAGGCCTGGCACAGCACCAGGCATGTGGTAAGTGCACAATAGTTCTGTGTTGAATGCTTGAATGAAGGCAGAAACTGGATGACTGAGCCAGGAGGGGATCCGGAGGAGATGCTTATACTAGATGGGAGGTTAGTGTAGGTCACCTCAAGGGTCTCTTCCAACCCAGACTATGAGCCAGTGATTCTGAGAATTGATGGGCACTGTTTCCCATCATGGGAGGATGATGTCCTCTCCATAAACCTCCACTCACTTCCTTATGTCTCCTCCCTGCTCCCTTGCCCCTTCCCACTCTTCCCTTCTCCCTGACCCTCAATCCGCATTTCCTGGGAGTCCAGGTCTTGTCGATGGCTCCTCTCCCACTTATCTCATGACTCCATCCCAGTCTTTCTGTTCCCACCTCCCTGGTTTAGCTCCTCTGTAACAGTCCTTGAAGGGATCTGGGCGTCCAGACTGCCTCTCCCGTCCATTCCCCACACTGCAGCTGAACCTTCTCCATCTCCTGCCCAAACCCTCCTCCTCCCCTGATGTTGCACACACAGCTCTTCAAGATCTTTCCGGCTTCCACTTCCCAACACGCCACTTGCACCCTACATGTCCAGTTCCCCATCTACACCGTGATCTTCTGCATCCCCACCCCTTTTCATTTCTGTTCTCTGTGCCCAAAGGGCTCTCTCACAACTTCCTTGCCCACATGGTTACTCCTACTCACCTTCAAGGTTCTGATCAGTCTGATGTCTCCCAAGCCCCAAGTTCGACTTAGATGCTCCACTTCTGTGCTTTCCAACGCTCACTGCCTCCTTTTGTTAAACCACTCTACACTGCTGTATTGTGACAGTTGGTTCTCATTGCCATATCCCCTGCAGGGACAGTGTCTAATTTCTCTATGGGTCCTAAGCACCTGACACAGCATCTGGCATACAGTAGAATCTCAATAAATGTGGAACAAATGAATGAATGATTATATGGATATACGAATGAATGGTTATATGAATGCTTCTCCCCCATTACCCTCTTTTGAGAGTCCTCGGTGTGGGACAGGTCCTCATCAGTTGGATGGGGGTCTGCACATACTGTGGGAGGGCAGCAGGTGGGCATGGGAAACGCTTTGCTACCCTGGATTTCTTTCATCCATAGGAAACCAAGAATACTTAAGAGAATCTCACTTCCCTTGACTTCTTTCTATCCCTGACATCTGAACAGTGACCCCAGGTTCCACTTCCACCACTGGTTTCTTTTCTTGGGCTGGAGTTGTGGAGCAGGGGCATCCGGGCACTAACCCTTTGGAATGCCCACATTCTTCTTCTCTCTTGCCCTCCCTTGCCCACTCCCCTCTCCTCTCTCTCTGGACCAGTTGCTGAGTACTCAGCCTCTGGCTTGCATGACAAGAATGCTGTCATCTGAGTCACTCCAATTTCTGCCTGATGACTGTGGATCATTTCAAACATCCTCTGATCAATTTGTAGTGTCCAGCAGGGAGCACATCACTGAATCATTAAGCAATGTATCTCTTAACTGGGCTTTGTGTGGAAGGTCAATTGTGCTTTCACTCCAGAAGCCACAGAACTTCCAGGATGCCCAGGAAGGACAGTCTCTACCAGGGACACACAGACATGCACTCCCAGAAGACACCAGATGACGCAGGACCCCCTGCCTGGCTCAGAGGGATTGACAGACCCTCAAGACCACTGCCTGGTCCCAACCTCCCTCAGGTTCCCATTCAAGAATCTAGGTTAAATACAAGTAGAAATTCAACATATGCTATTAGTTGAATTTCTACTTGTATTTAACCTAGATTCTTCATGCTGCAATGGCTCTTGTCTTCCTATTTTCTTACAGGACAGGGCCTAACCTAGACAAAATCGTGTACTAGAAATTTGCACTCAAGATTCCACCATTTCCATTCTTTCTGAGGCACACTATGTGACCTGATGTTACCCAGGGACCATTTATTTTTGGAAGAATTAATTCATTCCCATGTATTACTGATCTAATACCCACCAATCACCCCCAGCAACTATTTTATCTGAAGAAAGAAGCAGAGGGTTAAAACATGCTTAACTCAAAGGCTTGTATCCTAAATGGTGGAACTGTAGACACTGACATGCCCAAGAGAATTTGGAGCAAAGAAGACTTGTATCAGTATCAGCTCTACCTGGTCTTAGAGTCAAGGTCTTAGAATGTTAGAGTGGGAAGAGAAGGTTGTGATTATCTAGTCCCTCACCTTCTTGCTGCAAATGAAGAAACTGAAGCCCAAAGAGACACTCACTTGGTCACGGGCTGGGTCAGCATTAAAAACTCAGTCTTCCGTTTCCTACTCCAGCGTTCTCTCTACTATAATAATTGTTTACCTTTCTTGAGCACATACTACATGCAAAGCATCATCATGAGCTCTTTACAAGTATGTATTAACTTATTTAATCTTGACAATCCTGTGAGGAAGGTGCTATAATTATTCCCATTTTACTGAAGAGGCAACTGAGGTGCAGAGAGGTTAAGTGACTCTCCCAAGGACACAAGCTAGGAGGTGACAGGGCTTCTGCTCTTACCCCCTACACTTGACTCACACAGCCCCCTCACTGTGTTTCAGGGACTCCTTTGAAGCCCTGTTGTGATATCGATTTTCCACCACTTTCCATTCTTTCTCGGGCATCTGTGCTTTCTCACGACAAAAAATGCATCCCACATTCCCTGCTCCACCCCTACATTAAAGGCTAGAAGACCTCATAGAAAACCCGTGTTCCAGGCAAGAGGTGCCACTGTTCCCTGACAGACCTGCCTGCCTGCACCCCTCTCATGTGGTTGGTTGTCATCAGGGCTGTTATTAAAGCCAGAAATAGGCTCCTGAGCGCTTTCGTCCTCCTCCAAACTTCTCGCCCAGGAAGTTCCCACATGTCTGTGGTATCACAGCACTCCCCCTCCTCCTCCTATGACGTCATCCACACACCCCAGCACCCTCCCCCCAAGCCAAGTTCCCACCTGCCCAGGCAGGAGACACAGACTATAGCACATCCCAAGAAAATTTTTAATCATGAGATGCATGAGAAATAAAATCTTTCTCTGGTTGGGGTCTATATTTTCCCATCTGCCTCTGCCCCTCCCAAGGGGACAATCCATTCTGGCTACACATGTCAGCATAGCATCTCCCCAGGATGAGGTGAGGCCTACACATGCTACTCTTTCTCATCCCATTGCCACCTCCTCTTCATCATGGAACCAGCCAAGATCCTTCCACTCTGAAAACTCCCACACCCACATGGCATCTCCACTCAGCTGTGTGTTTATCTGGGTGTAAGACTTTGTGTTTGTGTGTGTGCGGCCAGGGTGGGGACCTGTGGGGGACATAGAGTTGGTCCATCTGTGGGAACTGGTTTAAAATAGACTAAGTTCTCAGGCCCAGGATGGACGCTCACACCAGGTCCAGATAGGTCCACTGCCTTTATCCCCACCTCCAGAGCAGGGAGGGTCTGGGTGTGGTTTAGGCATCAAGAATGGGAAATGAATGGCCAAGAGTCCAGGGCTGTATTCTATTAAAACATGCATATTGGCTTGATTATGTCTTTCAGAAGTGGAATCCAGAGCAGCAGATAGGACTTTTCCTTTTTACCATGCACACTTGCTGTATTCATCAAGTGTCACTTTGGTGCTCGGCACTGTGCTAGGTATGGAGCATATACATCAAGGAAAATGGGTCACAAAATTTAATCACATTACAACTCACAAGTGAGGGGAAATGAGCTCTGTTATGTGTAACTAATCTGGTCTTTTTTCCCAGAAAGAGTGGGGAAGGGTGGGAAAAAGTAACCAAAGGTCCAATCTGGTTTAGAGCTTGAGTTCATCCAATAGTGCAATAGTTCTTTTAGGAAAGTGCATGTCTCCTGAACAAAAGATGCTCAGTCTCTTGTACTGCTCCTTTTTCTCCCCTAAGATTGAAGAAGGAAGGGGAGGGCTTTATGCAACCCCATGGTGGAGGGAAGTTTCAGAGTTCTCCAGTTCCTTTGGTCTCCAGAGCCACGTCCCTTCCCTCATGGCTGATCTTTGTCCTACTGGTGTTGTAAGCCAAGCTTGCGCTTGAGTAATTTATGACCTAGTCTCTCTGGATTTGGCCAGAGCCCATGTTTCCCTGCCTCCCCTGGTACACTGGCTGTACCTAAGTTCTGTTGGGACTAAGGATTCCCCGAGGTCAAATTGTATCTCCCAATGTTGGGTGTCTACCCACAGCCTTCTCTCATGTCTGTGGTGACCTGCTGTAGAAAACTCCTCAGAGGACCCTTGGCTACTTCTAAGTCTTGTCTTCACCTTACAGGAACCAAGGGTGGTCAGGGAAAGCCCAACCTTCAGGCTTCCTTCTGCCCACTCGTGCTGTGGTCTGCTCTATCCTGCAAGGCTGCCTTTATGACTTTCTTATTCAATGTCATTAAATGCTTACAAGGGCAGGGATAGTGCTTATTTTTCTTTTTATCAGCAGAATCTATTTCAGCACTGGGCATACAGTTAGAGTTCAATACATGTTTACTGAATGAATGAAATATGTTCAGCAGGGCTTCACATTATTAGGGCCACATAGCATCCTTTGGAGGAAATTAGCATCTCAGAGGGAGATGACAGATGTTTCCAGAAAAACTAAAAGAGGAGCTGACTATAAAAGTAGTTAAATTTTGTTGAAAAATTACTATGGGTCAGGTACTGTGTCAAGAGCATTGCAAACACATTTCCTCAATTAACTCTCCAGCAAATCTTTGAGGTAAGTGGTCAAGATCATTATCAGCATCATTTTATAGATAAGGAAACAGGCCTAGAGACATTAAGGAACTTGCCCAAAATCACACAGCTGGAAGTTGCAGACCTTGGACTTGAAACCCATGTCTGAAGCATGAGCTCTCTCCTTTCAGCCTAGAAGCTTCATGGGAGCCTCCATAGAGGTGGGCCTCCTAGGACTTCAGGAACTAGCAAAACTGTGAAAAACCCCAAGAGGAAAGAAATTCTGATTTAATGGAGCCCAAGAGTCAGCAGGAACCCAAGTCCCAATTTAAAAAGTAAAGAAGAGACAAATGTAAATCCAAGGAGGAACTTCTGTAAAAACCCAATGCCCTAAGGAAGGTCAAATAATTATGTTCTAGCAGCTTCTATCCTAGGAGATGGACCAAACCTACATGCCACTGTCTCTTTTCAGTGCAGCAGCCTGGGAACTCAGGATAATGGATCCTCGAACATGTATAATGCAGGATGGAAAAGCATCTTTCTCCTCTGGGGCTGGCAATGTAATTTCATACTAAATTTACTGCGGTTTATGTAATTCTTTTCATTCACACCAGAAGGAGTTTCTTTGCTGCTTCCCTTTTCAGAAACTTGGAGACCATATATCTTTGCAAAGTAGATTTTTAAAAATAAAACAGAGAAGAAAAACCAGAGAAGCTCTTAAGTTTCCGGCCTTCTGCCTGGACCAGCTTATTATGCTTCTTCCTTTCCAGAATTGATATGGTAAATGTTAATGCAGTAGCACTGGCTCTGAAAAGCCTAGGTCTTCCAAGAAAGCAACCTTCAAGGAGGAATTCTGCAGCTTCCTCTCCTCTGGGGAGTTGGAGGAGCCAGAGGTTGGGGAAAAGACAGAGACAGAATTGCCCCATCAGTGACTTTCAGGAGAATGTGAACAGGTGACACAGATCTTATCTCCATGTGTTCCTACTCTTTTTCCACTGTCTGTCTCCTGAGCCATCTCTGATTCCTTCAAAGGCCTTTGCTGGCAGTGTCCAAAGTGTCCAAGCTCCTCTGTCTCCTGGAAGAATCTACCTCTTTCTGCTCCTCAATGAAGGAAGGACAGAGCCAGGAGATGGAGCAGAAGAGGGGCAGGCCAAGCTCACCAGAGGGCATATGTCTTGGATACTGGGATCCTAGCCAGTCTGGACGTTGGTCCTTTCAAAATCCTCACCACCACATTTCTAATACTGGGAATATCGATCTTGAGCTGAACTTAGAATAAAATCCTCCCTCAAATTGCACAAAGCCCTGTAAGCAGCTTCCTCCAGCCCTTTTTCCAACCCCATCAGATGCCATCGCCTATCACACCTGGGCACAGTGATGTCGTTTCTGCTTCTTTAACACACCAGGCTCTTTCCTGCCTTCGGGGAAGCCATCCCCTTTACTTGGAAGTCTGTGCTGTATACATCAGCTGGCTCCTCAAGCTTTGCACGGGAACCTAATTGTCTTCTTGTCAGAGAGGTCTCCCCGACCACCCTTTCTACAGCAGATCTCCCCCACCTCCCATTCCCTCACATGTTAAATTTCCTTCATAGTATTTTGCACAAGTCATGATCTCCTTTATGTGCAATTTGTCTACTGTCTGAGTCCTCCACTGCAATGTTCTCCAAGGGTGGAGACCACATCTTTCTTGTCCCTGCTCAATCTCCAGTGCTTAACACAGGGCTCAGACTCAACAAACATTTATCAAACGGATAATTGAATTCCAGCTGTCTGTGGTGCACACAGACTGCGAACTCTTGAGGGCAGGGGCTTCTTTCCTCTCTGCAGCCCCAGCACATGGTGCAGAGAAGACTCTGGCACTATTTATGAATAAATGAAATTGTCCCCCTCATTCTGTATTAGAGCCGTTCTACTCCTAACTCCTGTAGAGGAGTCCATCTGATCAACCAGAGACCAGGAAGGCAGAGCAGGCCAGGCATGCTGCAGGCCACATGCCAGTGTCCAATTATCAGGTGACATCATCTCCAGATGAGTTGGAAAGAAAATGATTATCGTAAACAGTCACAGCCCATTGACTATTTCTCTGGCATTTATAATCACTGTTAGACAGCTGCGCCTGGTCCCTTTCCCACGCCTGCTCTAGAGAGCTGAGGTTTTCTGTTGGGTTTTGGTAAGGGTGTTTTTCCTGGCTCATTGCTGGAAAAGGCTTTGGAGAGCTTCTAGTATCTAGCCCAACCTCTCACCCTTCTCAGTCCCTCCACCTCTCCAAGGTCAAGGAACGCACCATTTCAAGAGGCAGGGCCTCCTGTCCTGCACAGCTCTGGGCTTTGCAATTTCTTGCCCAGGTGGAAGCCAAAAAGTCCTTCCTGTGATTTCATCTGTTGGTCTAGACTCTCCCACCTGGGACCACATTCTAAGGATGGCCCCATAGACATATAAGATGATACTGGGTCTTTCTGTGGCCCCAGCAATTATTCTACCCCAGTGACACTTCCTGTTCCTTTGTCACTGCTGTTCATTTCTTCTTTCCTGTGGGCCCCAGGCCTCTCCAAGGGGGCCTCTGTTCACACTGGCTGGCATGCTCTTGCCCCAAACCCAATCAGTAGGAAGTGGGAACCCAGTATCTCAAATTCCCTCTGTTGTGTTTAAGGTACCTTCCCTACCCCTAGGGTTGCAGAAGGAAGGAGGAGTTATTTTGCTTCCTTGATCAGGGGTGATCAAGAAACCAAAAATGATGAAGTTTCAGAATCCTACTATCTTTTTACACATCATGGTCCCGAATCTGTAACTGCCCTTCTTGCTAAGATGGTAACTGGGCACCTCATTGAGGAACGACTTTTACTATCTTGAGGGTGGGATTTGTAACAGTCCCCTTTCTTCTAACTCTTCCCTCTTAGGCTCCTCACTCTGGAAGATGTTGCTATTAGGTGTGCCTTAGTCTCAGGTGGGCAGTTTGCTTCTCCAAGTGGCTTTAAATTGGGGAGCAGCCAACCCTTGTCTTTATCTCTAAGGAATAGCACAGCTGTGGGGATTTCCTTATAGTCCCGACCCTCCTCTTAGGAGAGGTTAGCAGCCCTAGTCCCCAAGTCATTCTCATGTGCCATGGTCTCAAGTCCCTTCTCCTGCCTGACAGTTTCCCTCTGGTCATTCTTTAGCCCATCAGTGTCAGGAATAATAATAATGGATTGTTGTTATGAGATTAAGCCAGTGATATAAGAATACCCAAATCCTGCCTTCAAATAATCTGTATCTCCATATGTTGGCTTGTTTGCTTGTTTCTTTCTTTTTTAAATAAAGTACTTTCTTTTTTTAAAAAAAATTGAGATATAATAGATTTCTGCATTATTTAGCTCAGGCTGTCATAATGAAAAATACCATAGATTGGGTGGCTTAAATAACAGACATTTATTTCTCACAGTTCTGGAGGCTGGGAAGTCCAAGATCAAGATGCCAGCCAATTCGGTTCCTGGTGAAGGCCCTCTTCCTAGCTTGCAGATGGCCACTTTTTTGCTACATCTTTACATGGTGGCAGGTGGTGGGGGGGGTGGTGGGGGTTGGAGAGAGAGAGGTCTTCTTATAAGATCTTTTCATATAAGGCACTAATCCCATCATGAGGACCCCACCCTCACGACCTCATCTGAATCTCATCACCCCAAAGGTTCTATCTCCAAATACCATCACATTTGGTGTGGGGGTGGTTAGGGCTTCAACATATGAATTTGAGGAGGACACAATTCCATCCATAGCATTTTCCAGAAGAAAATATATGCATAAATGAAGCAAAGAAAAGAGTTATTATCAGTTAGGAGCATATCCCCAAACCCCAGAGCAGAGCTCAACAAAGCTGGGCCCGTATAAGAGAAAATTCCTTTTGCTAGGCCTAGGTCTGAGTCAGCCTAGAGCCAAAATTGGTGCAGCCCCAAAGTCTGCCTGGTTCTGTGCCTTCTCAGTGGCCACACTTGAGTCTCAGATCTTAGCCTCCAATGGGAGAAATGGCAGATCCAACCCCACCCACAGCACCAGGAGAAAAGGAGCAAAGAGCGAGAGAGACTGTTTGCTCTGATTTAAGAGTAGAATGGTCTGGGTCTCCTGGCCCAGGTCTTCTCAGGCTGGTCAGTGGTCCTGGCCCTAAAACAGTCCCATGAGAAGAGGGGGAGGAAGAGAGTCAGAGGGAGAGATGCTGGGGGCAGGCCCTGGTCAAGAGTCAAAATCAAAAGGGGAGAGACCACACTCATATGCCTGGATATGTTAATTTTTTTGAAAGTTTCACCCTTTTAAAACATGACTCAATTAGGTACCCTTGAGTCTGACCAATCCAAATTGGGGGTGGGGGTATTTGGGGCAAGCACTCAGTGATTTAGTGCTCTCCCTGGAAGCCCAAACTCTGTACCCATTTAAAAGAGAGTCACCCAGAATGGCATACAGGCTTTATATTTGGTCATTTTTACTTCCCTTAACCTAAAGTTAAGGCACAGTAAACATGTACTTATGCAACTGGAGGTTGCTTGAGATCTTTTAGCAGCTGCATCTCACTGTTGGATTATTCCAAGTTTTTGTATGTTCCACCAAACCCCCAATAGTTTCCCCATGAACTGCTTTCAAGTCAACTCTTCCCCACCCTAAAATTGTATAGATGGTCATTCTCACCTACATTTGGGAGTTTACATTTATTTCTGCTAAAGGTTTTCATGTTGATTTTGGCCCATCATTGAAACCCATCAAACTTATTCTGAATTGTAATTTGCTGAACAGCATATGAACTATTTCTGCTTCTCCACTTCACTGGGATTTTCACTGCAGTGTCTCAAGAGTTGCTGTTCAAACTAAAAATGTCCTACTTAGCATTCATCCAACTGTCTCCCTCACTTCTTCCAAAACAGAGCTCAAAGCTAAAGGCTCTCAAGAAGGCTTCCAAGATTAAAAGGGGGCAGAAATGAAGCTCTTTCCTTTTCAGACAAGGGGAAACTCCACAGAGCTCCTGCTCTGAGTGGCCTGGGGCTACTCATGGATTTCAAAGGGGGAAGGTCCATTCTTAGAAATGAAGAGGACAGACTGTCAAACTGCATAATGTTGAATGTGCTGTTTCCGGGAAGAGAGAGGCCTGTGCCTTCAGGTGAGAGGTGTCCCTGTGACCCCAAAGACATACTGGTCCCCTGCCTCCATGCGAGCCTGCTTGAGCCAGTAACCTCTTCCAGAAAGAGAAAGAAATTATCCAAAAAGCCATCTCTGTGAGCTCCCAACCCCCAGCCCACAATCAGAAGGAGCAGCTTAAACCAAAGAACAACTGGAATGTTCTGGTTTAAGAAAGGCAATATAGTTTGGAGGTCAGGTGCTCAGAGTTCTGGGTTCGAATACTGGCTGTGCCCCTCATGCATGGTTTAGCCCTGGGCAAATGCGTCTGCTTTATAACCTTCAAAGTTTCCTCATCTGTAAAATGAGATACTTTATGGTTTCTACCCCTGGAGGATAAAGTGAAATAATAACTATAAATCACCCCATTTAGGGCCTATCCCATAGGAGGCGCTCAATAAGTGATCACACTCGTCACTGTTTAGGTCGCTCTTTTCTTGGCTCATCTTTGATTAGAAACATGTGGGAAGTCTCAGTTATTGGCACCGATTTCTCACTTGCAAGCATGCTGGCCACAGTGTATATTTAAAACAGAAGTTTTATTAAAAGCACAAAAGATCAATAAGCATTATGTTCTGAAACCAGAGAATTAGTGATGTTCACTGAACTGCCTCTCACTGTCTCTGAGCCAGTGCTTGTGAGTCTGCCTCTGTTTCAGTTTTCTATTGCTGCATAAAAAGCTGGACAACCTTAGTGGCTTAAACTGCAAGGATTTATTATTTCCCTATGATTCTGAAGGTTGGCCAGGCTCCGCTGGGAAGTTCTCCTCCACACGGTATTGGCAGGGGTCACCGGTGCAGCTGGCTTTGCTGGGAGCTGGGATGGGCTAGAACTTCCCTAGTAGCTCCACTCACACCTGGTACTTCAACTGGGGTGGCTGGAACAGCATGGCCTGGCTGGACAATTCTTGCTCTCCATACCTCTCTTCATGTAGTAGTTTAGCGTGACTTTCATTACGTGTAGGCTGGACCCCAGTAGGGTGAAAACAGAAGACTCTAGGCCTCTTAAGGCCTAGAATTGGAAGTCATGCAGCATCACTTCTGATACATTCTGTTGGTCAAAACAAGTCACAGGGTGAACCTAGATTAAGGGAAGAGGACATAGGCCCTACTTCTTGATGGGAAGAGCAGCACACAGGTACAAAGATGGGAAGGATTATTGGTGGACATTTTTGCAAACAATCTACCACACCCTCTTGCTCCAGTATCTATCCCAGCCTCTTTAAATGGAGCTGTGAGCAAGTGCTACCTGGCGGAACCCAGGTGCTAGCCAGGCCCTGGCTGCCTCCATTCTCCCAGTCTCACTGGCTCTTCCTTCTGTTCATGTTCTTTTGTCCTCTCAGCACCATGTGCCTCTTCATCGTGACTCTTCATGCTCACTTGGGCTGAGAGAATGGTGGTCATTCCTTCCAAGCGTATTATCCCAAATTGGTACTTTTACAACATATTTTTAAAGGAAATACGTTGACTCGACAGTTCTTAAGACCATGATGGAATGACATTAGAGACAGTAAGGAAAATATGGGCACATCAAGAAGGTCCTAAAAGGCACCTATTCTATGTATTTTTGACCTTCTCTCATGGAAGGATCTACAAAGCTCCAGTAAGAGGGTGCTAGGCTAAGGCCCCTCATCTCCTTCTTGAGACCCAGCCTCTGTTTCCTGTCCCTGGGCAGGCAGAATCTCAGACAAGAAGGAAAACAATGTGCCTCCTCACAGCCCCAGGACCAGTCAAGAGTCCAGGGCACCATCTCCAGCGTGTAGAGAAGCTGGAGCTTCGTGCCTCCATTTAAATGGACTTGCTTCCACTTCTCCACAGAAGTAAGCTATGCTTTTCTCCATAAGCTGCTTCCTATTTATTTCCTAATGAAAAGATGGCTCAATAATCCCCTGGTTCTGAGTGAGATGATGATGGTGATAATAATAATAATAGTAGGACTTCCCTGGTGGTCCAGGGGTTAAGACTGCACACTTCCACTGCAGGGGATGTGGGTTTGTTCCCTGGTGGGGGGACTAAGATCCTACATGTGGCGTGGCACGGCCAAAAAAGAAAAGAAAAAGAAACTCACGGAAATAATAATAAAATAACTATTATTAGTTACTATCAATAAGATATCATTTTAATAAAGATAAGTATAATAATAGTAATTCTTATGATGATAACAAGCCAGTAATAAAACAATAGCATTTACTGAGTACTTTTTATGCGTCAGGCTTTGTGTCAAGTGCTTTCTATGCAATGTCGTTTAAAACTCACACATTCTTAGGAATTTGCCAAAGTGACACAGCTCACGGCCAGGCAGCAGCCAAGCTTGGCTTTAAACCCAGATCAGAATAACCTTAAAGGCAGTATCTTCTCCACCAGACTCAGCTGGGGGATTCATTTCATCCAGAAGTCCCCTCACCAGTGCCAAATGCCACTCCCATGCCAGATAAAACTGAGCCCTCAGCGGCTGCTAGAGTCACACACCCAGGAGTCTGTCTAGTCCCAAAGACAGCATGGTGCGAGGGTCTGGACCCAGGTTCTAATTAAACAGAGCACAGCTTCCCTGGGAGAATGTTTGGAGAGAGGAACACAGAGAAAGGAGAGAGGGACAACTGACAGCAAGCAGGCAGAATATTCTGGAGACAGGGTGTCTAAGTCAGGGTTCTTCAGAGAGACAGAACCAGTGGGACATTTATAAAAGGAGTTTTATTATGAGGAATTGGCTCCTGTGATTATGGAGGCCGAGAAGTCCCATGATTTGCAGGCTGCAAGCTGGAGTTCCAGGAAAGTATAATTCAGTCTGAGCCCAAAGGCCTGAAAACCAGGGCAGCTGATAGAGTAAACCCCAGTCCAAGGGCTGGAAACGATGGCATAAGTTGTCCCAGCTCAATAGGGAGATGGGAAAAGGGGCAAATTCTTCCTTCTTCTGTCTTTTGTTCTATCAGGCTGAGATGATGCCCATCCGTACTAGGGAGGGCAATCTGCTTGAGTCCACTGATTCAGACGCTAATCTCGTCCAGAAACATCCTCGCAGACACACCCAGTAATAATGTTTAATCTGGGAACACTTTGGCCAGTCAAGTTGACACGTGAAATTAACCACCACACATGGGGACTTTGGGCAAACTTTGCAGGCACAGATGCCCCTTAGGGATCCCTCTGGCTCCCCCTGCAATGGAAGGAGGAGTCATTATGTTCCCAGTGTCTACACAAGGGCTTCAGGCACCTCCTTCTTCAGCTTTCCTGGAGCTCCCAGTTGCTCTGCCCTCAGGAAACTCCCTTGGCTGGAAAACTGGGTCTGAGCTGTATGGAGGCCACCATGTTCATGAGCCTCATCTACCACCAGATCTTCCCAAACCATGAACACCTTCTCTGCAACTCTGACTCTCATTTCTCAGGCAGTGGCTCTCAAAATAAAGTTTTGTGTTTAGCCCATCACTGGCCCAGTCACTCTGAAATAAAGCAGACCCAGCTAGTTTTACATCTCATTTACATGACAAGCTACACTTTTGCCTGAGTGGACCCTGACACAAAATTTTTATGTTATATTCCTTTTGTTCTTTGGGACACCACCCAGTCTAAACAGCAAAAACAAATGGATTATTGTCTACCCAGAAGGCAATCTCCCTGGGGTCCCTTGGGTCTGTGTCACCAATCCCATCTCTTTTTTGTTTCCTTTCTAGGTATTGTTGAATGTAACACACACATAGGAAGTGACTTAAAACAAAAATGTACAGCTTAATTATCACAAAGCAAAAATCCACAAAACCATCACCCAAATAAAAATGGAACAATGTCCCAGAAGCCACCTCGGTTCTCCTCCAGATCACCTCCCTCTTGTCCCCCCAGAGATGACCACTAGCCAGATTTTTGTGGTAATCACTCACTTGCATTTAAAAATTTTTATCACCCAATCAGGCAGCTCTTAATACTATATAGTTTTTAGAGTCAAAAAATGAAGTCATACTGTATACATTTTGTGTCAGGCTTGTTTTGATCAACATTATGTTTCAGAGATTTGTACATATTGTGGCTGGAGTTCATTTATTTTCATTGCTGTATCAATTTCCCTTGTATGACAATACCACCAATAGTTGTTTCTAGTTTGGGGCTACTGCAAACAAAACTGTTATAACCGTTATTGACCACATCTCTTGATGTCCTTGTGGAATTGCTGGGTCATAGAGTATATGTATGCTTAGTTTTAGTAGATATGCCAAACTGTTCTACCTAGGGATTATAACAATTTTCATTCCCACCAGTACTGTACAAGGATTCCCTTGCTCTACTTCTTTGCCAATACTTATGGTGGTTACTTCTTTTAATTTTAGACATTCTGGGTACTGTTCTGTATGACTATACTCCGATTTGCTCATTTTTCCATTTCACTGATTACTAATGAAGTTGACTCCCTCGTCATATATTTGCTGGGCAATTGAATATTCTTTTTGTGACGTTCTTATTGGTGATTCTTTCCCATTTTTTCAAGTTGTCCATCTTCTCCTTACTGATTTGTAAGACGTCTTCTTATACTGTGGATATGAGGCCTTTGCCAGTTATGTGTGTTGTGAAATCTTTTCCGCCATGTGCTTGCTTTTTCACTTTCTTACTTGTATCTTTTGATGAACAGAAGTTCGTAATTTAATGTTGTCCAATTCATCAGTCTTTTCCTTTATTCTTAGTGCCTTTTTCGTGTCTTGTTCTAGTAAGATGTCTTTTCCTACCACAAGGTTATGAAAATATTCTATATTTTCTTCAAGAGCCTTGTAGTTTCTTGTTTCAGATGTAAGATTTATGTCTTTTATATCATCTTAATAATGATTTATTGATGTACAATGTGAAGTAGGGGTCAAGTTTAAATGTTTTCCCAAATCCAGTTGATATGGGAAATTATTTCTTGAAAAAACATCTTTTTCCCCTCTGCCATGACACCTTTGTCAAAGGTGAAGTACCTAATTGTGGGTCTGGTTTTGGACTAGAGAGCTCTTCTATTCCATTGGTCTATTTCTTTGTTCCTGTATCAATTCCTCACTGTTATTAACTAGTGTGGTTTTATGAGTCTTGCTTTATGGCAGAGCAATTCTTCCCACCTTGTTTTTTTTTCTACAACTGTCTTAATCTTTCCTATTTCCTATAAATTTTAAAATCAGCTTGTCAAGATCCACAAAAAAAAAAAAAAACTTGTAATTTTGATTGGGTTTCCCCTGATTCTTCAAGTAAATTTGTAAAGAAATGATATCTTTATAATGTGGAGTCTTCTACTTCATGACTCCCTCATTTATTTGTTTATTTATTTAAGGTCTCCTTTTATTTCATCCTATAATATTTCAGAGGTTTCTGCATAAATATCTTGCACAACTTTTGTTAGATTTATTCCTAGATAGATAATTCTTTTAAAGATATTGTAAATGGGAATCTTTAAATTTCTTAAAAATTTTCTGACTTCCTCCTTTTGCTAGATAGAAATCAATTGATTTTTGTATATTGACCTTGTATCTACAAACTTGCTAAGAAATTTGTAGGTTCTTTAATGATTTTCTAGATACACAAAAAAAGTCTTATTTCTTCCTTTCTAATTTCTATGCTTTTTTTTTCTAGCCTCACTGTCCTAGCTAGGACCTTCAGTCCATATAGGCAAGGGATGCTGTTAGCTGGCTAATTGTGTTGTTCAAATATTTCATTCTCTATTTCAAAGGGAAAGCTTTCAACATTTCGTCATTAAGTTTGATGTTTGTTATAGGATTGTCATAGATTTACTTTATCAGGCTAATGAGTTCTCTTCTATTCCCACTTTGCTAAGTGATACTTGTTTATTTTGATGAAGAATGGATGCTGAATTGTATTGCTTTTTCTTTATCTATTAAAATAATCCTACAGATATTCTCTTTGTTCTGTCATTGTGAACTAGGTTGATTGAAGTTTCAATGTTAAACTAATCTTGCTTTCCCAGAATAAATTCAGTTTGATCTGATGCATTATTCTTTTATACATTGCTGATTCCATTTGCTAATCTTTTGTTTAGGATTTTTGCTTCTGTGTTCTGAGTGCAATTGTCCTATAGTTTTTCTTTTCATCATGTTCTTGTCAAGTTTTGTATTAAGATTATGTTGACATCATAAAATAAGTTGGGAACCATTGCCTTTTCTTTATTCTCTGGAAGAATTAAATAGGATTGGCTTTTTTTTTTTTCATTCTTAAACATTTAGCAGAATTCACTAGTGAAGCTACTTGGGTCTAGGAACATTTTCTTTGGAGGAGATTTTCAATTGATTATTTAATTTCTTAAATAATTATGTAATTATATTTTCAACTTTCTTCTGTGTCAATTTTGATAAGTTGAGTTTCTCCTAGGACTTTGTTCATTTAATCAAATTTTCAAACACTGGCATAAAGCTACTCAGAATATCCTCTTACCGTCGCTTTAATGTTTGTATAAAATGTAAGGATGTCTTCCTCATTCCTGACATTTGTACCTGCTCTTTCTTTTTTTCTTAATCAGCTTTGTCAAGGATTTATCAAATTTATAACTCTTTTCCAAGAACCAGCTTTTGGCTCTGATTTTTCCTCTCCATTTTAGTTTGTTTTTATTTCATTAATTTCTGCCCTTATCTTTTGTTGTCATTTTCTTCCTCTTACTTTCTTAGGTTTTAATTTGCTGAGGTTTGTTTCTAACCTGTTGGAATGATTTTAAAAAAATTCTTTCTTACTTCTAACAAAAGCATTTAAAGTATACATTTCCCTTTAAGCATTGCTTTCGCTGCATTCTATTTTAGTATGTCATATTCTTATCTTGCAATTAATATTTTCTAATTTGGTTGATTAATTTTTGAACTATGAATTATTTGAAAGTATATTTTAAAGGTACATACTGAAAGTTTTGTTATCTTTTAACAATTGATTTCTAGCTTAATTCCTCTGTTGTCAAAGTATGTATTCACAATTTCAATTTTTAAAGTTTATTGAGACTTGTTTTGTGGCCCAACATATGATCAGTTTTGCAAATGTTTCACAAACACTGGAAAACTATTTGTATTCTTCAGCTTGGGGTACAGTATTCTATTTGTCCATTAGGTTAAATCTACACTTTATGTGTTAAAATGTCTCATATTCTTACTGATTTTTTGGGCTGCTTTTCAATCAATTACTTAAAGAAGTGAGTTAAAATCTTCGACTATGTGATTTATCTATTTTTCCTCTTAATTGTTGCTTTAAATATTTTGAGGCCATTTATATATTTATAAATATATAAATTCTATATATTTAGAATTTCTATTTTCTACCTGATGAATTGAAACCCTGATCATTATGAAGTGGTTTCTTTTTCCCTAGCAATTTTGTTAGTCTTAAAGTTCACATTGACTGATAATAATAACACAGCTCCACTAGCTTCTCTTTGGTTAAAATTTGCATAGGTTATTTTTTCTCATCCTTTACTTTCAACCTTTCTGTAACTTATGTTTTAAATGTGTTTTTTATGAACAACAAATCATTGGAATTTTAAAAATCCTGTCTGACAAATCTTTGTCTCTTAATTGGAGCATCTGGCATATTTACATGTAATATAGTGGTTGCTGGATTTGGGTTTGAATCTACTATCTTACCATATGCTTTCTATTTCCCTGCCTGATCTTCCTTTTGAGTTTCTTATTTTCTTGCCTGCTTTTGAATAGGTTTTTGAAGGTACAATTAAAAAAAATACACTGTAATCTAAAGTTTACAATTCCATGAAATTTTTACAACAGTTTACACCCATGTGATCTCCACCTAATCAATATAGAGAACATTTCCCTCACCCCAGACAGTTCCCTCATGTCTCTTACCAGCAGTCTCCTCACTCCCACCCCATATTACCTGCAACTTAAAAAAAATTTTTTTATCAACATAATTTTGCTTGTTCTTGAACTTCACTTGAATAGTACTCTTGTGTCTAGTTACTTTCACTTCACATAATGTTTTTGAGATTTATTCATGTTTAACGTGTATTGGTAGTTTGTTTTTATTGCTGAACAATATCCCACTGTATGACTATAACACAATTTTTTTATCCATTCTTATATTGATGGGCATTTGGGTTGCTCCCAGTTTGGAGCTATTATGAGTAAAACTGCTATTAACTTTCCTTTACAAGTGTTTTTGTTAGCACATATTTTTGTATCTATTGGATAAATGCTTGAAAGTGGAATTTCTAGGTCATAGGACAGGTGTATATTTAACTTTGAATCATTTTATACCTATTTTATATTCCCACTAGCAATACATGTAGCTTCACATCCTTGTCAATATTTTACATTGTCAATCTTTTTAATTTTTGCCATCCTAGTAGGTGTGCAATGGTATCTCACTGGGGTTTTAATTTGCATATCCCTGGCTACTAATGATGCTGAACACTTTCCCTCATATGATTACTAGAGATATATATATGTGTGTGTGTGTGTGTGTGTGTGTGTGTGTGTGTGTGTGTATATATATGTTTTCTTTCAATCAGTGGTTTGCTTTTACATTTTCTTAATGGAGAAAGTAAAGTTTATCAAATTTTTCCTTTATGGTATTACTTTTAAGTCTTGTCTAAGAAATCTACCTATAACAAGATCACAAAAATGTTGCCCTGTGTTTTCCTTTAGAAGCTTTATAGTTTTACCTTTTATATTTAAGTCTATGATCCATCTCAAATTAAATTTATGTAATATATAATATATTTATAATACTGAAATATTTATATTTAAATATAAAATATAAATATATTTCTATAAGAATAATCAGTAGTTCCAGTATCATTTGTTGAAAAGACCATGCTTGCCTTGAACCTTTGTCAAAGATCAATTAAATGTAAATATGTGGGTCTATTTCTGGACTCTGTATTCTTTTTTTTTTTAAGATTTATTTATTTATTTATAGATTGATTGAGTGATTGCTATGTTGGGTCTTCGTTTCTGTGCTAGGGCTTTCTCTAGTTGCGGCAAGCGGGGGCACTCTTCATCACGGTGCGCGAGCCTCTCACTATCGTGGCCTCTCTTGTTGCGGAGCACAGGCTCCAGACGCGCAGGCTCAGTAGTTGTGGCTCACGGGCCTAGTTGCTCCGCGGCATGTGGGATCTTCCCAGACCAGGGCTCGAACACGTGTCCCCTGCATTAGCAGGCAGATTCTCAACCACTGCGCCACCAGGGAAGCCCTGGACTCTGTATTCTGTTCTGTTGATTTCTTTGTATATTCCAACACCAACACCAGACTGTCTTGCTTACTGTAACTTTGTCTTGAGAACAGTGTACTGTGTAGATTACTGTAGCTTAAATCTTGGAAACAGGTAAGTCTTCTCCTATTAAAAGGTAAAGTATATTCCTTCATCTCTTGAATCCGTGTGAACCTGTGAGTGCTTTGACTAATATCATACAACAGAAGTGTTTCTATGTGATGTCTAAGTCAGAAGCGTTGCAGCTTCTTCTTTGGTCTCTTGGAATGCTCACTCTGGAATAAACCAGGCAATGTGTAAGCAATCTGACTATCCTGGATACCACCATGCTGTGAGGAAGCCCAAGCTAGTCATGCAAAGAGGTTACGTACAGAAAGAGGTGCCTGACAAGCCGCAGCTATTCCAGCTGTACCGACCCAGACCCCACACAGGAGACTGAAGTATCTTTCGGCAACTTTAACCCTAGTCATATCTGACTGAAATTTCAAGAAAAATCCTGAGCAAGAACAGCCCTTCTGAGCCCATGTAACCCACAGAGCTGTGCAAGATACTATATTGTTATCTGGAAGCAAGTAGGTTTTGGTATAGTTTGTAATATAGAAATAGATAACTAGAACAGTAGAGTATTAGAAAAGAGTATAGGATTTCAGGATCGGGAAGACCTGGACTCAAATTTTGCTTGTGACTTTGTGCAAAGACCAATCAAGTTACCAGGCTGAGGGCTAAGGAATTTATATACGATATTTTATTGTTCAAAAAATTTTAAAGCACCTACTGAAGACAGGGAGTGTGCTTAGAAGATACAAATGTGAATACAAAGCAGCTACTCCTCCAAAGGAATTTACAGAGCAGTGGGGGAAGATAGACATGTTCAGTACAAAGATAGCTGATGAAATCACTTTCTGTCAGTAGCAACTGCTATACAGCAAATTCTAAGAAAAATAACTTTGCTAATCTGGATTCACACTCAACTGATACGTACAAAACATCAGATAATGAGTATGTCACAGCCCACCTGGCTTCCCTTTCGTACTGGCTACGAGGAAGGTCAGAATTGAAGGTGAGATTGCTTCCAGTGTCTCCTCTCTCCTTTTGCAACATGATTTCCAACTTTCTCCCTCTAATTTAACAGTGTCTTGTTGTAATGTCTTAAATTCTTTTGAGGAGTAAAAGTTGGGATGAAATTATGAATTAAAGGTATATCAGAAAGCTAATTGATCAATTCAAATTGAAAGCATAGCTCAGGATGAATCTGAGTTGTTGCATTTCTTGTTTGTGTAGTCGAGGCAGTCCCTGCTGAGAATACGTCTTTCCTACGACCACTACGATTACAACAGCTATGGATACTATTACTACTAATGACAACCAGAGCTGGTGTTCACAGAGCATAGTGTACCAGGCACAGTGCTAAGCGCTTAAATGAATCATTCCATTTCATTTTTACAATAATCCTGTGATGTAGGTGTTATTATTGTCCCAGTTTTACGGATGAGGAAACTTGGAGAAGTTGTGTCACTTGCCCAGGTAATGCTGATAGCCATGTCAGGGGCAGCTCCCTTCCAGAGCCCATGAACTTCTGCATTAGGCTTTTGGTGCATATGGGTCCATGGTAAAGGTGGATGAATGGACTTTAATGATGACCCAATCTGGCCTAACCTTCTTCTTTATTCAGAGGCTTTCCCTGGTAAGGCCCAGGGATCCTTAGAGTCCTTCAGGGGTTGGGCTAACCGAGTTGTCCCCACCAAGGTCACTGCTCCCCATACATGGAATTCCATCTTCACAAATATTTGTCTTCCTGGATCCTGAATCCTAAATCTGTTCACAAAATATTGATAGATTGTGTTTGCATTCATAGTGACCAGAGGAAACTAGAGAATGGACAAAAGAGAGAAATTAAATTCTGGTAATTTTTTCAAAATATTTGATAAGTTAGCAGTGATGTTGAAAGCACAAATCCCTGGCATCATTAAAACCCTCTTCCTTAAAAACTCAAAGGGATATATCTCTAATAGAGAAAATAAAGGCAGTGTAGTGGGAAAGAGAAGGAGCTACATATATTCTGATACATACATCAATCAGAAGCAGGAAGGGAACTGACATATATGAAGTGCCAATATGTGCCAGACTTGTTATATGCATTGCCTCATGTGATCCTCCTTCATCCACCCATGTGGAGCAGGTGTTATGGGAAGTGAATCAGACCAGAGACCCTGGAATCCAAAGGCTTCCACTGCTCAATGAGGAACCTTGGCAGGTGTGTATCCTCTGTAGGCCTAGGTTTCCTCATTTAAAAAATAACAAAAGAACCTAACACATAGTGTTGCTGTGAGGATTAAACAAGATGTACAGCACTGTGTAGGGATACAATGACTGGTAAGTACTATGATTATTATATCCATTGCTGAATCTCAGGAGGGAGAACGAAGTGCACCCTGTACTTGGTTTGGAAGATGGGGGAGGAGTGTCAGGGAAGAGGAGGGAGGGGTTGCAGGAGGGGTGAGATTTGGGGGCCCGAGGGAGCAAGTGCCTGGGCCCTGGGAGGCTGGCGACTCAAAAGTGATGAGTGGGCTGTCATACTCCGAATTGAAAGTGATTTTGGTAACATTTAATAGTGGTTTTCTCTCTTTAAAAAGTCTATGCTTGTCAAATAAATTATATGTGTGTCAATCCTATAGCAGCTTCATCTAGAATTTGTGCTGATTTTGTCTCTGAGATTAGCTGAAATGTTATTAGTTTGATATTGTGTACCAATTCCAATTTTAGAACTTCTACAAATTTGTTACGAAGCTTTTTTGTTTTTTTTCTGTTCTGAACTGTCACCCAGAAGCAACTGAGCTAATTTGATATTTAATTATATCTGGCTACTTGGGTGTTTAATGGTGAAGGGGAACTGGTGTGGGGTGTCTGATTTGTCATCTAGTTTCCAGGTCCTGGGGGCACTGCTGGTCCTTGGATCCTTGGCTAAATGCCCCAAGGGGAAGTAGAGATAGAGGTACCCTCCCCAAGGCCAGCAAGAAGGTGTGGAAAGTGAGGCCGCCAAGGTGTGCGTGCAGACACGGGTTCCGTCCTGCTTGACCTTCCCTGGCTGGATCACTTCCCTACTCCGAGCTTTGGCTGATTTCCCTTTCTGTGAAGCAAGATGGTTAGAATTTTTGATTTAACATGTTTCCCAAACTCTACAACTTAGGGTTCGAGTATTCATTTTCAGAAGAGCCTGGCCCCACTGGGCAAGCTGTCTGCTCCATCAGGCAGATTTGGAAACACTTTTCGAAGGAGGAGATGTGCACCTTGAATGGTGGCAGAGAAATGTCTTGGAGGATAAGCGGGGCTTGGCATTACAGTCAGGTGGCGCAGGCTGGGAGTAAGTGGGCTCTGGGCCTGGGAAGAGACTCAGCAGAAAGCGGGGGTGGACTGAAGGGAAAGAGGAGAGAGAAGCAGAGAAGGTACCATGCTTACAGCAAAATGCCCTGGGGTCCTGGGAAGGCATCTTGGATTGACCTACAGCAAGAGAAAGCATCCCTTGGATTCTGAGGGATGTTGAGGAGAAGAGGGTGATGTGGCCTTAAATCAAAGGGCAGAGTGAGGCTGGTGAAGGTGGTGTGTGGTCATGGGAAGGCAGGCCCTCCAGGTGCTCAGCATGGCCTTTAGCCTGTTATTTCTTCTCTCCAGGCCTCCATTTCCACCTCTACCTAATGAAGGAGACGATACTCTAATACTCCTGTTCCAACCTGGGAGTGCCTGGGGCCATTGTGGTGAGTAAACGAGGTAATGCAGTGAGTGAAGGGCACATGCCTTGGCTTTGGTGAACTTTTAACAAATAGTCCCTATTTTAATTTTTTGTCCAGAAAGATATAATAGTAGAGGGGAGAGATAACTGGGACTAAGTCTGGAGTCTTAAGGAGGGGTCTAGGGGACCCTACGAGTACAGGTGCTAGATTTAGGGAGAGGAGAAGTTTTCTAAGGATCAGAAGCAAAGCCTGTGATAGGTGCTTAGGACCCCTGAGACCCTGGGGAGTCTCTGGGAGATCCCGGAGGCCAGGGAGGGAACAGCAATAATGACCAGGACTGAATTTCCTGCCAGCCAGTGTTTGGGGCAGGAGTCCAGTAAAGTCAGATTTAAAGAGAATAAAACAGTGTGAATATCTTGCATACCTGAATTCGTGCAGTAAGACTCATACCCTTGTATCACTTATCCCAACATATGGTGTTATTATGTGTAAAGAAGGAAAAAATAAACACAGAAATGATGAGCTTTAGGGAGGAGGACTAAAATTTCAATTTGAGTTTCATACAAGAAGAAATGAAAAAAGCAAATCCCTTACAAATAACCATGTGGCTCACTTAAGTCTTTCCTATGTGATCCTTGGGGCCTCAGGTTCGGGAAGGCAGGGTCTTGGAGGAACAGACTTTTCTCTCACTAGAACAAGAGGCTGAGCTCCAAACTGTCCCCTGCTCACGAGATGGGGCTAATGTGTCCCCAGTCTCCAGGCTCACTTGGGGCAATCTCTCCCACCCACCTGAGCCGGGCTCACCCCGCCAGTGCCTACCTTTACTGCACTAGGACCTTTCGGGGGCAAACACATCTACCACCCAGGCTCTCCAGTGGAGGGTTTCAAATAACAAGGGATCAAGGAGAATCCTAAAGCCTGCTGGGTGACAGAGGACAGCTGGGGTGAGGGAGAGGGCTTGAGTATAAAACAAACTGAAAACGGTAAGACTTCCATAAGGAAGGAGGGAACCACAATGTGTAGGGAGAGAGGAGTAGATATGGACCAAGGAAAGTTTCCTTCCCACTTAGGAAGCACGGGGAGAAAGACAAAGATGAGGATGAATGTGCAGCCTGAGAAGCCAGATAAACCACAGTTGCTCTTAATAATGGGCATCCTGAGCATTCCCCGGCGCCAGGTCCTGGGGACCAGGAAAACACAGACCGTTTGTCCCAGAGGTCATCTCTGTCGGATGGTTTTCGACTGTGCCCCTTAGAGCCCTGGAGTCCTCTGGAGGTGTTCCCAGGGACCTTGTAAAAATGGAGGAGGAAGGGGAGAGGGTAAGTTTTGGGGGCCTGAACTCCAGGCCACTCCACCTGGATTCAACAAAGCTGCTGCAATCTTACCTTTTTTTGTATATTGAGATTTTATATACTTTTCATTAGGGGGAAAGTTTTCTTTTTTCTTTTTTCTTTAGAAAAAGACAACTTCTCTAGGGAGAAGGCCATCTATAGTAGAAGAGGAGGAAGCAATGTGTAGAGCAAAGCTGAGTCTCAAGAAGGAAAAAGTATGATGACATAATTTGAGTCTCTGGGTCCAACCATGTTCTGAGACCCACTCCACTCCCTTCTTCCCAGTTATGTGAATCAACCAAGTGCCCTTCTTCCTTCATCAATCTTAAGCTGGTAAATCTCATTAAATTTATGGCAAGCAGGTGACATTTAATAGGCCTGTTCTTAGATTCTGGAAATGATTCTCATTTGATGCCCATAGTCCTGTATAGGTGAACACATATCTATTTTTGAAAAATCAATACACATTTGTATGCCAAGGCCAAATTCTGAACTTTTCTTTCAACATCAGATATGGATTTTGGCTATGATAAGCAATGAAACTAAGATGTAATTGCTCATGTTTGCTTTGCATTATAGCCAAAGTTGTTTGATGGACAACATCTGAACAAAGCAATCTTTCTAGGCATGCTTTCTCACCACCCTTAGATTTCACTTCTGAACTCCCTGTGGGATATGATGGTTGCTCTCATATTTCCACCAGCCTGGGGGAATCTGCCAATCACAATTAACTGGGCATAGGAGTGAGGTGGGGAGAATCTCTCTATGTGTGCCAATCCAGTTGCTCCTCAACAGTGGGTTCATCCATCCATTCAATTCAATCATCCATTATTCAGTTGTCTTTTAGTACAGACCCAGAGACAGTACTTGGTGTTGGGGATACAAGTCAGACACATACTCATCCTCACTAAGCTTATCGCCCAGTGGAGGAGACAAACAGTGTGACACACACTGGCCTGGAGGAAGTGCTGGGTGCTAAGGAAAGCATAAAGGAAGCATGTAACTCAGCTTTCCAAAGGAAGTAGGTCAGACGAGCTAAAACATGAAAGATGAGTGGGAGTTGGCCAGACAAAGGTGCTGGAGTGGGGGAGATGGAGGCCATAGAGGAGGGGACAGACAATAGTTAACAGATAAGAGTTCTTGGCAGAATGAACAGCAGGTGTGAAAGCTTGGGACTAAGAAATATCTTGACAAGGAGGCAACCTAATTGTCCATCGACAGATGGGTGGATAAAGAAGATGTATTCTATATATAAAATGGAATACTACTCAGCCATAAAAAAGAATGAAATAATGCCATTTGCAGCAATGTGGGTAGACTTAGAGATTATCATACTATGTGAAGCAAGTCAGACAAAGACAGATATCATATGGTATCACTTATATGTGGAATCTAAAATGTGATACAAAGTAACTTATTTACAAAACAGAAACAGACTCACAGTCATAGAAAACAAACTTATGGTTACCAAAGCGAAAAGAGAGGGAGGGATAAATTAGAAGTTTGGGATTAGCAGATAAAAACCACTATATATAAAATAGATAAACAACAAGGTCCTACTGAATAACACAGGGCACTATATTCAATATCTTGTAATAACCTATAATGAAAAAGAATATATATGTATAACTGAATCACTTTGCTGTACTTAGAAACTAACACAATATTACAAATCAACTATACTTCAATATATTAAAAAAAGAAAGAAAGAGAGAATCTCGTTGTGGCTTAAGTTTTCAGCATGAGGGAACAGAGATGAGGCTGCAGGGGCTCTTTCTTCTCTGTTCAAACGAGCAGCCATGTAGCCCTTCATGGCACCAAGCTTGGGGAGTCCCCACTTTCTCCAGTCTAAGTTCCACTGGGGGGATGCAGGGAGCCTCTCTTTTCTAGCAGAGCACCACATTTTGAATAAAGTAATAAGTGTATTTAGCTCAACTCTATTTAGTCTGTATCCTCACTTCTTTCTCCCTAGTGAAAAGTTTACTGATTCACCTATTCGAAATGGAAGCTGAGGACAGGAAGGTAGAAGGATGTTGCCAGGGAAGCTGGAGCACGTTGGGGAAAGTCTATGGCTAGTTTCTGGTAGAAAAAATAGATCTCCTACTTTGGCAGTAAAGAAGAAAACTAGATGAAAGGGTCAAAATGGTGAGCTGATGTGCCAAAATGTCAAGGTCTTGTGCTTATTTGAAAACACAGGCTTTGGAATTAGACATCTTTGGGTTCAGATTCAGGCTTTCCCTCTAACTGGCTGTGTGGCTATGGTGACTTTCTTACTCTCTTCGAGTTTTCAGTTCATGGTGAAATGGGAATATGTGGGAATTAGAGCACCATATGTGGTACCTAACACACAGTAGGTGTCCAATAGATGACAGATCTTCTTTTGTATAATATAGATACCATTGGGTTGTTGTAGAATTAAATGCTTTCACGCATGTAAAGTGCTTTGTCTATAGGAAGCACACATGTTAACTATTACAACTGTTGTTATTGTTATTTTCAGGGAGAGCTGTATATGGAGAATTCCTGAAGTCTCCCATCTTACTATAAAAAGACAGAGATGGGAAAGAGACTTTGGCATGTAAACCAAGGCAGGGATGACAAATAGGTTCATCTCTGTACCAGCTGACCAAGTTGGTAGTGGCTGCCTGGAATGTGAATCAAGTACATATCTGAGGCCATGTCTGGCTCAGCAGGAAAGAGCACTGTGGTCAGTTAGTGATGTCTATTCTGGGTGGCAGAGGGGATCATACCCTCTGCTATGTATTTGTATTCTGTAGACTGAAACATCATTTTAGACAGTTGATTTGGGACCCTTTGACAAAGGGCCAGGTCTGACTTTGTCCATGCCTGCCAATCCCCACTTTCTCCATGTTTTACTCCCAGCACGTAATTGAGACATGGCCAAAACCCAGCTCCAGCTGCCTTTTCCTCAGGAAACTTTGGCTGGCACAAATTGCGACCTGTAAATCCACCATGTGGATGACACAGGCTGTGTGCCCAGCCCAGGCTCTGCAAGCGACAGAAGAGGAGGGAGCTGCTTAGTGACATGACACAAAGGGTGTCTTTGATTCATCACCCAGCTCCAGCTCCAAGCCCATGCCCAGCAGTGAGTAACGGCTGCAAATGGGCAATATAACCCCTCTAAAAATGTCACTTTGCTGTAAAATGTAAATGTTTAACATTTAAACATGAACACGGAGTCCTAAAATGCCTAGTGCTGGGTGGCCTTTTTTTCATTCTTTTAGAAAATCTTTGGCCTTCCATGGTGAGAGATATCAATGCGAGATTTACACCCTTGTGTTTGTTAAATTGGTGCCATCTCTTGCTCCAGATAGGGCAGCAAAGGAGGGGATTTGCAGGGGACTCTCTACCTTGCCTGTTAATGCAGAGTGTTAAATGTATAGTGCAATTCCATCCCCAGGCACTGTTCTGTGGTGTTATGAACTCTGAACATAGGAGATTTCATTTTATTTCCAATTATCCTTGTCTTCAAAATATAAGATTGTGTCACTGAAGGTCAAGAAAGACCAAAAACAGCAGTAAAGAATGTTCATTGGGAACTCTCTCCTTTAGACCTATTCATCACCTAATTCTGTCCCACGGGTCTGGGACTAGGAGGCTCCAGGTAAATCAAAGGTGTGGGTGATTGTTCTTGGGACTGATTCTTTTTCTCCTAAGACAATTTGAATGAGAGTCATCCCAGTATCAACTCTGGGCCTCTTGCTGATTAGTCTTTGGACACAAGTGGACCTTGAATAAAAAGTAAGTCAAACCTGAGAGATCTGGGTGAGCTCAGAGCCTGGTGTGGAAGACAGTTGTGTCACAGGGATCACTGGGCATGGGGATATGCGGATACTAGTGTCAGTTTCACCCTAGTTTTATCCAACTTCCATTTCCTTTGGAGATTGTTATTTGCTGAATTTTTCTTTGGGGTTGTGATCACAGTAGGCACTGAATATATGTTTGTTTAATTACTTAAATAAGTGATGAGTCACGGGCAAACCCGAGAGATAAGGCCTAGTGTTCTGGCAAATGCATGTTCCAACCTTGGCTCAGTCTCTTAACCTCCCTATACATGATTTTATGTTATTCTTGTCATATTCTTTGGATGTAATGAGGGTAAATGAGGTTATCGTTAATTTACCAATTAGAAATGGAGGACCAGACAGTTTACAGAGTTTTTCTGATATCACATTGAGCCAGTGATAGAGCCAAGATGAAAATTCTGCTTTTCGGTCCTCATTCTAACTTTTTTACACTTCACCACCCTGAATGTGTACACCTCGTGCCATGAACCCTGATGAGGCACATGCGATCATCAGGGCCAGTACTAGGGTGAGTGAGTGGGAGGCCTAGGGTATTTGCAAGACCCTGAGATTGGGTGCTTCTTTAAATTTAGTACCTGGCTTGTTTCACTCTCATCCCAGCCCTGGTGATCACACATGTAGAAGCATGAATGAAGGGGTGTGTGCAAGAGGAAGATTCTGCAAGTGAGCTCAAAAGAGTTCGTTTTCTTTAGGTCTAGTACCTAGATGTCAGGACACCCTTGGAACAGAAAGTTGGGAAGGACTCTCCACTTTTGTGAACAGAGTTACTGATGACACTTGCCAGTAGCCCTTGATCAAATCTGCCCCCTCAGAAGATGGATAGGACAGACGACTGGGGCTTCATATGGGACCAATCAGTGTGGTTTGCCACCACCAAGTGTCCTTGTATTAGGACACTTTAATCACAGTGTTAGAAACCCAACTGAAACCATTTTAGGCACAAATGACGATTTATTGGATGAATACTGAAATGTCTTAACACAACTGCAAAAGAAAGGGGTCTCAGGAAGCATTGGAATTAGGGACTTAAATGACCTTAGGGGTTTTTCCACTCTAGTCTCCACTTCTTTCCTCTCCTTTGTGACAAAGGGATTAAAAAAATAGTTATTGAGAACTCTTAAGCCTCACATCCTGGCTCTCATCATCAGCAAAGAGTGACCTTTGGTCCTTACATCCAGTTTTAAAAATACCAGGGAAGGACTCTGATTGGCTTAGCTTGGTCAGATGCTCATCCTTGGATGTCCTCAAACTCTGGGTCACAGAGAACCAATAAAGCCTCTGAGACCACCCCTGCATATAAACTGTCTCACAGACAGTGGAGATCCCTGTGAACTGGGCAACAAACCCAACAGTGTTTCCTATGGCCATACACCATGATCAGCAAATGGTGCAAGGTTGGACGCTGTCTTTTGTGGCAGTTTAGCACAGCAAGGCTTCCAAAGCCAAAATTAGGTGGAACGGGTTACCTGCAAGAAGCACATATTATGTAGTCACTTCTGAGAGCTTGTGTATTATTCCCCTGGATGTCCATAAATCGTCTAGACACTTCAGTAGGAACTGGTTTGCTGAGTCAAGCACACTATCAAATGGCCATAACAACCTTTCTCATGAAATCCAAGATCCTTTATTGGAGAAATAATATAATGCTCTGACCTATTTCCAGGGATGACGATGTGAAATTCAGCAATTCTCATGGGAATTTCTTGGCTCTAAAACCTAGCATCTGCTGAGGATCTCCCCTCGAGCTTTCTACCTCCCCAACAAAGCCATGGTACTTATCTTAGTGTCAGTAAAACCTTTCATTCCTTAAGCTGAAGTTCTTCATGCTATTTTCAAGGAAAATGGCAACCTGGACCAACCCAGAAGCTCCACAAGGCACTTCCAGTCAGATTCATACTGCTGCTTGCCTTAGATAAAATTTCAGTAAAACCAGAGGGTCAAAGAAATTAGGATATGTTCTCCAAAAATTGGGTTCTTGGGGTTCAGTGGGTGGGAAAAGCACAAACTTCTCTTTTGAGGAACGTGTTCAATGAATCCAAAGAAGGAATATTAGAGGTAGTATAATTTGCTGGAAATAGCACAGATTTATTTTTTAAAGTTATTTAAATTTCAAAAGCAGAAATATTTGTAGGCAAACTTGGGTAAAAGAGAAATTCACCTATAATTCTTCTACAATAGTACTGTTTTGTGCTGGTTCTTCTAGTCTTTCATATAAATAGTTGTTCGTGATATGCATGTGATGCACGTGATCGTGGGCATGAAGTGACTGTACTAGTATGCCAATGAGCTCCTGCTGCCAAGGAGATGTTTTCGGCATTATGCAGAATACATAATGGAAAGCCATCTCCAGGTTGAGACTTAATAAGGAAGTTATACTTCTTGTCAACGGAAGTTTAGATATTTCCTTCCTCTGGGGACACTTATGAAGACCAAGGGGAATACAGATGCATAAACAGTACCTGGAGTAGAAAAGAAAAGCCATTCCTGGGATTAACAGATGAACTAGGCACCCAGCATTTTATAGATCATTTTGTAGAGAAACCAAATCCTTCAGGTAAATCAACTGCTTCTTAAAGACTCTACTTTGAAAATGCCTTAAGTGAAGACTAGAACTTTCTCTAATAAAAAACGAGGGTCCCTGCAGAGTCAGACACTGTTGCTCAGACAGTATGAGATACATGGAAGATCTGCAGAGCGTGAAATAAGAGGTGTTTGCCAGACAGACCCTGAGTTCCATTACTCACACGAATGTTTTGATGAGGAATTGGAGACTTTGTAATGTGTATTTATCTATCAGAAGCAATTTGGTTTAGAGATTTAACAATTCCTTTCACAGTCTTAATAAAGTCCTTTGTTAAAGAACCCTTCAGGCATTATCATATACTTAATCCAGGTGAATCCTACTGAGGCATCAAAACCCGGTAAACAGCAGTGTGCACTCCACCCACTCTGACAAAACTGGTTGAATAAAACTTCGTTCTAAAGTGATGGGCTACAAGTTAGGTTCTGCCGGACTAGGCAGAGAGCCCATAAAGGCTAGCCCTTATTTTTGGAAATATTTATCTGAAGCCTATAAATCTTAAAAATCTGTTGTGTTAAACCCCATAGACACCTCAGCTGCCTATGTTTCTTTGCATCATTAATTTCCACTCTCCACTCACTGAGAGGAGGCCCAAGAAAAGATAAATTTCATAATAACTATATATAGAGATATATATATACACATAAATGTACATATTAACTATATGAATGCCACCAGCTATGGAGAGAAGAGGAATTAAGAATCACAGCCGTTTGGTGACAGACCTGTCTCCAGTTGGAAATATGGAACATCTGTTGGGGCTGGAATGTCCAAGACAGCTTCTTCACTTACATGACTGGTAATGTACATATTTATACATATACAATTTAGGTATATATGTGTGTATATACATATATATTTATGTATTTAACCTGACCATTTAATGTAATTAAATTTAATGTAATTTACATAACCTTTACCATCTTCTTGGATACTTCTGTTGGGATTTTTCTGTTATTGTTGTTGAAATAAAACCACTATTTTTAAACAATTAGTTCTTTATCTCTTTTGAATTATTCTCTAAGGACTCACTTCCTGAGACAGAAGTTTGGATTTCAAGGTCTTAGTTCTGCTTGCTAAGTTAACCATGTGATCTTGGTCAAGTTATTTCACTTTCTTTGGTCTATAAATTGAAGGGATTGAGATTTGTGGTCCTTTCTAGATCTAAAATGCTTTGATCTCAGGGGTGTATCAGCAGGGCTGCCATGCTGCACAATTTCAGGACATTAATAATATCATAGGTTCCCCCTGGAGTTGTACAGTGGGCAGCCAAATAGACATAGGCAGTGGCCCTGGATATATGGCCTTTCCTTCATAAGAGCCCTCCCCTGTAATGTCCTGATTATGCTGCCTATACACACTAGATTTTATTACAGATTGATGATATCTCTAAAAGAAACACCTGTTCAGGGTAAGTTACTGATCTGTCCAGGCCCTCCCTACCTCACCATTTTTGTATCTAGCTAATTGTTTTGTTCCATTTTTGTATCTAGCTAATTGTTTTATTCCATTGGAGGATGGAATACCCATTGCCCGTCCTCCCTCCTGCCCTCTTAAGATCTACTGAAATTCTAGGAAAACCCACAAGTACAACACAAATCTAAAGCAATGTCTCTTAAACTTGAAGAAATCCCTGGAGATCTTATTAAGACACAGATTTATGGGTCTCTAATCCTGAGATTTTGATTCAGTAGATCTGGGGTGTAGCTTAGAAACTGCATTTCTACCAAGCTCCCAGTTGATGATGATGATGTTGATGATACTACATTTTCAGTAGAAGTGGTCTAAAGCAATCTTAATCAGTAAAGAGTGACCTTTGAAATTCAATTTCTGCTTCTTTTATTTCCTACTGGTGCCCTTTCCCAGTTGGCCTCTAGGTTGGCTGCGCGTGTAAAATGCCTCTGTGGGGTGAGAGCAGAGCATTCCCTGCTCCTGAGGTCAACACTGTTTAAAGATGTCAACAAAGCCATCTGTGTACAATGGTATCCCATCCCCTCACAACTGGAGAGATCTGTCCTGGTGGACTCACTCCAGGTATCCAGCTGTCAGTGCTTCTGGCTAATGGCTCCTTGGTGGGGCAGTTTCCTGAGGTTGCTGTTAATCCTACTATTTGAAAAGAGCCAAAGCGCCCATGACAGCAGTTTTAAAGCTAGTTGCTTCTGGTTTTATTAAGTTAGATTTTGCAAAAGAGGTGGAGGCAGCAGCATGGAGGCATGTGGAAGAAATGGCCCTGGAGGAGACGAGCCAAATGTCCCTGGGTAGCTCCGTATTGATCTCTGTTTCTGCTGGAGCATGCACTTTTCTCTCCTATGGCTGTTTCTGGTCTATTCTAAATACTACCAGATTCCTTTTTAGTCTGAACCCAGGCTGGGAAACCTCTTTATTCAGGAGAAATCAGGTGTAGCACCTACTATTGATTGTCTGACTTGTATTCATTTCCCGTCTCATCCCCTTCCTCCATCCCAAGGAGAACCCTGATTTTATTTATATTTCTACTCTTTTCATTCAGTCATGCTTCAAGGGAGACTTGCCCCATTCTCAGACTCGGTCCTGATTGTTCTAAGCCAATTATGGTTGTCTTATTTCTCATATTAATTATTGGTTTAGACAAGAGCATGTGACACAATTCTGACCAATAAGACTTGAAAGAGGGCTTCTGGGAATGATTTTCTCTCATAACAGAGAGACATAGAAGAGAGATATAGGAAGAGATCTCTTCTTTCTTTAATGTTGATATGTCTGATGTGATACCTAACTGCTGTAACTATCTTGTGACCATGACAGGCGCTGGTCTGAGGAGAAAGCTGATGTACGAATATCAAAATGGACAAATATCAAAATGGTAGAACTTAAATTCTTGAAACACTGAATCCCCCTACCTTGGACTACCTTTTAAGAAAAATTTTTTTTTGCTTGTCACTTGTCACTTTGAATCAGGGATTTCTGCCACTTGCAGCTGAAAGAAGCTTGAGGTTATTGTTTAAGTTTTCTATATCCTTACAGATTTTTTTAATCTACTTATTCTATAAATTATTGAGAGGGGTATTAAAATTTCCCATTATAACTGTAGATTTGTCTACAATTTTATCAGTTTTTGATTCATGTATTTCAAAGTAATGTTATTAGGTGTATACATGTTAAAATTATGTCCTCTATATGAATTGACTCGTTTATAACTATAAAATGAACTTTTCTTATATTCCTGTTAATATTCTTTGCAGTGAAGTTTACTTTGTCTGATATTCATATGGCCATTCCATCTCTCTTTTGATTAGTATTCACATAATATATCTTTTCCTTCATTTTATTTTTAACCTATTTTTTTCACTATAAAGTGAATTTCTAGCAGGCTGCATATTGTTGGGTCTCACTTTTTTTTTTCAATCTGTTTATCTCTGCCTTTTAGTTGGAGCATTTAGACCTTATTTAATGTGATTATTGATATAGTTAGGTTTAAATCTACCATCTTGCTATTTGTTTCTATTTGTCCCATCTGTTATTTTCTGTTTTTTTCTTCTTTTAAAGCCTCCTTTTGATTTAATTGACTATTTTTATTATTCCATTTTATCTCTTTTAGTGGCTTTTTAGCTGTAACTATTTGTTTTGTTATTACAGTGGTTGCTTTAGGGTTTACAGTACATACTTTTAACTTACCTTAGTATACCTTCAAATGATGGTATAGCACATTACACACAGTATAAGAACCTTCTAATATTATACTTCTATTTCTCCCCTCCTGGATTTTGTGCACCTTTGTTCTATATCTTACCCCTGTAAATGTTATAAATGCCACACTACATAATTATTATTGTTGTTGTTTTGTCAAATGTCTTTTAAAGAGATTTGCATAATAAAGGAAGATATTCTGTACGTTTATCCATGGATTTACTATTTCTGTTTTTCTTCATTCCTTTGTGTAGATATGATTTTCATCTGCTAACATTTTCTTTCTTCCTGAAAGAAGTCCTTGAACGTTTGAACATTTCTTGTCATGCATATCTGCTGTTGAAGGATTCTTTCAGCTTTTGGATGACTAAAATATTTTATTTTGCATTCATATTGGGAAGATATTTTCCCCCTAATATTTTAAAGATATTGCTCCCGAAGTCATACGTATTTTTGTTCCTTTGTACATAGGTATCTTTTTTCTCGGTCTGCTTTTAAGATTCTCTTCTTACCACTAGTTTTGAACAGCTTGATTATGACATGTCTTTGGTTCAGTTGTCTTCATGTTTCTTGTGCTTGCGGCTCATTGAGTTTCATGGATTTGTGATTTATAGTTTTCATCAAATTTGGAAGAAATTTTGGCCATTATTTCTTCAAATGTATTTCCTGCCCATCCTCCTGCTTTGGGGACTGCAATTATATGTACATTAGGCTTCTTGGATTGTCCCACAGTTTACCGATGCCCTGTTCACTTTTCAGTCTTCTCTTCTCTATTTTGGATAGTTTTTATTGCTAGTCTTCATGTACACTGATCTTTTATACTTCTGTTTCTAGTTTGCTATTAACCCCATCCAGTGTATTTTTCATTTAACACCTTGAACATCTGTACAGGTTTGATTTGGGTCTTTACTCAATATATTCAATATTTCCTATAGCTTTTTTCCCCCTTATTCTAGCTTTTTGAACATATGGGGTACAATTATAAATACTGTTTTAACATCTTTGTCTGATAATTCTAACGTCTATGTGAGTCCTTGGCTCGGTTTCAATTGATTGATTTACCTCCTCATTATGGGCCAGATTTTCCTACTTCTTTTTATGCCTGATAACTTTTTAAAAATAGATTTTATTTTTTAGAGCAGTTTTAGGTTTACATTAAAATTGAGCAGAAGGTACAGAATTTTCCCACACACTCCATGCCCTCACACATGCAGAGCCTCCCCATGATCAACAACAAATTATTATCAACATTTGTTATAGCTGATGAACCTACAACAGCACATCATAATGACTCAAAGTTCCTAGTTTCCCCTTATTAGGTTCACCCTTGATGTTATACATTCTGTGGGTTTATACAAATGTATAATGACATGTATCCATCATATGGTATCACACAGAGTACTAGTTTCATTGCCTTAAAAATCCTCTGAGCTCTGCCTATTTATCCCTCCTCCTGGCCCAACCTCTGGCAACCAGTGATCTTTTTACTGTCTCCATAGTTTTACCTTTTCCAGAATGTTATATTTTTGGAATCATATAGTATGTAGCTTTTTTGGAATGGCTTCCTTCATTTGGTAATATACAGTTAGGGTTCCTCCATGTTTTTTCATGGCTTGAGAGCTCATTTTTTTTAGTGCTAACACTCCATTGTGTGAATGTACTATAGTACATCTATTCATTCACCTACTGAAGGACATCTTGGTGGCTTCCAAGTTTTGGCAATTATGAATACAGCTGCTATAAACATCCATGTGCAGGTTTTTGTGTGGACATAAGTTTTCAACTTCTTTGGGTAAATATCAAGAAGCACAATTGCTGGATCATATGGTAAGAGTATGTTTAGTTTTGTAAGATACTGCCAAACTGTCTTCTAAAGTGACTGTACCATTTTGCATTACCACCAGAAATGAATAAGAGTTCCTGTTGCTCCACATCCTCACCAGCATTTGGTACTGTCAGTGTTCTGGATTTTGGCCATTCCAATAGATGTATAGTGGTATCTCATTATTGTTTTAATTTGTACTTTCCAGATGACACATAATATGGATGCCTGATAATTTTTGATTGAAAGCCAGGCATTATGAATTCTACTTTGTTGGGTGCTAGATATCTTTGTATCCCTGTAAATATTTTTGATGTCTTTATCTGGGATAAGTTAAGCTACTTGGACACAGATTAATGCTTTCTGGTCTTGTGTTAAGATTTGTTAAAGAGTGGAGCAGAATTTAATTTAAAGATAGTTATGCCCCACTGCTAAAGCTAGACTCTTCTAAATACTCAACCCAGTGCTCTATGAATTATGAGATTTTCCAGTGTGGCTTGGGGAACAGGTACTATTCCAAGCTCTATATGAGCATTGGAGCATTGGCACATAGGAGCATTCCTCCTTTTCCTTTTGGGTGGTTCTTTCCATGGCCTCTGATAGTTTCTTCACATGCATGTACTGATCACCTCTCTGCTATAGACTCAAGTGGGACCCTCTAGCTTTCCAGAGTTCTGCTTCTGTGCAGCTTGTTCCTGTACTTTGCATTGTGGACTCTAGCCATCTTTGTCTCCCCAGACTCTCAGCTTCATCTCCCCAAATCAAAGAGGTCTCTGCCTGAGTTGCCATGCTGTGGCTGGAAAATGCTCTCAAGGCAGTAAACTGGGGCAACCTTTGGACTCAACTCATTTGTTTCCTGTCGCTCAGATATGATTCCTCCTACTGCCTGATCTTTACTGTCTTAAAAATTATTGTTTCATATAATTTTTCTAGTATTTTTAGTTGTTTCGGGCAGGAAGGTAAATCCAGCTCAAGGCACTTTATCTTTGCTGGAAGCACAAGTCTCTCTGTTTCACTTTTAGTAGGAGAAAGTTGTAGTCAATTTAAATGGACCAACAATATGCAATTGGATAGATGAAATGTAACAAGTTGGGATTTTACTACATCAGTTAAATGGAATGGAAGGCATCATCTATTTGTATGAACCTCAAACTATAATAATGAGAGAAGGACTTCCCTGGTGGCACAGTTGTTAAGGATCCGCCTGCCAACGCATGGGACGTGGGTTCGATCCCTGGTCTGGTAGATCCCACATGCCACGGAGCAACTAAGCACATGTGCCACAACTACTGAGCCTATGCTCTAGAGCCCGTGAGCCATAACTACTGAGCCCGCATGGTGCAACTACTGAAGCTCACGCACCTAGAGCCCATGCTGCACAACAAGAGAAGCCAACACAATGAGAAGCCCGTGCATTGCAATGAAGAATAGCCCCCACTTGCTCGCCCCAACTAGAGAAATCCCGCGTGCAGCAATAAAGACCCAACGCAGCCAAAAAAAAAAAAAAAAAATTTTTTTTAAAGTTCTGTATTTAAAAAAAAATAATGAGAGAAAAAAATCAAGCAGTGGCATGATATTTACATTATGATCTCATACAGGTAAAATTTAAAACTACATACAACGATATTATTTATTATTATGTTTGGCCAAATGACAAGTGAACTGAAAGGACATATATCAAATGAATTGTGATGGTTGTCTGGAGGGATGCAAGCGGAATGATCAACCAAGGTGATATTTTCTTTTCTTCAACAATTACAGATTGAGAGAAGATGGTGGAAGAGTAAGACGCGGAGATCACCTTCCTTCCCACAGATACAGTAGAAATACATCTACACGTGGAACTGCTCCAACAGAACACCCACTGAACGCTGGCAGAAAACGTCAGACCTCCCAAAAGGCAAGAAACTCCCCCCGTACTTGGGTAGGGCAAAAGAAAAAAGAAATAACAGAGACAAAAGAATAGGGACGGCACCTGCACCAGTGGGAGGGAGCTGTGAAGGAGGAAAGATTTCCACAGACTAGGAAGCCCCTTCGAGGGCAGAGACTGCGGGTGGCAGAGGGAGGAAGCTTCGGAGCCACGGAGGAGAGCGCAGCCACAGGGGTGTGGAGGGCAAAGCTGAGAGATTCCCGCACGGAAGATCAGTGCCGACCAGCACTCACCAGCCCGAGAGGCTTGTCTGCTCCCCCGCCGGGGCGGGCGGGGCTGGGAGCTGAGGCTCGGGCTTCGGTCAGATCGCAGGGAGAGGACTGGGGTTGGCAGCGTGAACACAGCCTGAAGGGGTTAGTGCACCACAGCTAGCCGGGAGGGAGTCCGGGAAAAAGTCTGCAGCTGCCGAAGAGGCAAGAGACTTTTTCTTGCCTCTTTGTTTCCTGGTGTGCGAGGAGAGGGGATTCAGAGCGCCGCCTAAACGAGCTCCAGAGACGGGCGCGAGCCGCGGCTAACAGCGCGGACCCCAGAGACGGGCGTGAGACGCTGGGGCTGCTGCTGCCGCCTCCAAAAAGCCTGTGTGTGAGCACAGGTCACTCTCCACACCGCCCCTCCCGGTAGCCTGTGCAGCCCGCCACTGCCAGGGTCCTGTGATCCAGGGACAACTTTCCTGGGAGAACGCACGGCGCGCCTCAGGCTGGTGCAACGTCACTCCGGCCTCTGCCGCCGCAGGCTCCTCCCGCATCCGTACCCCTCCCTCCCCCCGGCCTGAGTGAGCCAGAGCCCCCGAAGCAGCTGCTCCTTTAACCCCGTCCTGTCTGGGCGGGGAACAGACGCCCTCAGGTGACCTACACGCAGAGGCGGGTCCAAATCCAAAGCTGATCCCCAGGAGCTGTGCGAACAGAGAAGAGAAGGGGAAATCTCCCCCAGCAGCCTCAGAAGCAGTGGATTAAAACTCCACAAACAACTTGATGTGATGCATCTGCTGAATACCTGAATAGACAACGAATCATCCCAAATTCAGGAGGTGGACTTTGGGAGCAGGATATATTAATTTTTCCCCTTTTCCTTTTTTTGTGAGTGTATATGTATATGCTTCTGGGTGAGATTTTGTCTGTATAGCTTTGCTTTATAATAGCTTTATTTTACTTCACTATATTATAGCCTCTTTCTTTCTTTCTTTCTATTTTTTCTCCCTTTTACTCTGAGCCATGTGGACGAAAGGCTCTTGGTGCTCCAGCCAGGCATCAGGGCTGTACCTCTGAGGTGGGAGAGCCAACTTCAGGACACTGGTCCACAAGAGACCTCCCAGCTCCACGTAATACCAAACGGCAAAAATCTCTCAGAGATCTCCATCTCAACATCAAGACCCAGCATCACTCAATGACCAGCAAGCTACAGTGCTGAACACCCTATGCCAAACAACTAGCAAGACAGGAACACAGCCCCATCCATTAGCAGAGAGGCTGCCTAAAATCATAATAAGGCCACAGACACCCCAAAATACACCACCAGACGTGGACGTGCCCACCAGAAAGACAAGATCCAGCCTCATCCACCAGAACTCAGGCACTAGTCCCCTCCACCAGGAAGCCTACACAACCCACTGAACCAACCTTAGCCACTGGGGACAGATACCAAAAACAACGGGAACTACGAACCTGCAGCCTGTGAAAAGGAGACCCCAAACACAGTAAGATAAGCAAAATGAGACGACAGAAAAACACACAGCAGATGAAGGAGCAGGGTCAAAACACACCAGACTTAACAAATGAAGAGGAAATAGGTAGTCTACCTGAAAAAGAATTCAGAATAATGATAGTAAGGATGATCCAAAATCTGGGAAATAGAATAGACAAAATGCAAGAAACATTTAACAAGGACGTAGAAGAACTAAAGAGGAACCAAGCAACGATGAAAAACACAATAAATGAAATTAAAAATACTCTAGATGGGATCAATAGCAGAATAACTGAGGCAGAAGAAAGGATAAGTGACCTGGAAGATAAAATGGTGGAAATAACTACTGCAGAGCAGGATAAAGAAAAAAGAATGAAAAGAACTGAGGACAGTCTCAGAGACCTCTGGGACAACATTAAACGCACCAACATTCGAATTATAGGGGTCCCAGAAGAAGAAGAGAAAAAGAAAGGGACTGAGAAAATATTTGAAGAGATTATAGTTGAAAACTTCCCTAATATGGGAAAGGAAATAGTTAATCAAGTCCTGGAAGCACAGAGAGTCCCATACAGGATAAACCCAAGGAGAAACACGCCAAGACACATGTTAATCAAACTGTCAAAAATTAAATATAAGGAAAGCATATTAAAGGCAGCAAGGGAAAAACAACAAATAACACACAAGGGAATCCCCATAAGGTTAACATCTGATCTTTCAGCAGAAACTCTGCAAGCCAGAAGGGAGTGGCAGGATATACTTAAAGTGATGAAGGAGAAAAACCTACAACCAAGATTACTCTACCCAGCAAGGATCTCATTCAGATGTGATGGAGAAATTAAAACCTTTACAGACAAGCAAAAGCTGAGAGAGTTCAGCACCACCAAACCAGCTTTACAACAAATGCTAAAGGAACTTCTCTAGGCAAGAAACACAAGAGAAGGAAAACACCTACAATAACAAACCCAAAACATTTAAGAAAATGGGAATAGGAACATACATCTCGATAATTACCTTGAATGTAAATTGATTAAATGCTCCCACCAAAAGACACAGGCTGGCTGAATGGATACAAAAACAAGACCAACATATATGCTGTCTACAAGAGACCCACTTCAGACCTAGAGACACATACAGACTGAAAGTGAGGGGATGGAAAAAGATATTCCATGCAAATGGAAATCAAAAGAAAGCTGGAGTAGCAATTCTCATATCAGACAAAATAGACTTTAAAATAAAGACTATTACAAGAGACAAAGAAGGACACTATATAATGATCAAGGGATCGATCCAAGAGGAAGGTATAACAATTGTAAATATTTATGCACCCAACATAGGAGCACTTCAATACATAAGGCAAATACTAACAGCCATAAAAGGGGAAATCGACAGCAACACAATCATAGTAGGGGACTTTAACACCCCACTTTCACCAATGGACAGATCATCCAAAATGAAAATAAATAAGGAAACACAAGCTTTAAATGATACATTAAACAAGATGGACTTAATTGATATTTATAGGACATTCCACCCAAAAACAACAGAATACACATTTTTCTCAAGTGCTCATGGAACATTCTCCAGGATAGATCATATCTTGGGTCACAAATCAAGCCTTGGTAAATTTAAGAAAATTGAAATCGTATCAAGTATATTTTCCGACCACAAAGCTATGAGACTAGATATCAATTACAGGAAAAGATCTGTAAAAAATACAAACACATGGAGGCTACACAATACACTACTTAATAACAAAGTGAACACTGAAGAAATCAAAGGGGAAATCAAAAAATACCTAGAAGCAAATGACAATGGAGATACAACGACCCAAAACCTATGGGATGCAGCAAAAGCAGTGCTAAGAGGGAAGTTTATAGCAATACAAGCCTACCTCAAGAAACAGGAAACATCTCGAATAAACAAGCTAACCTTGCACCTAAAGCAATTAGAGAAAGAAGAACAAAAAAACCCCAAAGCCAGCAGAAGGAAAGAAATCATAAAGATTAGGTCAGAAATAAATGAAAAAGAAATGAAGGAAACAATAGCAAAGACGAATAAAACTAAAGTTCTTTGAGAAGATAAACAAAATTGATAAACCATTAGCCAGACTCATCAAGAGAAAAAGGGAGAAGACTCAAATCAATAGAATTAGAAATGAAAAAGGAGAAGTAACCACTGACACTGCAGAAATACAAAAGATCATGAGAGATTACTACAAGCAACTCTATGCCAATAAAATGGACAACCTGGAAGAAATGGACAGATTCTTAGAAATGCACAAACTGCCGAGACTGAACCAGGAAGAAATAGAAAATATGAACAGACCAATCACAAGCACTGAAATTGAAACTGTGATTAAAAACCTTCCAACAAACAAAAGCCCAGGACCAGATGGCTTCACAGGCGAATTCTATCAAACATTTAGAGAAGAGCTAACACCTATCCTTCTCAAACTCTTCCAAAATATTGCAGAGGGAGGAACACTCCCAAACTCATTCTATGAGGCCACCATCACTCTGATACCAAAACCAGACAAAGATGTCACAAAGAAAGAAAACTACAGGCCAATATCACTGATGAACATAGATGCAAAAATCCTCAACAAAATACTAGCAAACAGAATCCAACAACACATTAAAAGGATCATACACCATGATCAAGTGGGGTTTATCCCAGGAATGCAAGGATTCTTCAATATACGCAAATCAATCAATGTGATACACCATATTAACAAATTGAAAGAGAAAAACCATATGATCATCTCAGTAGATGCAGAGAAAGCTTTCGACAAAATTCAACACCCATTTATGATAAAAGCCCTGCAGAAAGTAGGCATAGAGGGAACTTTCCTCAACATAATAAAGGCCATATATGACAAACCCACAGCCAACATTGTCCTCAATGGTGAAAAACTGAAACCATTTCCACTAAGATCAGGAACAAGACAAGGTTGCCCACTCTCACCACTATTATTCAACATAGTTTTGGAAGTGTTAGCTACAGCAATCAGAGAAGACAAAGAAATAAAAGGAATCCAAATCGGAAAAGAAGAAGTAAAGCTGTCACTGTTTGCAGATGACATGATACTATACATAGAGAATCCTAAAGATGCTACCAGAAAACTCCTAGAGCTAATCAATGAATTTGGTAAAGTAGCAGGATACAAAATTAATGCACAGAAATCTCTTGCATTTCTATACAGTAATGACAAAAAATCTGAAAGTGAAATTAAGAAAACACTCCCGTTTACCACTGCAACAAAAAGAATAAAATACCTAGGAATAAACCAACCTAAGGAGACAAAAGACCTGTATGCAGAAAATTATAAGACACTGATGAAAGAAATTAAAGATGATACAAATAGATGGAGAGATATACCATGTTCCTGGATTGGAAGAATCAACATTGTGAAAATGATTCTACTACCCAAAGCAATCTACAGATTCAATGCAATCCCTATCAAACTACCACTGGCATTTTTCACAGAACTAGAACAAAAAATTTCACAATTTGTATGGAAACACAAAAGACCCCGAATAGCCAAAGCAATCTTGAGAACGAAAAATGGAGCTGGGGGCATCAGGCTCCCTGACTTCAGACTATATTACAAAGCTACAGTAATCAAGACAGTTTGGTACTGGCACAAATACAGAAATATAGATCAATGGAACAGGATAGAAAGCCCAGAGATAAACCCACACACATATGGTCACCTTATCTTTGATAAAGGAGGCAAGCATATACAGTGGAGAAAAGATAGCCTCTTCAATAAGTGGTGCTGGGAAAATTGGACAGGTACATGTAAAAGTATGAAATTAGAACACTCCCTGACACCATGCACAAAAATAAACTCAAAATGGATTAAAGACCTAAGTGTAAGGGCAGACACTATCAAACTCTTAAAGGAAAACATAGGCAGAACACTCTATGACATACATCACAGCAAGATTCTTTTTGACCCAGCTCCCAGAGAAATGGAAATAAGAACACAAATAAACAAATGGGACCTAATGAAACTTAAAAGCTTTTGCACAGCAAAGGAAACCATGAACAAGACCAAAAGACAACCATCAGAATGGGAGAAAATATTTGGAAATGAAGCAACTCACAAAGGATTAATCTCCAAGGTTTACAAGCAGCTCATGCAGCTCAATAACAAAAAAACGAATAACCCAATCCAAAAATGGGCAGAAGACCTAAATAGACATTTCTCCAAAGAAGATATACAGATTGCCAACAGACACATGAAAGAATGCTCAACATCATTAATCATTAGAGAAATGCAAATCAAAACTACAATGAGATATCATCTCACACCGGTCAGAATGGCCATCATCAAAAAATCTAGAAACAATAAATGCTGGAGAGGGTGTGGAGGAAAGGGAACACTCTTGCACTGTTGGTGGGAATGTAAATTGATACAGCCACTATGGAGAACAGTATGGAGGTCCCTTAAAAAACTACAAATAGAACTACCATATGACCCAGCAATCCCACTACTGGGCATATACCCTGAGAAAACCATAGGTCAAAAAGAGTCATGTACCAAAATGTTCATTGCAGCTCTATTTACAATAGCCAGGACATGGAAGCAACCTAAATGTCCATCGACAGATGAATGGATAAAGAAGATGTGGCACATATATACAATGGAATATTACTCAGCCATAAAAAGAAATGAAATGGAGGTATTTGTAATGAGGTGGATGGAGTTAGAGTCTGTCATACAGAGTGAAGTAAGTCAGAAAGAGAAAAACAAATACAGTATGCTAACACATATATACGGAATCTAAGGAAAAAAAAAAAAAAGGCCATGAAGAACCTAGTGGTAAGACGGGAATAAAGACACAGACCTACTAGAGAATGGACTTGAGGATATGGGGAGGGGTGGGGTGAGATGTGACAGGGTAAGAGAGTGTCATGGACATATATACACTACCAAATGTAAAATAGATAGCTAGTGGGAAGCAGCTGCATAGCACAGGGAGATCAGCTCGGTGCTTTGTGACCACCTAGAGGGGTGGGATGGGGAGGGTGGGAGGGAGGGAGATGCAAGAGGGAAGAGAAATGGGAACATATTGTATATGTATAACTGATTCACTTTGTTATAAAGCAGAAGCTAACACACCATTGTAAGGCAATTATACTTCAATAAAGATGTTTAAAAAAAAAAAACAATTACAACAAGAGCCACAATGAATGTACTTCAAGAAAATATGACATAATATTCCTACCTCTCTTAGGAAGTTCACTATGTAGACCCAAGAGTCCATCCACATAGATGAGTAAAGTGTTACGCCAGAGGAGAAGTTCATTTACTGGGCAAAAATGATGATTTGCCCCAAAGTTGGGAATGTGGTTAGAAATGGGTCAAGGGTCTTGTTTTGAAGGTTCATTTACATGAAACCCTGTTTTGTTTTATTTTACAGTGTATGTAGCAGATCAATAAGAAGAGTAACATTAATAAAGATGCTGTTTCTATCTCAGTGATAAAATATCCACTGTCTTTGTCTAATAATAGTGCCTTTTTCAAATTTGAAGTGGGTTTGGAGAGACTGATGGAGATGAGGCTGAAGGCCCCCCAAGCTGTCCTTTGGCATCGTCACTGACTGCAGGTGAATCAAGCATTTGGGGAGCACAGAAGACAGAAGACACAGGCACCAGAGTCATATATGACTATGAGGTTTCAATAGGAAATGGAAAGGCAGGAGGATTAAGAGCTAGTTGAGAATTAACAGGAGGCAATGGCAGAATAATTCATTCTTTCAGTGGCTGGCTCCCTTCCCTTCAGCTTATAGGGAGACAGACTTGAGGTAACACACTCAGCACATAGCAGGCAAGACATGCTCCCCCCACCAAAGTGGGGAAGGAACCCAGAGGAAACAGGGCTATGTTGACCTCATCACAGATAATTTGAGTTGTGGGAATCCCAAAAGGTAGGAAGAGGAAAGGCTTCTCTACTGAAGCTAAATATTTTTGTTTTTATTCCTTGTTTCCTAGCCACAGTGCAAAATTTTATGCTGAGGTTAATGGTGTCTAATTAGACAATGTGATCCAGAGGCTAAACTTAAAATCGATCTCTAACAACCAGCATCATCTTTGTAATATGTAGAAACCACCAGCTAGTGAAGAGTTTTATTTTTAAAAGATACCCCATAATTTTAGGAACTGAGATCATCGAAACTGCAATGAATTAGCAAATTCCATCTTTTTTGATTGAGTACCTAACCCCCCTCCCCACTCCTTGTCTGGGAAACATTATAAGTTTATGGTTAACAAAATGTTTGAATATGTGGTGAAATATGTACCATGAGTAGACTCTTCTCAATGTTTTGCCAGGAAGGTGTCACAGTGGATGTTGGGTAAAGTGTTAGGGTGAAGGGGAAACATACCCTGTTTTTCCTTTAAATCCTTTGCCTAGAGTTTCCAACGGCTTTCTTAGAAAAATTACCTTTTTGTCAAGATAGAGTTTTAAGTAGAGGAAGGTACAAGATTCTATAAGGCCCACTCTCCTTCTGAAGTCAGATACCTAACTTGTCAAGTCACACCAGCGTGGACCATCAGGATTTCTGTCACCCACCAGGACTACTCTGCTTCTGCACCCTCTCATTCCTTGGGAATTCCAACCCCATTCTCATACCTCTTAAATGGTTCTGGGAGTCCACAGAGGATGTCTTGGAAGTCTAACAAGGTTTCTATAGGCTGGGCTTCTTGATCCCCCTGTGGTGGGTCAGGTATTTTCCTCATAGAGCTGTTCTGGGCGTTGACTTCTGTCTGCTCAGGCTGAAGGCCATTCCTGCAGCTGCCACTGGCCCAAGGTTGCAGCAGCCCCCCATCCCATGTGAAACTTGCTACCAGATGCCTAAACTTCTATACGCCCAGTGCAGATATTAGTGAAGTTGTGTTTCATGATCATGATCATCACCATCATTCTGAGTTCTTTTACAACCGGCTTCACACCCCAGAGCTCAGGCATGGATTCCAAGGGCAGATGCAGGCCTGAACTCAGAATCATTCTGCTCTTCTGATTCCAAAGGTCATCTCCCCTTGACCTCTAATGACTTCACTTTAGAGTGAAGTCTTCCTGGAGAGGAACATTTTGGTTCCTTATAAGCAGACCCCTGGTGGTCCTGAGGATCCTTTAAGTTGCCTGTATATGCCCCCATCCTGAGCAGAACATAATTAACATTATGCTTAATTGTTCAATTGCTCAAATATTTTAACAAGAAAGGATACTCCCTGGGGAGGGGGAAGGAGTGGATTTTGAGACTGGGGGAAAGAATGATGGTTAGACTTAGCAGGAAATCATTGAAGGTGGAGGACAGGGCTGGGCTGTGGTGGAAAAGAAGAGAACCATGGGTGAGGAAGCTGATTCCAGAGGGCAAGTCATAGGGTCTGGAAAATAAGATTTCAGCAGACTTATACCTCCCTCTCCCTCCACCCTCTTCCTTGTTCTCCATCTACCAATGCACTTCCCCACTAGACCCATCAAGTCAGACCCTCTGCCCCATACTGCCATGTTCTCCTTCAGATTCCTTCTTTCAATCAAAACTCCTATTGCTTCTGGGCCTCCCAGGAACTTGCCTTCATGGAACAAAATTAGTTGACTAATTCTCTCTGTAGTTAATGACTAAAGAAGCCCTAAAATAGTTCTCCTCTGTGGGGGAGTGGATTTGGGTCCAGCAGCAGGCCCCAAGGGAGCCACTTTGGGCCAGTGATGCTTCTAGAAGTGCTCCTGAGCAGATGTCTGAGAACTCAGATCTGCCCACCATGGCCCCCAAGCTCCAGCAGGACCTACCCTTGGGCTCTCCAAGAGGCTGCTCCCCGGCATGGCATCCATGCTGAGAACAGTTTCAGGGGATTATACAAAGCTGATCACCTGCTCCAGGAAAAGCCTATAAATGTTGTTATTTATTCCCTTAAATAACACCTCTCATACATCCTAAGTGCTTTGGAAATATACAGAAACAACACAGCAGGTTCTGGGGGCTGGAGTAATTCTTTATCATTAATTTTTTTCCTGTTGGCTGCTTATAATAATTCCTTGAACAGCAAAAAAAATGCACTCAGCTTCCTTGCTGAATTAGCTGAATCACCTGTTGCTCCTTGTGGAATGCTGTGTTCATTGCTGGGCCTGCCTGTGTTGACTAAAAGGTTGAGCAGAGCTTAGGGGCTTGGGGAAAAATGAATGTTAAATTCACCTCTTAATGGTGGTGATGCTTTTGCCCAAGTAGAAGAAATAGCCTCTTTTTCCTCCAGGGATCTTCCTCTGGGCTCTGCCTTGGGTGATTGGAGTATGTACCCTTCATCATTCTTTTGGAGGGTGTCCGGCAGTGATAATTTTTAAAACTTTTCTAATGTATGAGAAGCTAAGAAGGAATTGGCTACCTCTAGAAAGCATTTCTTACCCACCCGATGGAGCTAAAATGAGGATGATGAGATCTACCTCATAAAGCAGGTGGGTAAGGATGACGATCTATGTAAATTGTCAAACACAGGACTTGGCACAGAGTAGGTACACAAAAGTGTTATTTTGCCTTTCCCATTACCTTCCCTTACGAGAATCCCTGCCAAGTTGAATGATAGTGAAACATCACTGGGCCTCTACTGCCCTTGAAAACCAAGCTCCAAATCCTTTCATACTCAACTTTCACCAGATATTCGCCTACCAGAGAATCTGGGACCTGAGGAGCTGGGTCCCCGAGGACCTTTTACCAGGTTGCAGTGTAAAACAACTCACAGATTTCAGGTCCGGAAGTGGTTGAAAAATGTGTATTCTCTCTGCTGTCACCCAGCAAATGTTAAGAGGGAAAACGTGTAGATGGGCCACATGGAGTGTTCTACAATGACTGATGGCACATGTTGCCACTGGTCACTGATATCCATGGTGCAAAGGAATATATCATTGATATCAATGATGTGGGCAGGTCTGGTAGGTAAGTATGAGTTCATGGAATCGGAATAAGAATAAGAGCAGATTTTGGAGAAGAAGGAAGAGGAGAGGACAAGAAGGAGAAGGAGAAACAAGAGGACGATGAAAAGAAGAGCTAATGTTGCTAGAGCCCATTCTATAAACCAGGCTCTGAGTGAAACCCTCCAGACACCTGATCTCATTTAAACCTCCTGAGGTAGGTAAGTAATATTGCTGCATTGTAGACAAGAGAAATGAGCTCAAGTAATCTGCTCAAAGTCACCAGCTTGTACAGTTGGGGAGTAGTTAGAATTCAAATCCAAGTCTGTCTGATTCCAGAGCCTATGTTCCAATCCATTATACATGTTCAAGGCCAGATGAGAAGGCAGCAGGAGGCTCTTTTAAGGCAGGAGCTTAAAAAAGTGGCTAGGATTTCAGCAGGTGAAGGGAGAAGTGATATTTCAGGTGGAGGCAAAGCCAGAAAGGCAGCGAGGTGAGAAAGTACAGGGTGTGTTTGGAGAGTGGTGGAGACCTCTTTAGCCAGGATGCAGAACGGCTTCGGGTCTGTAATGCCTATGACCTTTGGCATTTTAGGTTTCTGCGGTGTGGAAATAATATCAAACAGGTATTGTGAGGATGAAATGAGATGAAGCGCCCAACAGAGACCCACCCTGATGCTTAACAAATGGTAGTTCATTCATCTAGCCAACAAATATTTACTAAATGTCTGTTACACATCAGGCAAGGAGAGAGGTCTGTCTGAACAAGACCAACCCAGTCTTTACACTTAGGAGGATTATAATCTAGTAGGAAAGGGTAACATTAAATCTTTGATTACACAGTGAAATTACAATAGTGGTAAGGGTTTCACAAGAAAAATATGAAGTATATACTATAACCATTTATGGCAAGCAAGTTGAGCTCAGAATGATTAGGAATTACCTAGGCAAAGTGAGTAAGTACATGTTAGTCTGTGTGCATCCAGGTCACGTTAAAGGTTATTCTGAGCAATGGAAAGCAGCAAAGGTTTTAGTAGGGGAGTGACATGATAGTATCTGACATGACCAGTTCCTATGACTAGTAAATAAGAGAAGACTACTAGGCTCATGATAGAGAACTACTGAAAAATTTTGAGTAACAGAATGATACCATGAGCAGAGCAATTTTTAATAAACTTATTCCTAGAGCCATGTAGACGAATAATTGTCAGGGAAAGAGCCTCAAGGCTGAGAGTTCAGCTGGAAGCCCTTGTCGAAGAGGGAGTTGATAAAGGTCTGAACTACGCTGCCGGAAATAGGAACTGACAGGAGGAAACACATGCAAGACACATTTTTAAGAAGGAATGACAAGATTTGTGCTCTCTTGGAGGTTGGAGGTGAAGGAAAGAGGAGAGTAAAAGACTACTAGGGAGTTTCCGTCCTGGATGATCGTAAGAATGAGAATGTCATGGCTGGAAATAGAAAAGTCAGAAAGAAGAGTGACTCGAGGAGGAAGATAAGTAGCCTCCATTTTTAATACGTCGATTCTGGGATAACAGTCTGTCCTGGGAATGTCTTGTGCGTGCATCCAAGGAAGATGTGCTCAATCGACTGGCTTTGTAAGTGGGGAACAGGAGTCGCTGAAAGAGGGTGGCTGGGGTATGGCCTTTGGGAGTAGGTGAGAACCAAAGAGGGGACATGGTCAGTTAGGGAAAGAGAGAAAAGGGCACAGAGGCATGAGGGCCTCTGAGGCACAGAGCACGAGGGCCACTCCCGTTAGGGGAGCAAAGGCAGAAAGTCAGCGGAGGAGCAAGCAGAGAGGCAAGCAGGAGCAGGAAATCAGGAAGGGCTGGGGGAATATGGAAGGAGACCAGATGCTGTCGGAGCCCACGAAGACAGGCAGAGAGAGGCGGGGACTTGAAGACTGAGGATGGAACGCTGATGCTCTCCCTTCACTGTGGTCCTGGAGGTCCCTGTCCTCGTGGGACCTGACCCTTCTTCTCAGCTCAAAGCTCGCGAGATGAGTTTTGGTGAGAAGTCCCCGTACTGCCTGGGCAGCGAACACAGGGCTGGCTGCATCATTTTTGGGGCCCATTGCAAAATAAAAGTGTGGGATTCCTTGTTAAAAACCAGGAAACAAGTACTATTAAAGATTCTAAAACATAAAAGTTTTCCCTATTTAAAGTTTTGAAATATAAAACTTGTCTCTCAATCTGGCATGGTGTTTTTGTATCTGCTATTTCATGTTGCACTGTCTCAGGCACAGGGATACTCCTGGCAAGTACAGACCCTCACACCCACTTGGGGCCCCACCTGGCAGGAACCAGGCATGCAGGCACATGTGTGGCATTTAATCCTATATTTAAGCAGAAGGCTGAAGACTTTACTAAGAGGCTGGAGAAAGGAATGATCAGGGAATAACAGAAAACGGGTTAGACCTTCGGAAGGCTGTGGGATGCTGGTATAGGTGACACTGAAAGTTGTGCCTTGTCCTCCTACGGAGACGTTCCTCCTTCTCACCCAGAATGAAACTCAGCCTTCAGCCCTACTTAAGAGCCGACACTGAGCGAGGCAAGCCCCAAATAACCAAGCAGAGTTTGGGATTATAGGGTACAAATACTTCAGAAGATCATCCCAACACAGATTCGGCAGATATGTAGTGACGACCTGGGCTGGCCTGTGCTAAGTGCTCAAGGAGCGTGCAGGAGTGTTGGAGATCAGACAGGGGAGTGGCTGCAGGACTGTAGGGGAGTCCTGCAGGGGAGAGGCTGTAATGCAGAGAAGAGCAGTGGAAAGAGAGAATAGGAGACACGGTGGTGGCCAGGGGTGGGTGGTAGCCTAGTGTATCAAGTAAGAGCACAGACTCTGGGGTTCAAATCCCAGCTCCACCACTTCCCAGCTGTGACTTCAGGCAAGTTACTCAACCTCTCTGTGCCTCTAGTTCCCCATTTGTAAAATGACCGTGACAATCACACCCACATCAAAGATTTGTTGTGAGGATTAAATGACTCAATAGTTATAAGGCACTAGAACCACATCTGTGACATCATAGGCACTGTATTTTATAGAATGATTTGGTGAGTACTGGAGCTAGTCTCAGAATCAATCACATTGGGAGGAGCATAACCCAGGTGGTCAAAAATAATAAAAAGAATTCCTAATCTATAACTTATATCTTTAAAGAAATACTAAAGAGATTATAATTTGTAATTTCCAACAATCTTTATATTCTCATTCCTCTTATCCCCATACTGCTCTAGGTTCTTTCATTCCATGGCTCCCTCCACCATTCACACTTCAGCTTCTGCCCTCCGATCTCTCTTTTTCTCTGTCTCCTTCTGTGGTGGCCGAGAGAATGACCTCCTATTACTAATTGTGCCCCAGTCACTGACTGAGGGTCCTGGTTGTTGTGCATGGAAATCCATGGTCAGCTTTGCACCAAGGCCATGCTTCCCTGCGCTGTTCCACCACTGACCACGTGTGGCTGGGACACTAAGGCAGATCCATTCCTGGAACATAGGGGACATTTTGTTAGCCAACTTTGGCTCAAGGACTCTCAATGGCTTGGCTGAACTTTCCTTAGGCTGCAAGGCAGGCCAGACTAGAATGCTTCCACCCATCTTCTTTCTTTCTCCTTCTTTGGGGCCAGACCTGCACTGAGACTGACAGCTCTCCCTGGCTTGTCCAGTTCCCTCCCTATTTTCTTGTCCATGGGCATTTCCTTAATGAAGTCCACACATTTAATCCCATCTTGGCATCTGCTCAGAGGACTTGGACTAACCTCCTCTCCACCTCTTAATTTATCATAGAGATCACTCAGCCTCTGTAGCTAAGTTCTTCCCTGGGCTCTCTCACGGTGACTTAGCATCACTCAGGTACAGGAGCTAGGCTGGTGCAGAGAGTGCCTCAGAGAGTTAGAAAGGGTAAGAAGCTGAGCTAAGGTGGCCCCATCTTACTCAGTAATGAGGGAAGAGTTTACTGGGAATATCTATTCACTGCCATGTGTTTATCCCAGAACTATGAGCACTTAATTCTTCCTGTATGCCTAGCACTGGGCCAAGAACTTTACTTGCATTATTTTGCTTAATCCTTGCCACAGTCCTGTGGGGCAGATATTATTACCCACATTTACCAGATGAAGAAAGCAAGGGAGATTACTTATTGACCAAGGTGCCATAACTAATGTATAAGTGGTGGAGCCAGGTTTGAACCCAACCTGTCTGACCCCAGTGTCTGTGATCTTGGTGAGTGTGCTTTGACCTGGGGCAGAGGCAGTGGAAGGCTCTGGGGCTATGGGACAAAGAGGAACATGGAAGGAAGGCAGCCAGACCATAGCTGGGGGGCAACTTACCCCATCTTGTGGAGTCAGCTTCCTCCCAATGATGGGGAAGGACCTGGGCTCAGGGCATGGGTCTTGCTGCCCACAGTGACAGCTTGAGAGAAGGGGGTATGAAGGGGGAAGCTGATGGGGAAGGGGCAGAGGGATCTGCTGGAGAACATCCAATGTCATCATGAATTAGAGCATAAAAAGCAAGTGCTTTGTTTTTTTTAATTTTTATTGGAGTATAATTGATTTACAATGTTGTGTTAGTTTCAGGTGTACAGCAATGTAAATCAGTTATACATATACATATATCCACTCTTATTTAGATTCTTTTGTGCCTTTTTAAAAGCAGTTGTGCTCAGCAGGGGATGTGCTATCAGGTTGCCTGGTGATTTGGACACTCTCTGCCTCACAACCACTGCTTGGGAGGTGGGATGAGGAGATTGCTGTGGAGGACAATGGCCTGGCCTCTCTGTTGTCTGTGAGAGGGTGAATTGGCCCAGCCATGGCTGGATCACAGCCTGGCTGTCTTTGGCTCCTCGGTCTGGGTGTGCTCAGCAGCTGCGAGAGACTAGAGCACCTCCTGGAGCCAGATGGAGCTGGGCTCAAATCCCAGCAGGACCACCCACACACTGTGTGACCCAAGAGGAGCCATTAAACCTCTTTTAACCTCAGTTCTTCCCTCTAATGTAGAAATAATGCCAGTACCTTGGCATTAGGTGGTTGTGAGGAATAAATAATCTCCGTGCAGGGTCTGGCACATAACACTCAAACTTGATAGCTTTTTAAATTATTTATCATTGTTTTCATTACTACCCTGCCTGAGAGGGTCATAGGGGGGCATCAATTGAAAGGAAAGAAGCCCAGGCCTCTTTCCAGAGAGCGCCAGGATGGCTGTGCTCCCCACATTGAGTTCTCAGCTTCCTCTTGGCCTCCCTTGCCATTCAGGGTAGCTACATGATGAGTTCAGGTAAACGGAATGTGGGCAGGAGTGAGGCACACCACTTCCAGGCCTGGCCCATCCAAACCTCCCATGTGTGACCCCCCACCTCCTCTTCTCATTTTGTGCTGACTTTCTGGCAATGGGAAGATCCTGGGTCCCTGCATGAGTGTGTGGAGCAGAGCCCCCTGGCCGCCTCCGCTGAGCCCTTGTGAATTGCTAGCTGAGGAAGAAACAGCCTTATTGTGTTCAGCCACTGACTATGGGAGGTTGTTTGTCATAGCAGTGAGCCCACCCTGTCTTTTACACTCAGCCAACCACCATGACTTTAGAACAGTCTGTAGCTTTAGACTAAGTGGAAGTTTTGTGAGATAAGGGGTGAGAGGAAGCACCTAAAGAAGAAAAGAAAAGAAAATGCCCCCAGCAGTCCTAGAAAACCTCTCAAAGGGGCGGGGAACACCGCTTAGTCTCTCTCAGTCCCCTGGGCCTCAAGCCCCAGGCCAGCCTGCCCTCTCTAGTCTCCTCCCCACTGGGTCAGCATTTTGGGGAGAGAGTGTTGTTGAGGCTCCAAATCACATGAGTGTAATATTTATCTGTAGACGTTTTATCTTATTCAGCTGTTGGAGGGGGAATAGTCAGGGAGAGCCACAACCAACCTCCATATTTCTGGGGGTCAGCAGCCTGTGTGGCCATCTGAAGTCCCTGCAGCAATGGCAGAGTTCTCGTCCCCTCTCTCTCACCGCCCCTTCCCCTGGGTCCACAGGCTCTCGGGGCATCTTCACAAGTGCTGACTCAGGGACACCCATCAGACACTGTCAGAGATGCAAGGGACCCACCCAGGTGATGGTGTCCCCCTAAGTGCAGAAAAGAAGGGAAGAGAGGAGAAGCGAGGTGGGGGAGGGGAGTAGAGAAGAGGAAAAGGGAGGAAGGGCAGGAGGCAAGAAGAATGGAGGGAAGGTAAGGCCTTGTGACTTGCCAGCTGTCATCCGCTTAAAGCCACATGGAACTGGGTTTAAATACTACTTAAGCCAACTACTGAGTGATTCAGAAAACTGCTCAACCTTTTAAAGCTTTAGTTATGCATCTTAAAGTGGGGATAATAGCTACCTCTCAGTCATGTGAGGATTAAATGAGATAATGTAGGTAAAGCCCATACCTGGTACATAGCAGGTGCTCACCGAGGGGTGGCTATTAGCTTTGCTCTTGTCCCTACTCCATCTGAGATGGGGGAGGCCTCCCTACACCCCCTCCCCAGGCTGCCTCTCTTCCACATGTCTATGGGCTACCTGCAGAGGTTCCCAGGCAGATGACCCCGAGAGTGGGGCGTTATGTTCAGAGCTGTGGACAGAAAGGGAGATGTGAGGAGCGTGGTTTCTGGGCCTCAACTGGGCCCAACCTGGTGGTGATGTGGGCAGGGAGACCTGCTGCCACTTCAGTCTCTGAGACAGTTGCAGGATGGTTAGAGCACGGCCCTGTGGTTACACTGCCCGGGTTAGAAACTTGCTGCTGCCACTTACTTGCTGTGTGCTCCTTGGCAAGTTACTTAATCTCTCTGTTCCCATTTCCTCTTCTGTAGAATAGGAATAATGATAAGTCAGGGTTGTTTGACCATCAGGTAAGTTAATATGATGCATTATTAGAATTGTGCCTGGAACATAGCAAGTTCTCTGTAAGTGATAGTTGTTCTTACCCATAGCCTAGGAAGAAGCCAGAAGAAAAGCTGCTTGCTGATAGGTGCTGTAGATAGAGAATAAAGACAGTGCTTACTCTATACCCACGTCCCCTTCTGGACAACATTCAAGGTATTTGGGACCCCAGACCAAACAGACCTGAACTACCTTTCAAGACCTATAATGGCCTCTTCCCAGGGTCCATCCTCCCAAGGGTGGACTTCACCAATGGCGTTCACACCCCTAGGCTTGAGGGTTGGTCAAAGAATGGCTGTTGAGAGAGGTGTAGGTGGGCATAGATGCAGCTTGAACCTGTGGGCTAGGGAATACATGCCTAAGTACAGGAGATGCCTGGTAGTGTGGGATGGAGCCGTGGGTGTAAAGAGAAAGGGACTGGGCAGGGGGCCTCTGTACCTTTGCTTCAGGCTTTGCAAATTTTAGGGGAGGGACCACATAAAGATACCAGTTGGGCATCCAACTCTAGGCTACCCACCCTCCACCAGCATTCTTGGCTGATTATAGTCCTGATACCAATGCAAGACAAAGGCGCTGATAAGATCCTTCCTGGTTAACTAGTATGGACGGACAAGGACCAGGCCCGCACACCAGCCACCTTGCACTCGTTCATTGGCAGTTCTGGCTGGTGAGGACTCCAAACCGGGCTCCAGGAACAGAAGTCTCAGGTGTTCAAGGCTGACTCTTCCAGACTGCAAGGCTCGGCTCATCCTCCCAACTTTGCTAGACAGGTACCATAGGGACCTGCCAGTGACCCTGGGCTCTGAAACTCAAATTTCCAGATCTCCAAAGGCAGCCTGTTACTTTGGCTTTTGGAATTGCAAGAAGCAGAGCCTCAGTCAGGGTTCCTCAAATAGTGGAGGGTTTGTGGTAAGGATCACATGGGGATAAGAAACTGAGAACCCCAGCCACGAAGCCAGGCCTCCCAGCTGCTCTGGAGAAGCTAAACAAACAGGCTCTGGACGGAGCAGGCCCTGGGTGAGCCAGGCCTTGGGGAGGCTGAGGCTAGAAGGCCTTCTGTCCCCCGGTTTCCAAGACTCAAGCAGTAGTATCAGGGCAGAATCATCAATGTCTCTGCGTTTGTAGCCTTGCAGGTCTGTTCACATCTCTTCCTGCTGCCTCCTGGCTCTCCTGCTCTGCACTCTGTTCAGTGGTCTAGCTCAGGGCTTCTGCTTGCTCAGAAGTGTGGCCCACCCACGGCTCACTGTGCTCCCTAGCCCAGCCTCTCCACCTCATGACCCTTCAGCTTCTGTGTTCACTGCTCACTGCCCATTCTTTCCATATGGCTCCACGACATTCATCTTTGGGGGGAAATTATCATGAGCCACTGACCAGTCTGTAGACTGACCACGGGGTTGGATGCCTGTCCTTCAACTATAGCCAGTTGAGGGGATGTTCCACAGGGCAGAACATGCCTCCTTTGGGGCTGTGGGGAGCAGATGCAGGAGGTGTGGGGAGGACAGGTCCTGAGACAAGGACAACAGGTATAGCAGATCCATCTAGAACAACAAGGAAGAGAGTCTGGGGGCCAAGGACGCTTCCCAGGGCTCACCCGCTTGCTTCCCTGTTTTTCTCTCTCCTGCGCAGTCCCCTGGTCTATCTGTGGAGTCTCCGAGGCGTCTGCACAGAAGCAGGGGCAGCGATTGGAAGCCATCTGAGGAGCACTGGTGAGCCACACCAGGTCTGAATCTCTGAGCCTGTCTCCCGTCTCCTCCTAAGACTGGGAGGGTATTCCTTCTCCTCTGAATATAAGCCACTGAGTTCACTTAATTTCTTTTTTAAAGAACAAAATCAACAATGCTCTAGTAAATATTTAATGAGCAGCTTCTAGAGTAAAGTCTGTCTACTCAGCACTTGAATTCCATCTGAAGCCAGGAGAGAATCAGAGTATGTGACTATTTATCACAATTACGTTTTGCCCTTTACTTTCACATACATCAACTAATTTATCTTATTAACACTATAGTAGAGTCAGTAGGGAAGATATCACCATAATACTCATTTTGTGGATGAAGAAACTGAAGTTCAGAGTGGCCCAGTGGGCTGCCCAAGGCCCCATAGGGAACAGGAGGGGACTAGAGCTTGGGTTGCAGCTCCTCCCTCATGGAGCCCTATAACATCCTTTGTCCTACGGGATTGAAGTCACTTCATGGCTGGGACCTTTTCCAGTGTTGATTGTACAATTGCACATGGTTTTCACTGACATTTCTGTTTTGGACCCCAGATCTCCAAGGGGCATCATCTCTTCTTGACAGAGGATATGATGCCTGAGGTGTCTTTTCCTGGTGTTGATTTCCCAGGGGGGCCACAAGTTCTTCCCAGTACCCAGGAAATGACCTTACTTCTTGTGCATGTGCTCCTCAGCCCAGATCTTCCCTGTCCATTGTCCTGGACTCAGGCTCTACCACTCTGAGTCCCCAAGGAATTGCCAACATTCCTCTAATCAGAAGACAATCCTCACATTCAGGCCCCTGCCTCCCAGGAGCCCAGTTCCTAAACTGCAAGGCTACTGAGCTGGCCTGGCCGACACTTCCAAACAGCAAGTGGGGCAGGATTCTACCTGAGTTTTACACCAGGGATCGAGGCTGGAGCCCCAGACCCCACAGTAGTCAGTTGCATCATGGAATTTCCTCACCTCCTGAATTGAAAGGAAAAACTTGTGGATCAAGAACCAAACAGAATCTGAGTCAGGTTCTAAGAGAAGAAACAGGAAAGGCAGAGTCTACAGGAAATGTTTCTTGAATTGTTTTATAGGATCAGGAAGAGAATATAAAGGAGGAAGTTGTAGTTCAGCCTGCCTTGGGATGGGGGGAGGTGGGTGGAGAAGTTCCCCATTAATCAGAATCTGGTGGGAAGCCAGGAAAGCTGTGGTTCTAGCTGGTTGCTGCCCTAAGAGTGACTGGGAAGAGACAGCCATGCGGAAAATATGTGAGGGGTGTGTGTGTGTGTGTGTGTGTGTGTGTGTGTATGTATGTGTGTGTGTGTTTACAAGCAAGTGATTGCTGGTGCCTGCCTTTGCATTTCCAGAGCAATAGTTGACATTCCAGGCATTCAAGTGCTATCAGATTTTCCTTGTAATTCCTTAAGCATCTCCTCCATGGTATTTGTGAGGGTAAATAAGATAGAGGTTGCTGTCTCTCTCCTGTAACTGTTCAAGTTGAAAGTTCTTAGTTGGCAAGAGGTTCTGCTCCATATAGCCATTCAGGGACCCAGGTTCCTCCATCTTGTTTGTCCAGTCTCTTCTAAAGCAGTGATTCCTGAACTTGGCTACATATTGAATCCAATGGCATTCAAGTTTGAGAATCACTGACATAGGGCATTGCTCTTGTGCACATGGTTGAAGCGGAGTTGCAGGTACACAAAGGCCTGAAGATTAGACATGTAGCTTCCACTGACATTCTATTAGTGAAAATTTGGTCATGGCATTTTTACTGAACTCAGGTTCGGCTGTTTGCTGCTCAAAAGCCAATACTAGAGAAATAAGTATTGGTAGGAAAGGAAAGCTTGCTTATTCAGGAGGCTGACAACCTGGGGAGAAGGCAGACTCATGTCCGAAAGCCAATTCCTCACTGCTGATCAGGGGGCGAGAGCTTTTAAAGGGGAGTTTCGGGGGGGTGTATAAGTGGAGGCAGGGAGCTACTTGCACAGCAGCACAGTCAACTCTGACAGTCGTCTTGAAATTGGTCATGTGGTGGTCTGATCAGCGTCATCTTGTTTTAAGTACAGTTAGTCTTCATTTCCAGAGTCAGTTCCCATTTCCTTGAGTCCAGTTCTCAACATTGTAGCAGCTTATGTTATGGCTACAGTCTGGTCATTATTTAGTTAACTTCTTCCACCTGTTGGGGGTTTCAGTATCTACAAAACAGCTCAAAGGATATGGCTCAGAATATAGCTTTTGAGGAAGCACTAAAGGTCCTTGACTTTACTTCATGGCTAAACTATTATTATTTTGTCTTAATTGTTTTCCTTTGTTTCTGAATTTTCTCATTTCTCTGATTAAATTTATTATTTGATTAAAGTTTTTCTACAGACAAGAGACAGGCAGAGGACATGGTGGGGTCTGTCCCAGGAAGGTTCTACAGGGTCCTGCTCAGTTATAGCATATAAACCCCTAATTTTAATGCTGGGTGAAAAGTGCTATGATCCTACTAGAAACCCAAAGGAGGGGCATCTAAGTCAGCTATGGGAAATCAGAGAAGCCTTCTTGGAGGTCATGACCCTTAGTAGCTACGTATAACTTTGGGTTAGCTTGCTTCGTTTGTTTAATTTCTAACCTCAGTCTCTTCATCTCAAAAATGAAGTTAATAACTGAAATTATCATAGAGAGATGTTGTGAGGATTATGTAAGATAAGTCTTCAAAGTACTTAGTACAGTGCCTACCCCTAGCTAGCACCAAATAAGTATAAACTGCTCTGTTGCTGTTATTTTCTGGGGTAGGCAAGGACTGTGAAATTGGAATCCTTTATGGAGCTGAGACATCACCAGGTCTGGGGCTGGATTTTAGCTTCTTCCCTTTGGTTAGTTACTGAATACGATATAAGCTGCCTGATACAGCTGTCCAGCAAAAGCTGTTGCGGGGCGGAAGGGTGTGTGTGTGTGTGTTGGGGTGCAAGCAGATGTAGGGGTGTAGGGGTAGCAGAACCCAGCCATTTAGGAAGGGAGGGGACACAGAGCACAGTGTTGCCTGCCTGTGCCCAGAATCTGACAGCAGAGACCGTCTCTGCCTGCCTGGCTCCCAGGAGAGCCTGAACCCTCCCAAAGACAGGTGGAGCCGATGGGGGGGAAGGGCGTGCATAACTCACCTTGAGACCCTGCTCCCCTCACGTCTGCCTCTGCTGCAGACAGCAGAAGTCTGCTGGCATTTTCCAGCTCTGGTTTCATTTTCAATAAGACTCAGTGCTCTACTAAATTTTTGTCCTCTCTCTCTCTGTCTTTCTCTCTCTCATTTGCTGCCTCTGTGTTTTCTAGGATAGGCATGTGCAGTTCCACAGAACCGCTGGGTCTGGCAGTACTTTTTTAATTCCCAGCACTTTCTCAGTTCTAGCATATCTCTCCCTTTCTCCATTGAAATGAAAGTTTCAAAAAAAAATCAAGATTGCACATGATCTGAAGAAGAGAAAGGCTCAGGTAAACAGGGGGCAGGGTTCAGGGATCACCTTGCCTTCTGTGAGCTTTAAGGGTAGAAATAGGAACCCTGGGGCAGGGGGCACAGAGCACAGCCACTGCGCTGAGTCACTAGAAATTCCTACTAAAGGGTCTGCAGTTATCAATTCCAGAGGGAGCAACGAAAAGAATGTGGTGCCCCTCAGGTCACACCGTCAGGCCAGTTTGCTGCTCCCCAGGTCCAGAGAGACCTCGTTTGGTATTTTAGTTTTTCGTTTTTGTCCTTAAAGATCTTCAGAGGCAGTGAGAGTCTCCAGCCTCCTCACACCCTGTTCTCGCCTCTGACAGATAAGAAGATGCTTTCTCTCCTCTCTTCTCTCTTCTTCCTCCCCAATCAAAGTGCCTCCATGACTGTAATTGTCACGGTGCTTGTACGGCCACAGATGCATTAGAGCTCTCCTCCCAGTCAAAACACCCTCTCCTCAGCTCTCTCCCTCCCTCCAACATCTGCCTATCAGCCCTTTTCCGATAGTTGTCTTCAAAGATTCACAAACCAAAGAAGAAGAAATTTGGGAATGGGGTGAGGAAAGGGAGAATTTATTTCCGTCTGTCACAGCACTCTCCAAACCAAATAGAGAAATATAAATTGTGTTTCCTCTCACCATCTGAGGCCACAGCAGCCAGCTCGGGGAGGAGGGAAGGCAAAGGAGAAGAAAGGCAGAAGGGGGGGAGGCCAGGCTGGGTGAGGGGTCCCTGCTGTGGGCTTCTCATCTGCACAGGATTGGAACAATCCTCCAGATTCTCCAGCTAAAGGATCACCTCTCCCTTGTCAAGTGACCCTTTCTAGAAATTTCTGTTCAGAGGGGATGGAGTTGTATATAAAGGGGTGGGGGCTTCCCTGGTGGTGCAGTGGTTGAGAATCTGCCTGCCAATGCAGGAGACACGGGTTCGAGCCCTGGTCTGGGAAGATCCCACATGCCGCGGAGCAACTAGGCCCGTGAGCCACAACTACTGAGCCTGCGCGTCTGGAGCTTGTGCTCCGCAACAAGAGAGGCCGCGATAGTGAGAGGCCCACGCACCACGATGAAGAGTGGCCCCCGCTCGCCACAACTAGGGAAAGCCCTTGCACAGAAACGAAGACCCAACACAGCCAAAAATAAATAAATAAATAAAAAATAAAAATAAAGGAATTACTTAAAAAAAAAAAAAAAAGAGGTGGGCAAGAAAGCCACAGCACCTGCCATTGTGGAGGGTAGAGTCTGATGGAGAAGGCAGCACATAAAGTAGTGTGTGACCGTGGCCGTAAATGGGAAGTGCCCGGTGCCAGAGCGTCACGGGCTGATGGGGCCTAAACCAGGGAAAGGGTCAGAGGTGTTTCCCCAAAGGGAGTGACAATCGAGCTGAGGCTTGAGGATGAAGCCAGGAGAAGGCAGCCAGGCAGAAGTGCATGTTTGAGAAGCCCCCCAAATATATGGGAAGATGGTTGGCAGACTGGAGGTGGGTGAACAGGTGTGAGTATCACAGCAACTAGGCAGGAGATGATGGCGGCCTGGAGCAGGTGAATGGCCATGGGATCAAGAGAAGAGAGAAAGGTATGAGGCCCTTGGGAAGTTGAACTAATAGGGCTCAGGGAGTGATGGGATGTAAGGGGTGAGAGAGGGAGGCCGGATTTATGGCTTGGAACACCATGTAGAGGGAAGTGTCATTCTTTGAGTCAAGGATCACAGTGTGGGCACAGGTTTGGGCATGGGGACAGCTTTGGTCCCATTAAGACTGAGCTGCCTGTGGCCAGCTTGATGGAGTTAGTCAGCAGGCAATCAGATGACTAAAAACCAAGACCTCTGGGTTGTTTCAGGTGGCAGACACCGAGTCAGTTCATGTGTACCTGGGAATTTGTAATCCTGGTCAGGATCTCTCTACCCTGCCATCCCAAGTCAGGGTTGGGTGTCTCTCCTGGAGCCCCTATTCCTTCCTCCCTCTGCTGCCATAGACCACCTCTCAGGTGGCCAGGAGGCTGGAAGTTTGGGTTTCATGGTCTGTTTCTCTTCTAGATTGTAAGCTCCATGCAGGCAAGAACCCTGTCTGTCTTGTTGGCTGCATTACCAGCACCTGTCATATAAAGTTCTCACTAATGAGTTTCTGAATGAATGAATGTGTGAATGAATGAATGAATGATCTTGTCAATGGGGTGTACATCTGAGAGGTGCAGAAATTACGTTGAAGCTACCAGAGTCCTATCTCTCACCTGCGCTTCTTCAAGAGTTCCCTAACCAGTCTCTGCATCTCCACTCTTGCCCATCTTTAATCTGTTCTCCACTCAGGAAAGAGATTTTTTTAAATGGTAAGTGGGATCATGTGACTCCCCTATTCATCACTCTTCAAGGCTTTTCACAGCCCCGAGAATGAAAACAGAAGTTCTGAACAAAGCACATCAGTTCTGTGCACTCTGGTCCCCAGCCACCTCTCCAATCTTAGGCGGTGCTGCCCCTCCCTCGCTCACTCTGCACCCACCGCTCGGGCATCCCTCTGTCTCTGAGCATTTGCACACTGTTCTCTCTGCCTGCAAAACATCTTCCCTTTCCCTTTGCTAGGTTCATCTTTCAGGTCTTTGCTGGTCCCACATTCTAAATTAGACACCATCCCCTTTGTTCTCTCTCCTAGTACTCCGTTCTTTCCTTCGTGAGCCATCAGAGGGGTGAAATGCATTTGTTTACTTGTTTGATGTCTGGCCCTCTCCTGCACTGCGAGCTCCTTGTCTACCTGACACCTATTACAGTGTCTGGCACATACCCAGCTTTCACCAAATCTTTGATGAACGGATACTGAACGTGTCGGTTTGGGTGTAGCAGGGGCTAGGGGCCAAGTCAGCCGTATTGTGCTAGGGAAATAGAGGCCTTACCAGCTCAGGTCCATGAAGGAGGTGGAGGCCTTTCAGGTAGGCAGTCATGTTAGTGCACCTCAACATTTAGGGAGTGCCTGCTATACGCCACAGGCTGCACTGGACAGTGGCGACTCAACCATGCATGAAAAACACAAGCTCCCTGACCCTTTGAGGCTGACATTCTAATATCTAGAGGAGGGACACTGGTAATAAACCAGCAGACAAACAAAACTGTTAAGGGCTTGGGTTAACACACAGAAGAAACGGGATGCTGGGCCGAAGAACTTTGGCTCAGGAGTGTCGGGGGCTGAAGGCTTGCTGAGTGAGGCATCTGAGAGCCTGGGCTGAAGACGCCTTGGGGGGCAGCTGAGTCCCCCTCCTGCTCTTGGTCCCCTCAGCCTGGCTCTGACAAGCCCCGTTCACAGAGCAGATTGTAGACAGAAGTGGAGCAGCCACTGACGTCAGCCAGTGGTTTCCAGAGTCTGCGGGCTTCTCCCTTCCCTGATTTGTCTGGGGGTAGAAGATGCTGGGGCCGGGGATACATTGTGAGAAAAGGTGACAGGTCCACACCTCAATCTCTTCACCGTTTCCTCGCTTTTCACCCCTTTGGCAACATATTAAGAATTGATATATTCAGGTGCCCACAAGGGCAAAAAAGTTCTTCAAATCAGAGGCAGGTATTTTGTGAATTTTGACAGAAGAACCCAAACTGACAGATGGATGGGCATATCTGCTGGGCAGACTGAAGGGCATCGTGTACTTGCCGTCTCTCCCCTCCTCCCCGGTCACACCAGCTCCCCGCACGCCCCCACCCCCGGGACACCTGCCCTGCAGAGGCTTCTGTGCCACCTCCCTCCATGGAGGTGGGGAAGGAGAGAAGCCCAGGGAGGCAGGAAGGTGCGAGAAGAAAGAGGCAGCAGCTGGCTGGCAGCAGCAGGCGGCCACCCCATCGGCCACCACTGACAGCTCTGTGGAGGGCGGCGCAGTGCAGCGGCGATTGCTGGGTCAGGTCTCAAGGTGGTGAGCCCCTCGGGACCTCTTTCTTTCCTGGAAAACAGGGGTGAGGATGCCAATAGCAAATGTCCACTGAGTCGTTTCCAGGGCTGGTGCCACGCTAAGGACTTTACCTAAGTCATCGCACTGGGTCCTCATGGCAGCCCCGGGAGATGGGTCCAGCCCTCCCTATACACTCTGAGGGGCCGGCTTTCACGGAGTTGAAGGCATGTGTCCAGGGTCACCCGGTCAGCAGGCAGAAGAGCCAGGATTGGAACCCAGGCAGTGCGGCTCCAGAGCTGCACGCAACGTGGATGCCTCCCTTAGCGGGGGGTTGGGAATTGAAACGAGACATTGCAAGTAAAGGTCCTGGTGGACAAATGTCACCTCCTTGCGTTGCTTCTGGTCAAAAGTACTTCCCCTCTGCCCTCCAACACTGCTCATGCCGGTTCATCCCTCGGGTTTGGCCACTGCTGGCTCCAGAATAGGGGTTCTCAACCATTTGACTCATGGGCTCCCTAAAAGAAATGAGAAAAACCAAGCACTGCCTTGCATATTTTCAAGCTGACAGCTAATATTTTTTAAATCCTAAGTTTAAATAGTTTCATAAGATGTAACTCTCAGGTTATTATAAATATTGCCATTTTATAATGAAATCGCTACAGAGCTCTTTCAAACGTGTCAAAAGGGAACTAAATACCATGGCAAGTTGATACTTAACCCTCATCTTCTTAAAAAACACAGCAGCAGCAACAACAAAAAACTCTTCCTTAACAGACAGGAATTTTACTTTATTCCTTTTTCTCCTCGAATTCCATTTTACTTCCCCACAGAATTTTACTGTAATAGTATATGTTCTTAGGCTATAAAGACTCTAGCTGATCATCCTATCATACATACATTAAAATTAATTTTAAAAATTCCTGTGACCATAAGGCTCTAAATGATAAAGTATTTTTCTTCTCTTTAAAATATTATTAAAATAATTAGTATTATATAATCAATTAAAACAACATACACATAGAACATTTTAGTGAAAATATTAAATATACAAAGCAAAATATTTTGGAAAATTATCTCTCAATGAGAGACGTGGGTCTCCTTTGTACAATTAATTTGTGTCCATGGATGAATGTTGACTATTGTTACAGCATTAATAACAGAAGCAGAGAAGGAGTTGACTGACAAGTAGATGGGGGCTTACCATAGCATATTTATTAATGATTACTGTTAAGAGCATTCTTTACCATAGGATCCACAATATATTTTCATTAAATTAATCTACATCTCATAAGCTCATGGTAGGAATGAATAATTGAGCAGAGAAGTGGATGATGATGAGAAGGAGATGGTGTCCAAGTGATGAATGAGTATGGCTACACCTCTAATAAATGCTCCTATGACTTAAAAGTGCAATATTGAGCAGTCAGATGGAAGTGGGGACTTCTTACCTTCTCCTTACAACCATACAAAATGTGTAACAGACGTGAGTGAGCTGTGGGTGAATAAGTGTCGCTCACCAAGTCCTTTCTTGTGATTGAGAATGGCGAACATGCAGGCTGGATGCCTCATTAGGAGACTGAAACTTCCCAGCTAGCTTTTCATAAATCTTCAGCATTCTAGTTCTAAGCTATGAATTTGTTACCTGGATGAAATAAAGCTGCCTTCGTATTTCCTACTGATGCTCTCATGGCTCTTTGCTTGTGAGCTTATCCCTTGTGAGTTGGAGATGGAAGAGGTGAGGTTTTTAAATTAAAACTCCTCATTCCCATCAGCGCATGAATTCAGAACTTCCCAACATGCTGTACCTTATCCTTAACAGAAATATGTCTAAGGCAAGGAAGGATGGGAGCACCCGGAAAGTTTATGGTGCCTTGAATTTAAGGAGGTTTCATGGACACCAGTTGGGGCAGATTCTTGGAGTAGCTTTTCAATCTCCATTCCACACTCCTATGTAGAGAGGGTGGAAAGCTAACAACTGCATTTTTGATGCTCCCTTGCATGTAGGATTGGGCGTGTAGTTAATTTCTGCCATTTGATATGCTTGTGTGGAACTTGGAAGGTGGAAGTGAGATGATAGTATCCTTCCTGAGGCTTCTGATGGTCTCCCTTGGTCAGGAAGGTTGAAATTTGCCTTCAGCACGTTCCGGTGTTTATTCTCCTGTTGCTTTCTGTGTGTCAAGCAACAGTCAAGGCATTGGCAACTTCTTGACCTCACTCTCTAATCCCAGATCACAGCTTTGGGGGCCTATGTGCAGTTTCCTGGTGTGCAAAGGCTGCTCAGGCAGTGATGGTGGCTCTTGTCCCAGACGAGCAATAAGCCAGTGGTGTCTCGGAGGAGCTCCCTATAGACTAGTCCTCTGCTCTTCTAGAAATCATTCCAAGGGATCCAGCCAAGAATCTGCACTTGCAGCCTTCCTAGTGATTTTGTAAGTATCAATAACTAGCTCCTTGCTCTAAATTCCTTCTTGCTTAGAAAGGTTTCAGTTTTCTGCACTAATCCCTGACTGGTATATTGATATTTTGAATTGTCTCTTTACTTGATGCTCTGGAGGTAGTTTACCTTTGCACAAATCATGCATTAGAGTAAGATTTAGAACCAACAAGAAGGCTGCTTTTCTTTTGTAAAATGGGAGAAAGCTGATTGTGAAAGGGGAAGTGGGAAGGTAGAAACAGCATGACATCTCAACAGGAAGCTTGTTCCTCAGCAGAGCAGTTTTAGGAAAGAGTGTGTTGGGTGACGCAGAGGTGGAAGTTGATTCCCTTCAGTGTACCCATGCTCACGATCCCTTTGAAATATCTTCATGCACGTCTAGATGTACCCTAGTTAGGAGACTTGACGCTCTTTTAAAAAAAACTGTAGAAATTCTTACAGGAAAACTAAGACACTCAGCTGTCAGTCATTAACCCCCCGGGGTGCTTTGGTGGGTTAATGCAGTTTCTGAGGAACCAATGGCTGTGATTTTGATTTGGGGGTTGGACGAGGACAGGGAACAAAGGTAGAGTTTGACTGTGCAGACAGAGCATCGAGCAACCAGAGGGTGATGAGGGGGAGGGAGTCTCTTCAGCTTTTATCAGAATTGCACTTGACTGATTAATTAATTAACTGCGATGTTAAGCGTCCATCTAGTGCCTAGGACAGAGTAAGTAGTGCTCAAACAATATTTGTCCAAAGAATGAATGAATGGTTCTCAAGATTGGGAGAGGCACTTAGTGGTGTGAGGCTGGTGCTACCAATTTCCAAACAACCTTTAGAAGACATTTAATGAGAGACAGCCTAGTGTGGTAGAAATGCTGGCTTTGGAACCCCAAGATCCGGGTCCAGGCTGGCTGTGCAGCCCTGGGGAATTGCTTCACTTTTTTCTTTCAACAGAGAAAAAGGAGATTACAAAGGCATCTGAATCATGGGATTGTGATGAAGAGTAAATAAAACAATGTAGGTGGAAGAAATACTTAGGCTGGGAGGCACAGTATATATAACATAATCTGGTTCAGAAAGGTGTGTCTTATTGTGTATGTTTTGTTTTTAAAATATATATGTTATTCAAAGTTAGTAGAAGATGTTGATGTAGAGCTGTTTAAACAGTGTTATTTTTATAGAAAGCAAAATTTAGCAGAAAAAAAGCAATTTTTTGTCTCCACTGAACAGAAAAATAATACAATTTGGCTGAAGTGAGAGCAAGTAGGATCGAGGTACAGCAAAAAAAAAAAAAAAAAAAAATTCTTGACATAAATGTTATAAAGCCTGGGGCAGGTGACAAAGAAGCCTGCTGGCTTCTTCCCTAATGGCCAGGAGTCCTGCCAGGGTGCAGAGAATGAACCAGAAGACTCCTCAGTGGTCCTTTTACCCTCAGCCTTCTTGCAAAGAAAGTTTGACTATTTCCGCTGCCAGTGGCAGGGGCTACTTCCTTGGTCCCAGCTTCTCACTTTCATCATCCACCTTCTACCACATCGCACTTACTCGCTGTCCAACAATCAGGGTAATTAAACCATTTAATGTTCAACGCAGGGCAGATAGCAGAGCTCTTGGTTCTCTGTGGAGACATCTACAAATGGTTGATGGCTTTCGAAGTTTATGAAAGTCATTATTTGGGTCACTTCCCCTGTTTGAGCCAAGGAGTGGCCTATTCTCTGTCTGGCCAGCTTTTAGGGAGCAGAGGCAGCGTGGCAGACCCTAAAGTCCGTGTATTTCCTGGACCACCAGTGAAAGACAGACAGACAGTGAAAGACAGACAGACAGACAGGTAGGCAGATAGGCAGGCATGCAGGCACCTGCCATTTCAGCGTATTTGCATCTTCAAAAAACAACTGAGAGTAATGTTAAAATTAGATCATACTAAAGGCAGTTGGAGTTGAAGAAATTAGTTGAATGCTTCCTCAATAATTGTCGGTGAGGATGTGAAGGGTGTGCTGTACCTGAGAGCAGCTGATAATAAACAACTCAGGAAGCCGAAAATAAACACCCAGCTCTCCTTTTTCTTCTGTCTCTCAGAGCCTCCTTCTCATGTCTGTCTGTCTTTTTCTTTTTTATTTGTTTTTTTTTTGGACAGAAGCAAAGGTGACCACCGATGTCCACTAACCTATGCCATAAGGGTTTCTTTGGCCAGGACAGATCCCATGATATTTAATGATTGTCCAGGCTCTGAACTCAGCCCAGGGGAGGAGCCAGATGCAGACTTCATCCCTTGGGTATAGAGTAGGGGTGGTAGGATCTGCACATAAATAACAATAAGTCAAGATAGAAAGTGACTGAAGGGGCAAAAGCAAAGTGCTATGGGAGCACAGAGGAGAAAGCAATCAGAGGAACTTCCTACTGGAGGTGTTCTCTGAACTGGACCTGGAAAGGTGGGGATGGTTTGGACATCATGGTTTTGAGCAGAACACAGGGCGAGCCAATAGGTGGCTTGATTTGGATGGATCCAAGTTTGCATAAAGTGGAAATAAGGCTAGAACAAAAGAGAAAAACTAAGGCATGAGGGGCCTGGAATGCTGGGCTAGGTCATGATAAGGAATCTGTTGATAAGCAGGGGGGCGGGGGCAGGTGCTGGTGAAACATTCTGAGCATGAGTGACACATTTGGAACTGGGCTCGGGAAGGATTCTATGGCAGCTGGGTATAGGATGGCCAGGGTAGAAGAGAAAAGAAACGAGAAGAATGGGATGATGACAGCTTGGAATGGAGATGGGGCAGAGGGGCTGGAGACAGTCTTGGCTACTACCTGAATGTTAGGCTACCTACCAGCAGCCAGATTCCCAACTGCCCACAGAATAAAATGTCCACCTCTTGGCCAGTTCTGCAAGCCCACGATCATCTCCAACCTACTTTCCAGTTTTTCCTTCTGTGTTTATGCTTCAGTAACATAGTTCCCTTAACACTTCCATCCAACACTTTGGATCCAGCATGCATTTTCTCACCTCCATGCTCTAGAGCTAACTGAGTTTCCAACCCTCTGTCCCGCCCCAGTCTCTATTGCCAATATCACAACCTCCTTATGATTCCATCTCTCAGCACTAAAACAGGTGTGTAGAGACACTGACAACTCCAGGGGATGAGGCCTCAAATGCTGATTCTGGAATTCTCTGGAACATATGCATGTATGTGGCAGGAGATGGGTGGGTTCCAGAGCTCAGCTCACCCCAGCAGGGAGGGAACCAGAAGAGCAGTGCTTGTGTTTGTTTTGCCTACTCTCTGTTCCTCCGTCCCATCCCAAGTAGATGGTTCTTCATGCTGTGCTGACAGGAACCACTGCTCATCTCTGTTGGGTTTCAGCAGATGAGAAAGTGACAGGAAGATCATACCACTTTCTCCAAAAAGACCACCCAGGGGGGATGTTGAGCAAGAGTGATTGCTTTGGTTAGACTGTGGTGTGTTATTTAGGGAGAAGATGGAGGAGCCAGGAGAATGGAGGCAAAGAGAAAGTGAAGGGGGAGATGGCAGGAAAGAGAGCAGACCCTCCCCCTCCCCATGTGGGTTCTAGACTGGGGTCCACTCGCCCATGTCTGAACAGGAGGCAGGGACCAGTCAACCTGCAGCCCCCAAGAGATCTTGGGGAAACAGGAGTGCATGGCTGCCTTCCACAATGCAAGGATTGTTCTGAAGGCCCCGATGGAGGGAAATCTATATGGAACGGGCTCCCCTGAAAGGGTTAATGTATTGCTTTGGGAGGGGTGTCAGGGGGGCTCCAGCTTAAGTTAGGAGAAATCAACTGCACTGAGAGGAGGCTGGCCTGGGGGGCAAAGTCTGGGGAGCACCTACTCTCCACTGCCGGGAAAGAGAGCGCCTAGCGCAAAGCAGCATCTGCAGAGCAGAGCAGCGTGGTGGGGAGGAGGGAAGCAAGTCCTCCTAGAAGCACTGGCTAAATGATAAAGGGTACAATGGAGCCTCTTCTCCAGCCACCAGAGTCTGCTGGAAACTGTTCCAGTCAGGATTTAGCTGAGAGAGAGAGAGACAGACAGACAGACAGACAGAGAGACAGAGACAGAGAGGAAGAAAAAATACGCTAATGAAAGCAAGACTTAAGAAGATAAGGGGCAGGTGGGCATCAGGGCACACTCTCTGAGCAGCCCCAGATTAGGGGTTTTATTAGGGTCATTCCTTCCCCTCCCAACCCGTACTTTGGGAAATTCGGTCTGGTGAGGAGATGGCTGATCTAGAAATCTTGTTCAGAGGAGAGCAGGGAGAGAGCCCTGCCCCACTGTGGGTCTAAACCAGAGGCTGTGGCTTAAGCTGCCAGGGGAGACACTTAGGTTCAAGTGAAAGAAAAGAAAATCACTCCACAGAGATAATCTGAGATGCTGCGAGGGGTGAGAGAGAGGCCCTGGGAGCATTTCTATGGAGCCTTTTCAGATCCCCTGGACATGCTTGGCTGTAAGGACTGGCTGGAGGCTGGCAGAGAGCAGACCAGTGGCCTCTTGCTGCAAGAGTGAGGTTTCTTCTTCTGTCTCCTCTAGGTTCTTAAATCTTCTTCATGACAACATCGGCCCCTGAAGTCTGAGAGGTAACAATGTCATTTGTAAAGGGGAGTCTTTGTTTCCACAGACCTGGTCCTGGGGAACGGTGATGACAGAGGACAGCAAAGGCCTGGAAGGGACTGAGGTTAAACTGATGGCCCAGGGAGGGCATGGACCACACTTCAAAGAAAAGATCTGGGGTGAGAGAAATGGAGCAAGTAAAGCAGGAGAGCCAGCACAGGGTGGAGATTTGGGGGGAAAAGGCTGGAAAAGAGGAATGAGAGAAGCTGCCATATAGAAAAATGGAAAAGCATTTTTTCTTCAAGACACGTTAGTACCATCTGCCATAAAACTGCACTAATAAATACTTATCTGTGATGGCTACAAATGTGAGTGGTACCCCCCTCAAGTTGTGCAGTGCACAACCTGCATAACAGTATACTGCAACTCTGCTGCTGGATATGGTAAGCCCATGGAGAGACAGATGAGTAAACAGGAATTTTAGAATGCTTTCCTCTGTGGGATGTGATATATGTTCCCCTTTGCCATCTCTTCAAGAAACTTAAGGGGAAAAAAAAAATTACACTGCTTTTTCACAGCTTTTGGAGTTAGATTTGTTTTTCTTTTTAATGTGGCACTGTAGGAATCCAGGCCTGAAGGCTGAAGCAGTATGGCTCAGATATAGTTGGATGACACTCGTTTGCCCACACAGATAACAGGATGTGCATTCCAGAAATGCTGACAATGTGGCCTCAGTGTCACAGTAATCAGTCTCTGAAGTCCAAGTTCCCTCTTCTGTCAGGAAGGCCACCGGACAAGGCTTTTGGGTTTGGCCTGAGGAATCTCTTATGCACATGTCTGAAACAAAATCACAGAGAATGGAAGTCATAGTGAGCCGCGGTTCTGAGGCCAGCTGGGAGAGCTGGTCCCAAACCAGGCTGTCGATACAAAGGTAGAGAATCTGAACTCTGGAGCCAAATAGTGTGGGAGGGTCTGGAAAGTAGAAAAGCTGCAAATCAGGTGCACAGGAGGGGCTGGAAGGATGCTGGAGTGTCCGCTGATGCCTGCAGTGATCTCCTGAGCATTCCAGCATGCACACGGGTGGGTTGGGTTCATTTAAAGAGGCTTTTCAGGGATGAACATGCAGAGAAGAGCAGCAGGGCTGTGCGTGGCCCCCTCACTCCTACCGAGGTCTGTCTTGCTGCCACAGAACTCCTGGAGGTTTGCCTGGGGGGCAGGCTGGCTTGAAACGCTTTGGGAGCAGATGTAACGGGGAGAGGCAGCAGTGCTCAAAATTGGTTGAGAGCATCAGCCTGCTGGAAGCTGGCCCGGGTCACAGTCCCTGAGGCTCTGCGACCTTTCACCTTTGGCTCCCAATTCCCCTTCATGAGGTGAGGGAGAGGCAGGCGCTAGAGAAGGGGTCAGAACTATGAATCTCACCAGCTGGCTAAGCAGGATTATTGTCGGGTAATAAATCCAGAGTCAGGCATGTTTACGAGGCTCTCGGAAGCTGCATGAACAATATCATTTAGAAAACATTTATGCTCACAAGGTGAAGGCAATCCCTCCCTCTTTATTTACGAGGCATGCTGGGTAATTAAGTGAGGGCTGGGAAGGAGGAGGTTGGGAGAAGATCACCCCTAAATAATCCTGCCTGGTGAAGCCACCATCTGGGTTGTTGTACAGGAGAGATGGTCCCCATATGGTCAGATAGTTTTTGAGCAGTGCCTGCATCCCGGGGCTGAGGAAGAAATACCCGAGAAACATACATGGGCTCACACAGACGAGATCTGAGCTCCTGGAGGGTAGGGACCATGTCTTATTCCTTAATAGATCCCTGGCACCCAGCACAGTGCCTGGCATATGAGAGCTGCTGAATGTATGTTGTTGAATAAATTCATTCATTCATCAACTTAACGAGTGCTACCACATGCCGGATACTGTGGTCCCTCATACCACTTAGTAACAATGAACAAAACAGACAAAGCCACTGCCTTCATGGAGCTTACAGTCCTGCAGAGGAATCAGGCACTGAAGAAACTATGACTCAAAAGATTGTTTCAATGTGGTTGACTTGCCTTTCCTCAACTACTACAGTTAAGGAAAAAGGAAACAAAATGGAATGAATTAGCATTAATTAGGCATTGTGCCTCGCAAGGCCAAGTTATTATTAATACAAGGAACCTTGACAACTAACTCAAGGTCAGAACAAAGGCAGGCGTTCTTCTAGCATGAAAAGGTTCAAGAGTTCTGTTGACAGGAGGGCTGTGGCTCATGGTGGTTTCAAGTCACTGTATGTTAGGGCAAGTTTTTGGGTAGCGATAGATAACTGGAAAGAAACCCACTAAGCAATAAGTTCTTTCTGCTGGAGTCTTGACTCATCTGCGCACCTATCAAGTTCTGAATAGGCTCAGCTCAGCAGGAAGCTCCTCTGTTGATAACCATTGCACCAGAGGCATTCCCAATTCTGCAGGAATGGAGGCCAACTCCTCCAGCTCACCTGCTCCTGACCCAGGATGTTAATGCTGCCCTGAGGTCACCCCAGAGCCTTGCTGGTCTCAGCGACCCGCATGTCAAAACCTCCAGGCCTGGTTGTCCCAGAGCTTGGCTGCCTCCAGCCTTTGCTGCTGGAGCGCCCCCTGGGGGACGGTATAGGGTCCTAGGAGGACAGGTTGCTGGGCTCAGTGCCAGGTGGAAAGAGATGGCTGGGAATTCAGAGAGTAGCAAGAGGATGATGGGCCATCTCAGCAGGCCAGGGCCAGGGAAGGTGTGTGTTGGGGAGGGATCCAAAATCACTCAGTAGGTATGTCTTCAGAGAAAAGCATTTTATGCCATTAAGTTATACCAAGTTGGGCTTTATGAGTGAAGTAGAGTCTATCTTTAATACTTAAAAAAGACATTTAACCACCAATTTCTGCTAGTGCTTTACTTATGCTATTAAGCTTTCATTTCATGCACAAATGAATTACGCAGAGAATGCCGTAGCTTAGTTGCAGTAGGCAAACAGTGACTGAGCTAGAGCCTTCCTATGACTCGGGTGTTGGTGCACAAAAGGATGTTGGATGCAGCTCTGGCAGATTAACAAATTAGCTCTGCCGCTGTTACCTATAGTGTTGTCCAAGTGTCAGGGAGATTCTAAAACTCCAGGATTGAGAGGTAGAGGAAGGGAGCTGGCAGCTCTCTGAGCTGCCCCCAGCTTCACTGACACCTGAGTAAGCTCCCAGGGGCTGTGTGATTTTCAAAGTCCAGAAGCAGCCGCTATCTGAGAGTCCAGTGTCCCTCTCTCAGAAGCAGCCTCCAACCAAGGGTTCTCAGTTTCACAGTATCTGAGCAGCAGTCCATCAACTCCTAGGTAAGAGGGCAGGTCCCACGAGAACCTCTGATTTCTTTTTTTATTTGTTTGTTTGTTTATAAATTGAAGTATAGTTGACATACAGTATTATACTAGTTTCAGGTGAAAACAACGTAGCGATTCAACATTTATATACATCATGGATTGATCACCATGATAAAAGTCTAGTAACAATCTGTCACCATACAAAGTTGTTGAAATATTATTGACTGTATTCCCAGTGCTGTACATTACACCCCTGTGACTTATTTATTGTATAACTGGAAGTTTGTACCTCTTAATCCCCTTCACCTATTTCCCCTAAACTCTCACCCTTCTCCCCTCTGGTGACCACCAGTTTCAGAACCTCAGATTCCTCAAGGAATGACTTCAAGCTCTGCCCCCCCAGGATCCCGGGGCACATATACACCCTTCTCTGCTCGTAGGGATACTTTCAGAAGCACAGACCCAGACCTCCTTCTTCCCCCGCAACTGACCAGTTGTTGTCCTCAGCTTTCAAGTAAGGTTGTAGGATGGAAGACCTGAACAACCTTTCACCCATCTTATTCAACAATCCCCCTAGATCCTAGTTAATCTTACTAAGTCTGGCTTTAGAGGAAGATAGATAGAGTAAGCAGGAGCTTTATGATCCAATATTAGTAGCTGCAAATATCTCCCCATCTGGGCTCACCACACCACCTGAAATTCTATCATTTGAGAATCAGCACTCTGAGTGAAGGTATGGCATCTCCAGGAAGCCTCTGTTAAATTGCAAAGCACCCCAACCATGGTACCATCTGAACTCTTATTACCCATTAATGTTCCAATCCTTCTCAGCAGCTGGGACTCCCACACACCCTCAGCCCCAGTGAAAACACATCACTCACACGGTTCCTTGACTCACAGCCTCCACTCCACTCTCTGCCTTCACCAGTTTTGCCCTCTGCTTCCCAAAGTGTACCAAACAGTTCTGGCTTCTGATCTCATGATGTCGTCTCCCCGTTTATGGCTTTAGCTCCGTCTCTGATTTATCCTTAGCATTCTTTCTCAAACCACAGCTCAGAATTCGCCTCCAGTGGCTCTAACCTGGGCCAGCCTGGGCAGCCTGGCTGGTTGCTTGGGATCGTGCACCCTTAAACACTTCTCATATCTGCCAGGCCCTTGATGGAGCAGGACAGCCAACACCTTAGCACTGGTGAGTGGGGCTCTGAGGGAAGAATGGAGGCCCTGGAAAAGACATTTCTGAGCAAGAAGCCCTATCAGACAGAGCTTTGGGGGCTGTTTCGGGGGTTTCAGCACTATGTACTGGGTGGGCTGGGCTGGGGGAGGGAGCAGAGGTGGAGAACTCCAAAGGCCGGCCATGCCACACGCTCCATGGTGTTGCACATAGCAGCCCATTTGATTGTAATCCTGGCTTACAGTCTTTGGCTCCCATTTACTAGTGAATCCTAGGACAGAAGGTGACAGTTGGAAGGAACCTTCCTCTTGCAAGTCCAGAGAGACAAAGGGCTTTGACCAAGATCACAAAGCCATTGAGTGGCGAAGCTGGACTCTGCTATCGGTGTCCCTGCTGCTGTCCCTCCTCCCTGTTTGTGCTCTGGCTGCTGGCCTCTTAGTTCAGCATCATTTCCAGGGAGTAATTCATGTGGACGGTAGCCTACAGAGGCGCTGAGGTACAACCATGACTGCAAAGAGGTGAGAGACCTGGGCTGCCTGTGTGGACCACACCCAGGTGGCAGAGGAAACTGGGCTCTGCCAATGCATATGAATCAGTTTATTTACCAGTGGGATGGGGACAGTTTGTGATGAATCAATTCCTTTATTCTCTATGTGATTTCAATCTTGCTCAGAACAGTCCACGAAGCATTTCCAGCTAGGGGACCCCTGGGAATCTGAGTTGGATTATGGGCACTTATCATCTATCTAATAAACATTTTTAGACACCAGGAGTATGCCTGGCTCTGTACTAGGTATTGAGGATCCAACAGTAGATAAGGCAGTCAAGGTACCTGCACTCAAAGACCTTGATGTATGATCATGTATGATGAAGGATTTAGATAAATCATATCATATACAGATCAATGAGTCCTATGAGATGGAGAAGTCCAGAGTGCTATGATAAGGTGAACATACAATTTATTGTCCAAACCAGGATACTTAGGAGAATAAAAGGATGCACTATTAATGATTATGTCAGGACAAAAGATGAAAACTAAGACCATTCTGGGTAAATTAGGAGATCTGGTCACCCTAGTTATGCAGATAAGGAGGAGGAGAAAATAAAAAAACAATAAGGGGAGGCTTCCTAAGAAAGGGTACCTACAAGCTGACTTGAAATAACTTTAGTACAGTGAGGATTCCCAGAATACATTTTGATAAGAAAATTAAGCATGTCTCAGAGATTCAGAATCTAGCCTTATTCACCTTACCCACTGTGACATGCAGCTGCTCTTAATTTATCCAAAGTCATCCCCTCCCCCAAGGCATCCCCCTGCCACAGTCAGATGATCTCTCAGTAAGCTTTACCCACATCCATCCTTCAGGAAGGAAAGCTGTTTCCAGAACTTACCAGGCACAAGTCCCAATTACAAAAGCACCCTGACCCTCCAGAGCGATTTGAATCTCCTCCTTTTATGCAAGACCAGGAGTGGTCAGAACAAAACTTCTTTTCCAAGTATCAGACAATGTCACGTTTTCTACCTGCTCGACAAAAAAGTTTTTACCCTTGGTTGAATCAATACTTTCTTGTAATTTCTTTCTAATGTGAAACTTCTCATCCCTTTTCCTCTCTCCTTTCTCATCTGGTTTTTATGTCCAAGGAATGTCCCAGATGTTTCCCCCGCTGTTGTCTTATTCCTCATCACTCATGTTCTGACCCACTGCCATATGAGCATTCTCCAAAAACTTACTGGCATCCTCCCTCCATGGGACATTGTCCTCCACAGCAAAAAAGAAGAAAACAGAAATACAGGCACCAACAGGCAAAAAGGGTCCCCTTGCTGAAGTGACCCATCTGGTTTCAAACAGAATTATTGATCAGTTAAACTCCTGAGGAGGCATAACTCACCAGGGAGCTGTGGTCATAGCTAAGAGGTAACGAGGAACAGAGATGGGGGTCCTCTCAGATGCCACGCGGGTTCCAGTCTGGTGGGGAAAGCCAGGGGCCAGTGGATGTGAATGGGAGGATAATTACAGCAGGCAAGAGCTCTCATTGTCTTGTGTAAACTCAGCCTGGGCCACAATGCCTCATCCACCCAGACTTCTTTGATCTGGGGAGGCTAGGATATTTCTAAGAGCAATAAGGTAAGAGTCAAAATAAGCAACTTTCACCCATGTAACTGTCTCACCAAACTCAAGAACATTTTAAGTTTGCTATTTATCATTAGTCTTGACCTGACAGTTGTTAGTTAGCTTTATAAGTAAGTGGGGTAAGGTCCCAGAGCATTTCATGGCAAGTTCTTTCACACAACTGAAATTAAAAACCAATAAAGAGTAAAGTTTTGGTGAAGTGGAATTTGCTATAAGGGGTAGCTTTTTAAGTCAGCTGCTGCAGCTGGGGTATGTGTGTGTGTGTGTGTGTGTGTGTGTGTGGTGGGGGAGATGGGAGGGGAGAGAGAGGGAACAGAGGTGGAGAAATTGATTCAAAGAGAGACAAAGAAAACAACCCTAGAAGAAGGGCTTTTGAATAAAGTGGGAAGTCTTTCATACACATCATTAAACTGAGAAGTTACACAGAGCTCTAACCAACACCTTGGGAGATCATAAAAGCCCTCCCACCACCGAAGAAGACATTCTAAGACTTTTCCGAGGCTTTTGCATTTGGGAGCTGTCCTTTCTGGGGTGCCTGTGGTGTAGAGGTCTGGGCACTAACAATTAGGAATGAAAATTGAAGGTGAAAGAGGAAGTAGTATGATTGGTGGATTCTATCTGGCCAAAGCAGTTATATATATTCAATACTGAGCAGCTGCAGGCAGACACTGAGAAATCTCCATAATCTGGCATCATCTCCAGTGCTCAAAAGAGGCCTTTCTGGTGGATGCCAGACTGAGGTACAGAGGAGATGATGGGGTGACAGACTCAGAATCAGGTGACAAGGAAGAGGCTCTAGGTCAGGCCAGGTCAGGGAGAGTCCCTGCCTCTTCTTCTCCACCCCCGCCCTCCACCCCAGCTCCCAGAACCACCATCCTTAGAAAGAGAGATGAGTAGTTAACACCAGCCCTACAGGGTCATCATATCTGAATATTCTCTGTAATTGGCTGTATTAAAGCTTTGTGTCTGTGTACAGTTTATTTCCAAATGTGAGGGTTCAGTTCTTCTCAACAAATCCCTTTGAGAGTCCTAATAAAATACCATTTATAATTTATAAGAAAAAGTACCCCAATGAAATAAACCAGGTTTTTGTGCCACTTGCAGGTAGTGTCCAAACAGTAATTACTCCCATGGGAAAGCCCAGCCCCTTACAAATACACCTAACACATTTACAGCAAATGCAATTTACCTTTGGTTCTGTGTCAAAAGCTCTGACACTTGTAAGATGAGGATGGCATAACACCCACGGGCAGAGGGCCCTTGTCAGCAGGAGCCCCCAGGCCGGGTGTCCCCAGCTGGCATGGAGATCGGCTGCTGGTCCCTAAGCCAACATCTGTGTCGAACTTTGGGGTCAAACGGGGTGATTGTGGCCTGAAATATGAAGGATTTAAACAATTCAGACCATCATTCCTGGTTTATTACTCAGACTAGTGTTTTCTGTGGAAGGGTTGATGGCTTTGGTTTATGAGAACCAATTAACACATGACAGATTCCTGGAGCCTTGAAAACTCATTCTCTTGTCTTTTCCCCTAGAGTTCATCCATCCCTTTCTCTCTCTCAATCACTCCCCCCCCCACCTCTACACCCCCACAACACAAATATTCTTTCTCTTGCTGTAACAATTGGACCATTATGGATTAGAAAACTGGTGTGTTCAAAGTAAACACAAGCAGAAGTGGGGGAAGATTTCTAAAGGGCGGGGGTCCTCAGACTACCTCAGTCATCTGTAGCATGCAGAGCTGAAAGAACCCCCATAAACCATCTAACTGGGCAGTTTCCTTTTACAGGTGAGGAAGCTGAGACCCAAAGATGAAAGTTAGTGACACAGGGAGTCTCTGACTTCCTAACACTCCCTGTTAAAGAAGTTGGTCTCACCCACAGCCTACTTACATCCCTCCATCTCTAGCTTAAAGCCATAGTAGGGATGTTGTTCCACGTACCCATCCTCTGCACATGCCCGAAGAAGACCACCAGGCCCACCTACTTTACTCATTTTAAGTCATGGTTTTCTCTAAAGGACAGGAGAAAGAGCAAGAACAGCCATAGATGGGATGGTTAACTTCCAAGTTTCCTCCCTAGTGATCATCTGGCCCTTCGCATTACTGAGATCTAGAGTGGTGACATGATTTGAATGGAATCTCACAGCTGCCTAGAGAAAGCCAGGTGGGAATCAGGTCTCCTCATTCTTGAGCCCTTGAACTTTCTGCCCTGGGTGTTCCTGCTCCACTGTCTGCTGGAACCTCAGCTCCAGCCTAAACTCCATTTTAGCCTCACAGCCGTGAAACCAGAGCTCCTGGCTTCCTTCCACACTGGACGATGAGGGGAAGGAAAGGGGAATGGAGAAGTATGTGAACAGGGAGTCCCGGAGGGCCACGCACCGAGCCCCAACCCCAAATCTCTCTCCTTCTGCTTAACACAAGCCCCAGACAGCAGAGGAAAGCCATAGTGAGGTCACTGCATTCCTGGTGGATAAACAGCATCTTTGTCCACTCCTGCCAGGCCTCTGGCTCCGGGTTGACTCAGGCTGGCAGGCTCCATCTGAACATTCTCTCCCTGCCGAAAAATGTGCTTTCTTGGAACTTCAGGACACACACAGCCATGGAAAAAGTAAGTAAGTACAGACCCACAGAGGGGTTGCACACACACACACACACACACACACACTCAAGTACACCTCACCCCTAGGAGCAAACACTAAAGAATAAACATAGCTGACATATAGCCCAGCTTCATCTCTAGAAGCAGATACCAAAAGTGCTTGAATTAACCAGTATCAGTGTTTCAGGCCTTGATAATCTCCAATTTCCTCAATTTTCTGTTCTGGAAAATGGGAATAATAATACCTACCTGGAATGGTTGTTGTGAGAATTAAAGAAAAATAGAAAACCCTTAACCTAGTGTCTGCATCAATAAAATATCATTTTTGCTATTAAAATCCTTTGTTGGGGCACCTTTCCACTTCACAATCCTCTCTCCTTTCTCTGATCATTTCCTTCCTATCCAGAGACATGGGTATGTTGGTAAGAACGGCACTGACCAAAATTATGGGGAAAAGGGATGCCTCCAGGAGGCATATGACTTATTATGGGCCAGTGGGAGGCTCTTCTCTACAAATTTAGAAATGGAGCCCAGAAAGAAATCAAGCTTTCCAGGTGCCCAGGACTGTAACATGCAAACCCAAAGATTCTTGGTAACCACATTGGGAAGTGTCTACCTGGGAGCACGGAAGCAGGTCTGCAGGTCCCAGGAGAGATATAAGGAGACAAACAGAGAGACACAGCAATGGAAGAAAGAGGGTGCTCGTGGCACCCAGCCCCTTCCTGGGGCCCAGCTACATCCTTTCTCTGGCTGCCACATGGTGACCCTCTAGCCCAATATTTCCCTGATTTTCCTTAAGCTAGCTGAAGTTGGTTTCTGTTACTTGCAACCAATTAGTCTTCACTAGAAAATGACGATGATGATGACACCATTACCATGTTGATTATATATATATGCACATAAAGATAGACTTTATCTTGACTTTGGTTTCTCCAAAGCTACTTTAAAAAGTGGCTTTGTGTTCCTCTTAAAAAGATAGTGCTACACACAACCCCAGGACCATGGGCAAACCTTTGCCTAGGCCACTGTCCTTAAGTATGGGAAAGAAGATTGATTGGGAGTGAGACAAACCCACCTGTCTGATTCTCTTCTCCCTGAAGTCAGCTTACTAAAAACTGATGGGTCCTTTGGAGCTCTGCCATTTACCTTGCACAAATAATTTAACCTTTCTGAGGTTCAGAAACATTTCAATAATACAATTATTATGAACAACTGTATACAAGGAACCAGACACAAAGCAGAATACACAGTGAGTGGTACCTATTATTACTAAGCTTTCCCGCTTAAAATCAACATCCACGGAACTTCCCAGCACACATTTCCAGGTTAACATACTTAACCATGGTCAGATATAAGAGAAAGGGCCCTTTCTTTGCCCTTGGCTGGTGTATCGCACTCCTGGATTGAGAGGGCTGGGAGAGGACCTACAGCTCTCAGAGGCCCCTACTTGGTTCTGTCCAGACCACGTTTGGCTGGCACTCTCCCTTCTGTATCTTTGGGCAACGATATTTACTAGTAGCCAACATTTTACTAGGTACTCTAGGAAGATATACAAAGAACAAAAGTAGAACACGTGGTCCTTCCTACACTCCAGAAGCTTATAATAACTGATATTTTAATGAAGCAACATAAGCACCAGCTAATGAGGCACAAATGAAGTGTCTACATGCTGTGAAGGTGCTGAGGAGAGCGGGGGATGCGGATTAGCCAAGCTCTGAAACAATGCTTGATGACAAGGCATGAAAGAGCTTGAAATGATGATAAGGAAATTGGTAAGGAAGTAACAAGGGTACAGACCCTGTAATAATCTTCACATGTCCATCAGTTATGTGAAAGAGGATCCACTTAGGCAACGAGAAGTCTGGGATGAGAGGATGAGCATATAGGGTTGGGGATACAGGTTCTCAAGTCATCTAAGTGGTAAAATCACCCAAACAAACGAGTGAGTGGTTTTCAAAACTGAAAACCATATTAGAACAATCTGGGGGCCTTAAAAATGCTGAAGGATGCCTGGTCCACCTTCCATAGCATCTGATTTCACTGGTTTGGGGTGCTTCCTGGGAATCAGGATTTTTAAAAGCTCCCCAGATGATTCTACAGCATAGCCAGGGCGGAGAACCACTGCCCTACACAATGAAGATATGTAGGCTAGGAGCCAGCAGACTTTGTGGGTTTTCTCTGTTGATGAGAATGAGCTAAGTGTGAAAACTTGGGAGATTTGGGACCAAGGGTAAAGTAGACATTCTTATAAGGGACCCATCTTCACTCTTCCCTGGAGTCCGATTTCACTCCGTGAGTGATATAAGCTCAGGCATCCTTCCATCACCTTTTCTGTTGCCACACTGCTCAGACCGCCAGGCCAATGCTCACTGGTCAGTGCCCAAAGGAAAACTTCCAGTGCCTGTGGCCTGATAGACCATTCATCGTGGGGGAAGGGAGGTCAAGCCCAGCTGAGGGGGCGGTACAAACCTCTGCTGGCTCTCAGCACAAAGAGAGTGTTGGAAACTGCACATTTCCAAAGTTCTGAATACAATTTTTCCTCATTGAAGCTGTTCCCACTGGCTAGTATCTTGGCACATGGTGGGAGAGGGCTTGGGGGGGCGGGGAGGGGGCAGGCAAGGAGGACCAAGAACAAAAGTCGTTTCGTTGTTTCAAGCTCAAGGGAGCTCTGGACATCTCTCTGACTATAACTCATTCCAAACTTTAATGAGCAAAGCCAAAGAGCTACAATCTTTGTATTCTGAGTCTGCATCTAGACTTTGGTTAAGCTGTAATCAGTACCGGTTACGTGTGAGGCACACTATGCTACACGTGAGCTAATACAAGACAAGTATAGAGAGCCCTCTGCTCCTGGGGAGGGCACAGTGTGAAGTGGCTGACTGGTGCACCATTATTCCTCTTGGTGACCACCCCCCACGTCTGCACACACACTTAACCACAAAGCTTCTGCAGCCATTTTGTACAACACGGTCCTGCCATGCCCCCCTGGGGAGAGTTGTTAGGATAAAGGTTGAGCCCCTGACCCAAACTGGGCCAATCAGAGGCTTTCCCCAGGAATTTCTAAGGAGAGGTCACTCTCTCCATATGGCTGGGCAGGTAACCCAGGAGCTACAGGTGGCTGTGTTTCCTGCTAGAGGGCCAAGAGGCAGAGAAGGGTGAAACTCACAGAGTAACCAAGGTCACATCTCTCCCATCTGGCACCAGCACCCAACCAAGACCAGATCCATCCCTGTGCTTGGGTTCTACAAGACATTTGTGTCACTTCCTTATAATAATAAATTATCCTTTAAAATGTTAAGCTGTCTTGAGTTTATTTCTATTATTTAGAACTAATAATAATAAAAACTTACAATTACATGGTATTTACTATACACCAAACATTGTTCTAACTATTCTACATATATTACCTCATTTAATTTTTACAACATCTTTCTGAGTTAGGTACTGTAATGATCTCCAGTTTACGGATGAGGAAAGTGAGACACAGAGAGAGTAACCGAGTTGCCTAAGTTTTCACAGACCAAATAGTATAAAATAATATAGCCCTTGTGGATTCATAGTCAGATTCTACCTACAACCTTCTCAAGCAAACTTCATCGAGACAATACACTCAGGACATAGTTAATATCAACACGAGGCATAGGAAAATGTGTCCAAATACCCACAGTTGGGTTTTTGTTTATGTTTTTGTAAATAAAATGGTGAAATGTATTTAGCACACAATAAGGCAAGGCACTGAGAAACAGAGATAAAAAGAAGAAACTGTCTCTACGTGATTAGAGGACTTTACAAAATACCAGGCTTTTGCAAAAAGAAAATAATTATAAAAAATACAAACAGGGGGGCTTCCCTGATGGCACAGTGGTTGAGAATCTGCCTGCCAATGCAGGGGACACGGTCCCCTGCCCTGGTCCGGGAAGATCCCACATGCTGCGGAGCAACTAAACCCATGCGCCACAACTACTGAGTCTGCTCTCTAGAGCCAGCGAGCCACAGCTACTGAAGCCCGCGTGCCTAGAGCCCGTGCTCTGCAACAAGACAAGCTACCGCAATGAGAAGCCCGTGCACCGCAATGAAGAGTAGTCCCAGCTCGCCACAACCAGAGAAGAGCCTGCATGCAGCAAGGAAGACACAACACAGCCAAAAATAAAATAAATTAATTTTTTAAAAAAGTGATGCATTTACAAAAAACAAAAGTTTTGATGCTTCAAAACTCTTTTTCTGTGGTGTTCGCATAACGTAAACCTTCACGTGCTCAGGAGGCAAAAGATGGGGGGCGGAGAAAAGATCCATGACTGAGCCTAAAGCATTAAAGTAGAAAATGGATTTCAATAAAACATGATATAAAAATAAGAACTGTAAGTGGAATTGAAAGGAAATGACATAAAACTCCGGCACAAGGCTGCTCGCTGCAGTTCTGGAAACTTTACTTCTTGCAGCTGCACAACCATCAGTAATCAGGGTCTTTTCCTTTCCACCTCTGTGAATTTATCATGTGTGATGATGTACAGCAGCCCTTGGGTTTCATGTCAAACAGCTTCTCCTGCCCTTCTAAACCTCAGGGGACCAGGGCTGGACAAGTGTCCAATCCTCCCCAGGGAAATCAAAGGGGAGGTCAGGGCCAGCACTGAGGAGAGGACCCTCCCTGACTCTCGTGTCCTCAGCCGCCTGTCCCATCAATAAAGAACCTTAGCACCCCTTGGGTTTCTTCTCCAAGGGACCTCTCTTCCCATCAGCAAAACTGAAGTCATGGCCCCAGACCAGGGAAGGTTCCTGGGTAGAACACAGCTGAAGTGGTGCCCCAGGAGACATCAGCCCCACAGTCATTGAGTTGTGATGGAGTCAGAGCAGGGAGAGGACAGACAGGGGGACATGGCCCTAAGTGGCAGAAAACATCAATGCAAACGCAGCCTGGGTCCTCTCCAACCAGGAGGAGTTTTGCAGGGGGGCGGAATACAAAAGTTGGAAAACTTAGGACTTGGCCTAATGTTCAGCTCCATAAATTTCCCTAATATAATCCTCAAGTCGTGGTTGGACAACTTCATCATCTTCTGGAACACTCTGCCCTGGCCTCTCCCAGAAATCAGCCAGTTGGTGCCAAGCCCAGCAGCTGTCTCACTTCTGACATCAGGGTTGAAGGATGCTGGAGTTAGATGATCTTGTAAAATCTGTTCTCACCCTCAGAGTCTCTGACTGCATACTGGAGTTGTTCATGTTAAATGCTGCCTTCTGAATTTATTAGTAGTGGAAAGATTCTTATCTGGGGGGAGTCTTACCTGTGTTATCTTCTTTACTTCTCATCCTAAACCTAAGAGGTGGGCATTGTCATCCCCATTTTACATATGAGGAAACTGAGGCTCCGAGCAGTTAGGGGAAACTGCATGGTGAGGAGAGGCAGTGGTTGGAAGCATGGACTAAGTCCATGAACCTGACTTTAAATCTCATCTCTGCTTCTTCGAGCAGCGGAACCTTGAGCAAGTGTCTTAACCCCTTGTAAGGGGTAATGAGATGGTGCCTTAGGCCAAGCGCCTAGCACGTCATGGGCACTTCATTAATGGTAGCTGCTGGTGTTGGTGGTTATTCTTGTAGAAAGTCACTTGCTCAGGGTCATACGACTACCAAGAGGGGCTGAAGTGGAACTTAAGCTCAGTCCCTCCAAGATCTGTGCCCTTTCCATTAACTTACACCCTCTGTCAAGTGTGTGCAGCCAGCAAGCTTTAAAAATAACCAGTTACTGATCATCAATTCTGTGCTAGGTATTGGACTAGGCACTTTACACAAGTGATTCCATTCAACCTTAGGAACAACGATGAGGTAGCTGCCATTCTTCTCCCTATTTTAGAAACGTGGAGACTGAGGTACAGCCTCTACACTGCCCATCTTCAGTTGGTAAGTGATGGAGCAGAATTTGACCCCTGAATCCACTGACTCCAAAGTCAGACTGGGAACCTCTGCACATTTTGCCTTCCAGGTACAATATTTTTCACCTCTGCACCCAACACTCTGCTACGTTCTGGAAGCACTCAAAAGTTAAGCCATCTAGGATCTCATCATGCATGGGCTGTTCCTGAGTGGGCTGGAAGCCAGCCTGAAGGTAGAGATGCTGGTCGTGCCTCTGCCAGATTCAGCAGCTTTGTAGAATGTTGCCCAGTTGGGAAGCCAGCTCGCTCCTCGGAGTTCTCCCAGCCCACTCGGCCCCTCCAGACAGGGGCGCTGGAGATGTGTCTGCTTTTCAGAGCCTGGGCTCTGAGCTTGACCATGGGTGATGGATTTCCCCATCTGCATCCTCCATCCCTGCCCATCTGAGAATGCAGAGAGCGGCTCATGTGTCTTAACATGAGAGATGGCTCAGCCGGCAGCACAGAGCTAAGTGCTGGGCTAGTGCAAGAGGGGAGGGGGGGAAATGGGACCCGCCACTCAGAGAAATGCAGTGTCAGAATCCTATGATTCCCCACATGAATGGCTTTCGGCTGTATATGGTTTGATATTAAAGTACAAATCCAATTGCTCAGTTACTCCAGGCAGGAGACCGGCTTCTCCCTCTAAGGAGAATGGAGGCACTTGCCACCCATGATGCTTTGCCAAGAAGGAAACCCTGAGCTTTCTGCTACCAGGGGCCCAGCCCAGGAGGCTGAGAAGATCCCCGGGGATGGCAGAGGTTTGGCTCCTGCCGGTGCTGCCGCGGTGCCGGGCTTCACAGGGCCCGCTGGGCTAGGTAATGCGAAATGCTGCCGTGTCAAAAGAAGCTCTTTTGAAGTCTCAGCTTTCATCTCCTGGTGCTTCCCCAAGCAGAAGTGACAGGGAGGGATAAAATGCAATTTATTCACCAGCCCAGGAGGCTCATTTCCAAATACAATAGCTGTGCCAGGCAGTGGGCCTTCCCCAGAAGAGACGAAAGGGAAGAAAGAAAAACCCAAGAAAAAGAAAATCGTCTGAACTGAGAATCAGGCCATTAGAAGAGAGCTTTGCAGGGTGACCAGCTGGGCCACAAAGGAAGCTGCTCTCTGTTTGGTGCCTGAGACACCTCTGCCCTGTCTGGAGTAAGAAAATGGTATCTTTGGGGAGGATGGCTCTCGTGTGACATTAGAAATAAGGTGATAGGTTAGAAATAAGGTCACTGGTTAGGAATAAGGACAAAGGCACTGGGCCTCAAAGGAATCAGGCCTCAGGCAAGTAAAGTCCCAGCTCCTCAGCCACTTCCCCAGCCCCAGGGAGGCCCTCACCCCACCTGCGGCAGCAGGGCAGTTGGGCCTACAGGGATATTGCATTTTCAGGCTGGCTCCCGTGAGGGGGGGCGATTGTTCTGCAGCCGTTCTCAAGGCTGCAGAGAGCAGTCACGTCCCCTCCCTGAGCCTCCATCCGCTCCCCTGCAAAAAGGAGAAAAGAATACCTACTTCATCCTGTTGGTTTAGGATGAAAGGAAGTAACGCGTGTCGAAAATACCAAAGTGGTACCTGCCATTCAGAAAGCATCTGAGACATTTTTGAACTGTATCCCTCTTCCTAGAATGCCTGACCCCATCTCATTCTCCTTCTCGTTCTCCAGGCAGACTTTGAATTTATCCTCCCAATCTCCATTTTGGCTTCTATGTGCAGCCTTCCCTGATTCTCCCAGACACTCAGGCAGGACTTCTTCCCTGCCATCATCACGTATGTTAGAGCATTCATCATGCTGGATAGGTGTACACCAATGGCAGTCATATTTTGGCCAAACACCAAATGTTAAAATCTATAATGGGCCAAAGCCCAATATCACCGTCATAAAACAAACTTTCAGAATTCAGGAATAAATCTGAAATCTTATACCATGTAATTATTATTACAACTGTATACATAAAAATTTTAGTAGTTAAATTTCAGAAGTTTGACATTGTAGTTCAAGAGCAATCCTGCTGCAGTCACTGGATTCTGATAGATACTCATTTTCATCTGAGATCAGCAGGAGACCAGGGTATTTAGAGTGTGCTTCAGTTATTTCCAATACAGTTTTTTCCTTTCATATGCATATTTTTATTATATCTTGACATAAGATGGTTTATTATAGATATTGTTGCACATGATTTTACAGGTTTTTCTCTTCCAGAATCCTGATTTTGACATATTATTCTTGTTTTTTGACTTATTATTCTTAATTCAAACTCTAAAACATGAAGACTGCAAATAGGAGAGACTCACGGTCTAAATGGAATTTACAAATGAAACACTAAATACAAATTTTAAAGGTTATTTTGCTTAGTGCTATGAATGCTAATACACCAGACAATCCTACAATAGATAAGAATTATGATAGAATCTAATCTCTCCATTCAGCTTGTATTATTATTTAAATTTTTTACAAATATTTCTGTGTTCAAAAAGGACATAAATTTCTCTAGCTAGTACACTTTCAATTTCCTTTTTATTTAACTCTTTGAAGGTTCTGAATAGTGTTTTTGCACAAAAAAAATTAACAGCTTTCAAAATGATCATGACTTGTTGCACCATTTTAATCTCTCAATAATAAATATATATCTATTCCTAAACTGATTGATAGAATTTCAATATGAATAGTAAGTAGGAGATTTTTTTCACTTCAATTTTCATATATTTGATTACCACCATCCCCATATATCAAAGGGAATATGTAAATAGAAGCAAACCTTAATGGAATACTCTGTATTATTGATGTTGCTAACTGACTTTGTATGTTAGTAACCTACGTGGTCAGAGTAGTTATACAAAGGTCTAAGGATGTCAGAAATGAGGCTGAACAGGGCATCAAACTCTGAACTCCCAGCCTTCCAGACCTCAGCTTACGTTCATGGCGCCACCTGAAGCAGCACCACAAGGGCCCCCCGAAGTCCTCTCCGTGCAGAGGGCTCCCAGGGACGCAGCACACTTCCATTCAATTCATGTCCTCTGCCTTGGACCAGAGCTCCTTCCACCTTTTTTCATAGGATCGTTGACTGCTCCCCTAGGCTGCAGTGACGTTTATGATGTCTTTAATAAGGGCCAAGGTCATCTACACTCCCTAATTGCCTGCTTCCCTTTATTCTCTTTTTCCTCACCCAGTTCCTGGCAGGTACCTTGAATGGCAGTTGGGCTCACAGTTGAGCGTCCTGTGGTGATGTTCTTCTTTCTCTGCAGCAGAACCACCATCCTTACTGTACATCTTTGGTTAGCCATTCAGCATCACAATTGTTTTCAGGCACACAAAATAAAGGGCTGGAAGAACATCCGAACCAAGTATACAGCATGCATGGCTGACCATCACCTGAGGGCATTTGCAATGCACCCATCAGCCAAAGCACACAGAGAGGTCTTTGGAGACATTTTTATTGGTTGAGAGCCTATGAGAACTTTCAGGATTTAAAAAATATATTTTAACAGCTGAATACTGGAGGTATATATATATATATATATATATATATATCCAAGACAGTCAGCCTTAACAGACAATGCCTGTGTGGTACTTATCTGTTTGCATGTGTCTTTGTCTCCACCAGACTGGAAACTCTTTGAATAAAAGAGCCAAATCTTTCTATCTGTATATGCCCAGCTTTTTTTTTAATTTAAAAAATTTCCAACTTTATGGAGGTATAATTGACAAATAAAAATTGTATGTATTTGTGGTGTACAAAATGATGTTTTGATATACGTATACGTTGTGAAGTGATTACTGCAATCAAGATAATTAACACATCCATAACCTCACACGGATGTAACTTTTTGTGTATGTGGTGAGAACACTTAAGATCTACTCTCTTAGCAAATTTCAAGTATGCCATAGAGTGTTATTAACTATAGTCACCATGCTGTACAATAGACCATCAGGCTTTCCTGGTGGCGCAGTGGTTGAGAATCTGCCTGCCAATGCAGGGGACATGGGTTCGAGCCCTGGTCTGGGAAGATCCCACATGCCGCAGAGCAACTGGGCCCGTGAGCCACAATTACTGAGCCTGCGCGTCTGGAGCCTGTGCTCCGCAACAAGAGAGGCTGCAATAGTGAGAGGCCCGCGCACCGCGATGAAGAGTGGCCCCCAGTTGCCGCAACTAGAGAAAGCCCTCACACAGAAACGAAGACCCAACACAGCCATAAATAAATAAATAAAAATTAAAAAAAAAAATAGACCATCAGAACTTACTCACCCTGTATAACTGAAACTTTGTACCTTTTGACCAACATCTTCCTATTTCCCTCATCCCCCAGCCCCTGGCAACAACCATTCTACCCTGTTACTATGAGTTCAACTTTTTTAGATTCCAAATACAAGAGAGATGATGCAGTATTTGTCTTTCTGTGCTTGGATGCCCAGCTTTTAAAGTAGAACCTGCTACATCACAGGAGCTTAATAAACATGAGATGTTTATTACATGGTGAATGAAGGAGTAAGGAAATTGTCAAAGGGAACCATGATTCCCCACTCCCAGGTCACCTCTGGGGATGGAAAAGCAGCGTCAGAACAGCCCCCGAGGCACCTGCTCTAGTTCTGCCCTGTGGATCCAGCTGCCTGATCAACGGAGCAGGAGCCACAAGGACTTCGGGGACCCAGGGTGGAAGGAGCGTGGCTGGACACAGCAGGAAAGGATGAGACGCTGATCTCCACTCGGCAAGAGCCCCTCCACCTCTCCTGGCCAGCAGTTCACATGGACACTGCCCTGGGCTGAGCATCGAGGCCCCAGGGCCATGCAAGTGGCAGGCAGCACTCTGGGGTCCCCTCCAGGAGCTCACAGTAAGTGGGCACAGGAGAACCACTCTCTCCCCTCCCACCCCCCGCTTCTCCCCCAGCTGCTCCACCTGTCCTGTTCTGCCCTCCATCTCTCCCAGTTGGCCGATCTCCTGGACTGTTCTATATTTAACTCTCTAAGGCTCATTAACTACCAAATCCCTAACTTGACCACCAGACGGATCCAGAGGAGTTATTTTTTGGCTACAGTTATTCTTCCTTTTGAGTATTAATTTCCCTTAACACTTGCCCTATTAATCACTTTAACAATGAAATTAAGACAATTATTTTAATGAAGTAATGGGTGATAAAGAGGGGACGATACATATTTATTACACAGCAGGCCAGAACGTCTTGATAAAAGTCAGCCTTGTCAATAATATATTAGGTGGGAATGTGCTTCAGGAGGGATAGGCTGAGGGCTGTTCTGTTTCACTGATTTAAATGCGCCTGTTTCTGTCACGGCTGCCGCGTCCATGCTTTCAGGCCCCATAAAGTGGGTACCAGTCACTGAGAGTGACAGGTTGTTATTTTCCTCTGCAATCCAGTGGCGACACTAGAGGATGCTACCCACCAATGCCAGCCCCTGCCTTCTTTCTCTTCTCTTCATCCTCTTCTACTCCTTCTGATGACACCTTCTTTACTTCCTCCATCTGCCACCCTTCTGCACCTTCCCCCCTTCCTCCTCTTCCTGCCCCTTTCCCTTCTCTCCTGACCTCCTCCTCCTCCTGTCCTTACCCCATCAAGCAAGGGAGGACCACAGTATATTTGTTTTTCATCTCATTCCCCACCTTGTATTTTAACTACACCAAGATGCCTCTTTCAGGTCTGACATCTCCCACTTGTCCTTGTTTATTCTCTTCCCCACCAACAAGAGAGTCATTGTGCTGACTGGGGTTACTGAACTCAGGGAGTGGGAGGGCCATCTAGGTCACAGTGAGTGGAACTGGCACAAAACCCAAGAATCCTGGCCTCCATCGGCTCTCCCTCAGTTGTGAGTAACTGAAGCTGGGAGCATCTGTCGCTTCCTTGCCTCACGTAGCCCTCCAATATTCAGCCTTCCCATTGGCTGGAATTCAGGCAAAAATTCTTGTGAAAAAGAGAGGCCCATTCTTTTAGCTTAAAAACAGAAGGGGGAGGCTTCCCTGGTGGCGCAGTGGTTTGAGAATCTGCCTGCCAATGCAGGGGACACGGGTTCGAGCCCTGGTCTGGGAAGATCCCACATGCTGCGGAGCAACTAAGCCCGTGAGCCACAACTACTGAGCCTGCGCGTCTGGAGCCTGTGCTCCGCAACAAGAGAGGCCACGATAATGAGAGGCCCGTGCGCCGTGATGAAGAGTGGCCCCCACTTGCCACAACTAGAGAAAGCCCTCTCACAGAAATGAAGACCCAACACAGCCATAAATAAAAAATAATTAAATAATTTTAAAAAAAAAAGCAGAAGGGGATCCAGCCATTCTACTAGAAGAATTGAAAGCAAGAATCCAAAGAGATATTTGTTCACCCATGTTCATAGTAGCATTATTCACAATAACCAAAATGCGGAAACAGGTCAACACGGATAAACAAAATGTGGTCTGTACATACAGTGGAGTATTATTCAGCCATAAAAAGCAATACAATTCTGATACATGTTATGACATGGATGAACTTGAAGATGTTATGCTCAGTGAAATAATCCAGGCAAAAAAGACAAATATCATATGATTCCACTTATGTGAGGTAGTGAGGATAGGCAAACCCGTAGAGCCAGAAAGTAGAATAGACATTACCAGGGCTGAAAGGAGGGGAAAATGGGAGTTATGGCTTAATGGGCACAGAGTTTCTATTTGGAATGAGGAAAAAGTTCTGGAAATGGATAGTGATAACGATTGTACAACATTATGAACGTATTTAATGCCAATGAACTGTACACTTAAAAATTGTTAAAAGTAAAATTTTATGTTATTGTTTAGTTTGCTACAATAAAAAAGTGGGGAAAAAAGCAGAAGGGGGAAGGGAATTAAAACTGTTTTTAAAAAAGTGGTTCCTAGATATTTTAACTTTTTTTGTTATGGACTACACTGCACAATCAGGAGAGTATACAAAGCCAACACATGCATCTTGATGATTTATCACAAAGCAAGCTTCGTTGTAGCCACTCCCCAGGTCAAGAAATAGAACATGGGGCTTCCCTGGTGGCGCAGTAGTTGAGAATCTGCCTGCCAATGCAGGGGACACGGGTTCGAGCCCTGGTCTGGGAAGATCCCACATGCCGCGGAGCAACTAGGCCCGTGAGCCACAACTACTGAGCCTGTGCGTCTGGAGCCTGTGCTCCACAACAAGAGAGGCCACGATAGTGAGAGGCCCACGCACCGTGATGAAGAGTGGCCTCCGCTTGCGGCAACGAGAGAAGGCCCTTGCACAGAAACGAACACCCAACACAGCCAAAAATAAATAAATAAAAATAAACCATATTATTAAAAAATTATAAAAATAAATTATAAATTATAAAATAATAAATAAATTATAAAATAATAAATAAATTATAAAAATAAACCATATTAACAAATTGAAGAATAAAAACCATATGATCATCTCAATAGATGCAGAAAAAGCTTTTGACAACATTCAACACCCATTTCTGATAAAAACTCTCCAGAAAGTAGGCATAGAGGGAACCTACCTCAACATAATAAAGGCCATATATGACAAACCCACAGCAAACATCATTCTCAGCAGTGAAAAACTGAAACCATTTCCTCTAAGATCAGGAACGAGGCAAGGATGTCCGCTCTCACCACTACTATTCAACATAGTTTTGGAAGTCCTAGCCACGGCAGTCAGAGAAGAAAAAGAAATAAAAGGAATACAAATAGGAAAAGAAGAAGTAAAACTGTCACTGTTTGCAGATGACATGATACTATACATAGAGAATCCTAGAACTGCCACCAGAAAACTGCTAAAGATAATTAATGAATTTTGTAAAGTTGCAGGACACAAAATTAATGCACAGAAATCTCTTGCATTCCTATACACTAATGATGAAAAATCTGAAAGAGAAATTAAGGAAACACTCCCATTTACCATTGCAACAAAAAGAATAAAATACCTAGGAATAAACCTACCTAGGGAGACAAAAGACCTGTATGCAGAAAACTATAAGAAACTGATGAAAGAAATTAAAGATGATACCAACAGATGGAGAGATATACCATGTTCTTGGATTGGAAGAATCAACATTGTGAAAATGAGTATACTACCCAAAGCAATCTACAGATTCAATGCAATCCCTATCAAATTACCAATGGCATGTTTTACGGAGCTAGAACAAATCATCTTAAAATTTGTATGGAGATACAAAAGACCCCGAATAGCCAAAGCAGTCTTGAGGGAAAAAAACGGAGCTGGAGGCATCAGACTCCTTGACTTCAGACTATACTACAAAGCTACAGTAATCAAGACAATATGGTACTGGCACAAAAACAGAAACATAGATCAATGGAGCAAGATAGAAAGCCCAGAGATAAACCCACACGCCTATGGTCAACTAATCTATGACAAAGGAGGCAAAGATAGACAATGGAGAAAAGACAGTCTCTTCAATAAGTGGTGCTGGGAAAACTGGACAGCTACGTGTAAAAGAATGAAATTAGAATACTCCCTAACACCATACACAAAAATAAACTCAAAATGGATTAGAGACCTAAATGTAAGACTGGACACTATAAAACTCTTAGAAGAAAACATAGGAAGAACACTGTTTGACATAAATCACAGCAAGATCTTTTTTGATCCACCTCCTAGAGTAATGGAAATAAAAACAAAAATAAACAAATGGGACCTAATGAAACTTCAAAGCTTTTGCACAGCAAAGGAAACCATAAACAAGACGAAAAGACAACCCTCAGAATAGGAGAAAATATTTGCAAACGAATCAACAGAGAAAGGATTAATCTCCAAAATATATAAACAACTCATTCAGCTCAATATTAAAGAAACAAACACCCCAATCCAAAAATGGGCAGAAGACCTAAATAGACATTTCTCCAAAGAGGACATACAGATGGCCATGAAGCACATGAAAAGATGCTCAACATCACTAATTATTAGAGAAATGCAAATCAAAACTACAATGAGGTATCACCTCACACCAGTTAGAATGGGCATCATCAGAAAATCTACAAACAACAAATGCTGGAGAGGGTGTGGAGAAAAGGGAACCCTCTTGCACTGTTGGTGGGAATGTAAATTGATACAGCCACTATGGAGAACAGTATGGAGGTTCCTTAAAAAACTAAAAATAGAATTACCGTATGACCCAGCAATCCCACTACTGGGCATATACCCAGAGAAAACCGTAATTCAAAAAGACACATGCACCTGAATGTTCATTGCAGCACTATTTACAATAGCCAGGTTATGGAAGCAACCTAAATGCCCATCAACAGACAAATGGATCAAGAAGATGTGGTACATATATACAATGGAATATTACTCAGCCATAAAAAGGAATGAAATTGAGTCATTTGTTGAGACGTGGATGGATCTAGAGACTGTCATACAGAGTGAAGTAAGTCAGAAAGAGAAAAACAAATATCGAATATTAACTCATGTACGTGGAACCTAGAAAAATGGTACAGATGAACCGGGTTGCAGGGCAGAAGTTGAGACACAGATGTAGAGAACAAATGTATGGACACCAAGGGGGGAAAACTGCAGTGGGGTGGGGATGGTGGTGTGCTGAATTGGGCGATTGAGATTGACATGTATAAAGTGATGTGTATAAAATTGATGACTGATTAAAAAAAAAAAAAGAAGAAATAGACCATGACCCGCCTCCTAGCAACTTTAAATACTGTAGTTTCGTTTTGCCTATTGTTTTACCTTTCTGTAAATAAAATCATATATGCTTCTGTGTTGTAGTTTCTTTTTTTTTTTTTTTTAAATACCTGGGTCTCTTTTTTTTTTTTTTAATTTTCTTTCTTTCTTTCTTTCTTTCTGGCTGTTTTGGGTCTTCGTTTCTGTGCGAGGGCTTTCTCTAGTTGCGGCAAGTGGGGGCCACTCTTCATCGTGGTGTGCGGGCCTCTCACTATCGCGGCCTCTCTTGTTGTGGAGCACAGGTTCCAGATGCGCAGGCTCAGTAATTGTGGCTCACGGGCCTAGTTGCTCCGCGGCATGTGGGATCCTCCCAGACCAGGGCTCGAACCCGTGTCCCCTGCATTGGCAGGCAGATTCCCAACCACTGCGCCACCAGGGAAGCCCCAGTGTTGTAGTTTCTTACACTCAACATTTATTTGAGATTCACACATGCATTTGTGTAAAGCTGCAGTTTACTTTTATTGCTCTACAATATTTCATCATCATAATACAATTTGTGTCTATGGTACTGTGGATGGGTATGTGGTTGGCTTCTAATTCCAGGCTATTGTGCTCTGAACGCTCTTGTTCATGATTTCTCATACATGAAAAAGAGTTTATAACCAGGTGGGAGTTGCTCAGGCATAGGCTACTCAAATTTAGGATACAATGCCAAACTGTTTCCCAAAGTAGCTACATCAATTTACACATCTACCAGTAATGAACCAGAGGAAACTATTTTTAGAGTACTTGCTTATGGCACAGGAACTATGGGGGGAAAGGAAGAAAAACACCCAGAAAGGGAATAAAATACTAAGGGAGATGCTGTCAGTGCTTACCCGAGTTCGCCCAGGGAGCCTTCTTACCATTTCCATGCACTGTTCCCCAGCTCCTGTAACTTTTGCTTTAAGGCTCCATCCCTGACTCTCCAGGAGACCCACCTGGTGGCTGCATGCCCAAAGGTACAGACAACCAAGAGGCAGTGCCCAGCAGATTAGTTCCCCCCACTGTCCCCTGTCCCATGCTCACCCTTAGCCATTGACTGGTGGGTATATACTCAGCTCTCTTGTCTCTGATCCCAACAAACATTGAGGCATCATTTACATCCTAGAGATTCCCTACAGGATCAGGCTGACAACAGTGTCCATGAACTCTGCCCGAAATTGTACACTTGGTAGCTTTTCTCTCTTCCCTCACTCCCTTCCAGTTCCTTCTGAAGGCTTTTTCTTTATAAATCATTTGCAAAAGAATCCTTGTCCTGAGAACTGCTTCTGAAGAACCCAAACTAAGAAAGGTACCCAGACCTATGAAAACCCAAGCATATGAAATTAGAGTAGTCTTTCCCTCCTATAAGCCCTGGATTCCTCCACTCTATTATAAAGGAGTCAAATTACTGATTCCGAAGACCCAAAATTCCATTTTTGTATAAAATTGGATGATGTTGGTGCCACCCCTACTCAAACATAACCACTAAGAAAGAATAAGTCCAACCAAAATCCCAGATTCTCGGAAAGACCTCTCAAACCTCCTCTCCCCAATCTTTGCATATTGATGGAGGACCCCAGGCACTGGTGTGTGTGTGTTCACATGCTTGTTGGAGAACTGTTAAGCAAATCAATATTGTAAGAAAAAAATTGAAGTAGATTCATAGAAATAGACTCAGAGAAGCTGATGGGAAAACTATGAGAGTTTAGTACACTGATATGCATGGCAGATGTGAGCAGTTATGGCACAGCCAGTCTGCAATGCTGACAGGGGCTGTTGTGAGGACAATGGGCATTTTCCTGGATCTTTTGCCATCACCTGAATGCCATTTGCATGGCCACCATGTGGAGAAAGAGCTTTCACAGCTGATCATCTCTCATCCCCACGACAGCCCTCCAAGGTAGTGTATCTGTGCCTTTCATACTCATGAGAAGACTAAAGATCAGAAAGGTTAAGAGACTTACCCAAGGTCACAAAGCCAGTAAGTGGAAGAGCTGAGTCTGAAACCTGAGTTTCATGACTCTAGACCTCAAAGAAAAAGAGAAGAGGTAGGAAGGCTGACTCAGCACATCAAAAGTTAACATTAATCAAAGTTTACTGTATGACAGGCCCACAAAACAGGCGCCATTATTAAACCCACTTTACAAACAAGGAAAGTGAGGTGTAGAAAGTCTTAGTCACTTGACTAAAAGTGGCCAGTGAAAGAGGTGGAATTCAAACCCAGATAAATAAGTATGCCTCACTATGAACCAAGATCGGAGGCTCAGTTCAGAGGAATTTATGAAGCTCTTGGGACTCAAAATAGGCAAGACAAGACGAGGGTGAGACAAGGGTTTTGGGCAAAATCAAATGGATACTGTGGAGTAAATTTCAGTGGATTTGCAGACAGCAGTTTCAACCCAAAGCCAAAGATGCTTACGTAGGATTCTGAAAATACCTCTCCCCACCATACACACACACACACACACACACACACACACACACACCCCTAGGGTCCTGGGAAACTGAAAGAGAGAAATACACCTTTGATTGAGCAGGAAAAATATGTCATTCAGGGTAAATAAAGAGTGAATGGGCAAGATTGGACAGGGACCTCAAAGGTCTTGTTTAGAAGAGCATGCTGGCTGGAAAGAGGATGAAACAAGTGACAGATTAATGCTTTAAATAGGACCAAGTTAACTGAAGATGGTGAAACCTGGTACCCATAATCATATAATCTACATTCATATTATACCATAAACACTAGTAAAATAGATGTGCCCTTACATGGCTGCATGTGGTCAGCTACTAAAACGATAGAATTAGAGATCTCTGCAGAGAAGTACAGGGTTCCCAACTGTGCATCTCAGGCATGGCCGGGAGGGAAGAACTTGTCTCCCTCAGGCAATGAAGGCAGGAGACCTGTGAAAGCAGGACACAAAGCCAGCATCACAAATCCATTAACCCCATGCTCAAATTCATTGTTTGTTATCCAGCAAACATTGAGTATCTACTATATGCCAGACACTCTGTTAGCTCTGGGAGTATAACAGTCACTGAGTCAGATATAGCTTCTAACTCCACAGAGCTTAGTCTGGGGGGAGGGGAGAGATGAGGAGGTGAGCCAGCAATTACTGGAGCACGTGGAGTGGAGAGGGCACTGGGATGGGGATGCCTAGAAGGACAACTAGCCCAGGCTTGGGGTCAGGGAAGACTTCCTGAAGGGGATGATAACTTAACTGTAATCTGAAGGATGAGGAGGAGTAGGCTGGTGAATTGGGGGTAGAGAGTGTTTATGGGGGGGAATGGAGAGTGTTCTGGACAGAGGGAATAATACACACAAACTTGGAGGTAAGAATGCTCACGATGCGTTGGAAGAACTAAACATGTTTAGGTGTGAGTGAGACGTAGGGAGTGAAGTGAGAAGAGATGACACATGAGGCTGGGGAACTGGGAAAAGCCAGACTGCAGCGAGAATTCCACGCCAGGTTAAAGAGACTGTTATAGACTGAATTTTATCCCCTTGACCCACCAAATTCATTTATTGAAGTCCTAACTCCTAGTATCTCAGAATGTGACTGTATTTGGAGATAGGGTCTTTAAAGAGATCATTAAGGTCAAATAAGGTCATATGGGTGGGCCCTAATCCAATCTGACTCATTTCCTTACAAGAAGAGGAAATTTGGGCATACAAACAAATACCAGGTACACACATGTACAGAAAAGACTACATGAGGTCACAGCAAGAAGGCAGCCACCTGAAAACCAAGGAGAGAGGCCTCAGAAGAAACTAAACCTGATGATACTGTTATGTTGCACTTCTATGTTGACTACTATATTGAGTCTGCCAATCCATGAACATGGTATGTTTCTGCATTTATTTAGATCTTCCTTGATTTACTTTGCCAACATTTTACAGTTTTCAGCATACAAGTACTGTGAATGTTTTGTTAGATTTGTGCACAAATATTTCATTTTTTGAGAAATTGTAAATAGTATTGTATTTTTAATTTTAGTGTCCATATATTCATTATTAATATAGAAAATACAATTAAGTTTTGTATGTTTTCTTGTATCTTGGGGACTTACTGAACTCACTTATTAGTTCTATGAGGTTTTTGTAGATTCCTTGGGATTTTCTGCATAAACAATCATGTCATCTGCCAATAGGGACAGTTTTATTTTTTCCTTTCTGATCTGTATGCCTTTTATTTTTACTTAAACCTGGACATTTGGGGTATTATGTTACTAGACTTTGTATTTTATTTAAACCTTGTTTTAGTGGACTTCCTCTGACACAATTTTGGTAGGGAAAGGGTTGGTGCTGCCTCATTACTGTCAGGTAGGGGTAGAAGCCTCATTAGTGTCAGACTCAGGTAGGGGTAGAAGCCTCATTAGTGTCAGACTCCCCACTCACCTCTTTTGACACCCTAGGGATTAAGATCCTCAATTCTGCTGGAGAGGGATGAGAGTTCAGGTTCCCCACATGGCCTCCACTGACACCACTGGGTTGAGAGTGGCCTCATTGCCTATGAGTGGTCTCTCCAGTGGACCTCCTCTGACACTATCTCATTGCGGGAGAGAGAGGCCACTTGTAATAGCCTGATGGGGATGCAAATCCAGCTCTCCAAGTGCTCTCCACTGACACTGCAGCACAGTGGGGTTGGTGGGAGATAAAATTCCCTTCTCTCTATTGGGCTTTCTATGATAGCATGCAGCAAGGGGATTAGAGAACAAAATGACAGCCTAGCCTGGCAAGGGTGGGAGTCCAGGGTCCCCACTCAGCCTTTGCTGGTGGATGTGGGGGTGAGGCCATACTTCTTCCTATGGTGTTTGGCTGGAGTAGAGAAATTACTGTCTGAAGTTTTCTGTCTTGCTGGACTGACCTTTTCCTGGTCCTTTGGCTGGAGACAACAGGTCTTTGGGGGGCTATCTTGTCAGTATTTTTTGGTATTCTAGGCTGTCAACTTCTTCACTTCCAAGTCTGGTATATAAGAGGCAAAAGGAAAACCCAAAGAATTCACCTCCCTCATGTCTGTCTTGTTCCTCAGGTCCCAAGGCCCCTACCTGGTCTGCCTTCTTCTCTCCATCTTTCAGAGCTTTCTCATGTTCGTTTTATAATATTGTCCAGGTGTTTGGTTATACTTAATGGAAGGAATAGGGAAAGTTATGTCTAGTCCATCTTCCTGGCAGCCGGAGGCATTTTTAAGGCCACTAGTGCTTATACTCAGTTACTGAGCTAACCCTGCACAAACCCAGCTCAGGCTTTTTCCTCCTTAGCTGGTCTCACAAGGTCCCCCCATAGGGCCACAGGTATGAGCTGAAGGAGGGGCTCTGGTGCAATAGCATTGGGTGCCATGGGAGTCTGGGCTGATATTCAGTCAGATTCCTTGTGCCTTCTGGCCCTGCTTGTCCTTGATCCTGGATTCACCACTTCCATCTTACAGTGGATAGTTGCTGGGCCCGCCTGACCATCTCTCACAGTGGGATGTTCCCCATTTAACAGGTGAGGAAACAGGCTTTAGAAGTTAAGCTCACCATGGTCAGTTTCAGCCACATCATCCTTCGTTGTCTAATGATCAGGCATCCCATTTCTACAGACCTCACACTACACCAGGAGCCATTTTTCATAAGGCATATGATCCAGAACCCCTGGAGTTGTGATTCTGCCACAGGGACTTTCCACAAACTGGACATGGCATACTTTCCTATCACTGATACCTCTGACACAGAAGAGTTTGCTGGACTGGGAGACCCTAATGGTACCAGCTGCAGAGCCCTTTCCTGCTCTGGGCCTCTCTTGAAGCTGGCAGCCTTCCATATCATCTGGTAGATGGGGTAGAGCAGTGTCCCTAAATTGGAAATATGCTGCTTCCAGAACCCAAAGATGCTCACCAGGTGTTTTGCTTCCATGACTATGATAAGAGGTTCAAGATTCAATCATTTGTCCTTGACTTTGAAGGAGCTTGCTGAGCACCGCACCCCTAAAACTTTTATGGATTTGGCAGCCTCCTGGCTCTTTCCTGGTTTATCTCCCATCCTCTGGGGCACATGTGTTGTGCCGAGGCCTCCAAGGCTTCCTCAGGAAGGGCATGACCTTAGCCAAAGCAGCTCTGTGCAGCTGAGGCAGACCCGAAGGAGCAGACAGCTGGGGGCTCACTGCCACTCATGCTCCCCAGAGGTGGACCGCTAGTTCCATCTTGACAGGGATCCAGGTGGCCCAGGGCTGTGTCTCCCATCTGTGTGTACCTCATTCATCCTCAGGATGAAAATCCCTTGCAGTGGGATGTTCCCCATTTAACAGGTGAGGAAACAGAGGCTTTGGAAGTTACGTAAATAAGCAGTAGAATCAGGCAATCTGAGTGCAGAGCCCACCACAGAAACCACCAGGACAGTCTGGTTGCTCTGCATGTTGCCTAAGTGGCCGTTCATTATCACTACCCTTTGCTAAGTAATACACGGCATGGCGCTGACATGTGACTGGCTATTTGAGCAGGAAGCGCTGACTTTGCTCTCAGGCAAGGTCCTGTGGAGTGAAGATAGATCTGAGGTCATGGGGGAGGTGCTAGCCTGGGACTGGGGGGCTCGCTGATACCAGCTGCACAGGGCAGAGTTCCCCTGGCTCCTTGCCCGGGCTGGGACTGCTGGGTTTAGGGGTCCATCCCTGAAGTGAAAGCATGTCCTCTTTGTGTCCTCCACTCAGGCCTGCATGTCCAGTATCCTCAGAAGAATGAGCAAGGCAGCTCTTAGCCTTGTCTTCAACTCCAGGACCTACAGGGTGCACTCGGTGACACTGGGTTCTGTCAGGATCCTTTCGGAAAGTGGGTCTTCTCTGGATGAGCGAGGGTCCCGGCACACGCTCATGCTGCCTTTCCAGGCACGAGGCAGGGATCCAGCGCCCAGCAGACGTCCAGACAGGGTGTGCTTGGCTCCAGCGGTGGGAGCCCAGCCTTCTCTCCGCTCCTCCCACACACTCCCACCTCCTCCTCCTGGCCCCGTGCCCACACTCGCCCACTCCTCCTCTGTCTGCACCCAGCGGGAATTCAGAGGTGCAATCATCTATCTTTCATGAAGGAATCAGCCCTTCAATCTGCCGCCTCCCTGGGTCGATAAGTGAGGGGATGCTTGGCTGGCCCGGAGTCAGCTGAGATGAGATGCGTCTCTGTAACAGCTGTCCTGATGTCAGGAGGCTCAGCCCACCCAGACCTCTTCCCCGTTAGGAGAGGTGATGGGAGGGTTGGCTCATCTCACCGGGATTGCCTTGCTGTCTGGGCCCTGACCCCGGCGTCCAGGCTGATTTCATTAGCAACCATTGCTTATATTTACCAAGATCTTACTGTTAGGTAGTAAGCAAAGCATTTTAAAAGCACTGCCTCACATAATCTTCATAACAACCTGGTGATGTGGGTACTACCATAATCTCTATTTTAGAGATACAGTCAAATGAATAAGATCAGACACTAAGTGTGCCGTGCACTGTTCTAAACTATTTATATATGTATTCACGTATATGTATACGTATGTATGTATTTATATATGTATATATTAATTCACTCAGTCCTCATAATAATCCAATGAGATTAAGTACTTTTATAATTTCCATTTTGTGGATGAGGAAACTGGGATATGGAGATAAATAACCTGCCCAAGGTCACAGAGCAAGTATGCATTGGAACGTCTGCTCTGGAGTCCACTTCCTTTACCACTAGGCTGTATTGCTTCTCGCTGTATCAGCAGCCGAGATTCCCAGTAACTTGTCTAAGGCTCTACCTACTAGGGGGTCAGTATTTGAACCCTGGTTAGCCTGACTCCACAGCCAGGGCTCTTACGAACTAACACATTACTCTTTCTCATTTGGATAAGAAATGTGAACTCACAGCCTAGAAATCAAGCCAAGTAGCCTGGAGAAGAAACTACCTATCTGCGGGGGGGTCCCAGGCCCTGTGCTGAGAACAGACCCAAGCAACCCTGGAAGCCAACCCAAGTTCACAAGCCCAGGGCTGAAAGGAAATCCAGCTCCAGGCAGAAGAAATGGCAGTGAACATTTAAAATCCCTCCCACAGAGGAGATATGGGGATATATGTATATGTATAGCTGATTCACTTTGTTATAAAGCAGAAACTAACACACCATTGTAAAGCAATTATACTCCAATAAAGATGTTAAAAAATCAAATCAAATCAAATCCCTCCCACAGCCCCAAACCTACCAATCTGGGATACTGTGTGAAGTAAGACCGAATTCTTTTCCAAGCCCTGACGGGATTGGAGAGAGCACCTCTGCTGTTTCCCTCAGCCCTGTTCTTCCTATCAACACTGTTATCTGCACTCCCAGAAGACAGCACAGCTTTGAAGGCATGTCTGGTTCCATTCATGGGCACCGAGATAAAGACAGTCAGTCTCCCTGCCTGGAATGGCTGGATGTCACTGTCAGAAACTCTGGAATATAACTCTGATTACTAAAATAAATGATTAGGGAGCTTTCTCTCTCCTACTCTGAGTGCTCCATTAAGCAAATGAAATAGAAGCATTCAGATACACTCCCTCTTTCCTTTCCCTCTTGTGATTAACTGCATAATAAAAACGATATTATGTGAGCATAAATTTCAAAGAAGCCCATCTAAGTGGCAAACCACACTAAAGACAATAGTAAACAAAGGTCATGTATTTTTAGGTGACCTCAGTATCCTGTCTGACCCATCCCCCACTCCTGCTCTGAGCCCCTCTGGGTCTCCTCGGCCACCTTCCCCACATCTTACGCCGCAGTCTCAATCTTCACTGGAGCCATCCATGGCTCACGTCTCGGGAAGAGTCAAGTTACCTCAGACACTGATTTTTTACTGGTTCCCAAGCCAGACAACGGTGGCCACCCTGCAGAGAATTTCAGTGAGGCTCTGCCTGAGACAGCTTTTGACTAGAAATTACCTTGTGCTCTGCTATTTACAATAACCAGGACATGGAAGCAACTGAAATATCCATCAACAGAGGGATGGATAAAGAAGATGGCCAGGGTACATATATACAGTGGAATTTTACTCAGCCTTAAAAAGGAATGAAATAGTGCCATTTGCAGAGACGTGGATGGACCTAGAGATTGTCATACAAAGTGAAATAAGCCAGAAAGAGAAAAACAAATATCGTATAATATTGCTTATATGTGGAATCTAGAAAAATGGTAGAGATAAACTTGTTTGCAAAGCAGAAATAGAGTCACAGATGTAGAGCACAAACTTCTGGTTACCAAGGGGGAAGAAGGTGGTGGGATGAATTGGGAGATTGGGACTGACATATATACACTACTATGTATAAAATAGATAACTAATGAGAACCTACTGTATAGCACAGGGAACTCTACTCAGTGCTCTCTGGTGACCTAAATGCGAAGGAAATCTAAAAAAGAGGATATATGTATACGTATGCCTGATTCACTTTGCTGTACAGCAAGAAACTAACACAACATTGTAAAGCAATTATACGCCAATAAAAATTAATTTTAAAAAGTTACCTTGTGCTCCAATGGTGGGGGGAATCATGGCCCCATTGGCCAGGGTGCGTGGGTATCCGATGTTTTCCTGTCTACTCCTGGTCTTCTAACTCCTCTAGGCCTCTGATAACTGCGAAGCCCTCAGCCCTCACTGGGAGTTCTAACCTCTTGCCAGTTCTAGCCCTTGGGTTGGGCAAATTCCTTGACTCTGACCTTGCCTTCCTGGGTCCTGGCTTCCTGCTTGCCCTGACCTGTGGTCAGTCCCTTATGTCTTCGTGGCTCTTTGTGTCCTCACTCTACCTTGCAGGAGGTGAGGGTGATGTGAGGTAGCATGAGCCCCCAGCTCCCAAAATTCTTGGAGCAAAACTTCACACCCATCACAGAGAATTCTCCTCTCCTCCTTAGTTACTGGAGGAGAGGATGCACACAGAAACACTTAAACACAGAACTACCCACGTAGACTTACATACATAATCATATACACTTAACATATACACACATATACAGTTGACTCTTGAACAACACAGATTTGAACTATGTAGGTCCACTTATAGGTGGATTTTTTTCACTCATGATTAACTACAGTACTACACGAATCTGTGGATGTGGAACTGTGGATACAAAGGAACTGTGTATACAGAGACCCGACTATAAGTTATACTCAGATTTTCAACTGTGCAGAGGGTCAACACCCCTAACCCCCTCGTTGTTCAAGGGCCAACTGTACATGCATGCATACAGACTTACATACATGGGTACATACATGAAAACACATATGCAAACACAGCCACTGACCTACATAAACTCACAAAGATTGACACCAAATGCACACACACACGTGCGGGCACACACACACATGCATACACGTTAGTAATTAAAACCAGATGAGGATTTGCCTCCTACCTTATTTATATTTGTAACTTCAGCATCTAACACAGTGCCTGGAATAAGTGTTCAATGAATCTGCTTTTAACGAATGAATAAAGAGGCACAGATCTGAGCCCCCATGAGGCCACATGAGTGACTAGAGAAAATCACCCAGTTCTCCAAAGCCTGAGTCAAGGTCCCTGGCCTGGAGGAGTCAAGCTCCTGGCATGGAACTCCTGGGGGTGTGGCGGGAAAGTGTCTTACCTGACTGTTCCCCTGTCCCTGTTGAGGTTGGGATCTGGTGGGGGGGCCCAGGCTGGCACAGAATGTCTGACCTGCGGACCCTCCACGCTGCACTCATCCCTGATATAATCTTTCCTTCACCAGGACCTGTTCCCAAATCCTCGCACTACAAGAAATCTTATTTTGATATTTGCCCAGAGCGTCTCCTGTTTTTCTGTATTTCTCAAACTCTGCGACAGATTTCTCAGGAGCCGTGTCATGCCTAGCAGGCTGCCCTCCACCCTCACACAATATGCCGACTGTATGGAGTTGGGGGGGCTTCCTCCCCACCAAGATGTGCTGCCTGCCAGCCTCGCTAGTCACCAGGCTGTGAGTCACCAGGAAAAGGAGGCTCCACCGCGCACAGCTCTGGCCTCCCACCTCCCCTCGAGCTTCCACACCAGCCTTCTGGGCCCCTTGGTTTGCTCCCTCCACTCAGGGCTGGGGGCAGGGTGCCAACTAACATGGTCCTGTGCCAGCCTCAGGCTGGGAGCTTATCTCCAGTCTCTCATTTAACCCTCATAGCTCTGCGTGAGGAGAATTTTGGTCCCCATTTTATAGATGACAAAACAGAGGCTTCAGAAAGCCCAAGTTTGCATAGCTAGTAGGGGAGACTTTCTAACGTACATTTGTCTGGCCCTGTGCATCCCATCAGGCTGAACCAGGGTTTCTCCCATAGGGTGGTGTGTTTGGATCTGCCTAAACCATGGGCCAGGAAACACAGGCACTCATTCAGCTCAAAGGCAGCATGAGACTCAGTTTCCTCCCCAGCAAGGCCGGGCTCTTACTTCCTGGCCGCCCTCCCAGGCTTGCTGGAAGCAGGCTGCCTGGTTCAGTTGTGCAGTTTGCAGGCTGCACAGAGGACCTGGTAGGGGACCGCTGAACTCCGGCCCAGACTCCTCTGGCCAAACTCTGCACTGGCCCCAAGGTGGTGTCTCTTTTTCATGCACACAAAGGCTCAGTATAGGCTCGGGTAGTCCTAGTGTTCAGAGACAAGGAAAGTTAAGATGCCTTGGGGAGCTTGCAGGGAGAGAAGTCTGACTGTGATCAGAGCTGCCTGCGGGGGATGCCGAGAAGCCAGCAGAGGCTGAGTGGATCCAGTGAGACTCCAGCCTCCGCCCAGGTGCTCTATCCGGACGGAACAAAGTGTGTAGAACAGAGGAGTCGTCAGAGGCTGGCTCATTTCTGTCAGTCTTCACATTGAAAGAGGGGTGTGGAGATGAGGGACAAGGAAGGGAGATGCTGACGGGCACATTATTTGTTGGACTGCATTTCAAGAATTAAAAAAAAAAAGAAAGTTATCACTGAGAATCTCAGCTACCAGGGAGAGGGGCAGAGGAGTGCTATCCAACTGTACTTGTCTTTCTGGGCAGCCCGAGGGAGCAGGAATTTATACAACAGAGAGAGGAAAGCAAAACTATTCCATATGAGATGAGAGAAATTTGTATTTTCTAAGAGGAGAAACAAGTATGAGGAGAAGTCATCCAGATGCTGTGAGGCTGGAATCAACTCTGGTAAGATCTGGGGTAGGGTGGTGAGTAGAATCCCAATTGCTGGGATGTCTGGAGGACATTTGAAGGAAGAGGATGCTTGATGTACAGTTTGCAGCTGTTTGGATTGCTCTGATGTAAGTCCCTACCTTGATACCTCCTTCCTACAAAAATCTACAGGTAGTTCTAACAACCCACATGTTTTCTTATACAAGCACAGTTTTCTTTTTTGTTCAGTTTTATTGAGGTATAAGTGACAAATACAGTTATAAGATCTTTAAAGTGTACAACATAATGATTTGAAATATGTGTACATTATAAAAGGATTCTCCCCGCCACTGAGTTAATTAGCACATTTATTACTTCACATAATTACCTTTTGGGGGTTGGTGAGAACATTTAAGTCTTCCCTCTTAGCAAATTTCAGTTACACAGTATAGTGTTATCAGCTATAGTCACCGTATTATACATTAGATCCTCAGACTGTATTCATCTTTATAACTGAAAGTTTGTGCCCTTTTACCAACCACTCCTTATTTCTTCTACACTCCAGTCCCTGAAACCACTTCACTACTCTCTTTTTCTCTGAATTCTATAATCTTCTTTATCCATTCATCCACTGATGGACACAGGTTGTTTCCATTTCTTGACCTTGGTGAATAATGCTGCATTGAATATGGAGGTGCAGATATCACTTTGAGATCCTGTTTTCATTTCCTTCCGATAAATACCCAGAAGTGGGATTGCTGGATCATATGTTAGTTCTATTTTTAATTTTTTGAGGAAATTCCATACTGTTTTCCACAGTGGCAGAAATTTACATTCCAACAGTATTCAAGCATTCTTATTTCTCCACATCCTCATCAGCATGTGTTATTTCTTGTTTTTTTGATAACCATTCTAACAGATGTGAAGTGATATCTCACTGTGGTTTTGATTTGCATTTCCCTGATTAGTAATATTGAGCACGTTTTCATATACCTGTTGGCCATTTGTATGTCTTCTTGGGAAAATGCCTATTCACATCCTTTGCCTATTTAAAAAAATTTTTTTTTTTTTGCTATTGATTTGTATGAATTCCTTTTATATTTTGGATAGTAACCCTTTATCATATGCATAGTTTGAAAATATTTTCTCCCGTTCCGTAGGTTGCCTTTTCATTTTGTTGATGGTTTCTTTTGCTGAGCAGAAGCATTTTAGTTTGATGTAGTCATACTTATTTATTTTTGCTTTGTTGCCTGTGCTTTTGGTGTCAAATACAAAAAATCATTGCCAAGACCAATGTTAAGGAGCTTCCACCCTACGTTTTCTTCTAGGAGTTTTATAGTTTCAGGTCTTAGGTTGAAGTCTTTAGTCCATTTTGAGTTGATCTTTGTGTATGGTGTAAGATAGAAATTTTGTTTTATTCTTTTGCATGTGGCAATCCAGTTTCCCAACACCATTTATTGAAAAGATTATCCTTTCATCCTTATGTATTTTTGGCTCCTTTGTTGAAAATTAATTGACCATTTATGTATTAGCTTATTTCTGGGCTCTTTTCTGTTCCATTGACTCATGTATCTGTTTTTATGCCAATACCATACTGTTCTGATTACTATAGCTTTGTAATATAATTGGAAATCAGGAAATGTGATGCTTCCAACTTATTCTTCTTTCTCAGGATTGCTTTGGCTGGCTATCCATTGCTTTGGCTGACTAAGGTTCTTTGTGGTTCCATACACATTTTAGGATTTTTTTCTATTTCTGTGAAAAGTGCCATTGAAATTTTTACAAAGATTGCATTGAATCTGTGGATTGCTTTGGGTAAATGTGGATGGACATTTTAGCAATATTAATTTCTCCAACCCATGAGCATGGAATGTTTTTCCATTTAATTGTGTTTTCTTCAATTTCTTTCATCAATGTCTTACAGTTTTCAGTGTACAGGTCTTTCACCTCCTTGGTTAAATTTATTTCTAGGTATTTTATTCCATTTGATGCAATTGTAAATGGATTGTTTTCATAATTTTTCTTTTGATAGTTCATTATTATTGTATAGAAATGAAACAGATTTTTGTATATTGATTTTGTATCCTGCAACTTTACTGAATTTGTTTATTAATTCTAACAGCTTTTTGGTGGAATCTTTATGGTTTTCTACATATAATATCATATTGTTTGCAAATAGAGACAGTTTTACTTCTTCCTTTCCAATTTGGATGTTTTTATTTATTTTTCTTACCCAAATGCCCTGGCTAGGACTTCCAATATTATGTTGAATAAAAGTGGTGAGAATAGGTATTTGTGTCTTGTTCCTGATCTTACTGGAAAAGCTTTCAAATTTTCACTATTGAGTATAATGTTTGTTAGCTGTAGGCTTGTCATATATGGCTTTTGTTATGTTGAGGTATTTTCTCTCTATACCCAGTTTGCTTAAGAGTCTTCATCAGGAAAGATGTTGAATTTTGTCAAATGCATTTTCTACATCTATTGAGATGATCATATGATTTTTATTCTTCATTTTGTTCATGTGGTGTATCACACTGATTGATCTGAAGATGTTAAACCATTCTTACATCCCTGGAATAAATCCCACTTGGTCATATTGTATCATTCTTTTGATGTATTATTGAATTTGTTTGTGAATATTTTGTTGAGGATTTTGCACCTATGTTCATCAGGGATATTGGTCCGTAATTTTTTTAACTTGTAGTGTCCTTTAGTATCAGGGTAATGCTGGTCTCATAAAATGAGTTTGGAAGTATTCCCTACTCTTCTCTTTTTTGGAAGAATTTGAGAAGGATTAGCATTAGATCTTCTTTTAAACATTTGACTGATTTCACCAGTGAAGTCATCTGGTCCTGGACTTTTTGTTGTTAGGAAATTTTTTACATATGATTCCATCTCTTTACTAGTAATTTGTCTATTCAGATTTCTACTTCTTCATGATTTAGTCTTGGTAGGTGGTATGTTTCTAGGAATTTATTAATTTCTTCTATGTTGTCCAATTTGTTGGCATACAACTGTTTATAGTAGTCTCTTTAATCCTTTTTATTTGTGTGGTATCAGTTGTGAGTCTCCTTTTTCATTTCTAATATTATTTATTTGAGTTCTCTCTATTTCTTAATAAGTGTATTTTGTTTATCTTTTTCAAAAAAAAAACCAACTCTTAGTTTCACCAGTCTTTTCTATTGTCTTTTAGTCTCCATTTCATTGATTTCTATGTCAATCTTTGTTATTTTCTTCCTTCTACGAATTTTGGGCTTAGTTTGTTCTTCTTTTTCTAGGCCCTTGAGGTATAAATTTAGGTTGTTTATTTGAGATCTTTATTTTTTCTTAATGTAGGCATTTACTGCTATAAACTTCACTCTTAGAATGCCTTTTGCTGCATCCCCTACCTCTTGGTATGTTGTATTTCCACATTCATTTGTCTTGAGATTTTTATTTATTTATTTATCTTTTGATTTCTCCTTTGATATTGCTTGTTCAGGAGAATGTTGTTTAATCTCCACTTATTTGTGAATTTTCCAGCTTTTTTCTTGTAATTGATTTCTAGTTTCATACTGTTGTGGTCAGAAAAGGTACTTGATATGATTTGTCTTTTTAAATTCATTAAGATTTGTTTTATGGTCTAACATATCATCTATCCTGGAAAATGTTCCATGTGTGCTTGAGAAGAATTTGTATTTTGCTGCTGTTGCATGAAATGTTCTGTGTTTATCTGTTAGGTCCATCTGGTCTAGCATGTAGTTTAAATTCAATATTTTTTTTATTGATTTTCTGTCTGGATTATCTATCCATTTTTGAAAGTGGGGTATTAATGTCTTTTGCTACTATTGTATTACTATTTCTCCCTTCAGATCTGTTAATATCTGCTTTATATATTTAAGTATTCTTATGTTGGGTGCATAAATATTTATAAATGTTATATCATTTTGGTGAATTGACCCCTTTATCATTATATAACAACCTTCTCTGTCTCTCCTTACAGTCTTTGGCTTAAAGTCTCTTTTGTCCATATGAATATAGCTATTCCTGCTTTCTTTTGGCTTCCATTTGCATGGGATATCTTTTTCTATCCCTTAACTTTCAGTCTGTGTGTGTTCTTAAAGCTGAAGTCTCTCGTAGGCAACATATAATTGGGTCTATTTTTTAATCCATTCAGCCACTCTATATCTTTTGATTGGAGAATTTGGTCCATTTACATTTAAAGTAATTATTGGGACTTCCCTGGTGGTGCAGTGGTTAAGAATCCACCTGCCAATGCAGGGGACACGGGTTCGAGCCCTGGTCCAGGAAGATCCCACACACCACAGAGCAACTAAGCCCATGCACCACTACTACTGAGCCTGTGCTCTAGAGCTTGTGAGCCACAACTTCTGAGCCTGCATGCCACAACTACTGAAACCTGTGCACCTACAGCCTGTGCTCCACAACAAGAGAAGCCACCTTAATGAGAAGCCTGCGAACCGCAGCGAAGAGTAGCCCCTACTCACTGCAACTAGAGAAAGCCCGCGTGCAGCAATGAAGAAACAATGCAGCCAAAAATAAATAAATAAATAAATAAATTTTTTAAATTAAGAAATAAAGTAATTATTGATGGGTATGGACTTACTATTGATATTTTGTTAATTATTTTCTGGTAAGATGTTTCATAATTTCCTTCTTCCCCTCTTGCTCTCTTCTTTTGTGATTTGATGATTTTCTGTAGTGGTACACTTTGATTCATTTCTCTTTATCTTTTGCATATCTACTATAGGCTTCTGCTTAGTGGTTACCCTGAGGCTTACCTAAAACATCTTATATTTATAACAGGCTATTTTAAACTGGTAACAACTTAACTTTGAAAGCAAACAAAACTTTTCCTTTTATACACTCCCCTTAGACACATTTTATGTCTTTCATGTCAGAATTTACATCTTTGTACATTGTATATTCATTAACAAATTATTATAGTCTTAGTAGAGTTTTCCTGGAAATTGAGGATGAGGCTGAGTGTCATATCCGGGTGATACAGTGTAAAACAGCAACAGCACACATGAAAGAATTAGGTGGTCCATGAACTGAGGAAGCAGGCATTTGCTCCAAAGCTGACCATGAGAACCTAAGATACCCGCCCCACCACCACCACCAGGAATCCTGGGAAGCAGAAAGTGGTTTGGGGATATGAGCTGATTTTATCTAGACTGTGGGCATTCCCAGATGACATTGGGTATACAATAACATTAATGACAATTGTAATTAAATATCAGAGCTATCACATATTAAGTATTTGCCTCTACTCACTAGACTCACAAGGATGGAAGTTGTGTGTATCCTGTTCTCATTGGTATATACTTAGCTGGTAGTCAACTACTATTCACTGGATGGATAGATATTACGACATTAAGAGGTTTAAATACAGGCATACCTTGCTTTATTGTGCTTTTCAGATATTGCATTTTTTACAAATTGAACATCTATGGCAACCCTGTGTCAAGCAAGTCAAGTCTATCAGTGCCATTTTCCCAAAAACATTTGCTCGCTTCCTGTTTTGTGTCACGTTGTGGTAGTTTTCTCAATATTTCAGACTTTTTTATAATCATTATATTTGTTATGGTGATCTGTGACCAATGATCTTTGCTGTTACTACTGCAACTCACTGAAGTGTCAGATAGTGGTTAGCATATTTGTGGCAATAAAGTATTTTTTAAATTAAGGTGTGTACATTTTTTTAGACATAATGGTATTGCATACTTAACAGACTACAGTACAGTATAGTGTAACTGTAATTTTCATATGCACCCAGAAACCGAAAAATTCATATGATTCCCTTTATTGTGATAATTGCTTTATTGCAGTAGTTTTGAAACAAACCTGCAATGTCTCCTAGGTATGCTACTGTTCACTAGGAGAGACAGTAGAGAAGGTGGTGTAGAAGTGATTAAACCCCTTTGGGAGGATAAGGGAGATAAAATTAAAGATTTCTGCTAGCCCTGAGGCTCCCTGATATATAGGGCAGTGGGATTCTTGCAGATATTCTAGTGTGGACGTGGGAACGAGGGTGGGGCTGGGGACCTCCCGATGCAAGAAGGTGTCATCTTCCTGTGTCCCCTTCAGAGAAGGGGGTCACATTGTACTATGTTTCAAGTATGTAAGTTGTTGCTTTATAATGAAACTCCTGTGCATTTGAAGCCTCCTTCTAAAATTCAGGGTCTGGGCTTCCCTGGTGGCGCAGTGGTTGAGAATCTGCCTGCTAATGCAGGGGACACGAGTTCGAGCCCTGGTCTGGGAAGATCCCACATGCCGCGGAGCAACTAGGCCTGTGAGCCACAGCTACTGAGCCTGCACGTCTGGAGCCTGTGCTCCACAACAAGAGAGGCTGCGATAGTGAGAGGCCCGCACACCGCGATGAAGAGTGGCCCCCGCTTGCCACAACTAGAGAAAGCCCTCGCACAGAAACGAAGACCCAACACAGCCAAAAATAAATAAATAAATTTAAAAAATAAATAAATAAAATAAAATTCAGTGTCCTTTTAAAAACTAATTAATACTAGCTACATTTTTTGAGGTCTAGTTTTGTGGCAAGCACAGTGCTAAGCATTTTATTAATACATGGACTAGCTCACTTATTCCCCACAACGAAAGGGTAGATGATATTGCTGCTACTCAACAAACAACAAAGCTGGGGCTCAGCATGGCTTAGTAACTTTCCCAAGATCATCAGATGGCAAGACTGGAACACAGATCTGTCCGGCTTTCAACCCGTGCTTTTCACCACTTAGGGATTCCCAGACTTTTTCCCAGCATCCTTTACTTCACCTCATATTTTCCCAGACAGCACATGCTGATGGGCAGGGGAAGGGTGATAAGCCACTGGCTCAGACGCAGGGTCTGGGCAAACCTCTGAGCATGTCTCTTGCTTTACAGGTAGGCGCAGACCTTTGCAGGATATTTGATGCTGGGAGAAAAGCCCTGCATATTGTGGGCCCTGGAACAGTGGGGCAGATTCTCCTGGAGGGTAATGCCCTGAGCCAGAGGCTGCAGCTCCATTCTTCCTAGACCTCCTCTAATGGGCAAAAGGCCAGGAAGTTGGGGGCAGCTCCCCAGCTCAGTCATTTCTGGAAACCTTCTAGGTTTAAATTGCTGACAGATCGCTAACCACGTCTCCCAGCCTTTCCGCACGACTGTGCTTCCACGAAACCTGTTAATTTCTCTTCTCGCTTTGATCAAAGCCCTCTGGGGTGCAGGAGAGGAAGGGGAGGAGAAGAGTCTGGATTCCAGGGCTGAGACTCCTTGGAAAGCAGCCAGCTCTGCCTGCTGAGTGAGGGGAAGGTAGCATGCATGTCCAACCTCAGAGCCCTGAGATGGAGGTGGAAGGTGGGTGGCTGGAGCTGAGAGCTGACCCTCGACGTCCCTCCAGCTCCAGCGTCCAGCCCTGGCCCTGCTCTGTAGGTACTGCTCAGAGGATGGACTGCAGTCAGCAGGGCCCCTGGGGCGGCTCAGTGAGCCCTAGGCCAGAGGCAGTTTGCACACTGACTGATCTGCTCAGCCCAGCAGCACCACAGGGGGGTCCCTGCTGGAAGCCTGCAGGCAGGCATTTGGAAGGTTCACCCAGGGACCTGGGGCTCAGGAGCTGGCCAAGGGAAAGGAATGATTTGGAGGCGGCCCCCTTAGGAGATGTAAAGACCTCTCCAGCTGTGGGGATGTACAAAGTTAGAAAAAGGGGAGACAAGGGAACTCATTAGAGAAAGAGGTTGCGGGATAAAAGAAACTAAAGTGGCCTGTGGGAGCCTTGGTCAGCAGATTAGAGACGCTAGTCCAGAAGAGACCAGTCATTTTCCCTGTGTCCCGGATGGAGTGTGGAGTCATCCTCCTCCTAAGTCTGCTCCCTTCCAGCATGGGGCTTGATTGAAACTGGCTCGCCCGGGGCCTGGGACACCACGAGACACTGCTTCAACCCCACAGTCCCTCAGCGGCCCAGGGCATCAGTGCCAGGACGCGCAGCGGCCTCAGGAAATCTAGAGTTGTCACAGGTCGGGGTCCTCCAGAATATGGCCTGAGCCGGGGTGAACGTCCAGTCTCTGTGCTCTTAGAGCACATCCAGCAAAAGAGAGGTTCCTACCAGGTTGGTTCATCACCATCCAATGTCCCATATAATCCAGCAGTGCCACTTCTGGGTAGCTACCAAAGGAAATGAAATCAGGATTTGCACTCCCATGTTCATTGCAGAATTATTTACGACAGCCAAGATATGGACACAACCTAGGTGTACACTGATAAATGAATGGATAAAGAAATTGTAATATATATATATATATATATATATATATATATATATATAATTTAACCTTCAAAAAGAAGAAAATACTGCCATTTGCATCAGCATGAATGAATTTGGAGGCTATTATGCTAAGTGAAATAAGCCAGGCACAGAAAGACAAATACTACATGATCTTACTTATATGTGGAAACAAAAATATTCAAATTCATAGAAACAGAGAGCAGAGTATGGGCAGCAGGGAGGAAAGGAGCAGATGTCAAAGAGTACAAAGTTTCAGTCAGGTAGGATGAGCGTGGTCTGGAGATCTAATGTGCAGCAATGTGACTATGGTTAACAGTGCTCTCTTGTATACTTGAAATTTGACCAGAGGGTAAATCTTAAGCATTCTCATCACACACACACAGACTGGTAACTGTGAGATGGTGGATATATTCATTAGCTTGCGGTGGTGATCATTTCACAATGTATGATGTACATCAAAACATCACATTATACATCTTAAATATATACAGGTGTTATTTTTTAATTTTAAAAATAAATTAAAAACAACAAAGACAAAACAATAAGACCTAACGTCCCACCCCCCTGCCGAGGCTCCAGCCTGAGGCCCTGGTCTGATTAGCTGCGGCCAGGCTTTCCGTGTGCACTTAGGCACAAGTCCCAGAAATGTTACGTAGAAAGACTCTTCTGGGCCACCCCTCAGAAGCAGGCACTTCCTGGACTACCCCCAGCGCTAAACTGTAGACTAGGATCTGAATCCTCTCTGGGAGATGTTGCTTTTACCCCCGGATAGGAGAGCAAATGCATCACCATCTCAGGGACATCATGTCACATCCTGCAGGGTCCTGCTGTCTCCAGAAGAGAAACTCCAAAGATAATTTTTATTTCATTTTTTTCCTGCCACCCACTTACCTCCATCCACATCCCTGGGGCAGCTGCCCCAGGGACTGAGCCCAACCTTGGTCTCACCCACACACACTTATTATAAAAACATATCTGAAGAAAAAAACTTCCTGATCCAACTCCAGGCATCTTCAAAGAACATATAGCCCAGTGAGGTGCTAAGCTGCCTCTTAATTGCTCCAAAGGAATGTTTTCAAGCTCCAGGCCCATCAACACCTTCTGTGATCTTCGCTTTCAGCCCACGCTTGTGGATACAACCCAGAAATTTCTCAGCTCCTTTGGGGAGCTCTCCGCCACACTGTTACTTGCATTTGTTCATTTTATTGCACCAAATTAATGACATCTTCCTGAAGTAGAGACATGACTCAACCCTAGGAAAGTAGCCAGGGGTTTTCAGAGCCACAAGGACTGTTTCACTCGTGTTCTTCTCCAGCTGTGACCCGGGTCAGAGATAAAGGCGCTAACGCTCTTTTTTTTTTTTTTCTTTTGAAGAGAGGGAAGGTGGAGGAGTGGGGGAGGGGAGCACAGTCTCACCTGCCCCTCAAGCACCTTCATAGCCATCAGGTGTCAAGAGACCCCAGTGAGGGAACCTCACTCCACCCACACTTCCGCCTGACCCCCAAAGACCTGACTGTGCTCTGGCTGCGGGGTTCCTGGGGAAATGCAGGCTGGCAGAGGGGCAGGAACATTGGGAACACTGACCTCAGAGACAGAGACCAGCTCTGGCACAGGCTGGGTGGCCTGGGTAAATGTCTCACCTTCTCTGTGCTCCGTTTCCTGATCTATGAAGCGGGGCCGCCATGCTCACCATGTAGAACAGCTGTGAGGTTGCGGTTCTTGTTGACGGTCCCAGAGCACATGCATAAGGTGTTTGGGGTGAGGGTACTGGACCTCTACAGGAGCTCTCACCCCTCAGTTTTATGTAGTACCTAGCTAAGCTGGGAGGAGGAAGCCCATGTAGATCATTCTGGAAGCCTGGCTTTTTCTATTCAGGCCCTGGAGAGGGTGGGTGGTCCCTGGCTGAATCCAGAAGCTGTGCTGGAGGGACAGGAGGGAAGGCCCAGCCCTCTCCATCCTAGACAGCCATCTCCGCTGTTCCGAAAGGCCAAGGGTAAAAGCCATAGCACTTCGGGGACATGTGGATTACTGGGGTTCAGGGCTGATGCGGAAGACAATGAACTGAAGGCATGGTGTCTCAGAAGGGTGACGATGCTAACCTCTGAGGTAGATTTTGTTCTCAAGGTGAGGGTTTAAAACAAGAAGGGACACGCTACAGTACATTAGGGCCCACTTGCCTCAGCTCGCCGCGGGCTGTGGGTCTCACCTTTCCTCCAGCAAACGCCTCAAGCTCTCTCAAGTGGGTTCATCCCAGATGATATTAAGTCCACAGGACGTGGGCTTTTCCTTTGACCTCTGAGCCCTGCTGTTCCCTCCGCAGCTCCTATCTCCTATCGCCCTTCCTATCTCCTCTGCGTTAAAACTAGACACAAAATGCCAGGTATTTCATTTGGAAAGTTCCAGGACCATTTATGAGCTACGCTCTGAAAGCCTGCCCTATGGCCTGCCAAGTAAATTTAGTTGAAAAATAACTCCTTATGGCTCCAGTTGACTGTAATTTGTGGAATTAAGATGGTGTCAGAGACAATTTTATGAAAGTGAATGTTGTCCCCAGTGACTGTGTTTCCTGAAAGATGAGTGGATAACTCACCACAGGACATTCCATTAGCCTGCGTTACCCTCCCCCAAGGCAAACAAACTAGACCCTTGTTTTTCTCCAAGATGGGTCTCATTTTCAGAGCTGACAGAACTGTTCTCATTGGGCCCAAAGATCAAAATGTGTGTCCAACTGGGATGAAGAATGACACTGATACGGACTCAAACTCTCCTTAAACTAAGCTTCCTGCTCCTACAAATCACACTCCAGGTCATCAGCCATGAGGCCCTTTCCAAGTACCCAAGAGCTGCTGCCAGGAATTTCCCCTCAGTTGGCTCACCCCCTCAGTGAGCCTCTGAATCAATAAGGGCTTTTGCAGTACTACCTGGTTCAAGGAAACCCTAACTAGTTTAAGGAAGAAAGAAATTTCTTGGCCTGCATAATAAGAAAGTCCATGGTTAGAACCAGCTTTATGCACAGTTTGACATAGGAGCTCGCTTTATGCACAGTTTGACATAGGGGCTCAAATGATGTCATGAGAACCCAGACCCTTCATCTCTCAGCTGGGAATTGTGCTTCCAAATGTTAGCTTCCTCCTCAGCAGGTTTTCTTCTCACCTCAACCACATGGTCTCTGCAGTTGTAGACTTTGTACCATCGTAATTCCAAATCCACAGGTAAAGAAAGTCCATCTTTTTGGTACGAAAGTCTTCATTTATCCCAACTGTTCTGCTTAAGCTGTGGGCCCATCCCTGAATCAGACACTGTAGAGCAGAGCGGGTGACTCTCTGATGAGCAGATGAGTGGCCCTGAGTGTGGAGTCAGAGCCACGGAAGATCGCAAGGATGGGGGAAGGGGTGGATGTCTCCGTTGAGGTGGCCTTCAGGGGCATGCAGTAAAAACCCCACCACAAGAGGTGCATTTTCCCATATAATACGATGGCCAGGGGCAGCCCAGGGAGGAGCCAAGAGCCCAGGTTCCCTTTAGACCCTGCTGCACCAACACTGCTTATGGCTCCCAGCCTCACCACTCCAAGAATGGCTGTTCTCCAGTCCAGACATCACAGACACTTACGTACTTCCTAGGCTTAAAGACAGGGAAAAGGCAAAGGAAAAAGGCTAGTGCCGGCTGAGTCTTTTTTTTTTTTTTTAATAAATTTGTTTTATTTGTTTATTATCTTTGGCTGTGTTGGGTCTTCGTTGCTGTGCGCGGGCTTTCTCTAGTTGCGGCGAGCAGGGGCCACTCTTCGTTGCGGTGCTCGGGCCTCTCATTGCGGTGGCCTCCCCCGTCGCGGAGCATGGACTCTAGGCACGCGGGCCCCAGCAGTTGTGGCTCGCGGGCTCTAGAGCACAGGCTCAGCAGCCGTGGCGCACAGGCCCAGTTGCTCCGCGGCATGTGGGATCTTCCCAGACCAGGGCTCGAACTCGTGTTCCCGGCATCGGCAGGTGGACTCTCAACCACTGCACCACCAGGGAAGCCCCCTATTTTTTTTTATCAGGAAAGATAACTTTCCCTGAAATTTCTTCTTACAATCCATCTGCCAAAACTAGATTATATGAGCACTCCTAGCTTTAAGATACTGTGGGAAGGTAAGTATTTTCACTCACAAGCAAAACGGGGATTCTGATAATAGAGAAGAAGAGAAGAATGGTTATTAGGTAGGTCAACTAACAATGTCCACCATCGTTATCTGCTACGCATTCAAAAACAAACAAAAAAAGTGCGCATTAAAGCATCTGTCATCCATTGTGGTCAGTTCTCCTTTCCCAACCAAGAATCTACTTCTTATTTCCTGTAAGTAGGAGAATCAGCTCCTGGTTTGTGGCTTGGGGCTAAGCATCCATGGGGTTATCCCCAGAAGTGCCACGAGCCACCTCACTAGGCACCTATGAAGGTGCCACACCCAATCTTGGCAGATGGTTTGATCTTTAATCCAGAGAAACTCAGAACTGATGACGGTTGCTCGTTAAATATTTTTAAAAGATATTTTACAAAGGAGGACATTTAAATAAATTGTTTCAGAATTTCAGTTTTGGAGATTGGCATTGGAAAATGCACGTGTACATCCATATGTATATAGAGATATATTGAGTATCAGTACAAATCCTTTGCATCTTAACGGAATGTGTTCTCATACTCTTGGTCCTGGGAACCCTGAGGAAGTGCATTACGTTAGCAAACCTGAGCTGGGATTATCCAGGGAGAAGGAGCTGGGGTGGGCTGTCTGAGACCAGTGGGGGGAATATCGTTGCTTTGGGTTTCCAGAACAAAGGAAGCCCTCCACACAGCAGTAGGTAGAAACCTCACCTCTTCTGCCATGTGTGGTCCTAGGGAATATCAGTAGCACAAGCAAAGCAGGAGGGTTGTTTCAAGTTGTTTTAAAGGCCTCAAGCTATTATAGCTTTTTTTCCTACTTCATGGAATCAGAAGGTTACAGAACGTGGGGTTAGAAAAGAGCTTGATGATCATCTGGCTCAACCCCTTCATTTTTCATTGGTTCCTTGCTCAAATTTCTTCATGTAAGCCCATCATGTAAGAAATCACTTCACAGAAATCACCCACAACTCCCTGTGTATTTGGAGATTTAAATCCCAAACCTGGCCATGATTTGGATGGAGAGGATGGTTTGGGAAAAGCAGAAGAGAAAGGGACTGATATATTCTGTTCCACTGGCCATAGTTGGCAATCTCTTTACAAATTGGATTTTTTAAAGCTTTTTACTTTGTCATGATTTCAAGAACAGATGCAGAATTAGTACAAAGAATTCCCATCTACTCTTCATCTGGATTCCACACATAGTGATATTCTACCATACTTACTTTTGATAGATAGATTTCTTTCTGAACCATCTGAGTGTAAGTTGCAGATATGATGCCACTTTATGCCTTCAGTGTGCGTTCCCTAAAAATAAGGACATTTTCTTACATTAACAAAGTATTATACAATAATAATAAAAATTAGGAAATTAGCATTGTAACAATATTATTAGCTAATTTACGTACTTCATGCAAATTCTCCCATTATTCTAATAGTGCTCTATGTGGGTGAAGAAAATCCTGGGTCACAGGTTACATTCAGTTGTCATGATGGCTCTTTATAGCCTTGAAGTCTTCCCTTATCTTTCTTGACCTTGGCAGTTTTGATCAATACAGTCCAGTTATATTATAGAATTTTCTATTAAAATTTAAGACTACTAAAATTCTATCCTTAGCATGAAAGAGAGGAATGCTGTGACTTCTTCTTTGTGATTAATGCTAATGAGCCCCATCTCTATAGGATTCCCATCCCATTGCAAGGAACAAGCAGAACGCTTACAAGATGTTAACCTTGGCCCCAGTTTGGAGAATATGGGTCTAAATCTACCAATGCTTGAGCAGAGCCCCAAACCTTTCAAGAGATGTGATCCAGAGGAGAGAAGTCATATTGGCTTCTCTCAAGATCCAGGGTATGGCTCATCTGCAACAACCAATGAGGGGCCTCTTTTCCACCATGGTTGGTTGTCGCAAATGAAGGATTGTTTTGTTTGTTATTCACTCAAACCTAATTAAAACCAAGGTTAGCAGGGCATCTGCCAGCATCCGAAGTCTTCCCTCTTGCCTTCCCCATCCCATCACCAGTCGACATGATTCACTGGCTTTTAGCGCATTAAGCAAATTTGCTATAATTGCGGAGAAGGGAAGGAGCAAGGGGCCCATGGCACCACCCAGGCACTACACCATTGCCTTCCTGTAAGTCACACAGACTCCAAGAAAGGGGCTTAAATTGCCTTTATTGATTTGTCAGCCTCTAATAGATCGTTTCTCACTGGGCAAAGGACAGGATCCTCAAAGAGAGTTCTTTCTCCTCCTCCGACCCTCATCATGGCTCTTGTTGCAGTGGGAAGGGTGTCTGGGGGGGTTAATGACGTATTGGAGAGAACTAAAATGCAGACATCAATTCTCCCAAAGATGCAGCTAAGAGGGGCCCAGAGAGGCCAGTTTCCACCTCCGACGTCTCCAAACTAGACTTCCTGACCCCGAAGTTATGCATAGAGAAGTGAGCCTCAGGATTCTAATTTCCTTCCACATGAGCTGAGCATGCTGTAATTTCACATCCAGCCCTCTGCAGTATCTCCTATCCTTATGTACCTTTCCTTGTGTAGCGTAGCCCCGTTACAGAATCCCACATGGAGGGGCGGCCAGCCAACAGTTCCCTCGTCCCAGTCCTTAGCTCACAGCATACATCCAACAAACATTTAAAAAATTTCTTAAAAACTGACTGTGTGCCCGGTACCTCACTAGATACTTTGCAAGATGGAGCCTTTGAGCTCAAAACGCTTACAGAGACAGTGATGAAAATAACCAACACACAACACAGTGTGATAAGTTCTACAGTGGAATTTGTATACTATATGCAAAGGGGTATGAGGCATTGGGAGGATGGGGATGAGGGGAGGGCTGGCTTAAGTCTTCACCTGTGTCTAGAAGGATGGGTTCACGTGGCAGACAGACCGAGGATGGCATACAGGGTAGCGCTTACCTAGGTATGGCCCTGTTCTATTCAATTTGCCTGTGTGTGCACTGGATGCATCTCCCTCATCTAGACCACAAACACCACGAGGGCAGGAATCTTGTCTTACGTTTTGCAAAGTCTTCAAAGCACCCAGCCAGCTGCTAATCACACAGGAAGTCCTCAGGGAATCCTTAGTGGATAATTAATTCCAGCAGGTCATACAGCTGTGAGGAACACCTGGCCAGCTGCTGAATGGCAGCATCTCAGAGGACTTGGAAGGAGTCTGGTAGGGGTGGCATGTGAAGCTCTGAGGGTCAGAGAAATGTCAACACTATACCTGGGATATCCCTTTACTATTATGTCAAATTCCCTTACAGTAAAAACACTCTGTGGCCTCAAAGATATTCAGTCATATTTTTTTCCTAGCAACACTTGCTAGAAAAACTTCCAACGTAACAAAATTATTTAGACAGTTTCTTGGAACTCACTGTTCATTCTAATAGAATTTTGCCTAGGGTTAAAATATGACACAAACATCATTTATTCTAGATGAGAATATATTTAAGGGTCTGTGGTATAGGTGCTTTGCTCAGTAAGGAAGGTAGGTTTTACAGGGAAAAAGAGAAGGAGAAAAAAAAAAGATGAGGGGAGGAAGGGATAGAGAGGAAGGGGAGAGAGGTGGGGGAAGGGAGTGGGAAAGAATGGCTGTGTGCAAGGATTTTCTCTCTATCGGTTCTTGCTTCCTTCAGAGGGCCTTCTGCTGTCAGGAGGCTTGGCTCAGCCTTATGGGTTTTCTTTCCTGCTATCATTTTTATTTTTTATCTCAAAGGCTCACAATCTTGGCTACCACTCAAGCAGGACCTAGAGAAGACAGAGTGCCCAAGGGTGGAAGTTTAGAGGACAGTCTCCTTTAGAAGCCGTGACTATGAAGCAAAGGCTCCCTTCCTGTCCCCTGGTTATAGAAGGTGGTGTCTAGTTTTCCACAGACCGGGAGGCCCCTAGGGTGGCAAGGGCCTAGGGCGTGGTTAGTTTGTCACTGCTACTTACATCCAGAGATGACAGGGGGCTAAGCAAGCCTCTCAGAGAGGAAAAGAGTGTTGACCTCAGGGTCCCCAGAGGAACGGCAGGCATGTTGGTGGGTGTGGACACATAGAGACAGCTGGGTGCAAATTCACAACCGGAGAACATTCTTTAGGATTTTCAACTGTCTTTTTTTTTTCTCCAGCAATGAATAGGGAGAACCCCAGACTGTGGTAAAAATAGCTCACACTATCCCTCAAACCTCTCTGGTTTGAGTTTGTGGAAGGCTTGGGGGAAAGAGTCACATTTGAAAATGGAACTTATTTTGAGCCAGTGATACTGACAGAAGCTCAGTTCTGGGGAGAGAAAGCAGCTTTTCAGCATAAAAACCCTCTTCATCTTTCTTTTTTTTTCTTTTAATTTACTTCCTACCATTCCTCCCAAAGTATTCCTTAGTACTTTTATTACAGTGAAAAGCTAGATGTAAGTCAAAACAATCATTTTGTTTGTTTGTTTGTTTTTACAGGGAACAGGTTTCCCGAGAAGCTTTGAAGAGGCAAAGGTGAAGTGGGTGAGGCAGCAGGTGCAGCCAGGAGAGTCTGGCCGGGCCCAACTCTGAACCCGCTGGTGGCGTGGACCAGGCGGAGAGTGAATCCATCTCACCAGGTTCCCCATCACTGACTCAGGCCTGGACCCACCTGCCGGGCCAACTTCAAAGGACCCCCCCAGGTCCCTGAAGTTGCTCTGTAAACTGTGAAGTGCCATACACGTGTAAGGCATCGGTATAAGGAGCTGAAGAAAGCGTCCCAAGGCACAGAAAGCTGTCAGGGAGAACTAGAAATATTCCCCCTCACAAGGATGCCACAGGGGTGAGCAGGAAGGAACAGCTGCTGAGCTCTTGTCGGGAGAAAACACGGTGTCATCAGCACAAAGCACAGAAATAGAACTCTCTGGGAGTCGTGCACCACCTGTGCCCACAGATCCCAGCAGCCAGCCTGCTCCCCACACTTACTCGGCCTCACGGAGTCTGGCAGGGCAGGGGGGATGAACCGATTTTACAGAGAGGTACACTGAGGCCCGAGATGGGAAACCCTTCCTTGTGGTCACATGATGACTTGTCCAGACCAGCACCAAGCTCTGCCCCCCTCATGATGCTGTGACACCACCGGCCTGACCCCAGTCAGCCTCCAGCCTGGAAAGTCATTGCCTGAGTTCTGAAAGCAGGTCACTGTCCCACTGCAGTGAGCTAGCGCTCTGGAAGGACTGATGCTCCACAGCCCGCAGCCTCCTGGCCCCAAGGACCCAGCTCCTGTCTCACAAGGAGGTGGGCTGAGGCCTGCTTACCCCTCAGCAAGGCTGAGCGTTTTTTGGGCATAACAGTTTGGTGCATCCTTATTCGCTGGTTGTTTGGAACCCGTGAACACAGAATTAAAAACAGCTCCAAATCCCCTTCGCTGTTAGAGGGTCCAGGAAAACCCCACTGCCCGGAAGCTGATTAAATTAGAGTGCTGTGAGTGGGTTAGGTACCCCGTTTCCTTCCCTCAAGGTTTCCTTCCAGCAAACCTCTTTAAGGAAGGCCTGGGTTAAGAGCATTAATAAATCACAGCTCAGCACACCTCCCTAGAGACGTGCAGGGCCCTGCAGAGCCTGTGGCAGGCTGAAGTCCTCGTCCTGCCCTGGACTGGGTCACCACACCGCCACCCTTCGCTGGAGTCCCTTCTCCGTGCAACCATGATGCAAATCATTCATTCGGATACAGCTCCTGCCCAGAAAGTGTGCGCATCCCGGACTACCCAACAAGGGCCACCTGGAGGCCACTCTGAAGTTTTGTTGGAACATGGCCACACTCTTTACTCACTGTTGGCTCTGGTTGCTTTTGAGCTAGAAGGAGAGAGAATTGAGTAGCTGCAACAGAGATCATGTGGCCTTTAAAACCTGAGATATTTACTGTCTGGCCCTTTTTTGAAAAAGTCTGCCACTCCTGCATTATATAGTTATCTTATTGAAGTCTAACAATACACTGTGCACTGGGTATTATTACCCCTGCTTGGAGAGGTAGAATCTGAAGATCAGCAAGTTTTAGTAACTTGCCCAAAGACACACAGCTGTTAACTGGCAGAGTCAGTACTCAAACCTAGATGCGTTTGCTCCAAAGCTCAGGATTTTTCAAATATACAATTCTGCCAGTCTTTGGACATATCCAGTCAATGGGCAGGGTGATAGTCAGTGATGTAGTGAAAGGTCTCATCTTCCTGGAATGAGTGAGCCAGATTTAGAATCACATTGTTGACTAAGGACCAGTTTAGGCCTAGATCACTCACAGCCTTCCCCTTGGGCCCCTGATCACAAGGAGCTGCTCTTAAGACCTACCAGGCTGGAGCTCACTGCTTGTAAATAAATGTGAAACCCAGAATAGACTGGCAGGCCTAGAGCAGCCCCTGGCCAGGCCAGCAAGGGTTACCATGACAAAGGAGTCATTTCCATTACAAACCCTGCAACAGGCTTCCATAAGGTGATTAATGTTTGACCTCTGGGGGTGGGAACTCTGGGGGGAGAGGGTGGGAACAGTATTCCTTTTAGTCTGGTGCAAAGCATAGTTGGGGTACAGAGGCCAAAACACTCCATCCCCTGTCACCCTAAATCCTAAAAGTCAGCCCAAGAAGCAAGCGTCTTATGGGAATCTCCCTTCACCCTTTGAGTTGAGGCAGCTGAACTTCAGAAACTCAAAGGCAGATAAAGGAAAACAAGAAAAGCCAAGAAAGGGAGTATAAGACTGTAAACTGGTTAATTCTTGTTGGATAAATGGCACCTGCTCATCAGAGAAAAGGTACAAAAAGAATTCAGTGAGACAAGAAGCAGGTAGTACAAGGCTGGGAATCCTACCTCCTTGGAGCCCCAAGAAAAGCCTTGTCTACAGATTGAGGAGGAGGGGGTGGGGAAGAGTGGGTTGCCTGCCAAAGTAGGGACCCATGTCATGAATTTCCAGGGCAGGCCGCCCGAGGAAGCTCAGATGTCCCCATTCCCCTCACTGCCTCTTGAGTGGGGAGCAGGGCCACCGGTGTGGATTTGAGCTCTTGACCTTGGGGTGTTTGCTGTAGGCCACTCTGGGATCATTCATTGACCGTTTTTCTCTCTGCTGACACTTGGGCGGCTCTGACTGCCTAGACATTGCTTTGGTTTGGCCATTTTCCTGCCGATGAGTCACTCCCCCTGCAGCCCGGCTGGGGGCGGCCAGGATCTCGCTGTGTCCATAAGAGAAGCCCAGCATCTGGCCTGTATCAGTTTCAGCCTTTTTGCTGATATAGTGTGACTCTGGGGTTGAAATGGCAAGTTTCTGTGAGGGAGGAAAGGGAAGGCCTCTGGCTCCTCCGGGTCTGAACACACTGCTTTGAAGTGAACCTCAGGAAGAGGCTCCCTGCCCTCACCCTGATTTCCTCCCCTTAGGAAGGACGGAGCCGGGGAGATCAGATCCCCTATGGTACCCCCTCTACTGCCACCAAATCATTCCTGAGCCTTTACCAGCATCCCACAGCTGGGCCGAGACCCAAAACTCCCTGAGCCAAATGTTGTTGTGGATAAGAACGAACCTCAGTTCACAGAATCATTTATAAAAGAAACGTAACTACTTTTGCTATAACTGAAATGATTTCTGATTCTGAGTTTCCATTATGTGGCAGGAAATTAACCTCGGTTAATTTCAGGGCTCTAATTTTTCACTTTACTGGAGACTGCCTCTAATTTGGGGAGGGGCTACCTAGTGCCCTCGCCTGGGTTGGGGGAAGGGTGGCGATTCCATTCTCAGTGGCCTCTCGCCACACTGGCATCCACCTACACTCCTTGTCCTGTCTGGGCTGCAGCCCTCAGGCCCCATGGGTCACTGCTGGTCCTCCTCTCCCCAGCCACACAGCCATTCCAGGTTCCTGGGCTTTTCTGAGCCACGTGCCGACAGCTGTCAGCTGCACATCACACATTCTGCTTTGCGAGGACCCGCCCCATACACCTGGACATTCCACAGAAGGGTCTTCTGCTCCCGTGCCAGGCGAGGCACCCTAGAACGCTGGAAATTGCTACTTTCCTCTCGCTGGGAAAGGAGATGCAAGGGCTCTACCCTCGGATCCCCACATTGGTCATTGGTCTGGAAGTTCTGTCATTCCCCAAGCCTGCCTCTGGACTCAGCCTGGAGGGTGTGCGGGGGCGGGGGGGAGGGGAGGAGTGTTCTCTTGGGGCACTCACCAGGAACCACTCTCCTGCTTCCCAGGCACTCCATCTTCCAGCCCAACCTGATGCATCTTGGCTCCGAGGGGTGGGGACTGACAGATTGCATATGGCTCCATATCTTCTGATTTCGTCCTGGGTTCTCTCTGTCTTGCTTTGAGGGCTGGGCTTTTGAAACGCATAATACAAGAATTGCCTTCTAGATTATCGCTACTCCCTCGATGCCTTGCTTGCTGCCTCCCACAAGGAGGAAGAGGGAGATACAAGAAATGCCTGGAAAAAACACATGGCCCAATACCCCCAAATATTATCCTGCTACACTCTGTTTGCAGGGGTCTCCTTGGACCTGAAGGCATAGTTTTAGAGTCAGTTTGGGCCCCTCACCGACTCAGTCTGTGAAAGTCAAAAGTCACCCAAGATTTCTTCAAGTTCGCAGGTGGCTTATGTTCTCTTGGTCACCCCTGATTCACAGCTGTGTCCTCTCTGAATCCGTTCAGTCCGTGGCCATCCTGCTGACCACAACTCCTGTCCCCTTCTTATGACACATCAACCGGGATGTGGGATTCAGCCCCGCACAGGATTTACAAACACCCTCCGCCACACTATCTTCTGTGTGTGTGTCAGACTTCACTGAAAGTTTCCTGCAGATAAAGAAGGGTGTTACTGAGCTGCCCCCCACCCCAGATATTCACCAAAACACTAGCAGCTCTGGTCAAGTCCCCTGCCAGCCGCTGGCCTCCCTACTTCCCAAGCACTCCGGCCGGGCCTCTTGCTGGACTCAAGTCTCGGCCTCTTCCCCATCCCCACTTCTTCTTTCCTCTGAATTGTCCCCAGATCTCCAAACTCTTCTCACTCTCACAGAGGGCTGCCTCTCTCTGCCCTGCTGCCACCTTTCCACCCTACACTCAGCAGCAGGCCTGTGGGTACAGGGCTTACTTTACTTGGAAGGACATTATGGTTCTAAAGCTCAATCGTTTCTTTTCTTCTCTGAAAAGAACGTTTCTTTTCTTCTTTTCTTCTCTCTTACTTTGTTCGCAAAGTAAACAAACACAAAACATCTCTTCCCTGTGACTGTTAGAGCCAGGAAGAGAGAAGACTTTTGCTGCCTTCCCCATGGGGGATTGCTAGGAAAATCACCTAAGACTGCAAGTGCTCTCTTATCTACTATATATGTGAGCTACGTTCTTTGAGAATTACCCGGAGCAGGGCTTTAATCTCAGTCTGACTCTCCCTGCCCTGTAATTTGTGTCTCCTCTTCCTCTCTTGTCCGTCGATGTGTCTCCAGGAATTATAGATTAATATTAACATTAGCTTAACAAGCAAAGGGTTAGGAAAGAAAATAATGTTTGACAAAATGAAATGTAATAATTTCCGTATCATCCACAGGGCTCTTTCTTTTCCATTTATAATCTAGAAGGGGCTATCTTTATCTAAGGATGCCCCTTCCTGAAAACGAGGTGACACCGGTGGCACCAGGGCTTGGGGAAGCAGCCCTGCTGGCGGCACCGTGACTGGCCACACTTGCTCTTGCCATCTCCCTCACTGTTCCCCATCCATCCAGGCGCCCGTCCTGTCCAGGGCTCCTCTCTCACCCTTTCCCATGCACTTCCCCAGTCAAACCTTACCTGATCTGCATTCTCCTCTCTCCCCAGGCCCCGTTCTCATCTGGGAAGCTGATAAACTGCACTAAAGGGATAATGGATGGTAATAAGTTACCGTGTTACCCTCTCCGGTAACAGTAACATTTGCATTTTGACAGGGTCTTTCTGAAGAAAAATCCTTCTTAACAGCAACATGACTGGAATTGGGGGCATTTCAGCACCTGCTTCTGGTGGGCCTAAGGGAATATATTTGTGACAAGAGGGGTTTTGATTCCTCAAAACACACCACTGTTCCACACAGAGAGCGAGAACAAGGGGCTTCTTAGAGGTTTCTGGGCAAAAGGCCCTGAGATGTGGGCCTGGGACTCAGAGTGACTCCCACCTCAGAGAGAAGGAAGAGGCGTTCCCCACACCCAGACACAAATTGCCCAAAATAGAAAGGGGGTGGGGCAGAGGGAACCCCACTAGAAGAGAACTGACATTTCTAGGCCGTGAGGGTGCCCGCCCCTGCACAGAGAGGCTGGCTAAGTCTCCGTAGCGGAGACTGCTTCCAGGGGTAATGTCGCATTAAACAGACTGTTTCCCGTGGGGCTGCCTTCCAGCCACTGGGGGTGGGGCTCGGTGAAGCAGTAGGCGAGGTACAGAGGCCGGGGATCAGAGATACAGAGGCTGGGAACAGAGGCCTGGGTACAGAGGCTGGGGATCAGAGATACAGAGGTCTGGGACAGGGGCCTGGGTACAGAGGCCGGGGATCAGAGATACAGAGGCCGGGAACAAAGGCCTGGGTACAGAGGCCGGGGATCAGAGATACAGAGGCCTGGGAACAGAGGCCTGGGTACAGAGGCCGGGGATCAGAGATACAGAGGTCTGGGACAGGGGCCTGGGTACAGAGGCCAGGGATCAGCGATACAGAGGCTGGGAACAGTGGCCTGGGTACAGAGGCCGGGGATAAGAGATACAGAGGCCTGGGACAGGGGCCTGGGTACAGAGGCCAGGGATCAGCGATACAGAGGCTGGGAACAGAGGCCTGGGTACAGAGGCCGGGATCAGAGATACAGAGGCCTGGGAACAGAGGCCTGGGTACAGAGGCCAGGGATCAGAGATACAGAGGCCAGGAACAGAGGCCTAGGTACAGAGGCCGGGGATCAGAGATACAGAGGCCGGGAACAGAGGCCTAGGTACAGAGGCCGGGGATCAGAGATACAGAGGCCGGGAACAGAGGCCTAGGTACAGAGGCCGGGGATCAGAGATACAGAGGCCGGGAACAGAGGCCTGGGTACAGAGGCCAGGGATCAGAGATACAGAGGCCGGGAACAGAGGCCTAGGTACAGAGGCCGGGGATCAGAGATACAGAGGCCGGGAATAGAGGCCTGGATACAGAGGCCGGGGATCAGAGATACAGAGGCCGGGGACAGAGGCCTGGGTACAGAGGCCGGGGATCAGAGATACAGAGGCCAGGGACAGAGGCCTGGGTATAGAGGCCGGGGATCAGAGATACAGAGGCCGGGGACAGAGGCCTGGGTACAGAGGCCGGGGATCAGAGACACAGAAGCTGGGAACAGAGGCCTGGGTAAAGAGGCCGGGGATCAGAGATACAGAGGCTGGGAACAGAGGCCTGGGTACAGAGGCCGGGGATCAGAGATACAGATGGGTACAGAGGCCGGGGATCAGAGATACAGAGGCCGGGGACAGAGGCCTGGGTACAGAGGCCGGGGATCAGAGATACAGAGGCCTGGGAACAGAGGCCTGGGTACAGAGGCCAGGGATCAGAGATACAGAGGCCAGGGACAGAGGCCTGGGTACAGAGGCCAGGGATCAGAGATACAGAGGCCGGGGACAGAGGCCTGGGTACAGAGGCCGGGGATCAGAGACACAGAAGCTGGGAACAGAGGCCTGGGTAAAGAGGCCGGGGATCAGAGATACAGAGGCTGGGAACAGAGGCCTGGGTACAGAGGCCGGGGATCAGAGATACAGATGGGTACAGAGGCTGGGGATCAGAGATACAGAGGCCAGGAACAGAGGCCTGGGTACAGAGGCCAGGGATCAGAGATACAGAGGCCGGGAACAGAGGCCTGGGTACAGAGGCCGGGGATCAGAGATACAGGGGCCGGGGACAGAGGCCTGGGTACAGAGGCCGGGGATCAGAGATACAGAGGCCGGGGACAGAGGCCTGGGTATAGAGGCCGGGGATCAGAGATACAGAGGCCGGGGACAGAGGCCTGGGTACAGAGGCCGGGGATCAGAGACACAGAAGCTGGGAACAGAGGCCTGGGTAAAGAGGCCGGGGATCAGAGATACAGATGGGTACAGAGGCCGGGGATCAGAGATACAGAGGCTGGGAACAGAGGCCTGGGTACAGAGGCCGGGGATCAGAGATACAGATGGGTACAGAGGCCGGGGATCAGAGATACAGAGGCTGGGAACAGAGGCCTGGGTACAGAGGCCGGGGATCAGAGATACAGAGGCTGGGGACAGAGGCCTGGGTACAGAGGCCGGGGATCAGAGATACAGAGGCTGGGGACAGAGGCCTGGGTACAGAGGCCGGGGATCAGAGATACAGAGGCTGGGGACAGAGGCCTGGGTACAGAGGCCGGAGATCAGAGATACAGAGGTCTGGGAACAGAGGCCTGGGTACAGAGGCTGGGGATCAGAGATACAGATGGGTACAGAGGCTGGGGATCAGAGATACAGAGGCCGGGAACAGAGGCCTGGGTACAGAGGCCAGGGATCAGAGATACAGATGGGTACAGAGGCCAGGGATCAGAGATACAGATGGGTACAGAGGCCAGGGATCAGAGATACAGAGGCTGGGAACAGAGGCCTGAACCCACCTCTGAGCTGCAACAGCTTCCTGATGGTCATGCGGGTTCCTCCTCAGAGCTGGCCACACTGCAGGGTCACCAGCACCAGCTGTCCTAACCTCCCTCAAGCCGGGCACACTGCCTTCTGCTCTGGGGAGGCGCTGGCTGGAAACAGGGCATTGGTTCGTGAATATTGCATCTTAGCCCAGACCCCGCCAATCTCCTCTTGCCTTCTTGCAGTACCTGCCATCTCACCCCTGGATGACATTCCCAGTTACAGTGAGCTCTCTTCCCACTGTCCCTGCATGCCTACACCTCTCTCCCAGAGAAAACCCAGGCTCCTGGGGCTCAGACACCACCCTGCCGGACCCCAGGCTTCCTGCCTGAGCACGCTCCTTTCTAGGGGATCCAAACAAGCAGCTGCCCACAGTGGAGTGGCCCTGGATACCAAGCACTTGGCTGGCATGCACAGAGCACAGGCCTGCTTGAATCGCAAAATAAATTCCACTTCCAGAAAATAATTCTGAGAGCTGCTGGCTGACCACGTTGGCAGGGACAGCACGGAGCCCGACCACCGGAGAGGAAGCAGGATCTGCCGGGCTGCTATTGCAGGACCATCCTGTGCCCATGGCTCCTGGGGCCCTCGGCCTCCCAGGCAGGAAGTTCAGCACCACGAGAGGTCATTTGGGTTCACTGTATCTCCCACACCACCCTCAAGAGCTCAGTACAAGTGGACCAGCCCACCTTTCCTCCAGATTCTGAGGGAGCCTTGTGACGGGGAAACCTTTCTGGGAGCTCAACCCCACTGAGAGGGTACTGACTGCATACCCTGCAGACACAAAAAATGCACACAGCGAGGCAACAAGTTCCCAGCCTTGCCCCTCTCTCATCTTGACCTGTGACTTCTCATGGGCAAGGTCTGTGCTCTCAATAGTGACACCCACCGTGCCAAGCAGGGGAGGGATCAGAATCAAATCGGTCCAGGTGGTTCCAGAGGGGGCACTGACACCAACAGGTGAAAATTACAGGTAAGCAGATAGCAGCTCCATAGAAAGAACTTTCAAGCAGGCAGCTCTCTCTAAAAATAATGGGCTATCTTGGGAGCTAATGAGATCACTGTCCCTGGAGGTGTTCAAGCAGAGGCTCAAAAGCCACCTACGAGAAATAGAACACTCAGCAATCAAGCACAAGCAGACGGTTGGTGAGGTGACGCCTAATGGTTATTTAAAGACACAGTGCAGGTAAAAGGCTTCTGATTGGAGGGAAGACTATTGATTCAGTATCGTTACCCCACTTAGAATCACCACATGGGGTTGGGAGGGACAGAAAGGTAAATTAACATTTATTGAAAATCCATTATGTACTGGACACATTATCTTTAATCTTCACGAGTATATGAGATAGGGTTTACTTTTCCTGTTTTACAGTGGGGAAAAACAGATTTCAGAGGTGCTAAGAACCTTGTTCAAAGTCACATTACTTAAGCAGACAGCCCAGCGGGATGGGGGTCAGGTCCACGGCAGTGTTAGGGCTTCGGCTGCGCTACGCCCTCCTACTTCTGAAGCAGCTAACGACGATGCCTCCTCGGTACACCATCCTCTTGGAGCCCATTCCGTGCAGAGTGGGCTTGCGCCCCAGCCTGTCTGGCCAGCCAGAATGGTCACTAAACCATACTCCTCAGGCAGGGTTTGCGTGTGGTTGGGCCAGGCTCCCACCGGCAAGGGAAACTCCTGCCACACCCCTTAAGGAAACGTCCTGGTCCAGGCGTGGCAAGCGGGGCCGGTGCGCGGTTGTCTAGGAGGCCGCGTTCTTGTCACTGTTGCTGCTGCAGTGAGAGGCATGATGGCGGATGTCAGGGAAGCTGCCACTTTGGCAGTTTACAGGCAAACCGCAGTATTGTTTACCACAGCCCAAGCATCCCAGCCATGCATCTGATGGGCATCTGAGACCCAGCCATGCAGCAGCTTCCTTAGTAGCAAATCACCAGCGTGAACAGTGACGTGGGGCTGTGTTTGGCGCTGGGATGGGAGGACCAGCACACACTCGGGGAGCCACGGTGGGGAGCGAGGGGTCAGCAGATCACGCTCCAGATGGGTTACCTTACTGGCTGAGGTCACGGTGGGTGGAAACATGGCTTTGTGCAGGCACCAATGCTCCTGCCTTGAGTAAGCTAAATGCTGCCTTTCATTGATCCTGCTCTCTCTCCACTCACTTGAACCTCATGGGGAAACTGAGGCCAGCCAGAGCTGAAAAAGATTCAAGAGTCTCACGGAAGCTAGTATCTGTGGATCTGTTTGCTCACTGCTTCACCGAAAGGAAACCCGAGGTGGCAAAGAGAGAGGCTTAGCATTCCCAGAAGGCCCGGAGAAGCAGCCAGACTTGGCGGGCAAGGAGAGCGGCAGGGCAGAGCTCAGGAAAGCCTGCAGGCCACCAGCCAGGACACCTGGTTTCTTTGGCCCTGCCTCTCTCTCCTTTTTCACCTGGGCCTGTGAGCCCTTCCCTTTGACTGGGGAAACTCCGCAGAGACTGTGGCTCCTCCCTCATCTCCCAGCTCCCCCTTAGCCCCTGCCCTGCAGGTCTCTTCCTGTCCCCTGGGCCACCTCTCAGTGGGCCTGTGTGCCTCTCCTGTCCACCCCCCACCCCCCAGGCCCTGCCTCTCTGTGATCACTCTTCATGGAAGGTGAAACAAGAAATCCTTGCTTCACTTTCCATGAAGGTGTAAGGAGTAAGCAATGGGCCTGAACGAGGAATTCATTCATTCTAGCAGATGCTCAGAGATCAAATGCCTTTGGTATTTGCTACTGATGAAATATGGTTAAAATCCGGCGACTGGAAGTCAGCAGGATCATGCCTGACAGCGGCCCAGAGCAATGAGCTGGCAGGGAAAGGGTTAGGTTGCTGAGGAAAGGTGCTGACAGCAAGTAGCATTTCATCTGCTCAACAGCTGTTCCTCCTGCTCCCCTGAAGTGTCCTGACATGGGACACAGCCCTGATGCCCTGGCTGAGGCCAGAGACTACTTCCAAGTGAAATTCTACCCTGTGGACAGGAAGTGTGTTCATTCATTTGCTGAACTTGTCAGCCTGTAACTGAGCTTCCTACATGCATTTCCACCCAGCAGGGGCAAGGCGGGGGGTGAGCAAGCCAGTTAGAAGTAGGGACACGAATTCATAATCAGGATTTACCAGATCCTCTTAGAGGGAGTCAGCATTTACGTGGCAATGAGATTATTTACAGAGCTGTGCGCAATAGTAGTAGCTGGTGAAAATAGAGACCTGAGAAGCCAGAGAACGGAGCAGGGGCGGGGGGTGACCCCCAGAGACCTTGTCATTCCTGGAGCCTGTGGACGAATGGTTTTCAGAGCGCAGCAGACGTCAGAAATGAATTCATATATCCTTCAGGAACCACTAGCATCGTATGTTAGCTCTGAATCTTAAAGCTGGGATTGAAGAGATAATGGTTCCTAGATTAAGAGGAACAAGGTCTGGTTTTTGTTTGTAGCTGAGGATTTTTTTTTTCTTCCTTCCCTCATGTAAAGATCAGGTGATGCTCCAGAAGTTTCAAGCCCCTCAAAAAACAAGAAAGAGGGACTTCCCTGGTGGCGCAGTGGTTGGGAATCTGCCTGCCAATGCAGGGGACACGGGTTCGAGCCCTGGTCTGGGAGGATCCCACGTGCCGCGGAGCAACTAGGCCCGTGAGCCACAATTACTGAGCCTGCACGTCTGGAGCCTGTGCTCAGCAACAAGAGAGGCCACGATAATGAGAGACCCGCGCACCGCGATGAAGAGTGGTCCCTACTTGCCACAACTAGAGAAAGCCCTTGCACAAAAACGAAGACCCAACACAGCCATAAATAAATAAATAAAAATTAAACTTTAAAAAAAAAAAAAACAAGAAAGAAAGTGGACTCTGCAGGGGGCACTGGCCTATCAGAGCAGCTAAAGTGGATATGAGGGGGTCTCTCTGGGGCTGAAGAGACGTGGGTCCCAAATCTCAGAGCGGTTCCCTCAGGCCAGAGTTGGGGCCTCCCAGAGCTGGCTGACTCGACACCCTCTAACTCCTCCATCTCCTTGTCTAGATGCCTCCCTGGCCAGGCCCTGGGATCACACCTGTTGTCAGGGCAAACCTTCCCTGGGTTCCAAACAGGGCCAGGGAAGCAGGGTGGGAAGAGAGAGCACGTCGCTGTGTGTCAGCTCAGCGCCAGCTGACACAGTCTGAAAGCCTCAAAATGAAAGCATCAATAATTCAGACATTCAGATGCTGTAGAGTATTTCCTCTTTTGTCACATTTCTGGCCAATTGATTTCCCCTGGCCACAAACTTGCTGCTTTTAGAACATCATTAATAACAAATCGACTCTGCTAAAATCTGCCCTGGGAGGGGCCACTGGCTGGGAGAGGTTCCTGGCCTTGTTTCCCCTGAGAAATGGAGCTCGGACCCATCCCAGGAGCAGAGCGAGTGCATGGGGGCTGGGAGCCTCCCCTCCCCTCGCCTTGGGGGCAGAGAGACTGGGGAGCAGAGGGACAAGTGCCCCTCCCCCCCCACATGTCTCCTCAGTGTAGTGCCAGAACCTCTGATGGGGGTACTGGGAGAGGGAGAGGGGCCTCAGAGCAAGAACACACGGTTGGGGACTTCCCTGGCAGTCCAGTGGTTAAGACTCCATGCTTCCACTGCAGGGGGCACAGGTTCAATCCCTGGTCGGGGAACTAAGATCCCACATGCCGCAAGTCACGGCCAAAAAATAATAAAAATAAGGTTCCTATAGTACATATCAGGCCTCAAATAATCTCATACAAATTAATTTTAAAAAACGAATACAGGCTCGGAACCCCTCTCTAGGATCCCCTCCATCCCCCACAAGGTCCTATCTCTGTAGGTTTCCAAGCCTGAGCCCCAAGTCCCATGGGATGACCACCAATCAGGGGTCTGGAATGAGCCAAAGAGCTGAAAGCTCACGGGGTGCCACTGGGAGCTGCTGCCTCCAACCCCCCAGGGGAACTCCCTGTCGGGCCCACTCAAGGTGATGGAAGGGTGCTGGCCTCCCTCCCCTAAGCCCTCAGCAAGCAGCACCTCCCGGCCCCGCGGGCACCAAGGGCCCAGGGGCGTCTCTGTCCTCCCTCTTCTCCAGAGATTCCCGGCCAAGCACTGGCTCTTAGGGCCTGGCCCCTGGTCGGCGCTCACAAAAGTCTGTTGAATGAATACATGAAAGAGAAAATGATCTGACAACTCACTCACAGTGAGTGGAGTGCTGCCACTGCCTCAGACTCTGCATTTATTGCTAGAGGCGGGGCTTCAGGCAACTTGGGAGAATGGTTAAACGGGGGTGGGGGGGGGTTTGCCTGGTGGTGGTCCCAGGGATCAAACGCGATGGCTGGAGCCCATTCACCACCCTAAGGCTGGTCCTGTTTACCAACCCTCCATCACTGTGCTGGCTGGAAGTCCCTCTAGAAGTGTGTCCGTAGAGGCCAATAAAGAACCCTCCCTGTCTGAGAAGAGGGAGCAGGCCCGTTGCCCCATTCCTGGTCAGGGTCATCCCCAAGGCACGTGCACCAGGAAGCCCAGCCCCCTCCTCCACCACTCACACCCACCGCCCCTCCCCCACCCTCGTGATCCAGAACTCTCGCGAGAAGCCCTGTTACACTAGCCGGTGATCAAAATAGGGGTCGTCTAAGGTTTCTGCTTTTGTCCCCGGCGTGGTGAGCGCTAACTTCAGCGCAGATCAGGGCCTCCCAGAGAGCTCTGCTCTACTGATCACAAGGCAGAAGCCTCCCTGCTCCCGCCCAGCCCCACAGTTTATATCCCTAGAAATCTCCTGGTTGGCCTGATATTGATTTCGCTTTTTGAAAAGGAGTCAGTAAGAAATACACACACCACAGGTCTGAAATAGAACCTGCCCTTTGCAGTTGTAGCAAATACTCCTCCACAGCTGAGCCCATTCTGAACCGGGCTACGCCGGGCGGGGCCCCGAGGCGCGAGCTGCCCCCTGTAGCCGGTCTTCACCTTACAAGACCGCGGGGCCCAGCTACACTGGGCAGCTTGTCACTGTATTTTATGGGCAAGATAAATATTTGTGTTATATTCGCACGCACAGCTTGGAGCCCAAGCCCACTTTACAGCCAGGCCTGGGGAGATTGGAGGACTAGTGCTGTGCCAGCTATAGGGAAATGAATTTACGATGGCTTTACAAGAAAACAGTTCGGGCTTGAGGATTAACAGAGTTAGTGGGCTTGGATGGGCAGCGCCCGAAGCCATAGATTTCTCCAGCCCAGCTTCCCCTCGCAAATGTGTTGACCTCATGCACCTAAGGGTACACAGCATGTGATGGGCCACCCTACCTCCCCTCTCTCCCCATGAGTGGTTTCATTCTAGAATGACTATTAGAACTCAGAGGGCCAGCTAGGTCATCTAGGCCAAGTGAAACAACTGAGTCTGGAGAGGTTGACTATTTTGTCTAAGATCTCCTAGCCAGTAGTGATTCTGTTTTCATGGGTCTCTAAGAAAGTCTTCTTTTTCTAAACTTCAGAGGTTTTTCTAAACTTCAATTTTTTTAATTAGAAAAAAATTAATATTAATTTTAATTTTTAACATTTCTAGAAGAGATTAGACCCTTAGACCTGGAGAGCTGTTCTGCCTTGGGCAGAAGAGTAAAGCTGGTGAAGTTTTTCATCCACATCCCATATCCCCTGTTCTACATTTCCATTTTCATATTCTCCCACTCTTCCCCTAGAAAGAAACTGACTTTTATTAAGCACCTGACATATGCCAAGTTGTTTGCAATTTACATGAGGCAAATTACATAGGAGGCAAGGGTTATTATTCCCATTGCAAGAGTAACCACTGCATTGCATAAACAGGGCCCATGAGATATGCTCAAAAGGCAATGTGTTTGTGTTTTTTTGCCACTGTCCCTTCAAACTTGTCCAATGGCTAGCTCTTTCCCTTGACACAGGGTAAAATCTCTGACTTTTCTGTTTATTCTTAGAGACTGTAGGTCAATTCAAGTCATCAACATAGTATCTAGATTCAATAATTTAAAGTGTCCATTTCAATATTATAATCAACACATCAATCTTTATACAAAGATATAGTGATCAGGATGTTATAAGTTTCTGCCATGGTAACAAATAACCCTAAAAGCTCAGGGATCAATGCATACATTTTACTTCTGACTCAATCAGAGTGCAGTGGAAGTCAGGAAAGACTACTAGACAGCTGTCCTCCAAGTGGTGACTCTGTGATCCAGACCACTTTGATCTTGTGGTTTCTTGTCCCTTAGGGGCCTAGAGAATCACACAGGGGCCTCTCTGTGCCTCCATCTGGATATGACACACATCACTTCTGTTCATATGTCCTTCCCCTCAACTAATCATACAGTCCCACCTAATTTCAGGGGCCCGAGAAGTGGGCCTCGGAAGGAAAAAAAAGTGAAGAGAAAGTGGTAACATATGACATTGTCTCTGTCAGTAAACATAACCCTCCTCCCTCCTGCCTCAACTTCAGTTGGCTCCTGCCAAAGAGTTAGGGAGGGGGGTGCAGTCAGCACCCTTTTTCTTTCTCAGTCACCCCCCTCTGCTCAACTCAACCCCCTCTGACCTCTCTGGATGTGGGACGATGGGGAGGGAGGACAGGTGAGAAGAGGAGGAAAGTCTTCTCTTGACAGGAACTGTAGTGAAATGGCTTCAAGGGCTCTGGATCTGGAGGGTGTCTAAAGCTGTCCTCCCTCTCGTGGGTGCCCTCATGGCTCGTCAGAGGCCCCACTGGCAGCAGCTGCTGGCATCCTCATGACTCAGGCTCTGCATCAACTTCCCGCTGGCCACCCCTCCCCAGGCCCACTCTACACAGATTCTCCGTATGCGATTTCCACTACAACCCCCTCGGGCAAACTTACAGTGGATTCAGGCCAGTTCTCTCTCCCATCAATGCCTACAGGGTCCATAGAAAACACCCTTGTCTCTTCTGCCATCACAAACCCCAGGAGTACAGTCCAGTCCCAATGCAGCAGCAACTTCCTTAGCTTCACAAAGATAGGGGCTTTCGGGCCTTCTTGCCTTTGAAGTTTTATGGGCAGGAGTCAGACACCAGTATCCTGGATGCCCTAACAGTGGGGAAAATAACAAGCTCCAAGTGGTGCTTTTCCTGTGACTTGAGATGCAGGAAAAATACTTCCACTCTGTGGGGAAGGGAAGCTCCGAGCATGACTTCCCTCAGGCAACCTCTTCTAAAATCCTCTCTTGATTTCCAACAATTGGACAATATATGATTTCCTTGTTGTAGGTGAGAGATTTTGAGAGTTGTGATAATGGATTTCCAGGTAGTTCTTTTATAAATTCTTCATGCAGCCTAGTGTACTTCGATCGATTTAACACTGTAAAAAAAGTGACAGATGCTCAACGCAACTCAAGTTGGTTGAAGCAAAATGGAGAATTTAATGTAAGAACATTGGGATGTCTTCTGAAACCCAACAGCAAGAATTCAGCTGGGGTTTAGGAATTACTATAACGAGGAGCTCAGATTCCCTCAGGACTTTCTCTACATCTCGAATCATTCTTCTTTCCTGGTCGCTACTTTATTCTTTCCTCTCTCTCTGCAAGCTTACTTCCCCTACTTCTCTGGTCTGGTCATAGGAAACATGGCTGCTGGCAGCTCCCAAAATACACATCTTATAGTCCAGCCACAAAAAGAGAGAATCTCCACTCTTTCAAGCCCAAGACCAAAAATCCTGGGGAAAGAGTCACACAAAATCAGCCAAAGCTCTCACCTCAACCATCAGCTCCGCTTCAGGGTGGGTCCTCACTGTAACATGGCAGGTCCCCCTGCAGCCCTAGATGCTGTGTGAGGTGGAAAATCTCAGAAACAGGTGACAGGTGCTAGGAGCCCCCCAGGACACTTTTCCAGCTGTTCAGTCATTTGGACTAGTGCTATTGTGCCTGGTGGTTCAGACTCCAGCTCTAGTAGGATTGGAAGGTGGTGATGGGGTTCTGGTTTATGCAAAAGTCCACAGGAAAAAGCCAGCTAGCGAAGTTTTCCTTCTTACCTTTTCCACCAATAAAGACTTCTTTTCCACCAGTCATAAAGCATTTGCCACATACTGCCTTGAATTGTGAGATACCTGCCTGGGAGTCTTACTTTTCATACAGGATTGCAAATATGTATGGTCTGGGGCTATGTTTTTGTCATCACTGTATACCCCAGATCATCCCAAGCACTGCCTTCCATATAACATTAATTAATTATATTTTGTGCATGTGTGAACAAATGAATGAATGATTCCAGAGGATGTTTCCCCTCCCTGTGAACCTACTAAAAACTAACCAGAAAATGACTAGGGAAAAGCACTTATGGATAGAATTTCTTGCTTCTCTCACAGAAAATCTGGGTTTATATACAAATCAGGTAAAAGTTTAAAATAGCATCTAGCACAATGTATTGCACATAGAAGATCCTCAGCAAATGTTTGCTGATTATCTCAGAGACATTGAGACTTATTATTATGTCCCGACTCCATATTGTCCATGCATCATCTCCATGTCCTCGGCCACCTAACCTTCCACTACCATCATCTGCAGCTGACCTACAGCTTACCTATGCGCACTGTAGCCACTCAAGTACTGGGATTTCCCCAGAGGGGTATCCCCTGGGCTATTTGCTCAGAGGACCTCACTCCTCCATTTTGCTTTCAAAGGAGTTAGATCTCAGAGGGGACTCCCCCAAAGCGAGGGAATGGGGGAACCAGAGAAGGATGGTGACTGTGAAATCACCTTGAGTTTAGGCTTGCTCATCCTGACCATCTGCAGAGAAGAGGCAAACTGGGGTTGAGTACTAGATACTTCCCTAGAAACAGGGAGCTGAGAAAAGTCTAGGCAGAAGGTCAGAGGCAGAAACTTATTCTGAATCAGGCATTAGAAGGAAGCCCAAACTGGGAAAGCATATCATTATTTTAAAATCCCATTAAGACTCTATGAGGGTGGGGCTGGGGGGGGGGCTTGCTAATTTCAGGAAGTGACTGAGTAGTTGTAAGTACCCAAAATTAATTGATGGTTTTAAGGAAGAAATAGGTGTAGGTAACACTGTGTCATAAACGCATCGCTGGAGAAGAGGAAGACTATTAATTCTCATGATTCCTCATACCACAGGACAGAAAAGTAATAGTTCAAGTTGTATATGATGGAATCTAATGCTATGGTATAATTTTTTCTCATTGATCGGTTCCCAGCCTCTCTCTGGTGATTTATAGGAATAACGGGGAGGGAGTGCTCACTGCAGGATGGCCAGGGCTGGGGAGGTTTATGTGCAATATTGGTTTCCAGAGTTAATAAATTGTCAATTGTGGCCCATGGAATCCTGTTACATCCTACAGGCAGCAAGCCTAAAACGCAGCCAGATGCCACTCATCACTCCATCCTAGGCACCTGAGAAGATGGGAGAAGCTCTTGCTCAGGTCAGTATCCAGGGACACATCTGCCTGAAGGGGGTCTGAATCCCATCTTTCATCAGTGGAAAACTAATGTCCCAAAACTACTCATTCCCACATCCCTGATGCTGAAAAACTGGAAAAGATATGGCTCATAATACCAGAATTATACCTCTTCTACCCAATGTAACGTGTAGCCTAGAAGAGATTTCATTTAAAAAGCTGAGTCTAGAATAGGAGGCAGGAGATCTTAACAGAAGTCACAACCAAGAGTCTAACCAGGAAGGAGATAGTCAAAGAGGGCTCAGGGTTGGGCACCAAGAGAACAAGAAGGCATCAGCATTTGACAAAAGCTCCCTAGGCAGGAAGCTCAACCACTTCTTCATCTTTGGATCCTTAACGTCTAGCACACTGTTTGACACAAATGGGCACTCCAATATTTATTGAATAAATGAATGAAACAAGTCTGTGGAGTGTGCTACAGAGATAGCAGAGAGAACTTCAGTGCTCACTGAATATTTACATGCTCCACCACCTCCCCAGCCCTCTCACAGGTGACTGGGGCCATTGACTAGGATAGGCCACTGGATCGTGAGTAGAGGCAACGTACGACATTTAAGCATCAGTGCACAGCTCTCCGGCCATCTCTTCTCTCTCAGTGGTGACTGTGGAGGTCGCATGTTTCAGATGATACATTTCAAGATGCAGGGAATTCTATCAACCTGGGTTCTTCAATGCCCACATAGAGCAGAGCTCCCTCTTCCCCTTGTTGTTGAATGATCAGTGTTGGATAAGCAATGTGAGGAAGAAGTAAGCCTGTGTTCTGTTAAGCCATGTTTTTTCCTTAGCTAATCCCAAATAACAGACGAGATTTACCAATTGTCTTAGTCAGCTCAGGCTGCTATAACAAAATAGCACAGACTTGGTGGCTTAAGCTGCAGACAGTTATTTTTCATAGTTCTGGAGGCTCAGAAGTCCAAGATCAAGGTACTGGCAGATTTGGTGTCTGGTGAGAACCCTCTTCCTGAGTTGCGGACAGCCACCTTCTCGTTGTGTGCTCACATGGCCTTTCCTTGGTGTGTGCACTTGGAGAGACAGAGCTCTGGTCCCTCTTCCTCTTCTTATGAGGGCAGTAATCCCATTTTAGGGGCTCCACCCTTAATAACTTATGTAAACCTAATTACCCCTCAAAGGACCACCTCCTAATACCATTACATTGGTGGACAGGGCTTCAACATATGAATGTGGGGTGTGGGAGGTTAAAAATATTCAGCCCAGAACACCAATTCAATCCAGTGGCTTCCTTCGAACACTTTTTGCACTCTTTTGCAAAAAGGCCTCTTTCTTTGAAAGTTATGTCATCTGGTTCACTATCCTTTAACTCTTTTATTTGTCTTTGTCACAGTTATCTTCTGTCTTCCTTTCACTCCCCTCATTCATTACAGATTTTATTAGCTGGCTCAAAAGTATCTTTTGCTCTCAGTTCCTGTCTCCATCTGTTTCACATCTATACCAACTATCCATCCAAAGTGTTATCTGTAAAATTCCTTAACATCATCACCTCCAACAGCATTCATCCACATTAGCTTCAACCAACCCTCCTATGGCCACACTCTAGATCCTCTCATCATATAACTCTTCCACCTTTGGAAATGCAAATTCCAATAGACTAATTTTCTTTCCCTTTCTTCTCCCCTACCACCCTGTTGGTAGACCTCACTGAGATCTCCAATCCTTCAAGTTCAACTTATGTATCTGCCTCCCCTACTAGACCCTAAGCTCCATGAAGTCAAGGCTGTGTCATATTCTTCTCCATATTCTCAGCACTTATACCAGTGCGTAGCCCAGGTAATCATGCAGAAGATATTCATGAAGAATGGCTGAGTGGCTGCCCTGCACACCTGGTGCGTCACTCCCCACAACCTCTTAAAGGTATGTTTGGTAAATAGCATCATATATTCCCCTCAAGAGCATTTGGACAGAAACCACAAAGTTAGAATTCTAATTCTGGTTCCATCACCACCTACCTTCATGGTCTTAGACAAGTCCCTTGCCTTCTTCTTGAATCTCAGCTTCCATTTGTCTTTTTCTGCTGAATTGTTGATAGGAATCAAATGAAATCATGAACGTGAGAGTGATTTGAAAATGTAAAGAACTCTACAGAAATATAAGAATCATTATGATAGTGCCAATGAGTTTTCTATTGCTCAGCATGTACTGACTTGTCAGATTCACATTCTTCCTTACGGAGGAAAAGCTGTGAAAATGTTGGGGGAATCAAGTGTCCAAAAAGCCAAAGATGAGCCATCAGGTTCTTAGGTCAGCACAACCTGTTTCTTTCAGCCTCTCTCATTCTTTCATTTACCAAACATTCAACAATTTCCTATTATTTTCAGTTACTTAGTACAACACAGGCTTTGCCCTTGTGGAGCTCAGCCTTTTGCTGGGAACAGATGAGTAAGCAAGTAATTGCAATCAGTGTGATAAAAGTGAAATAGAAGGAAATGCTGGATGCTGGGGGTGGAGGAACCCCTAATTCTCTCTGGGGAGAGAGGTACAGAGAGAGTTTCACAGAGGAGGGGTCTACATTCTCCTCAGCTACACAGGATCAGATCTCCAGGGGACACAGTGATTAGGTCAGGATCTGGAGGAAACAGGTGCATGGGGAAGAATGGAAAACAGCTGGACCTTGAGCGCGTTTCCTTAACCCTTCCCCCAGGCGATGTTCCTTGCCCTGGCACTACCTGGACACAGCCACAAACGTCCCAGGTGCATGCAATTATTCCTCCCCACAATCCCGTGAGGTACAGCCACCATTTGCCTCTCTGTGAATTATACCTGGGCCCTGTGAAGCCAAATTCCGCATTCTTCTCAGCCTGCCACACTGCCTATCGTACTTGAAAAAGATGTAGTGTCAGAGCCTGAGGAGGAGAACGAGGGCCTCCCACAGCACTGTGATTGTTTTCAGAGCTTTACGGCAGGGTTACTCTCCAAGCGACAAGGCTACCTCCAACCAGATTCCCTCCTGTACTCGTGGTTCCCTGAAGTGCAGGCCAAACAGATCTGTACCTCGTTATGCCAGACTCCCCAGCCCTGTGCTATGGAAGTTAAATACTGTCTGCACAAGAGCAGTGCACAGGCGTTGCATTCCCAGCCGGCCAGGCAGGACCAGAGATGACAGGGAAAGCGGAAATTACTCCCAGTGATGACAACCTGACCAAGCAAGTATACCCTGAGAATCTGCTGCATGATGGCTGGACAGGCTGTCCTCCCAAGTTCAAGGGGCTTGGGTCTTCCTCCCTGGATCTTTGAGCAAGCATGGCTCAGCCTCATACAACATATATATAGGGGACACCTTCACCCCACTTCCTCCTGAACAGCAGATCGTCAGGAGGACGCAGACCCAGCCATTTTACTGGCACAGGGTTGCAGAGCATAGTTTGAACAAACAATTGGGGCATTTTTAGTAACCTGTGGACAGAAGGGATTGTGGCCTCAAAGTTAACCTCTTTTTTTCTTTACTCTTATCCTAGCCCTTTAGGCTCTCTCCCCAAATGTGTGTGGGAATTGGGCGAGGGTAGCAGGGGGCAGGGGGTGGGGTGGAGAACATCACATATAACTTTTGATATTAAAGTCAGCATTTTAATTACACTCCACTCCTTTCTCTCCCTACCTTTTCTACTTGTAACTATGGAAACTCATAATAAATGTCCATTTAGATAACACAAGGGGGATGATTTTAGAAACAAAAGATAATATATTTTCATGAATCCCATGCTCTGCTTCCTCTTCCACCTGCCCCTCGCTACTGGTTACTGATGTACATGCAGCCTTCGTGGCTTATCAGAGAAGTGGCCACATCACTAAAATCCACCGTGAACTTGCCTTGGAGTCCATCTCGGAGCCCTATCAGTGCATGTGACCCTGTCTGTATGGGTTGCGTAATGGAAAAACTCAGCCTTTTCCTTCCTATGCAGGGAAAAACACAATTTTTCCCTACTATGTGTTTCTTCCCTGGGAGTCCCCTTTACTACTCACACAGAACACTTCACTTTTGACACTTCTGGTCAGCAGCTATGTGGAGGATTTTCCCCATAGGAAGCAATTTACTATCTTCTCTCCTCTGTGACACCAGCTGGGTGTTCTACCATTCAACTCAATTCTGACACTACCTACCAGGAGACAACATCAGATTCTATAGGTTAAGGACTCAGTCCTATAAGACTCCCGCCCCCCACTTCAGATGCCAATCACAGTTCCAGGTTTTCACCTGTGCTTCTGATTGACTGGCTATAGATCAAGGTTCTGCCCCCCTCCTCAGGCTTGATTAATCTGTTAGAGCTCCACACAGAACTCAGGAAAACAGTTGACTTATGTTTACCAGTTTCCTATAAAAGGATATGATAGAGGTCCTGATGAACATCCAGATGGAAGAGATACACAGGGCAAGGTGTGCAGGGAGGAGGGCGGAGCTTCTCAAGGTGTACCATTCTCCCAATACCTCCAAGTGTTCACCAACCCAGAAGCTCCCTCCCAAATCCCTGTACTTTGGGGATTTTATGGAGGCTTCATCACTTAGGCATGATTGATCATTAACTCCATTTTTAGCCCTTCTCCCTTCTCGAGAGAACAGGGGGCAGGCCTGAAAATGCCAAGTTTCTAATCATGGCTTGGTCTTTCTGGTGAGGAGCCCTCATCCAGGAACCATCCACCCCCCCACAGTCACCTCATTAGAACAGAAGACACGCCCATCATCTAGGAAACTGTGAGGGTTTCAGGAGCGCTGTGTCAGGGACGGGGTCAAAGACAAATATCAAAACAAGAGATGCTCCTAGCGTTCTTATCACTTAGGAAATTACAAGAGTTTTAAAAAGGAGCTCTGTGCCAGGAACCTGGAGAAGATACCAATATATATCCTTTCTATTATTTCACAGGTTGAAAGAGGGATATCCCTACCTGCAGGTGGGGTACCAAATGCCTCTGGTGTCCCCAAGGGGACAACTTTCCAGAATTCAGAGAGGTCTGAGATGTGGGAGTACACACACTCCTTTCTCATCCTCAGTGAGAGGGTGACCCAGGCATGAAGCAAGTACACTACAGTAGTGACCTCCACAAAGCTTAGAATCATGGGGCCCATGTGCCTGAATATATTGTGCAAGGGCTGTGGTTCTCAAAATAACATACCCCAGGGCATAGGGCACCAAGCCTTCAAGCCATAGCATAAATATGCTGTATTTTCCTCTCCTATCAGCTTTACTGGATGATCACTGATTCAGAACATTATTTTTATATTAAAACATATATAGGATATCAGGAAGAATGCAAAATTCTCAAGAATTTTTACAATGTTCCACGAGGTTAAAAATAATTTTGTGCCTGAAGCAGGCAGCTTCAGACTACATCCCAGGACTCTAAGCACACTCTTTCATTCTCCACTAGGAATAGTTCACTAAAAAGTTGAGAGATCCTGCCCAGGAGTCCCCACTTCCTTGACAAAATGGTTCACCTTTTCCAAGGATCCATGGGAACCATTCTTTAGCATCTTGGCAAACCTAATTTTGAGCCGGTTCTCAGATGACTCGTGTTCTAAGCCTGCCCTTTCAGAATGCAGGAGACTAGTCAAACACCATCTGAGACCTGAAGTCCCTCTCTGCTCACCTGTAAAGACCCCAGGAGACTCTCACTCTCACCTCACCAGGCTTGCAATTCAAAGGCTGAGTTCTGCGAAGATGGAATTGCCCTTAAACACCTGAACGTTACCCACTGAATTGGGGAAACGCAATCATACTCATTTGAAGGGGCACAGCACAGAGGCAAGAACAGAATCAATATTCATTTTCTTTCCACTGAAAAGAAATGACAAAGGGAGTTGTCCAACAGGGCAGCCTTTCCGTTTGAGCAACGCTGATTTATCGGTCATTTGACAGGTGGACCTGAATTCCAGGCCTGCCTGTCTCCCCCATGCCTTCCCTGTCCTGCTCATTCCCTGCAAAAGAGGATGTGAGCTGTTCCCACAGATCCTTCCAATAGCACCTGAACCTTAGTCCAGGCTGAGCTGAGGTTTCTGACTCTCAATATCTCTGATCTGGCCACTTCTCCAAAATTTGTTAAAAAGATATGTAAGCTCTGTCCTAACCACTTCTTCAGGTCTTCATTTTTCCTCTGAAGGCTCCCATATGCTATAAAAATATGAAGTAAGATTTGTATGCTTTTCTCCCATTAGCCTGTCTTATGTCAGCTTTATTACCAGGCGAGCAACAGAACCTAAGAGAGTATTGGAAGTTTTTTCTCCTATGTACACACCTGGATCTTTCTAGAACCAGGCTTGACCCCTCTGGTTCTCCCTGTTTCTTTCTGCTTCTCGGAGGCAGAGGCAGGCCTCCACCCCACGCCCTGTGGCTGGTCAGATGAGTACACATGGAGGTCCGTCTAGTGTCTTCCTCTCTCTCTCTGGAGGTCAGGGCAAGTGTGATCTGTGCCCCAGGACTCAGTTTCAAGATTTGGCCTGAGCCACAGTCTCCAGTCAGTCTTGGCCAACGTTTGGCACAAACATGCTGTTTCATCGAGTGGTTCTTCTTTTCCCATTTGATGGTTGTTCTTTGTACACATACCCCATCTGTCGGCTCCCTAGTGAGGAGGAGGCCAGTGACACCCTGGACCCTAACAGTGATGGCCACTAACGAGAATCTGGACAGACTGCAAGGATTACATAAAACGTCCCCATTCACACACTGGTATGTGCTTCACAGCGACAGTGGCAAGGTCCATTGGCTCTTGTTCCCATTTATCAAATGAGGAATCTCAATGCTCAGAGATTCGAAGTCAACTGATGATGATCAAAACAGCTAGTCAGTGGCAGAGCAAGGCTGGGGGTGGGCAGTGGTCCAGGCTTTGGAAGCAGGAAATGTAGTGGAAAGGATGAAGGCTTTGGAATCAGGCAGAACTTTGAGTACCAGTTCCCCAGCTACCTTGCCTTCTGATTCATTCTGTGTGTGTATATGGGAGGGGGAAGGGTCACCCTGACCTTGTGCCTCAGCTTCCACATGGCTTTTCATCCCCCTCTGCTGCTCCCTCCCCTCCCCGCAATGCCAGCCTCATTTCCCCCAAGGACCTTGCTCTCTGGATCAGAGAATGAATTCAGGATCAACCCAAGGGAAAGGAGCTTTAAAACAAGAATACCCATCTGGTCCCCATACAGAGATAGGGGCAGGGTGGGGGAGGGGATCTGGGGTCCTCCCATCAGCCTCTGCAGCAGGGACCCTTCTCCATCCCCAGTCTCCACTGTTAGGCAAACAAAGTCCTTGGTAGTGGGGTGGATTGGATGCATATTGAATTGAGTCACCATCTGTTAGTTTATTCATTGCAGAGTTTTGTTTTGTTTTGCTTTCTCTTTTTTGAACTCCCCACGTTTCATACTTGCTAATGAGCGGATCAAATAGCATTAGAGGCTGTGGGCAGGAGCCAGCCCTGCTCAGCCTGGAGACCCAGCATGCTCTGTGACGCCTCTAAGAGACACCCCTCCCACTCCCATTCTCCCTTTGGATTCCTGCTGCCTCAGCCCGCCTAGAAAGAAATGGACTTAGCATGTTGCTCATTTAAAGTTCAATTCCACCCCCACCCCAGTCCCACAATCCCAGAATCCCAGCTACCCAGTCCAGCATGTGGTAAGGGGGATGGCTGGAGAGATATGAGGCCTACTTCTGGTGGTCTCTCAGGCTTGTGGTCTCTAGAGAAACTTCAAGGCAGCAGCTTCTGAATTCTGCTCCCTGCCACATGGAGGTCAGCCCTGTGATAGCAGAAGGACACAGGAGCCTCCAGCCTCCTCCACCCTGGTGCTGTCCCAGCACTAGAAATGCCTGTCCATAGAATCTCTCCAGACAGTTTGGTTGAGGGGAGAAGGAGGAGGTGAGGACCCTGGAGCACCTGTGAAAATACCAGCAACAATAAGAACAATGAAAATAATCAAGGTCACTATGGTCGTGATATCCAGACATTGTTCATTTTTAAATTCTAATCCTTATCAAAACGTTTCAGAATAAATGGTATCATAACTCTTTCAGGTGCAAGTATCTGAAAATATAACTCTAACAGCCTAACAACAAAAAAAAAGGGTGGGGGAGGTATATTGATTTAAGTAACTAAAAAATCCAAATCCAGGGCTTTTAGGTGTCAGGCCCTTCTGGATTGAACAGCTAAAATTATGTACTCAGGACTTGGTTTCTCTTCCTCTCTCAGCTCTGATTTCCCCTGTTTGGAATCACTCTGAAACAGCGTTCGTCTATTTAGTAGCTCCCAGCAGCTCCAGACTTAAGCCTAGAGGAAATTAAAATCTCTCTTTCTCAATAATGTAAATATGGGCTTCCCTGGTGGTGCAGTGGTTGAGAATCTGCCTGCCAATGCAGGAGACACGGGTTCGAGCCCTGGTCTGGGAGGATCCCACATGCCGTGGAGCAGCTGGGCCCGTGAGCCACAACTACTGAGCCTGCGCGTCTGGAGCCTGTGCTCTGCAGCAAGAGAGGATACGGCAGTGAGAGGCCCACGCACCACGATGAAGAGTGGCCCCTACTTGCCACAACTAGAGAAAGCCCTCGCACAGAAACGAAGACCCAACACAGCCATAAATAAATAAATAAATACTTTAAAAAAAAAAAAAAAAGCACGAACTATAAAGGGAAACTTTAATTTAAAAAATAAATAAATAAAAAATAATGTAAATTCATGTCCTGGGCCTGATTTTTATTGGTGTACATTCGGTCACATGATCACCCATGAACCAATCACAGTATTGGGAGACACAATGCCCATACTTTTATTTATTTATTTATTTTTTATTGAAGTATAGTTGATTTACCATGTTGTGTCAGTTTGAGGTGTACAACAAAGTGATTCAGCCATATATATATATATATATATATATATATACACACATATGTATGTATATCTATGTATATATATGTATGTATACATACATATATATATATATATATATATGTATATATATATCTTCTTTTTCAGATTATTTTTCGTTATAGGTTATTACAAGATATTGAATATAGTTCCCTGTGCTATACAGTAGATCTTTGTTGTTTATATATTTTATATATAGTAGTGTGTATATGTTAATCCCAAACTCCTACTTTATTCCACCCCCCTTTCCCCTTTGGTAACCATAAGTTTTCTTTCTATGTCAGTGAGTCTATTTCTGTTTTGTAAATAAGTTCATTTGTATCATGTTTTTTTTTAGATTCCACAACAATGCCCATTATTAATAGGACGAACCTGGATCACATGTGCATCTCTGGAGAGAACGAGTATGACATCTGTGCCCCCTACCCTTGCAAAACACCAGGCTTGTATGTCAGTGGAGGGGACTCTCAAGAGAATATTGGGTTTCTGTCGCAGAAGAAAGAGGAATAGACATTAGGTGGCAAAGACAATAAGTATCCACTGCAGAAACCATGTGCCTTTACAAATGAAAAAAAAAAATACTCAGAAGGATACATCATTTTCCTAGGGTCATACAGCTAGTAAACTGCAAATTGGTATTCAGATCTCGATTTGATCATTTCCAAATCCACATACTGCACGCAGTCCTTCCTGCGACATTGAGTATCAAGGGGAAAGAGAGATAGAAAAGAAAGAAGGGGTGTTAAAAGCAGAGAAATGCGTACAAAAGAAAAAACTTTCCTGAATTAATGCAGATTGAGCTTACAAAATGCCATGATATAGTACAAATATGTCATGGGAGAACGGGAAACTCATTGATCCAGTGGAACTGACTATCTCATGATGGAAGTAAATAATCTCATAGTCTAGAGCAAGAAGGTATCTTAGGAGATTTCAGATCATCTGGGCTGACATGAACCACCTGGCACAGTTCCTTTACATCCCCTCCCTTACCTGTCCTCTCAATTGGTACAGAGGCCATGTGTCACCTGGAAGTTGGCAGGATCCCTCCTCTTCTGCCTTGAAGAGGTATGTGTTAATCTATGAGAAAAAATTAGAGAATTGACTTTTATAATCTTTTGTGCCTCTATTATTGTCTTGGCCACTGGTGTTTCATAAATATCTTTAATACTGCTAATACCCAGTGCTGCCTCAGCTAAGTAATTCACAGTGGGAGCTGGGGTGCCCTCAACCCTGTCTCTGCCGTTTTCCGCCCATGCAGCTTTTTGTGTTCTTTGACTGCAAGCAACAGAAACCTCTGGCTAACTTAAGCTGAAGGGTGTAGGGTAGTTACAGAATACACAGAAAATCCAAGCAACTTGGCTTCAGGAAGGACAGAAAACAGGACCACTCCAGGGATACATGTGGATGAAAGTAATCAGGGCACCCAACTGAGTGGGCAAATTAGAGTGGATTTAACCTGCTCTCTGATCATCAAGACTTGTCTCTCTGTACAGGGTTTTGTCTGCCTGGAAAAAGGGTGACTTTTTCTTTGCTCAAAGATGCCTCTACTCCCTTTGCTGTGTGCCTTTTGTAAGCATCACAAAGGGTTGGCAGTGGCCACAGGAGTAATAAACAATCTTCTTAGGTTGTTGCCATAAAAAATACATCAGCTCCAACAATTTCTGATCTTGTGTATTTCTACTAACGGTTCAGATTCTAAGGAGAGATTTGGCTAGCTTGAGCCCCTGATGGACAGTCTCATGAAACTTCATGGAATCAGGAGTCAGAAGGGTGGAGTGGAAGGAGGGAGAGACCTCCCCGCCCCAAATCAGCACTCTTTATCAAAAGAAGGAAGAACATTGCTGCAGACAATACCAACAGGTGTCCACCACACCCACAAGCTGAACAGGAAGTAAGTGCTCTCCCTTACTCAAGGCTGCCGTGTGTCACCAAACTCTGGAAGGAATCATTCACAGTGAATTCCGTGTGTATGGTACCCCCTGGAGTTGTGCAATACAGAAAGAAGCCTTGTCATTTCCCTACATACTTCCTGCCTTACCAGTCCTTCCAGATATAACAGATACTGGGGTACAGTTGCTATATTCTCAATTTTTTGCTGAAAGCTCAGGTAGATCTCTCAGCCTAGCATGATGTAGGAAGGATACTAGTTTATGACTCTTCCTATCTTGCTTATTCTTCTCTATCACCCAAGGAAAGGAGGCCTAGTTCTTCAGAAGTCTGTCCCACTTGGATGATCCCTTGCATCCCCTCATTCAAACTCTCTAATCTGTATCCCATACCCCTCCCTCTGAAAACCACCCTTGTAGGAGTGTGGGAGGATGTCTGCTCCTCCTTTTCCTCTTGTGTCTTGCTAACTCAGAGCCTTTAGTTTAATAGAATGCTAATAAAGGTTTTTCTCTAGTTTCAAGAGGAATGGAAGGAGTGAATGCTCTAATTTCAGTCTGCTGTTCCTTACTGGTTATCTTCGAAGCAAAAACACTAACGTGAGCGCCATTTTTCCCCTCAGTCTGACCTCACCTAAGAAAAGCAGAGTCTTCCCTTTAATGTGTCTTTGACCTTGCTCTTTGCAGAAAAATTACCCTTGAATTACTGAGCTAAGCAGCTTTTGACTGCTTTCTGAGCCTGGCTTACATTATAAAAGCCATCACATTAGCTGTGAGTGGCTGGGCCTGAGCCATCTGGGATGGCAGATACCAGCTCCTATTAGACTCCTTCCGACCCTCAAATCTCTTTCCTGATAGAAGTGGGTAGGGGTTGGTCTCAGTTCATCACCACACATTTTCTATTTAATTCTGGTCTGCCCTGTTCTTGATTCTCCCAACTATTAACCCTGCTATTCATTTCTCTGTTTGTGGCCTTAGCTGACCTTTAGACTTAATTCATGGCGCTGCTTCCTTGTACCTCTCAGCTACCCTTCTGCTGTTCTCTTCCTACTTGGCCTGCTGCTGCTGGGCCCAGATATAATCATGAGGATTTTGTCATATGGGAGAGCTGTCTAGAAAGCAGAGAGAAGTGATATAAGAAAAGGAAAAAAAGGAACAGGTATGTTTTGATGAAATGTAATTTCATGAAAATCTGTCTTGCTCAGGGACAGCCACAATGGGGAACGCTGGCTACTCTTGACCAGATCGGTGGTATTAGGTGGGATGGGAGAAAAGGGCTAGTGCTAGAAGCAGGAAAGAACTATCAAAATCAATTCCAATGCATAGGACAGGCTGTGCCTAACCCTCTCTAACCAGCTGGACTCCCTATGGGATAAGCAACCCATGTAGGATTCAACCTCCACTGCAACATGGACCCAACAAGAAGAGAACTGGGCAGAGTGGGAAAGAGCTGAGATGCTTGGGGAGGGTGGAGATGATAGGACAGTAGGCAGCCCACCAGCATCATTACCAGATTCAGCAATTCCTTGTCATTTCCAAGCCAGGAGATACAGGAAGGAATTCTAGAGTTATCCTGCTGCCAGTGGATCTTCCCAGTGTAATCCCAAAGGTCTAGACTTGGGTATAGAAGAACTGCAAAGATCTGGCTCAGGGAGGATGAGAGTGATGAGCCCAGGCACAGCACACAGGAACTTGATTCCTTTCTGAAGATGTAGTTGGACAAGAATGTTGGGAAGGTGGGGTGGTGTTCAGGTGCTACACATCAGCTCTCCTCTCACCAGTATCCACCTTGGGTGAATCCAGACATCCTCAGGATCTCAGCTGGTATCAAGCTCAGGATGTTCCACGTGGCTCCCTTAGACTCTCTACCTCACATCCGACTGTCTGTTAGACATCTCCACCTGGATACTCCACAGTCATACCACACTCAATGTGGCCCAACCTGAACCATGCCCCATCCCCAAACTTTCTGTGTTCCCTGTTTCAGAGAATAGCAGCTCTTTACCTAAGGCAGAAACTTGAGTGCTATCTCTGACTCCTCTCTCTTCATCAAGCCCCTTGCATTTAGTCAACCACTGAGACTTGCCAATTCAACCTGCTAGATGTTTATCAAATTTGTATCCAGTCTCCATCCCTATTACTATAGTTCACATTCAGGCCACCACCATTCTTGCCTAAGTTACTAAAATAGCATCTAGCTACCATCGAACCATCAGCTACCACTCTTGTCCTTGCCAGTCTCATCTTCCATGACATTCCTGTGCTTGAAAGTCCTACCATGGCTCCCATTTGCTGAGGATAAAGTCCAAGCTCAATTGTCTTGCCTACGGGGCCCTCTGTGATCTACCTTCGACCACCCTTCCAGCTTCGTTCCTCACTATGACCTGCTACAAATTTCATGCTCTACAAACACAAGTACACTTATAGTTCTCCCTTCACACACTCTGCTGTACCTCACCTCCATGTCAGTGCTCCAAGTGACACCTTGACCAGCAATGTCCTTCCTCTGCTATTTTCATCTGACTAACACAGACTCTTTGAAGCTCAGCTCTAGAACCTCTTCCAGGAAGCCTTCTCTATCCACTACAGTTTACTTCTCCAAATGTTAAAGATGTTTTTAAAAAGAGATTCAAAAAGATTAAAAGAAGCAACCAAAGCAAAAATAAATAAACCGGACTACTAAAAATCTTCACATCAAAGGAAAAAATTTTTTAAATGAAGAGGCAACCTATGGGAGAAAATATTTGCAAACCCCATACTCAGTAAGGGGTAATATCCAAAATATATAAAGAACTCATACAACTCATTAGCAAAAAACCAAATAACCCAACATAAAAATGGGCAAAGGGCCTGAATAGACATTTTTCCAAAGAAGACATACAAATGGCCAACAGGTACATGAAAAGGTGCTCAACATTGCTAATTATTAGGGAAATGCAAATCAAAACCACAATGAGATATCACCTCACACCTGTTAGAATGGCCATTATCAAAAAGACAAGAGGAGCTTCCCTGGTGGCGCAGTGGTTGAGAATCTGCCTGTCAATGCAGGGGACACGGTTTCGAGCCCTGGTCTGGGAAGATCCCACATGCCGCGGAGCAAGTAGGCCCGTGAGCCACAACTGCTGAGCCTGCGCGTCTGGAGCCTGTGCTCCGCAGCAGGAGAGGCCGCGACAGTGAGAGGCCCGCGCACCGCGATGAAGAGTGGCCCCCGCTCGCCGCAACTAGAGAAAGCCCTCACACAGAAACGAAGACCCAACACAGCCAAAAATAAATAAAATGAATAAATTAATAAAAAAAAAAGACAAGAGATAAGTGCTAACAAGAATGTGGAGAAAAGAGAACACTTGTGCACTATTGGTGGGAATGTAAATTGGTGCAGACACTATGAAAAATAGTGTGGAAGTTCCTCAAAAAATTAAGAATAGAACTACCTTTGATCCAGAAATCCCACTTCTGGGTATCTATGGAAGGAAATGAAAACAGGATCTCAAAGTGATATCTGCACCTCCATGTTCATTGCAGCATTATTCACAAAGGCCAAGAAATAAAAACAACTTAAGTGTCTGTTTCTGACAACAGATGAATGAATAAAGATGAATGGATAAAGAAGATTTTATATATATATATAATCTTCAGATATCAGAGAGAGAGAGAGAACACATGGGATATTATTCAGCCATGAGAAAGGAAATACTGCCATTTGAGACAACTTGGATGAAACGAGGGCATTATGCTAAGTGAAAGAAGTCAGACAGAGACAGATAAATACTATATGTAATCACTTATATGTGGAATCTAAAAAAAGCTGAAATCATAGAAATAGTAGATTGGTAGTAACCTGGGGCTGGGGAATGGGAGAAATGGGGAGATATTAGTCAAAGGGTATAAACTTCCAATTGTAAGATCAACAAGTTCTGGGTATCTAATGTACAGCATGGTGGTTATAGCTAATAATACTGTATTATATACTTAAAAGTTGCTAAGAGAGATCTTAAATGTCTCATCACACACAAAAAATGGTACTTATGTGATGGGATGGAGGTGTTAGCTAATGCTATGGTGATAATCATTTTACAGTATGTAAGTGTATCAAATCAACGTGTTGTACACCTTAAACTTACACAATATTACTTGTCAATTATATCTCAATAAAATTGGAAAGAACAGATTAAACTATGGCTTCACCTTTCCCATGCCCTCACATATACAATTAAGGGCCCCAATTCGTACCCTTGTAATACACAGTACCTACCTAACCACTGATCATGTTACCTCTTATTATAGTCATGTTTCCATTGTATTACCACTTAATGATAGTCTCCAAGGGAGCAAGGATGATATATTACATCCCCCACACCAAGACCATAATAGACATTAAATAAACTGTAAATAAATAACTGTATTAATTAACGATAACCAAGTACTTTGGCTTATTTAATTCTCCTCCCCTACTTCTAAAGAGGCAAGACTGTTCAGTACAGTCCTTCCCAGGATCCTTTTCAAGAGAGTTCAGTGTTGTGGTCAAGATCATGCGCTCTGGATTCCAGCATGGCTGAATCATTTTGGCTCTTCCATTTTTTAACTGTGGAAATGTGAGCAAGTTACTCATCCCTTAGCCCCTCTGAGCCTCACCGCCCCATTTGCAAAATGAGGATCATCATAGAATCTACCTCATGTGGTTATTGTGAGGCTTAAATTAGGTAATGTACGGCTCTTGTTTGGTACATATTAAGTGCTCAAAGGAAAAAAAAAAAAAACCTTGGTGATGATTTTTCCTCTTTTCTACTCTTTGACTTTCTAGCCTAGTATTCCAAAGTCAGGAGGAGGGGATATGATTAGGGCTGAGAATGCGAAACACTTCCAATCTTTTAAGTGTATCTTTAACCTGAAGTTTCTGCTTTTGTTCCAAAGCAAGGTTGAAAGAGAAGGGGCTTCTTTGTGATTCTAGCTGTCTTTTATTCAAGAGGAAAGTATCACACAGACTCACAGCAGCAGCAGAACACCGAGCCAGAGCCAGGAAGCCTGGCCCAGAGAAGTGAGGCTGCCTGCTCAGTGAAGAGGGAATCGGTCACAGAGACAGATCTCATTAATGCTAATGGCCTTTGTGCAGCTAATTAGCAGCATACTACACTCAGTATTTACCCTTGTGTGCCTACAAAGTTCCACTTTCTCCTTGGGAAGCAAGCTGTTTCTCTACCTGACTCATGGCGAGGAAGATCTCTGCTGCCAGACAGCAGCTTCATCTCTGCCTGGATGGGGTGGCTGCAGGAAAGCAGACGGGGCTCCACTCAGGGGCCTGGGAGGAAGGTAAAGAGGGAGCGCGTGATTCGTCTTCCAATCCTGGGTGGAGCGCTGGGCTGCTAAAGGCCTCACCCATCACGGGTGCCATTTTCATGAGTCAGTCAGGCAGCTGTCAGCCCCAAGTGCCCTTCCAGAACTGCTGAGTGTGCAACCATCCTCTTCTTCCTTTGCAAGGAGTGGTTCTCTGAGCTTAGGGCAGACCCCCTCCTTCCCACAGGGCCTGGGAGAAGGGGTGAATCACCAAGAAAGGGTCTTCTTGGAGGCCTAAGCAGAGAGCTCCTGGTGACCTTCCCACCATCCATTCCACAATCTTTAACAGAACTCGGAATATGAGCCGCACCATGAGCCACTTCATGAACACCACAGTGAATAAGGAGTGAATAGGCGGGGCTCTGCCCTGGGGAGCTCCCATGAAGACTAACTTACAGCCATCATGCTGCACTGGGATAGTGCAGGGCAAGAGTGGAGTGTCAGGGAAGGACCGCTCTGGCCGGACCGGGGGTGTTGAGAAGAGCTTCATGGAGGAGGAATCGCTGCACTGTCCAAGCACCTATGCCCTGAGCATAGACCTGTCTCCAGTGGAGAAGTCTGCTCTGTTAGGCGCCCCTCCCCTTCCTCTGAAGCAACAGGCTTGGAATCTGAAGAAGTCATCACAGCTCTGAGTCCTGGTCCTGCTTGAAATGATGTAGACAGAGAGGCTGCCTTGGGGACCGAATGTTCTGGAGACTACAGGGTGATCACTGCTCCATCAGCAGGAACCTGGGCTGGTTCCCTGGGAGACCTCCCTCTCAGCTCACCTCCGCATTCTCTTGGCCTCAGAAATCCTCCCCAGCTCCCAACCCACGGCCTTGCTCCATGGCTAATGCCAATTGCACAGATGACCACAGGGCCAGTGGTTTCTCCTCATACCCCAAGAGATGTGCAATGACCCCCCAAAATTCACATGTTGAAGATTAACCCCCAGTGTGATGATATTAGGAAGTGAGGCCTTTGGGAGGTGCTTAGGTCATGAGGATGGAGTCCTCAGGAAAGGATTAGTGCCATTATGATAGGGACCCCAGAGAGCTCTTTTGCCCTCCTTCCACTTTGTGAGGACACAAGGAGAAGGCAGCAGTGAGGAACCCAGAAGAGAACTCTCACCAGAACTCGGCCATGCTGACACCCTGATCCCAGACATCCAGCCTCAGGAACTGTGAGAAATAAATTTCCATTGTTTTATAACAATCGTACTTTGGTACTTTGGTACTTTTTTATAGCAGCCCAAACTAAGACAAAATGCTGGTTCAAAAGGAATCCTTCAACCCTGTGAAGTGGTTGCTTGATCAACGCCCAGCCCCTAACTGCATTGGAGTTCTTGCCGGGCCACCAGCCCTGTCCCAGCTGAATGTGTCCTGGAACCCCGCAGAGCACTGGGAGAGAGAGCCTTAGTCCCCCGATGACCCCCGTGGAGCTCGAGAGAGTTGGGTGTCCTGTGCTTTAAGGCAGGAGCTGGGACTAGAGGATGATCTCTTGCTGCAGAGGTGACCGCAGAGGCAGTGGCCTCTCACCGAACGCTGGGAGCTGCCCACCCACTCCTGACACACATGCACACACCACAGCCTCTTGCTACAGCTTCTGTTCACCAGGGCACCACTGAAAGCTGCGTGGGTGGAGTTGTCAGCAAGGCCCCATGGATGGGCTCCCTGCCAGCCATTCCCTTTTGGGCTAAAGGATTGCAGAACAAGCTGTAGTGTCAAAGAAGGACCCAGTGTTAATCACTATTTTATATGCTACAGTATAGCTGAGACTACACAGGACAAGGCAGGATCAATGAGGGGCTGGCTTGTCCCAGGTGGAGCATTCTTGTGGAGTCCTCAGTGGCCTAGGCTTGTTCACAGAACTGAGTTCGACTGCAGAAGAATGCCTGGCCCAGTGGAACTGGCTTGTAAGCAGAAAAGAGACTGCACAGTCAGCCACAGCTGGTGCCCACTTCTGGGCCTTTATTTCCCTGAAGCTGTTTCCATTTCACTCCAAAAGCTTTCCCAACCTCTCTTTCTCTCATTCTCTCCTCGGGTGACCCCAAGTGCATTATTTCAGGACAAAACAGAATAGTCAAGACAGAAACAGCCCCAGTGCCAGTGCAAATTCTGCCCTGATAAGTCACAACCCATCTGCACTGGCTTGGCCTAGGATACACCCAGACTCATGGCAGTTAAACCTTAATGCCCAGCCAGTCTTGGGCTGGGGACATTGCCCCTACATATAACTGCCCTTACACACACACACACACACCCACACACACACCCTTTCAGGAAACTGCCCCAGCTGCTCAGAGAAAGGAAATGCACATATTTTTCAAATGTTAGAGCCAGGAAGAAATTGAGAAGTCATTCAGCTCAGCGTCCTCTTGACATATGGCTGGAACCAAGGGCTCAAGAGGAGAAGAGCCTTGCCTAAACTCGCCTGGCATGTTAACATCCTGGCCTCCTGACTCTTCCCAGACCTTGAAGTCTCTTCCTGGTCTGTACCCTCAGTGACCAAGTCACCAGCTCTTGTTCAAGTTCCTCCCTCTGCTGCAGAGCTGGTCATAAGCTAGTGCCATGACTGATGGGAGGAGTTTCCAGCTTTAGCCTCCGTGCAAAGCAGTAGGGCTGTGTGATCTGATGGTTAGAGCCCAGCTTTAGCAGCTACCAACCCAGGTCTGAATCCTGGATCAATCACTAAGTAATTATATGTCCTTGGCAGGTTAAATAACCTGTCTGGGCCTCAGTTTCATCATCTGCTAAATAGAATAATAATACAATCTACCTCACAAACTATTGTGCAGATGAAATGAGTTACTATTCTTGAAAGAACCTGGTACAGAGTAAGTGCTATATGAACCTAGACTATTATTATTATCATTGGGGTATTTATTATAAATGCATATTCGAGGCCCCACCCACAGATAATCTGATTTAGTACATCCATATTAGGAACCAGTAATCTGCATTTCAGCAAACACCCTTAGTGATTTTAGTGGGTGCCAGGGCGAGAGAGGAATGCAATGGTCCAAGGACCATATTGACACCAAAGCTCTGTTTTCAAGGCTGGGGAAGTGTATTTTGACCCCACCCTGGTCTGTAAAAGAAGAACTCCAATGACCTAGTTAACCTTCTTGTCTGAATCCCTAGATCCGCATTCCTCACATTTCCCTCCTCCCTGGACGTCTTGTTAAAAGACTGGTCCTCAGGTCTCACCCGAAACCTGCGACTCCCAACTCTTGGGTTTAGGAAACAGCCTTTTCAACACTGCCCCCTCCCAAGGGGGTTCAGAGGTTTATGGAAGGTTGACAGTCACTGACAAAGAGCAGGTTTCCCTGGCCAGGCTGAGCACTGCAGGTCGGGGGAACGGAGACTGCCAGGGAGGGAGCCCGGGTCACCCTTTGCTCCCCTTCACCTCACCCACTCAGGGCTGCCACTCCACAGATCTCAATCCCAGCCTGGGTGGCATTTCCATGCTGGCCCTTTATTTCCTGCCAAGAACAGAGCTGATCTCTCTGGTCCACTGGCTCTCCGCCCAGCCAGGCCGTAGGCGGCATCCTTGAAGACCTCTTTGCCCTCTCTCCCCTGGGACTGAAAGGCTGTACTGGGGGGAGAGAGGAGGGGACCCAGGCATCATTTAGGAGGCGCTAAGACCTAGCTTGGGGAGCAGCCAGAAAGATAGGTCCCAGTCCAGACAGCCCCTCCTCCCTGCCCAGACCTCTGTGTACTCATGCAAAGATAATTCAGTTACTGGGAATGCAGACTGGAGAGATAACCTGATTTAGAAGCTGAAACCATCTGAGCTGGTCAGGAAAGCTGGGGTGCAGGAATAGTCCTTATTAACCCAGGAAGGCTGGAGCAGTAAAAAGAGAAAAGAGGTGTTGGATGGAGAGGCATTGGATGGCTGCTTGGAAAGAATGATGGCTGGGGTTTGGGTGTTGGTCCCTCCCACCCTTCATTCCCCACCCTTGGTCCACCCAAGGGCTCACTCACCCCTTAAATCTTCTGTGAATTCACTATTTTTCTAGAGTGCTAACACAGCCATCATCTGGCTTATACAACCATCCGGGGAGGAGATAAGCTGAGAGACCTATAAAGAGTCAGGGAGGAAGAAAACCTTTTCTGAGGTTTAATTTGAGTCATTGATCACCAACTACCCTCGGAACAAGTTATTTCAGTGTGAGCTGTCATCTGTGAAAGCTGGTAGTGTGGCTGCTATGGGACCCGCTGGGCAGGAAGCTGCAGGGAGTGCTCAGGGTTAAGGTCAGAGGTGTGGGGACCATTCCTCCCCTCCTTTCCTTCACACTTGAGAGCCAGTCCTCACTCCCACAAATTCCAGGGGTGCCTTGTCTTCCCTCAGCCATGTCGAGCTTGGTACCTCCTTCTATGTTTCTCTCTTATCCTTGTTTGCCTGGAAGTCCCCCCTGCAGTCTCATTTTCATCCACCTGCATCTTAGGAAGAAGATGCTCTGGAGGAAAGCAGACTGGCTCGCCCCTGGAAAGGAAAGCAAGTGATTAAGAATCTTAAAAACAGCTCCAGTCATTTATCTCTATCTGCTTCTTCTCCTGGCATAGGGAAATTTTTCTCTGCAAATAATTTGTCTTTCTTACAACCTGCCTGTTCTATGTCAGATGAATGTGAGACCCTGAAGAAGCTGAGGCAAGTCCAAGAGTTCTTTGGACATTGTAGATTAGATTTGTAGGCTGGAGGACAGAGCAGAGACCCCAGCCACACCCCAGATGCCAACTAGAAAGACCAGACGCAACTCCACCATAAACGCCAGACCCACCGCAGGATGGCTGTGCCCCGCCCTGGCTACTTCAGAACGGGCCTGAAAGCGCCTATATTAAGTAGGCAGGGGACAGGCCAGCAGTGAAGGAGTTAATGAAGAGCCAGACGTTCCCCACCCCACTCCACTCTCCCCCTGGACCCAGATGAATAACCAGTCAGTAAGATGACCCCAATGGAAGAAGTCCAGAATCATCTACTCTGCTCTCAGGGGTATTTGTACTCCTCTCCACACAAATCAAATCGCTCAGAGTGAAGGTGGGGCTGGGAGGGAGCTCAACGGGACAGGGCTTCTAACCTTTCAGAGGCTGGGCAGGGACCCGCCCAGGGCAGAGCCTTCAAACCCTGGGGCCCAAAACCAAGGAGTCTGAAACTAAGGAAAGAGCGCTGGGACTCGCCAGGCCACGGCTGGTCTAGAATCTCCGTACTTTTTTCCCTGAGAATTTGTTAACTTTCCAGAAAATTGCAGCGTGGCTTTCCCCAGCGTGGTAAAACGGTGAGGGGTTTCCTCTCACAGTCACCCTAGCCGTCCAGGGCAAGATGAGTTAACCAGGGGACACGTAAGGGTATCAGATATGAGAAAGCTTCAGAAAAAGCTGAAACCCCCAGAGTCTGGCAGGAGCCAGAGACCTCCCACTTCTCTGCTCCACGGAAGAACCCACTTGGCTGGCCTTGGCTGTCTCCTCTGCCTGCCCGGTCCCTGTCCCCAGCTCCTGCCCGGCCTCCCCAAGTGCCCCACAGGCTGGCCTGCCTGAAGTTTTGTGTTCTTGAAAGGCCCGCAGATTTATAGGCCTCAGCTGCAGACAGATATCCACCCCTGCCCCGCCTTCCCCTGCAGCCCCCAAACCACCCTCCCTAGTCCTTCTCTCCCGGCCACACCACATCAGGGGTGTCCGATGGGGGCAGGGCAGGGAACACAGCCTGAAGGGTCACTCCATCCTCAGGCGGGAGTGCCATGCTGCTGGGGGCCTGCCTTGCTATGACCCACTAGTAGCTCGGAGGGGGCTGTCCAGGAGAAAGATGCAAGAGTGTTCATTTCATTACAGCCTGCAGATGAGCAGGGGTCCTGTCTTTCTGGAATATTCTGCCCTGTAATAATTCTCAGGCTAAGACTACAGTGACAGCAGTCAGGATACCTCACCTCCCCAGATCAGTTCAGCAAGTGTCCCCCAATCCCAGACAATGTGAGCAAAGACTAATAAAGTCGTAGAGATGTGAACGGGCCATTTGTGTGGAAAGAGACAAGGGCTGGAAGAGGAAATGTGGTGTCATGAGAAAAGTGTCAGACAGACTCAGGAGTCCTGGGTCCTGGCCTCTTAGACCATTAACTAGGAGTGGACCCCCGACCAGAGGCTGTACTTCTCTTGACTTTGGTGAGGGCTGGGTTACACCGTTAGCTTCTGAGGTTTCTCAGAGGATGAGTGAGCAAGCATCCTTGGAAGCAAGAGGCATTGTTAAAATAATTGTTCAAGAATAATGGGCTCAAGGGGACTTCCCTGGTGGTCCAGGGGTAAAGAATCCGCCTTACAATGCAGGGGACGCGGGTTCGATCCCTGTTCAGGGAACTAAGATTCCCACATGCCACGGGGCTACTAAGCCCGTGCGACACAACTACTAAGCTCGTGCACCTCAACTACAGAGCCCATGCGCTCTGGAGCCCGTGCACCATAACTAGAGAGAAGACAGCGCACCGCAACGAAAGATCATGCATGCCTCAACGAAGATCCTGCATGCTGCAACTAAGACCCGATGCAGCCAAAAATAAATTAAATAAATAAATAAATAATCTTTGGGGAAAAGAAAAGAAAAATAAGCTCAGCAAGCAAGTTGAGAATGGGCTAAGGAATGAGGGAACCACAAGGCGATCTGGGAGCTAGAACCAAGCCTGCCAAGAGGCTCGGGGGATGGGGGATCAGCCAGCACCCTTACCCCAAGGCCCAGCAGAAGGGCAGGTTCTGGAGGAGAGCTCGGTGGTGATGGGCCAGAGCAAGGGCAGGGACGAGGGAGCCCAGCAGGTGCCTCAGGCTCCCCCCAGGAAGCCTAGTCCTGGTCCCCTTGGCATCCAGTGTGATGGGCATCCACTCGACAGCAGAGTCCAGCTGCAGTCCTGCCCTGCTGTCTGACCCACGTGTGTGATTCAGCTCTAGTCTCCACTGGGGGGCAGAGCATGGGACGTTGTAGACAGAGCACAGTGGTCCCTGGACCCCTGGATGGCTGGGTGCTCTGGAGCAGGCCCTGAAGCTCCGTGAGCCCCAGTTGGCTCATGTGCATCTGTCTCTCATGGTGCTCTGCAGGGTTGTTCTGTGAACCAGAGCTCCTCACATAGTCTTCAGCATTGAATTGTAGTTCTCCTGTGTGAATTATCCCGATAATCTAACTTATTTTATGGAGTAGCATAAGCATTATGAATAATATAATGCAACAATGCCCACTTCTCAGAGTCACCCCTTGTCAGACGCAGAGGAGGCCGAGAGCAATACTAGATCCCAACCCCAAATCCTCCCTCCCCCGCCCAGCCCCCCGCCCCCCCCCAACAGTCAGGACCCAGGAAACTGACCCTGCCAGTGAGCCCAGTGGTGGATGCAGCTGTGAGAATTCGGGGAAGGCAGAGAGAGGCAGGAGCCCAGAGGTGTCTTAGGACCGTTCATATGAATATCTGCTTAGACTGAGAGCAAAAAGATTAATGTGAAAATCCCATCCCGAGAAACTAGTAGCTATACATCAGCAGTGCCTTAAAGATTGGATACTTATTAGGTTTGCGGTAAAGTAAGTAATGTGCCGATTCAGGAATCACAGCTATGAGAGAAAGAGATGAGGCAAAACTCTCCCTTCTCATCACCCAGCCAAGCCCAATGACGACGCACATTTCTGGCTCCACGGTGTGCGGCCCAACGGGCACAGACGGTGGGCCTGAACTGGGGACCGGGGACAGAAGGGGAGACTGTCCCCCTGCACCTCCAGAAAGGGATGCTGCGGGGCGGCGGGTGGCAGCTGGCACAGGGAGGCCTTCGCTGGGGAGCCACAGTAGCTAAAATACTTCAGTTGAAAGAAAAATGTCCTCATCCACGTAACTATTCTTCAGGACCAGGCAGAGAAATTGACAATGTTGATTCATTTAGCTCAGTAGCGTTCAGGTCAAAATGAATCTTGTCAAAAATCCATCACCCACATTCATTAAGTAAGAAAAGGGATGCAGGCTCCCGGGGAATCAATCACACCCCAACAGGGAGCAGCTGAAAACAGATCTATCACTGTCTCTGACGGAGGCTTCCATTACTTAATGTACTGTTTCCTGAATGCACCCTGAGGACCCCTCCCAAGGTCACAGGCACCGGCCAAACCCCTAGCAGCAGCCAGGACTGAGATGGCCCAAGGGCAGGTGGTCAATCTCCTAGTCATCTCTCTACAGCTAGCAGGCGAAATTTCTAGAGCCTCAGTGCAGATTTATATATGCTTGCTTTTCACAGGATCAACACTTAGCTGACTAACACAGCCCTGAAGAAGTCATTTCATCCATTCCTCCACTTGAGGAATCACTGTCACTTAACTCGCCTGCTGTCCTCACATCTGTGTGGCTGCCTCACATCTGTAGGAAAAGGAAATAATAGCAGTTTAACAGTTCTCCACTGCACAAAGCTCAGGAAAAGCAGAGTGGCTCTGCAGAGCTTCCCTGACCTCAGGGCCTCCCACAAGACATTTAGAAGGCAAGACTCACCGTCCTCTTTGTTCCTGGGGCAGAAGCTAGCATCCCCCAAGGCTGGCATTATGGCATTCCCTGACTCCCCCCAACAAAGGAGGCACATGAGTGGGGCCGGAGAAAGTTCCTTGAGAGTCAGATGATGGAGAAGGCTGTGTACCATCTATACTGTTCACTAGCTGTGTGAGCTCGAGCCAGTTCTTAAACTTCTATCCAGCTCACTTTTCTCATACATAACAGAGAAACCATAATAGTGTATACGTCTTAGGATTGTTGAAGATTCAGTGAGACTCTACATGTGAAGAACTGGCACACAGACAATGCACAAGAGGTGAAAACTCTTGTTAGATGAAGGTCCCTCTGGCACTGAGCCTTTTCTTCTAGTCTCATCTTCCTACCATAAACAACTTCTAAAAAGTGTCCACAGGATCCATTCCTTCATTCATGTATACATTCACCAAATGTGTATTGACTATTCATTGTTCTACCTGTTCTAGATGCTGGAGAGAGAGTGTACTTATTGAGCGCAGGTGATGGATCTTTGATGATTAATTGGGGGGGCCACAGATAACCTATAATTAAATAAAATAATCACAGATAATAATAAATGACTCAGAGATAAGAGGGGAATGAATTAAAGAGTGGCTGACTTGGCATGGGGGGGCTACTTAAATTTAATTCAAGGAAGGCCTCTGTGAGTGGGGGGCATTTGAGTTGAACCCCAAATGGTATAAAGGAGTCAGCCACACAGCGATCTGGAAGGAGGACATTCTAGGCAGTGAGCATGTGGAGGGCTGAAGGGAGACTGAGGGAGGAACAGCACAGAGAGGCAAGTGGGATGGAGGAGGAATTCCCTAGTGACCCAGTGGTTAGGACTCCAGAATTTCACTGCTGAGGGCACAGGTTCAATCCCTGGTTGGGGAACTAAGATCCCGCAAGCCACACAGCACTGCCAAAGGAGAAAAAAAAAAAAGCTCTAGAATGCTATTAGGAGAATGGATTGAAGCAGGGCAAGCGTGGAAGGAATGAGATGTGCTAGGAGGTCCTTACAGAGCTCAGGGGAGAACGGTGAGGGTTTTGTCAAGGTGGGTAGCAGTAGATGTGAAGAGGAGATACTAGGGTCCAGGAGATATTTTAGAGGTGGAAACAACAGCACTTGCTGATGAATTAGATGTGAGGGATGAGAGAAAGGGAGGAATCTAAGATTCCTGCAGTTTCTGTTTGAGCCATTGGATAAATGGGGTAGTAATTATTGCTGTGGTGAAGAACAAGAGGAACAGTTTGGGGTGGAGAAGTGCAATTAAGAGCTCTTTGAAGCTGAATAAAATGCCTATTAGACATCCAAGTGAAGACATCAATGTAAGTGGTTGGATTTGGGAGTCATGGAACTGGATGAGATCAACTAGGGAGAAAGCGTAGCTAGAGAAGGAGCAGGGAGGAGGACTGAGCCCCGGGAGTGTCATCTAGAGGAATCCTGTTCCAAAAGCCCCAGCCCTTCGAGGACATATATTTTGTTTTCCAGAACAGAGTCACATGAGTCACAGGAGGGTCAGGTGGGGATTAGAGGCAAAGGGGACTTGGGGGAACACACCTGGAGGAGATGCGAGACAGTTGCCTTCTGAACACGTGTGTGTGTGGGCGTGCAAGTTATGCTAGTGCCGCCCCACCCTAGAGAAGGGCAGGATTCTACTGTGTGCATATTTCTGCTTTCTGGGTGAGTATTTCTGGGAGATAGGTGGAATCAAGCCCCCTATGCCACCAACATATGGCCACTCTGGGATGGAGGAAGAGGGGAAAACAGAAGCTGGGAGGTGAGTCTGCTCTGAATGCAACGAGGTGGTATTCCAGGGCAACCCACATGTCCCCAGTGTGATGGGCTGAAGGTTTGTGTCCCCTCAAGACTCATGTTGAAGCCCTAACCCCCAATGTGAAGATATTTGGAGGTGGGGCCTTTGGGATGTACTTAAATGAGTTTGTGAGGCTGGGGTTCCCATGGTGGGATTTAGTGCCTTTATAAGAGGAAGTGAGATCAGAGAATGCTCTCCCTCTGTCTCTGTCTCTCTCTCTTTCTCTGCCATATGAGAACCCAATGAGAAGGCAGCCATCCACAAGCCAGGAAGAGAGCTCTCACTAAGAACTGAATTTGCTGGCACCTTGATCTTGGATTTCTTAGCCTCCCAAACTGTGAGAAATAAACATCTGTTGTTTAAGCCACCCCATCTATGGTACTTTGTTATGGCAGCCCGAGCAGACTGAGACACCCAGGCTTCTGCAGCCTGTGGGACACAGGAGGACACATAAGCGTGGACGCCTGAAGGCATGCTGACTTCCAGGACTGCAAGATGTCAGCCCCCTTCACACACAGCAACATCTTCTCTGGTTATTTTGGGGAGTTCCCAGGGGGCCTCAGCTCTGCTCACAGTCTCTTCACATTCTGCCTCTCACAGCCCCCTGAACCACACAAGGGGGCAGCTCCCTCCTTCCAGCGCCTCCCATGCCTCCTGCTAGGACTCCAAGCATCCAAAGCTGCAGCACCATCCTACACTCCCACACCATGCTGGGGTCCATTGAAACTGAGAGGGTCTCCCCTTTCCCTTCTCCATGTCCTGCTGCCACCAGGGGAGGTGGCCACCCATTGACCCAACAGTTCATCAGACCCAGCCACACCCTGAACCCTCCAGGGTCTGGCAGACCACTGAATAAACTGAGGAGCCACATCGGGTTTACCTTGTGTCCCAGCACCTAGCATGGTGCCTGCCTTGTACCAGGCACGTGACTCCTAATAGTAGACCGAGTAGATCTGTGTGTGCATGGGAGGGGGCAGTTGCAGGTGGGTGGAGGAGGGTGCAGAAGTCCTTGCCTAAAGAAGGAAAACCACAGGGGAGCGAGAGGGTGCTGCAGTAGAGAGCTCACTGTGGGAGACAGAGGGTGATTCCGAGGGGCCCCAGGCAGAACACAGGACTGAGGGCAGTTCCCCTGCCTGCCCCGTGGCCCCCCACACATGCACCTGCCTCAAGAAGGATGAGAGATAAGAGAAAGAAGGCATCATTCTTAGGTGCCTTTCCTTCATAGCACCTCAATTATAATAGCACAGGGAACAAATGTATGGATACCAAGGGGTTAAGGGAGGAAGGGGGGGTGGGAGGAATTGGGAGATTGGGATTGACACCTATACACTATTGATACTATGTACAAAGTAGATAACTAATGAGAACCTACTGTATAGCACAGGGAACTCTACTTAATGCACTTTGGTGACTTAAATGGGAAGGAAATCCAAAAGGGAGGGGATGTATGTATATGTATGGCTGATTCACTTTGCTGTACAGTAGAAACTAACACAACATTGTAAAGCAACTATACTCCAATAAAAATTAATTAAAAAAAAAAAGAAAAAAAGAAGGATGAGAGAGCCAGTCAAGGGCACTGAGAGGAAGCAGGTAATGATTTCAGTTTCACAGCTGGGTGGGTTGGGGCCACATCGAGGGAGTTCGTTTCTGGGACAGCAAAGAAGCTTCGACTTCTCTCTGTGTCTCTCTCTGGTTCATCCAGTCAGGTGGTTGGGATGAGGCCCCCCTGGGAATCCAGGCTCCGGTGCCCATATCCCAGACCGCCCGCCGCACTGTGCCCCCACCTCCTCAGGCCCACGCCTCGGCTCCTGGGCCCTCAGGCTCACCAAGATGCCACTTTCAGAGACACATGGAATATGAATAAGTTCAGCCTCCCTTTGGGTGCTTCCTGAAGGCTAAGCACAGACTCTCTCGTTTAGTCTTCATACCAACCTTGGGAGGTAGGTACTGTGACTCCCATTTCAGAGATGGAGAAGCCGGGAGTCAGAAAGATTCATTTGCCCAATGCTTCGCAGCTGATGAGCAATAGAGCTCTTATTCCCACCGGCTATGTCTGACTGCACATTTCATCCTCTAAGAAACTGCCTTGACATATGGAGTCCCAGGATAAACACATCCCATGTGCCACATAAAGCAGTCGGGGAGGGGGCAGGGGACTCTGACGCACAATCCATTAGGCGGACGGCAGGTGAACGGTATCACCTCTGTGAGTCAGAGGGCCTGGGCCGCACACCGAGGCTCCCCCCACTGTGTCATGAAAGCACAGCTAGATGCTGCCTCCCACTCCTTAGGAGTTGGACCCATTCTCCATCTCCCAAGGTGGATTCTGCTGCCCAGCTGTGCAGGAGAAAGTAGATGGAAATTCTTCATCCAAGACCCACAATATCAGGCAGTACTACTGGGGTGCAGAACAGAACTGAAAATCCAGGTGTACCCAAGGGTTGGAAAGGTTACCAGTTTCCAAAACTAGACCTGCAGCCACCTCCAAAAAGGAAACCAGGCCATCTTCATTGCGCCAGGCCAGCCAGCCCATCCTGGGGGGCAGTGGCCCCCAGAGGTCCCCCCTCCCAACACTGGCTCCTCCCTCAGTCCCTGTGAGGTGCGTACATTCCAACAGGTTCCCTGCAGACCTTCTGGACCAACCCCCTTGCCCTTCCCTCAGCCCATTCTGTTCAGGAAAAGGGATATCACTGGCTCTTCACCCTGCATCATGCCTGTGAACCTGCCCAGAAATTTCCCTTTAGGCCTGAGGGTTCCTCTCAGCTGTGGTCACTCTCCCTTCCCTGAGGCACCCCTGACTGATCTCCAGGGCAGCACCAAGGGTTGTAATGGTCTCTCTCACCTGCCTGTCCTAGAGCTCAGACCCACATGGAGACACGGGGGTGGGCACCTGCCTCTAGAATCTGGGAATCAGATGAACGTCCCTAGGATCCTAAGAAAACCTGAGCCTGGGGGTTGCTATGTCAGGGTTTTGGACTCCTGTTTCAGAAACATCTGACTGACTTAAAGTGGCTTAAACCAGTACTTTTCAAACTTTAATATGCATGAGTCAATTAAGGGATCTTTCCGAAATGCACTTTCTGATTCTATAGGTCTGAAGTGACACCTGAGAGTTGCATTTCTAGCAAGCTCCCAGATGCTGCTGATATGCTTGGTCCAGGACTCACACCCTAAGTAACAAGGATTTAAAGATTTAAACCTCAAGGACATGTGTTCCTTATTTATAAGAAGCCTAGAGATAGGTGGCCCCAGGGTTGGCTCAGAGCTAACTGATCATCTTCACCGGGCTCAGTCCCTCCTTTGCTCTGCTGCCCTCATCATCACAAGATGGCTACCAGAGCTCCAGAATCACATCCCCACATTTCAGTGTCCCAACTCAAAAGGAAGAATGCAGGGGTAAAGGAAGGATTTTCCCCCCCTTTAGCTTTCCTATTATCAGACAATAAAATCTTTCTCATAATCCTCCAGTCATTTACTTACATCTCATTGGCCAGAACTAGGTCTCATGCCCATCCCTGGGTCAATTACTATCAACAGGGATCAGATTTCCATGATTGGCTTAAATCAATTATGATTCATCCCCTGGGGCTGGGGACATTTCCACCTGAACAAAAACCAGAAGTCTATCAGCAAGAGAGAAGGGGAATGGTTAAAAAGCTGGCAGCCAACAGCAGCTACATAGATGGGCACAAACCATCCTATAACCAACCTATTGCCAGTTGTCTGACCCCTTTTGCCCTTCTCTCGAGAGGGAAAGGGAGAGAGTGGGGGAGAGGCCAGCAAAAATTAAAGAAGTACAGTAAGGGGGCTTTAGGGGGCAGAGTGGAATGAAGGAAAGTTGGCACCCTAAGCAACTGTCGATACGCTGATCAGAATATGGGGGTGATCAGTCCTGTATATCTTACTCATAGAGGTGTTGGGTGGACCACATGGGCTAATGCACCTAAGGACATCTTATAAACAGTGAAATGCTACAGGAATGCAAGCAGGTGTGGTGGTAGCAGCAATTAGTATCACTCTTCGCCCCCAGGAATGTGGGGAGAAATGGAAGCAGAAAAAATGTCCTCCCCGCAGCCTGTCCCCCAAGCCAGATGACCTCAGTGACGCTGGTGGGAATTGTCCCTGTTCCCAATTCTCTCCCTCTTTGTTGACTGTAACTGCCCAGCAATCAGCTGACTCTGCTGGCAGGGCTGGGTAGGCTGGCGTGAGGCTTCTGCTGGAGGAGAAAGAGGCATTTGTGTGGAGGAGAGATTCCTGCTCTGCAGTGGTGACAAGTCAAAGAGCCGGAGGCTGGAGGGTACACGGCGTCCTCTGCAGAAGGGCCAGGCTCCCCTCTGGGCACTGACTCTGTGGCCCAGCATCTTCGCACATGCTGCTCCTTTTCCCAGAGATGCTCTTCCCCATGCTGCTCAGACCTGGTGTCTGGCTCCTTCTCGGGTTAGGTAGCACCTCTGCAGAGAGGTCTTCCTTGGCCGCCAAATCTAAAGCGGCCCCTCCATCTGCCTCCTCCCTTCCCCCACCTGTTGCCCTCCATGACCACAGCTAATTTTTCTTCCTCACCCCATTTGTTACAATTTGTTACAATTTACAAATATTCGCCAGCTTATTGTCAATTAATCTGAAATTCCGTGAGGGCAGGAACCGTGTCCATGGCGTTGCCCACCAAGTGCTCACACAGGGCCTGGCACGGAGTAGTCACACAGTAAATATGTGCTGAATGAATGAAAGCATGATTGAATGAAGGCAGCTGACACAACTGTTCCCTGTTTCCAGAATGGAAGAACCAGAGTCAACATTTAAATGAAGCAAAAGAAATTTAGTTTAGCTACAAGAAGTAAACATTCTAGAAAACCTCTGGAAAGGATGAGCAAAGAGTTTGACACATACACATCTGTCATTCAGGGTGAGGGAGGAAGAGTCCTGCCTCGAATCAGAAAGGTGGTAGATGGCCTCTGGAAGGTCCCACCTGTCCAAGGATGACAGGACCCTGGCGTCATCCCTGCCCATCACCCCCATCTTGCACAGCAGTTAATAAATTGCCTCTGTTTAGCTCCTCTGATCCTTAATGTTCCAGCTTTTATTTTCAGAAACCCCTTCAGTTCTGGGGAGGTGGGGGTGGGAAGGGGTGGGACTAGAGGCTGGGATCCTGGGCTCTCGGCCCCTGTCCACTGGGCCATGTGATGAGTGGGAAATTGACTGGAATGCTGAAATCATGACCCTGAACAGCAAACTCGTTCCTTGGAGAGACCGGAGCTTGATGGCAGGGCTGAGTTGCCATCACACCAATCACTCAGGAGTGGCCTGAAGTTCACTTAAGCTGTCCTAGTGGCAGCTTGAAAAGGTTCTTGGTGCATCCTGCCTGGGCCAGAGCAACAGGAATAACCACCAGGCCAATGAGTGCAGAGGGGATCAGTCAAGCAGCCCCTCTGAGAGAAATCCAATCCGCTTGCCCTGCCCCCATTCCTGCCCCTCCCTTCTGGCATGCAGGGAGAGGCCCTTGCAATTTCCTGTGATTCCACCTATAAGCAGTGTATGTGTGTGTGTGTGTGTGTGTGTGTGTGTGTGTGTGTGTTGGGGGAGAGGTGTGTGACCCCACACAGAGGGAAGTTGAAGAAATAGGAATGAGGGCTTGTATCAGGCAGGCAATTGGATTTGTGACTGTAGGCTGCTTTTGGAGAGCCTTGGATACACTCACCCATTCATTCATCCATCCATTCATTCACTCATTCAATTATTCACTCACTCTTTGCTAGGCACTGTGCTAGCCATCAGATTTGAATGATGAACAAAAGCCATACAGTCCTGCCCTCATGGAGCTTGTAATCTACAGGGAGAATCAGAAATGAATTGAATATTCACCGATTGAAACTGGGGTAAATGCTACAATAAGAGAATAATGAGGTGATAGTGTTTATCAGATGCCAAGAGGAGCAGGCTTTCCTGAAGATGTGGGAATTGACTGATATCTGAAGGAAGAGGTGGAGTTAGGCTCAAAAGAGAAGCAAAAGTATTTTATGCAGCAGGAATGATACATGCAAAGACCCTGAGGTGGGAAGAGACAAGAAATAGGTAAGGAACGGAAGGCAGGCGTGACTGAAACAGGAAGAGGAAGAGGATGATGAGGCTGGGCCTCTTTCTCGACTCCGCACAGTCTAGGGAAGACAGAAACAAATGGAGCCCTCCTGGTGCCCATGTGCCCACTGCACCCCAAGTTGAGGCCAATGAAGCTTGGCCAGCAACTCACTGGGAACAGGGAAGGCCCTGCTAGCTCCCTGGGTTCCCTCAGATGCACGGAGAGTCCTAGACAAACATCTTCAGAGAGATTTGGAGGGAACCATAGAAATGTGCTGTGTCGGTCTTGTTTCCCCATACTGCCCTGGGGGTTACAGAAAGATTAGTGAAACCACACTGTGGGCTGGCTTAGAATATAGAGACCATGTTAGCCTGTTGGTTTAACCCTCCACCTCCACCAATCCTGTCCGTGCCCAAGAGTGTCCTGAGGAAGGCACCATCTGTCTTCCTGGCCCAAAAACCAAGAAACCAAAATAGCCTTGTTGAGCCAATACTCCAAGATCGCCAGGGAGATTATTTAACTTAAGACTTCACAGGGCTTTAGAGGCCATGCTCTGACTTTTTTTTTTTTTTTAAATTATTTATTTATTATTTATTTTTGGCTGTGTTGGGTCTTCGTTTCTGTGCGAGGGCTTTCTCTAGCTGCGGCAAGTGGGGGCCACAGTTCATCGCGGTGCACGGGCCTCTCACTATCGCAGTCTCTCTTGTTGCGGAGCACAGGCTCCAGACGCGCAGGCTCAGTGGTTGTGGCTCACGGGCCCAGTTGCTCCGCGGCATGTGGGATCTTCCCAGACCAGGGCTCGAACCCGTGTCCCCTGCATTGGCAGGCAGATTCTCAACCACTGCGCCATCAGGGAAGCCCAAACTCTGACTTTTCTTTTTCTCTTTTTCTCTCCTCCTCCCCCTACTCCTCACTATTTTTAAAACAAACTTTTTAATTGAATAGCTTACAGGAAAGGATACCAAACCTAAGTACTCAGTATTTTTCACAAAGTTAGCACTGTTCTAACATATAAATATCAATAGGCTGCAAGAATGTTCCTGGCAACATTGTTTCCAATGGTTACAAGCTGAGAGAAAAACCCTCCATCAACAATAGAATAAAGAAAATGTAGTATATTCATTTGATGGAATACTATATAGCAATGAAGAATGAATGAACCACAGCTCCATGTATCAACATGCATTCAACATGCCTTGAAAACACTGTGCTAAGTGAAATAAGCCAAACACAAAAGGACAAATGCTGTATGATCCCACTTATATGAAATACCTAGAAAAGGCAAATTCATGGATACAGAAAGAAGTTCCTATCCTTGGCAAAAAGCAGATTTGAGAGGCTAGCAAGAGATGGAAGGGGAGTTATTACTTAATGGATACAGAGATTCTGTTTGAGGTGATTAAAACATTATGGAAGTAGTTAGATGCTAGTAACAAACTTGTAGTCTTTTTTTTTTACATATATGCTATTTTATTTTATTTTATTTTTTATATTGGTGATACATCTAAATTTAGAATTTCTGGGTTATAGTTGTGCATCTATTTAGCTACAGTAGATTCTGCCCAAAAGTTTTCCAAAGTGGTTGTACCAATTTATACTCTCATCAGTAGTATATGAGATTACTGCATATCTATGCCAAGCCAACACTTGATATTGTCTCTTTTTTAATAAATTGTAACTAATCTTGCATATATAGTGATGTTTTATTGTGGTCTTAATTTGTGTATTTCTGTGCATTCCCAATGGCTGAGCACTTTTTCATATTGGGCATTTAAATATTCTCTTTTTATATTTAAAAAAAGAATATAAGTGCATGTTCAAGCTTTTACCCATTGGGAAGAAGGTTGTCTTTCCTGTCCTTCCCTCCTTCTTTTCTTTCTTCAGTCCTTTCCCTTCCCTTCCTCCCTCCTTCTCACCCTTTCTCTTCCGTTCTTCCACTCATTCTCTCACTCTTCCTTTCTTTTTTGACATCATTTAAGCATTCTATAAAAGGGCTTCGTATCATATGTGTATATATGTGTAAAGAAGTAAATTATGTTAATAATAAACTATTTACTAATCTCTTCCTTTATGGTTAGTTCTTTTTGTGTCTCTTAAGAAATTCTTTCCTACATCAGGTCATGAAGATATTTTTCTATGTTATCTTTATCATTTTACATTTCACATTTAGGTCTATTGTCCTTCTTGGATTGGTTTTTGTGTTTAGTGGAGATGAAAGTCAAGATTCATTTTTCTATATACATATCTAATTAATTGACCTAACACCATTCATTGAAAAAACTATCTTTTATACTTTATATAACAATGCACTTTTGTCATAAATCAGGAAACAATATTTGTGTAGGTCTGTTTCTAGACTCTCCAATCTATTCCATTGATCTATCTGGTTATCCTTACACCAATAACATATTCTTTCAATTACTTTACTACTATAATAAGTCTTGATATCCAACCCTCTTCTCCTTCAACTGTGATCTTCTTCAAGATCGTCATAGTCTTGCCTTTGCATTTCAATGTAAATTTAAGAATCGGCCTGTCAATTTTCACATACAAATATTACTGGCATTTTGATTGGAATTACATTAAACTTATCAGTAAATTTAAGGAAAATTGACAAGGTTATAATATTGGCTCTTTCAATATGAACACATTCCTCTATTTACTGGGTTTCTTTTTTTCTCTCAACAATGTTTTGTAGTTTTCTTTAGATTTGATTCAATTTATTTCCAGTTATTGATAGTTTTAATACTACTGTAACAACATCTTTCTTTTTTGCTTTTTATTTTTGTGTTTTTTAAATTGAAATATAATTGATATACAATATTATGTTAGTTTCAGCTGTATTACATAGTGATTTGACTTTGTGGCATCTTTCCTTAATTTCATTCCCTAATCGCTTTCTCCTAGTATATGGAAATGCTAAGTTTTTGCTAAAATTACTTATCAATTCTAATAATTTATTTGTATATACTTATGGAAATTCTACATAGCAATCATGTCATTTGCAAATAATGACTGTTTTCTTTCTTTTCAATTCGTATACTTTTATTTCTTTCATGGTCTTATTGCCCTGGCTAATATATCCAGTACATGCTCAATAGAAACAATGATAGCAGACATTCTTGTCTCATTACTTATCTCAGGGAGGAAGCTTTCAATATTTTGCCAGTGAGTAAGAGTTTAGAAGACACCTTTTATCAGGAAGGGAAGTTCCCTCTATTCTAATTTCCTAAGAGTATTTTTTTGTGATGAACAGTTTTGAAATTAGTCAAATATTTTTTTAGCAACTGTTGAGATGATTATATGATTTTTCTCTTTTATTATATAAATATGATGAATTACATTGATTGATTTTCTAATGTTAAACAATTCTTCAATTCCTGGAACAAACTCCACAAGGCCATGACATACTATTCTTTTCGTATATCACTAAATTAATTTTTTCATATTTTATTTATTAGAGTTGCTTCTGTTTTCATGAGGGAGATTAGTCTGTAATTTTTCTTTTTCGTAATATCCTTGTCAAGATTTGACATCAAAGTTATGCTGGCCTAATAAAATGAGTTGAGAAGTGTCTCTTTCTGTTCTATTTTTTGAAAGAGCTAGTTAAATTGGCAGGTTTTTTTTTTTTTTCTAAAATGTTTTTAAAAGTTACTAGTGAAGTCATTTGGAACTAGAGTTTTCTTTATGGAAGATTTAAAATAAGGATTAATTTCTTTAATAGTATGGAATTTTCCTATTTTATATTTTTTATGGTGGTTTTGGTAAATTTATTTTTTTCCTAAAAATTTTTCAATTTCATCTAAATTTTCAACTTTATTGGCTTAAAGTCAGTCAAAACATCATCTTATCATCATTGTAATATCTGTAGAACTTGTAGTAATGCCTCTTTTGTTATTTCTGATATAGTATTTTCTCATCTCCTGTTTTCCTGATCAGTCTTGCTAGAACTTTATCAATTTTATTAAAATTTTCAAAGAACCAAACTTTGACTTTGTTGATTTTCTTTATTGTACATTTATTTTCTACTTATTGATTTATGCACTTAACTTTTTCTTCCTTTAACTTTCTTTGGGATTATTTATTGTTCTTTTTTGCACTTTTTGGAAGGGATACTTAGATAATTGAATTTAAGCCTTAGTTTTTGAATATATTCATTTAAAACTATAAATTTATGAATTTAGGAGTTTAACACTTTATGTTCTGGATGCCTTAAATGCTCTCTTATACCTCCAAGTTACCATTTTGTAATTTTATCCAGATTTTATGCTTCTCACTGGGAATGTTAGTCTAATACATAGTGCTCTATCATAACCAGAAGCATCAATATGTTATAGATTTTAAAAAATCATAACCATCATGAGAACACATTGAAAAGTTTTAGAGGGTGGGTACCATCACACAATTTTAAACTTATTGGACTTTATTCAACAAAGTTCAACCACTGGAGACTTTTTATCAGGAGGGTCAAAGCTGCATTTTAGATGTTGGTTATTTATATAACTAATACTTACTGAGTCACTATTATGTTAGGAGGCATAATAGTAGTTAGGTATAGATTGTGGAATCAAACTGTCTACGTTTAAACATGAGCTCTGATACTTACTAACCATGTGGACTTCTTAGACAAATTATTTAACTTTTCGGAGCTTCTTCATCTGTAAAATAAGAAGAATATTAATACCTCATAAGTTTATTGTGGGGTATTTAATTAGACAATGTCTACTATATCTAGGACAATGCCTAGTACACAATAAAATAGGCAACACTTCATGATCTCTTAAGTAATATTAGTTATATTTTGGAGATAAGAAAACTGGGGTTTGGAGGTAAAGTAACTTTTCCAAGGTCACATAGCTTATAAACGATAGTATTAGGACTTGAATACAGGTCTAGACATCTCCAAATCCAGGGTCTTAATATAAATGAGTGTCAGATGAGTTGGTAGAAGATGAAGCATAGCAAAGCGACTTCCGCAATACTCCAAGAATAAAGCCACAGGGGCCTAAATTTAACTGGTGACAGTGCAAAAGGGAAAGCAGGGAGAAGACCTGAGAGGCATGACGAAGGAAGCACAGGACTTGGTGACTAATTAGATATGAGATGGGAGCGTAGGGCGAGAGAGTGAGGAATCAGATCTGAGTCATGGCGTTAAGCCTGAGTGACTAGAAAGTTGATGAGTCAAGAGACAGAAATAGGAGAGCCTAGAGGGGGAGTGAGTTTGGTAAGAGAGGTGTTATTCTCAGTTTTAGATGCATAGGGAGGGAGTCATCAGTTGCAGATGCAGAATCGGAGCCTGGAAAGAGGTCAAGTTGTAGAGCTCATCCCTGGAGAAGAGGCAGTTAAAGAGAGAATAAAGAGACAGGGACAGAACCCCAAGGGTAGAACCTTGGGACAGAGCCCATGTTTATTTATGGATGCTCTAGAAGTGAATAAATAGGCACATAGATAAGGGAACTGGTGGATATAATCTACTCAGACTTTCAGCAAGCCTTTGGCAAGATTCCATTTCAAAGACTATAAGAAATCAGGGCATGATGTGTACGTGAGGAAAATGGCTTTGTTAAGAGCGAAGAATGGGTGCAGAAACAGAAAATAAAGGATAAGGATAAATGGATAGTCTCTTCTTCAGGGAGATAAATATAAAGGATCATGCTAGGTCTTTACTAATGATCTTGATAAGAGCCTTTCCAATAACATCTCCATGTTTGCAGTTGACGTTAAATTATTCCCATAAGTTAAGTACCAAGCTGAAGAGATTAGACTGGGGGAGACCTTAGGAATTGTGTGGATGGGCAAAAACACAACAACTCTGCTGCCAACTCAGTCCCTTCAGCCTCCCTCTCCCCGTAGCTGAGGCCTGAGCTGCAATCTCCGTCCTAGTTTTGGGGCAAATCCCTCTGTAATCAGAGGGCCTTTAAGGAGTCTAGCCCAACCTCCTAGGCCTTAGCATCAGGTCTTCCCTCTTTCTGAGACCCAATGCCTACCCTAGGCCCCAGCTTTTGTACCTAGGTCAACACAATCCAGCAATTGTTTGTTAAGTACTGCTGTGTGTTAGGTGCCATATTGACTGCTGGTATAGTCTCAATCCCCAAGGAGCTGAATGAAAGTCCTTACCTTCATTACCTTACAGAGCCATTACTTATGGGCTGGGGAGCTACATTGCTTTTTCTACATGTTGTAGAGATAGTGTTAACCAAATATACATATGATCCTCTACATTTCCCAGCCACTCTTAAAGATAAGTTAGAGCCAAATGATTAGATTTACCTAATAGACTGTGAACTAATAGACAATGAGATTATGCCAACTAACACACCATTCCTCCTCAGGAGCTGGAGTCCTGTCTCTAAAGTCCATTTGGTTGATTGGGCCAGACCAGATATTTGAAGACAATGCTGCCTACAGACATTGTCCTCAAATATCACCTGATCCAAGAGCCAATATCTTACCTCTTCTACTCAGGACTCACTCTAAATCTGTGGGACTTGTCTCCTACTGCAGGCTTCCTTGAACTGGATCCTAGGTTCCTCTGGGCATCATTGTCAATAGAACTTTCTGCAATGATGGAGAAAACCTATATCTGCACTATCCAATATAGTAGCCACTAGCCACAGTGGTTATTAAGGACTTGAAAAGTGGCTAGAAAAAAATGAAGAACAGAATGTTTAATTTTATTTATTTTTAATTCATTTATATTTAAATTGTTACATGCAGCTACCATTTGGATAACACAGAATAAGCACCCCAGAGCACTGTCCACTGCAGGGCTGAATGTACTTCCCTTCATGTGTTCTGACATACTGTTGCTAAAACTTGCAAATACAACCAACTCATGAGAGAGGGTTAAGAAAAAACTGACAGGTTTGTTTTAACATGGGCAATGTTTAGGGATAAAATTCTATAACATTTAAATAAATTGAAGGATTTGGAGCCCAATCCAAAGAAGGAAACTTGGATTCCTGAAAGATTATTTCTGAGCTCCATGTCTGCTTGTTATAGCCCAAAAGATCTATAAAATATTGGGTAGCTGAAATCATACCAAGCATTAGTCTTGCTTTAAACTTAACTTCCCTTAAACTTAAAATTCTGTAAGAATTGAGACTTTTTTTCTCCTTTGGGGAAAAAAAAAACATACAGGAGAGCTATGAAAAGGAGGTCCAGAAGGAGGAGGAAGAAGCTTCCATTTGAGGAAAAACTTGAAGAATTCAAGATTCCTCTCTGTAGGTATAAAGAAGACATGACCAAAATCCATACAGTAAAGAACAATCTAAACCAAAGTTGCCAAATGTTCTTTTACCACATTCTAAGGTAAGAGATTAAAAGGAGAATAAAACCGTAGTGTGTGGTTTCTGAGTTGGAAGCAAACTTAGTGATTAAGGATCACTTAATTGCTGGAAACAGAGACCCATTCAGGCCAGTTTAAGGAAAGGGACTTCATATGAAGACACAACAGTCAATTTCACTCATGTACAAAAATAGGAAACAAGGCTTTGCCAGAACACAAGGGACCTAAAACTGGAATCTCAGGTGTTGAAATTTTTTGTGTGTCCCTCAGGGCAGAATGACCTCTTTCCCATCTTTGTTCCTCCCAGATCTGTCCTCTGCTTTCACACTTACTCTCTCTATATATACTCCATGGCTTTCCCACAACCCAGACTTATAGTCACAGCTTTAGCTTTCTGACCTCCATCTCCACCACACACCTTTCTCCTCCTATTCCCTCTGTCATCCAAGTCAATGTCTCAGTATCCAAGTCCCAGATTCCTGGAAGAGAGTCTGATTCTGCTTAGCTGGATTCCAGTGTTTACCTCTGTTTCCATCAGCTGTGGTTAGGATAAGCAGAGGCACAGCACAAAGGGCTGCTCTAAGAACTGGGGATGGGTTGGTTCTCTAAGAAGGATGAGGGGTGAGGAGGCGATGACTACTTTACAAAAGCCAAGGGAGGTTCAGTGATTTGCCTAAGGTCTTAATTCCTGTGATTTTTCCTATACCACACCCTGCGATACTTGAGTAATAATAGCAATAGTTACCACCTATTGAGTATTTACCACCTGGCAGACACCAAGCTGAGTGTTTTTGTTTTTGTTTCCACAAATGTTATCACATAAAATAGTCACATATTTTAGGAGTTAGGTTTGTTTTTTGTTTTGTTTTGGTTTGGTTTGGTTTTGGGTTGTTTTGGCCACGCTGCACAGCATGCGGGATCTTAGTTCTCCAACCAGGGATCAAACCCAAGCCCTCTGCAGTGGAAGCGTGGAATCTTAACCACTGGACCGCCAGGGAAGTCCCCTGGAGTTAGGTATTCTTGTTCTCTCCTTTCTACTTATAGAAAACTGATGCTCAGTGAAGTTAATTAGACTAAAGTCAAATATCTAGCATGTGGGAGAGCCAGGTTTGAACTCTGATATTTCCAAATCTAAAACCTTAACTTCTATGCTAGTCTGTTCTTTACTTCATATAATACATAATAGTTTATGGAATTTGTCATTTCAAAAGATGATAGAGACAGAAAATATAAATGTATTAGGATAACTTTTTGAGTTGCAGAATAGCCAGTAAACTAGGGCTACCAAGGGGATCCCCATATCTGTAAACACAAGATCAAAGACCTGCTCCACCATTCTGTCATTGATTTCCAGTTTCCAGCAAAGCACATAATAAGCATATAATGCATTTTTTTTGAGAGGGAAAGAAAAAAAAAAGGAAGACAGGTATCAGGGATGACAACTATTCATTCTAACAGTGGATCCCTTAAGGTATCTGCTACCAGTAGATAGATTTCTGAGCTAGACAAAACCAATCCGGGAAACTTAAATTTCCATTTAAGGGACAACTCAAGGTAGTTGGGAAACACAAAAAGAAGATTCAACTGTCAAAGCCATCAAACACTGTGGAAGTGCAGTAATCAAGGTGTATACTAGATATTAAGGAAGCCCTAAGGGTTATCTAGTAGGACTCATCCAGACAATGGTGGAGGGCTTCGCATTTCAGGAAGGAGGGACGGCATGAGCAAAGGCATAGACTTAACATATATACGCTATTGATACTATGTATAAAATAGATAACTAATGAGAACCTACTGTATAGCATAGGGAACTCTACTCAATGCTCTGTGGTGACCTAAATGGGAAGGAAATCCAAAAAAGAGGAGATATATGTTATACACATAGCTGATTCACTTTGCTGTACAGTAGAAACTAACACAACATTGTAAAGCAGCTATACTCCAATTTAAAAAAAAAAAAAAAACACAGCAGAGGCTAAGTGTAAACCAGGGGAGGCGTGGCCACAAGCAGCTCACTGTTACTGAGGATGAAGATTAGAGGGGGCGGCGCTGGGAGGTGAGTGTGGAGGAATTGGCAGGAGCAGATCATGAGGGCCTTTTCCACCATGTTAAGCAGCTTGGACTTTATCCAAGTGATTAAAGCAGAAGAAGAACAGGGTCAGATTCATGTTTTAAAAATAGATCTTCCTGGTCTGAGGAGGACTGATTTGACAAGGAAGGCCTAGGGGCCCGGAGACCTACTGGGAATCCAGGCAAGAAATGGTGAGGGCCTGAACTGGGGCAGAAGTTCTGGGGAGAATGGAGGGAAGGATTTTGAGAAATACTCAGTAGGTTAAATTGGTAGGACTGGTAACTGATGGTGATTAGAGACAAAGGAAAGGGGGTGACAAGGATTCCAAACATTCTGACTTGGAGCTGCATAGATGAAGGAGTCAGTCACTAGAGAGGGAAGTGAGGAGGGGCAGGCTGAGGGGAGAAGATGTTGGGTCCATACTTGATACATCAAGGAGCTGATGATACTCGTTGGAGAAGATGTCTGGAAGAAGTTCAGGGCAGAGGCTGGACTTGAAGATGCAGATTTGGGAGACACCTGTTAGACCCTGAGCAGGTGAGGTCATCTTTGGAGAGCATATCAAGTCAGAAGGGAAAAGGGCCAAGAACTGAACTACAAAGAAGACCAGACTTTCAAGGGGAGGTTGAAGAAAAAGAGCAAAAGGAGACAAAGACAGAATAAGCAGAGAATACAAGGCTGACAGTCAAAGGGGGTGGAGTAGAGAGTCTTGCAAATGCAGGAGAGACCAAAGGTCAAATACAGTAGAAAGATCCAGTGAGGTCAGGAGCAAAGTTTATTCTTTGGATTTGGCAATTAGCAAGTCATTGGTAATCATATGGAGACAGTATCCATAAATCAGTGGGGGTGGGGGAAGTGGGAGCAGGTTTCAATGGATGAAGGAGATAGTGGAGGTCAGTAGAGGGAAGGGGAGACAGTGATCACCCATGTTAACATTCACGGCCATGAGGTCCAAGTATCCAAGAGAAAGCCAAGTGCAAAGCGGTTAGTTAGAAATGGTGAATATACAAGCACTAGTGGCTTTGCAAAGAACACTTTCTCTGTGGTAGTGGAAATGCAAATCAGATTGCAAAGGGGAAAAGGTTGCTGGTGGTGGGATTGTAGAGGCTTAATGAGCTGATTGGTAATTTGAAATAGAAAAGCATGAGGAAAATAGAATGAAAGACAAAAGGGGAAGTAGGGTCAAGCTGGTCTTGTGTTTGCTTGCTTGAGTTTTTGCTTTGCTTTCCAGTAGGGGTAACCTGAACATGTTGACAGACATATAGGAAGGAGAAATTATATGGGGAGGGTGATAACTAATGAAACAAGAACTCAAAGGAGACTGGAGGAGATGGAATCATGAGCATTGCTCAGAAGATTTAGCCTTGAAGTTTGGAAGAACAGTTCTTTTTGGACAAGGTGAGAACATAAGAATAGAGGCACGCATGTACAGACATGGAAAAGAAGAACTAGCTGTGGTGGCCTCAGCCTTCTTAGTAAAGGAGGTAAAGTAACCTCTACTTAGGGTAGGTGTGTGAGCTTGAAGAGACTTGAGCCTGACATAACACCAGGGCAGGGAGGAGCAGGGGGGCACGGGGGACATTAGGGAGCCATCAAGTGATGAGTAAAAGCATTTACTAAGTCAGAGAAGGGACTCACTTAAAATTAGACCAGTGTTAGTAATAGAATCAAAGGCCATAAGAAAAGTCCACTGAAACAAGAAAGTAAGAAGTTGTGATTAAGAGATTCATCAAAATTACACAAAATTGGAGGCACAGACTAAAAGAAAAAGTTTGCAAAAGGCCCATTTACAAATAATATAAAGAACTTATAACTTTCCAGAGACAGTTGACCCTCCTTTCTCACCTCCCCCTCCAAAGAAAAAGCTCTACTGGTGCTGATATTGGGCCACTTGGGAGGAAGAGTATGAAAACCAGGGGAATCAACACTTCTGCCCATCAAACAGTACAGGTCTTGGCAGCTTTAGCCTCACCAGCCCCTCACCGGCCAGGTCAATTCATCAGACATTATTGAGCACCTTCAAAGTGTCAGCACTGGGCTAAGTGCTTTTAGAGATGGTGGGGAGAACAACACGAAGAGATGCTCTCCTTAGCTTTACCGTGTGGCACAAGGACTTGTAATCTAGTGCTCAGCCTCTTCCCAGAGGGGTCCCCAGGGCCCATTTCTAGTTATGCCCACAACCAGCCAACAAACACTAAACCTTCCCTTGGACAGAACCGGGAAACTGGAAGGGGATTTTCTTCCCCTGAGATCTGCCTTATAGGACCAGCCCCTATAATAATGGTCCATCATTATTACTGGCTGCTTAAAATATCAGAAGACACATTCTAAGGATGAATCAGTTAATAATAAGGAAATACCCATGGCAGGCAGAGAGGCTGCCAAACATACATGAGTGAGTACAACCCACAACGTGGTTATGCTGAGGACTCTGGACCCCTCTCTAGAAGCTCCCTGGGTCTGGCTTCCAAGTGTTCTGACCACACAAACCAGCTCTGTCACTAGTTTTTCTTGTTCCCCAGAAGTCTCCATAATTACCTCACACAAGAGCCAATCACATAAAAAAGCCAATGCAAAAATACATGTAGATTTTGTCAGAACTGATATTTAATTACCATGACAGCTTATATTCAAGATACGTGCTGGGAAGTGAGTACTTCCATGCAAATTCCAGAGAGCTGACTGCATCTTAGCCCCAGCTCTGCCTTCTCTGGCATCTCAAAATAACAGCTACCACTTCTTCTACCTTCTCTGTCTAAATCCTGCCTTTTCTTTAGAGCCCATCTTCTCCATGAGGCCTCCAATGTCACTCTAGTCCAGCTCACACCAAATCTATCTGCTGACCTGCTATAACATAAGTGTGACATGTTTCATTTTCTAATGTAATCATTTTCTGATGATTTCATTTCCCTAATTTTTAAATCTCTCAATCAATTTAAACTTCTGAATGGAGAAACAATTTTCTTATTTCCCCCCCCCCAGGGATTATGACTTAATGTTTCTCACTCATTCATTCAACATTTTTTGAGCACCAGCTATCCTGGGTTCTGGGAATGCAACAGTGAACCAGAAAGTCCTGCCCTCAGGGGGCTTAATGTGAGGGACAGAAAAGGAAATTGACTATTTTAGATAAGATTTATTAGGTGCCAAGATAGGGAAGCACCAGGTGAACCCTGAATCCTAATAGAGATTGTGTCTCTATTACACAATCTTCATCTCTTTGCTGAATTCTTTCTTCAAAGAAGACAAGGACAAGGTCCTTATTCCAGGCGTTCCACTGCCAGCATCAAAGGGATGGGCAAACTACCATTCCCAGGCCAAATCTGGCTGACCACTTGTTTTTATAAATAACATTTTCTGAAAACACAGCCACATTCATTCACTTATGTATTGTCTGTGGATTCTTTCAGTCTACAATGGCAGTGTTGAGTAGTTGTGACAGAAAATGTTAGGGCCTGCAAAATATAACATATTTACTATCTGGCCCTTTACAGAAAATGTTTGTGGATCCTCAGTCTAGAATTTTAATTTTGCCCATTTTCAATGTAAAACAAGGTGTTTTGTTTTAAAACAGTTAATGGTTAATTAAATTTATTACTATTTTATTCATTTCTATTCTCACCATCATATCTAGTATTCCAGATCTTCTCTCTGGATTCTTCTACTTTTTCTTTAATAATTCCTGTGTGTGGTTGGTACATTCTCTCTGTTTTTGCTTAGAGAATGATAGTTTAGCTGGCTATAAAATTTTAAGTTAATGGTCAATTTTCCTTAGCACTTGGAAGATTTTACTCCCTTGTTTTCCTTCTTCTGTTATTGCAAATAAGATAACAGCTATGAGTTTAATTGTTATTCCTGGTAAAACAGGATGTTGTCTCTCTGATAGCTTTAATATTTCTCTTCATGTTCTGTAGTTTAACTATAAATCCAAGTGTGTATTTATCTTTATTCTGCTCAGTAATCCAGATGCATTTTAAACTGGAGGATTCATGTCTTTCTGAAAAAAAACTCAGCTATTTTTTTCTTCAAATATTGCTTCTCTGTCATTACCTCCATTCATTTACAAGATTTCTAACTAGTTTTGTTTCATGGCCTTCTATTCTTCTTTTTTGTCATTTCTTCCTAGTTTGTTTCATATTTTTTGTTTATTCTTAATGGATGTTACTTACTTTTATCTCTGTGAGGATTTTAAACATACGTCATTTTAATAAAACTTTGTTAGATCCATATACTTAACTTCTTTTGGAGTTAATTCGTGTTCTGGTTATTTATTTTATTGGCTCTTTTTCTTGCCATCAGATTTCTTCATGTGTTTTAGAATTTGGTTTGCAGGGATCATTTTGATTGGGATGTTTTGTTGTTGTTGTTGTTGTTATTGAATTTTTCTTCTCTGCTTCCCTATCTGGTAATTTAGTGCTTGCCTCCACTTGATTCCCTGGGCCCAAGTCCAGAACCAAGGTTGTATAATATTATTGCTGGATCTGGAGTGATGCTAAGGATATCACAGATGCAGACATGAATTCAGAGGTGGCTTGACATAGTACCTGCTCACAAAGCTATGTTCATTTTCTTCCAACTCCCTGGGGCCACAGCTTCCTATCAAACAGTGGTTCTTAAAGTGTGTTCCTGGAGCAATAGCATCTGAATCCCTGGAAACTAGTGAGAAGTGCAAATCCTTCCCCCAGACCTACTGAATTAACACTCTGGGGATGGGGTTCAGCAATTTAAGTTCTCCTGATGGTTCTGACGCACACTCGCTGCAATCAGCCTCCAGGCAACTTAGCCAGTGATTGCTTTTTCAGCCTCCTTGTGTGAAGGGGGACATTCACCCAAGTCAGCTCCATACTTCAAACAGTGAGCATGATACTGTGCCCCATCTCATCACCGTTTCCTGCCCTTTGTTTTTTTTCTGCCCTGCTTGTGTTCTCTTCTAGATCTAGTTCACAGATATGTTTATCTTATTTTTGAGCCAACTGATTTCTTGTTGGCTTCCTCTCTCATATTTTATTTGTTATTTCTGTTTTTGGGGCAAAGGGAGAGTACTAAAACTTGAACTTACAAAGACATCCTTAAAGAAGTCCAAAAACCTAATCCACACTCACCTTTTGGATTCTATAACTACAACATTACCTTATTCATTATACACTATCTGACTGGCTAACCTAAATATTGGCTGCATTCATATACCACATACATTTCACCAGTCTTTGTGATCTTGGTCAAAAAGCTATTCATCTATAACACAGTAATGATAACTCCCTGGAAGTCTTAATGTGAGCACTAAATCCAATGCCATTTGTAAAATAAACTAGTATAGTGCCTGGCTCATAACTGGTTCTCAATTGTTATTAATCTCTTCCCTTTCTGAATCTTTTTGAACTAAGTTTAATTTAAACATTAATATTTAGACTACCTGGTTTCCAGTTCACTTACCAATTTGATTTTGATCCAAACTCCTTTTGTCACAATCCCAATTTCACCAGAACATAATAATATCCTAAAAGAGAAATATTAAGAGGTTCCTTCCCAGCTGTAAAGCACAGATCCCCACCCCCCTCACTCCAGTGGCTGGAGAAATGTGGTCATTGACAACAGCATGTTATACACAATCTTAGAAGTGATGAATGCTTACAGCCCTGCTCCACATGGAACCCCCAGACCAGAAAAATGACAGGGATAACAATAACAATAACAGTAGTGATGACATTGATGATAGTAAGTATGCCAAGCACTGTTCTAAGCACTTGACATGTGATAACTCAATCTTCACAAGAGTATCTAAGGCAGTTACTATTATTATCCCTGTTTAACAGATGAGGAAATTAGTTACAGAAAAGTTAAATAACTTGTCCAAGTTCGCCCAGCTAATAAGTTGCAGAACTAGGATTTAAACCAGGCAATGTGACCAGGCACTCAACCTACAGTGAATCCTAAGAATGAGTAATAATCTCCTCAGTCAGTGATCTGGGTCTAACCCTCTTCATTTTGCAGCTCTGATTATTCACAGCCATCAGATCACATTTTTATTCAGTTTCAGCAGCTGGATTCTACCCAGGCTCTGTTTCCATCAACAATTTGCAGCAGGTCTCCAGGAAACAGGGAAGAACAGCCCCCTCAGGCAAAATCAGTGGATACTCAGGACATTTCCCTGGTGGAAACGTGCTGCTGTCTTGATGAATGTCTCTTGAAGCCACTGGCCACCTGTCCTTGAGTATTTTCAGCCTCTTTGTTCCTTTCTCTCTGCTGTGGGTCTGTCTCGGCCTAGCCTTCTCTTTGACCAACTCTGCCTGTTTTTGTCACTCTCTTTTTGTTTCTTTAGCAAATTATTTTCACAATGTGGTAACAACTTCCCACCTGCAGTGGCACCACCTATATAGAAAAGAATGAGTCTACAGGGACTTCCCTGGTGGCACAGTGGTTAAGAATCCGCCTGCCAATGCAGGGGACTCAGGTTCGATCCCTGGTCCGAGAAGATCCCACATGCCGTGGAGCAACTAAGCCCATGCACCACAACTACTGAACCTGTGCTCAAGAGCCCGTGAGCCACAACTACTGAGCTCGTGTGCTACAGCTACTGAAGCCCGTGTGCCTAGAGCCCGTGCTCCGCAACAAGAGAAGCCACTGCAACGAGAAGCCCGCACATCGCAATGAAGAGTAGCCCCCGCTCGCCACAACTAGAGAAAGCCCTCACGCAGCAATGAAGACCCAGTGCAGCCAAAAATAAATAAGTAAAATAAATAAATTTATTTTAAAAAAAGAACGTGAGTTTACAGATTTAAAAAATCCTTTACTTTCACCAATTCTTGATTTCTTCCCCATCAGATAATTCTGTCCCAAAGAAATTTTTGTCCACATTGCTGGTAAGGGTGGCGATCCAGCCACTCCCACCCAAGGAGCAGCTGTCCAGCTTACAGGGGATTTGGGGCGGCAGGAGGACAGACAGGGATGCTCAGGATGACTAGCATCTCCGGGTCCAACACCAGACATCAGAATTTCCAGCAGGGATGATTCCGTCTTTCATTGACTCAAAAATTGCTGTGATTTTGCTCTATGAACAGCTTAGAGAATGGCTTAGGATAGAAAAAGCAGAGGTTTTTGATTCCAGCAATTAGAGAAGTTTCAGCCTTCCACACCTGGGAGGAGAAAGGAAAATGAAGGAAGAAGATGGCTCTTCACTGGGGCATAAATGAAGGCAGCTGATCCACACTCACTAGCTGTAACATCATCCCTGCCTTTTCCAAAGTGTTAATTCATTAAAACTGATGAGGTCCCAACGCTGCCTAAGCTGAATGCTGATCAGATTCCCGGCATGCACCTGCCATGCTGGCGCTCAGTCTCTGCTGCGCCCAAGAGTGAGGAGGGGCCCTTGTCAGCTGGAAAGAAAGGTGCTGGGGCCTCTATGGACCTGATTGTGGACTGACATGAATCCGTGCTTGATTTGCACACGATGACATGCCATCAAGTTTATGCTGAAATGCACAGACTTCCTCCACCCTCATTCTGTAATGCACCTACTTCCTGCCAGGCCACACTGTCCTGTCTGCTGAGGAGTCCCCTGCAAACACCTTTTTTCTAGGGCATATCTGGGTGTCCCGAAGTCACCTGCCCTTCCTGTCTGTTCACCTGGCAGAGGGGAGGAGCGTTGCAAGGGAGGAGTGGGGTAGGGGATGGTAATTCACATATCCTCATCCTCAGAAGAGTATAAATTCTGCCTGTGGCCCTGTTTGGAAAGAGAGCATGAAGACAGGTGCAAGATGAGGAACAGGTGGGAGGGAGAAATACTGGATGCTCCCCGATACAGCAACCCATCCATCTCCTTCATTCCAGACATATTTGTTGAACACCTACAGTGGGCCAGGAAATGTTCTGGGCACTGCAGACGTGTTGCAAATTAGACAGCAATGTCCCTACTCTGTTTGAGCTTAATCTCCTGGGTGAGATAGAAAGTTAAGGAGTAAGTTAATATCAAATTAAATAAATTAGGGGACTATAATCAAAGTAAGTGGAGGTGCAGGTTGCATGGACAGCAGTGTTAGTTTGGGAGGGGGTGGTCAGGGAAGGCCTCTGTGGGAGATGATATTGGAACCAAGACCTGCAGAACAAGAAGGATGGGTTTGGGGGAAGAGAATCACAGAGCAGGGGCAAGCTCTTGGGAAGGATATTGAGACTAAGAATAGAAAAGAGGCCACAGTGCCTGGGGAATAATGGGCAACGGGATGTGCAGAGAGCAGGTAGGGGCTTAGTCTTCATTTGTTATACCTGGGAGGACAGAGATTGTACAGCATTTCTGGGCATATGCACTCTAAATCCTCCAAGGATACTCTTCAGGGTCTAATCTAATACATCCTGCTGTGGATAAAGCCCACATCCTCCTGTTAAGTCCAGTTTTATTGCCATCAGTGTCAGCACGGTTTCAATCCAGCACCTTTGTGGGGGAGTAAAGTCCCCTCACATCCTGGGGACCACTGAGAGCAGCATCCTCAGCCACTGGCCCCATCTGCTATGGAAGAGAGGAAGCCTCATCTTGGCACCAGTTCTCCTGACCCACCACTCTATGCAGAAGTCTGGAGCTCTGGCTCATTTTGCTGGAATTGTGTTACAGGTCTTGCAGACAGAGGACCAGGACATCACTACTCAAAGGTTAAAAGAGGGACCTAGGATTCTCTAAAAAGTGTGTCTCCCTGAATTTGCTTGCTGTCAGGTCAGCAGACATCAAACAAGAAAACCATGGATCCCATCTGGTTGCCTTCGGCCACAGCCTGCCTCCTTATTTCCCGTCTTCTTCTTGTAGTAGTCTGGCTTCTCTTCGTAGTCTGGCTTCATCTGTGCGCACTCCATCTCATTCAGTCAGCTCCCAGAGCCTTGTGATTCTGCATCTGCTACATCTTTGGTACCCATCCTCCTCTTTCCATTCCAGGTGTAAGTATCCAGGTTCAGCCCCAGCTGATTCTTCCTGCCTCCAGTCATTAGCCTTTCACATCTGGGCTCCCTGCTGCTGCCAGGGATCTTCCTCAAACACGGTCCTAACCACTTAGAAAACTTTGAAGGTTCCCCAGTGTCAATGTTGAGATACCTTGGCTTGATTTTCAAATCTGGACCCACCTCTCATCTCTAGTCTTACCTGCCACTGTGCACATTTGCTGGGGCATCTTGATTACTCACTATTCCCAAACCATTACCAGATTTTATGGTTCAAACTGTTTCCTCTGATTAGGGTCGGGTTCCCTTCCCTATCCCCACTCTCATCTCTAGTCTCCTCATACAACCAACTGTAAAATCCCTACTCATTCTTTAAGGTCTAGCCAGAGTGCTATGTCCTTGCATTTTGGGCACTTTAGGAGCAGCATTGCTCTTCCCTGGTGCATCGTGTAGTGATTTGGACCCCAGCTGTGGAGCTGGACCCAGCTTACCTAAGTACTTGCTCTGTGACTTTGACCAAGGAACTGAACCTTTATGACTCAGTGTTTTTTCTCTGTGAAATGGAACCAATAACATTATACTTCTCATAAGATGATGGTAAGGATTAAATAAAATAATCTATATAAAGAATAGCATCTTGCATATAATATGTGTTTAATAAAAATTTGTTAAATATGTACCCAGTGTCATGCTCTGTTCTAGCACAGGGGTGAATAAGACAGGCAGTATCCCTCAAGGAACTGACAGTAAATATGTAAATGAATCAATTACATAATTTTAGGTACTCATGAGAGAAAATAAGATAGGGAGATATGGTAGATGCTGACTTTAACTTAAGGTATTTGGGAAATGTTACTCTGCAGAATAACTTTTTAGTTAGTTTTTATTACCTCTATCATAGTCAGCCTGATGTTACTTGATTCAGTTGAAAAATCAACTTTCCAGAAGGCAATGCCTGTTGTGGCAGAGAGTGCTAGTCACCTGCCTCATATCTGGTCTTCTTCCCTCAACCATATTAACAAAACGTGGATTTTATTTGGGATGTCACATGGGCACATTTCTTAGCTTGCCTTGTAGGTAGGTGTCTTAGTCAGCTGTGTAAAAAAATACCATAGACTGAGTGACTTAAACAACAGACATGTATTTCTCACAGTTCTGGAGGCTAGGGAAGTCCAAGATCAAGGTGCAGGAAGATTGGGTTCTGGTAGGAATTGTCTTCCTATCTTATAGACAGCCGCCTTCTCACTGTATGTTCACGTGGCCTTTCCTCAATGTATGAGTGTGGACACAGATAAATCTGTCTTCTTTTTATAAGGGGACTAATCTATCATAAGGTTTCCTCCTTTACAACCTAGTCTAAACCTAATTACCTCCCAAAGGCCACATCTCCAAATACCATCACATTGGGGTTTAGGGCTTCAACATATGAATTTGGGGGAGACACAGACATTCAGCCCATAACAATAGAAAAGTCCACATAACACAATTCTTATGAATGATATGTAAGAGGCAATTCTAGTGTGAGACTTCCAGGAAAGCTCCCTAAAAGAGGTGGGGTAGACACAGTGGCAGTGACTCTTGCACATTGCCTTTCCCCTTCTCCCTTCTGGGGACACAGATGGAATGCTAGAGGTCCATCAGCCATCTTGTGTCCACTAGGGCTTCTCCTATCCTGAAGGAAAACACAGAAAGATTCTTGGTTTCTGAAGACATCCTAAAGGCATTATAACAGCCCCGTGCTCATCCCTTATTTCAGGAGAAAAAGGAAACTCCTAATTTGTCACTGAATGCAATTCCACATACAAAGCTATGGATGCATTAATTGGATTCTCTCAGTTAACTAGGACCACCTGATCTTTACTTATTTTTGTAGACTTCACCTTGCCTAACATGATGCTTTGCCCATAGTATATGTTTAAGAAGTGTTTGTTGAATTTTTAACAAGTATTTATGCTCTTTTTTTTCCATAAAAATCTCAAAAAGTCTGGACTTTTCTGTTTCAACATCTTTCATTCACTGTTGCCTGATATCCTAATTCCTGGTCTTTAGAGGGTTACCGTACACTTACTGACTGAAAACCCCAGTTACATGTAGACCCTCCTCTCTTTATGATCATTGGAAGGTCAAGTTCATTGTTTGTTCTCTTGTAGCGTGAGAATGTCCTGACCCCTCTCATCCCTAGAGCCCTCGGATGGAGCTGACGTCTGGACCAGCTTCTCTCCTCAATCTCTGGTCTCTTTACCATCTCCATTCCTTGTCTTACTCAGACAGAATGCACTTGAGCTCCAAAGTGGTACAGAGGGACACCTGCCCACCTTGGCCTGAGATGACCTGGATTACATTCCTAGCTCTGTCCATTACTTATTTTGTGACCTCGAGCAAGTTTATTTCTGTGCCTGAATGTTCCAAGCTCTCAAACAGAGACAGTGATTCATATCCACACCAGTTTAACGTGTAGATTAAATTAGTTTACCTCATTTTTTAAAGTCTCAGGTGTATAATAAATACTCAATAGTGATACTTAATATTTAATACTATCTCTATTGCTCTTAGTTCTAAAACCCAATTTTCTCTCCCCAAATACATCAGCTTTTTTCCTATACCATCCTTGCTGCTGTACCTGCCTGGCATATTTTGTCTTGTCTCTTATTGTCCTCATTCTCATCTTACCTCTTGAAGACTTGGTCCTTGTATCAGTAAGATTACATTTGGTTGCAAGTAACAAAAGCTCTAACTACTGTAGACTTTTTTGTAAAATAAGGGTTTAGTTGATTCACTTAAAAAGAAGTTTAGAGGTGGGCAGTCCAGGGCTTATGCAGCCACTCAACAATGTCACCGGGGACCTAGGTGTCTCTTATCTCTGTGCCCTGCCACCCATAATGTGTAAAATTTCATCCTCATGCTGGTTGCTTCATGCTCACAACATGGCTGTTGCACCTCCTGGCCTCATGTCCCAAATCCAGGCAGAATAAGGGGCAGAGCAACTCTTTTTATTCAAGAGGACAAGCTCTTCCCAGAGGTTCCCCTACATCTCATTGACCAGAACTGTAATCATAGCCACCACTTGCTACAAGAGAATGAGGGGAAATGGTATTGTTAACTGGACACATTGTTCCTCTGAACAAAAACTGGTGTTCCGTCCATTAAGAAGAAGGAAACAGAAATTAGGTAGGCAATTAGCAGTGTCCACCACAATCCCTTATCCAAGTACAATTTTAAAATTACAAAGCAACTCTACTCAGACTCGAACCAGTCATATGATTTAATTAGAAACACATGATTTGGGTGGGGTAATTTTTTTAAAATAAACTCTATATTTTTAGAACAGTTTTAGATTCACAGGAAAATCATGACTATAGTATGGCATTTCTTGTATACCTAGCACCTGGTTTCCCCTACTGTTAACATTTTACTTTAGTATGGTACATTGTTAAAATTAATGAACCAACATTGACACATGGTTATTAAGTAAGTCCATAGTTTATTCAGGTTTCCTTAGTTTTTACCTAATGTCCTTTTTCTGTTCCAGGATCCCATCCAGGACACCATATGACATTTATTTGTTATGTCACCTTAGGCTCCACTTGGCTGTGACAGTTTCTCAGACTTTAGTTATTTCTGATGACCTTGACAGTTTTGAGGAGTACTGGCCAGGTATTTCATAAAATGTCTCTCAAATGTCTCATGTTTTTCTCATGCTTAGACTAGGATTATGAGTTTTTGAAAGGAAGACCACAGAGGTGAAGTGTCATTTTTATAACATCATTATCAAGAGTACACACCATCCACATGACTTATCTCTGCTGATGTTGACCTTGATCACCTGGCTGCGGTCATGTGTATCAGGGTTCTCCACTCTAAAGTTTCTCTCCCACCCCCCTTTCCAAACTGTAGTCTTTGGAAGGAAGTTATTAAGTGCATCCCACAAATAAAGAGTGGTGAGTTATGTACCACATCCTGAAAGCAGAGGATCTACCTAAATGATTTGTAATTCTCGTGAGAAAGAGATTTGTCTTTTCTCCCTATTTATTTATTTCTTCAATCATTTATTTACATTAGTATAGACTCATGCATATTTATTCTATACCTTGGGTTATGATCCAATGCTCCTTTATTTGTTTTCTTGCTCAAATTCTTCCAGCTTTGGCCATTGGGAGCTCTTTCAGTTGTCTCCTATGCCCCCTTGACATAACCTCCTCAATGTGTGTGGGTGTGTGTGTGTGTGTGTGTGTGTGTGTGTGTGTGTGTGTAGTACTTCCTTACTTTCTGCCCCAGGCTTATCCTGTGTATTTCCTGCCCCAGTCCGAGAACCAACCATTTCTTCAAGGAAGTCGGATCCCTTTTTTTGGAGAACGGTATTAAAAACCAAGATCTGGGGGCTTCCCTGGTGGCGCAGTGGCGGAGCGTCTGCCTGCCAATGCAGGGGACGTGGGTTCGAGCCCTGGTCTGGGAGGATCCCACATGCCGCGGAGCAACTGGGCCCGTGAGCCACAATTGCTGAGCCTGAGCGTCTGGAGCCTGTGCTCCACAGCAGGAGAGGCCGCGATAGTGAGAGGCCCGCACACCGCGATGAAGAGTGGCCCCCACTTGCCACAACTGGAGAGGGCCCTCGCACAGAAGCGAAGACCCAATGCAGCAATAAATAAATAAATAAATAAACCCAAAGGAAAAAAAAAAGAGTGGAATAATAATATTAAAAAAAAAAAAAAACCAAGATCTGGGCACTGGATGTGCTCATTGTGGGCAGTTGTCTTTAATTACAGACTTAAGACTTCCTTCCCCATCTCTCAAATGAATAATTATTTCGCTCCTCTGCCTACCTCCAGTTTCTATCTCACTGTCTCTGCCCACACAGAACTGAGATCAACAGGAATGCTAGGCTCTCAAAAGTTAGGGTGGAAAGAATATAAAAAATAAGAGAAATGCCTCCATAAAAATTCCAGAAGTAATTTGGTTGGAAGCATGCTGAATTCACAGAATTCCTGATTGTTAAAGACATTACGTAGTCCAAACTTTCCAGTTTCTGAGGCTCTAAGAAGTAAAGTGATGGATCCAGGGTCATGCAGCCACAGTTAGGCTCTAACTCTCCAGAACTTTCCCTGTTGCCCTCTTCCCCAAAACACTCTGCTGGTGAAGCCCATCCTTCATCCCCCAGGTTAGGGCAGGACTGGCCACTGCCTCAATGTGACTCTGACCTGGCAGAAACCCCAGTTTATGGAGGATGGAGCTGGTTGCTGACATTCTATAATAAATTTTCAGGGTTGTATGATGGGAAACATAGAGATGTCAGACACCAAGGAGCCGTGTAGAGAGAGCAGTTCAGGCCTCAGTTGGGCAGGGAGGCAGCATCCTTCCTGCAGATAACGAGGCACTGACACAGGTGCTTTTCCTCAGGGTTCCCCTGGGTCCCAGCTGCCTCTGCCACCCCTATCGGAGGAAGAACACCGATTTGGGATGCGCGGCTGTTTGGATGATGTTGTTTTTCTGATGTAACCCCTGTTGGTTTCCCCACCTCCATTTTCTCTGCCTCCTTCCCTCCCTCTTGGGAGCAATTGATATGTCTCTGGCTCCTCTTAGATGGGGAGAGAGTGCTAATCAGCTGTCTGATTCATCCCCGGCCACCTGTCCCAGGGCACTAGGCAGTAAGGCCAGACTGGGCGTGGCCCCGAACTCTCCAGGGCAGGCGAGTGTCCCAGGGGCTGGGACAATCCCGCATCTTACGTGGAGCCACGGTTCAGGCTGCATGATGGGTGGGAAGGAATATTCTGCTCCAGCAAGTCTGGTCCCTTCTCCCCCACTTCCTTTACACCAGCCACTGAGCTGATTGGAGGAAAAGCGATTCCTACAGCCTTTGAGGGCTTTTACTTCATTTCTTCCCTCCAGCTGAAATCTGTTTTCCGTGAAGAGAGCACATCAGTGATGAGCTTCCCAGAGGACGCCTCAGCAGCCGATGCATCTCAGGAGTGGTTCACTCTCTTCCTTCTCACCCCACATTCACTAGTAGAACTCACACTCATTCCAAGCCTCAGGGAGATCATTGAAGCAAAACATCTCCAAGGAGTTTTCTTTCTGATGATGGCAACTCCCTCACTTCCCTTTCCCCACTCAAACCACCAAATGAGGCTTCAGCCCCTCTTCCCCATAATGCTACCCCTATCAAGGTACTATGTGCAGTGTCCCTTCCCAGCCTCCACTGCATTCAGCACAGCTGGCCTTTCCTTCTGTGAATCATTTCCTCCTCTTGGCATACAGGACACCGGGCTTTCCTTCTACCTTGATGTTGCCTCCTTCTCAGTCTCCTTTGCGGGCTCCCACTCCTTGCTAGACCCCTTCTCGTCTCCATCCCCACCTTCCCAGGAAATGACTTGTCTGGCCCCATGGCTTAATACCATCTATGTATTTAATGTATGTATGTAATACCATCTACGTGCTGAGGACTCCTGGACCACTCTCTCCTCTGTGCTCTAAATTCAAATGCCCAACAACTCAGGAGCTCTGCTTGAAGAGCAGGGCTCAGGCCCGGGGTCTCCTGATAAAATTCAGGCCATTGTACTGATCACCATTAAACTAATTTATACATTGTGACCAGGCGCTAAGTAGCTTTCTGCTTTTTATATTGTTTTTACTTCCTTCTCCTTCCTTAGATTTCCTGCCTGATCATATAATGATGAATAATGATAGTAATAAAAGCAACTAAGAGTTACTGATTTCTCACTGCGTGTCAGGCCCTGTGCCCAGCCCCTTATATGCATCATTCCATTAAACACACATAGCAACCTGATTGGGAAGATATTTTTATGCCCATTTTGCAGCTCAGAGCATTCAGGCTTAGAGAAATTAAAGTGCTTGCTTAGGTCACAGGACTGGAAACAGCACAGGCAGAATGAGAAACCTACTTTGCTTAACTCCAGAGCTCAAATCTCACACCAGCTCCTTACTAACTGCCTCTTCTTATGAACCCATACTGTGGCCACAACCAGTTTTGCACCAAGCCTCCTTGTTGAGGTCACTGGTTGCCCCCTCCAGGCCTGCCACATACTCTTGCTTTTGCATCTTGATGTGGGAGTTCCTGTCCATGTCTTAAACATCCTAGACACTGGACAGTTTAAAAAAATAATGTTTGCTCCCTGATGAACTGAGCACAATTGGTGCTGAAGAAAAGGGGCAGAGGGCAGTCAGTTACAAGAAGGATTTAGAGGCAGAAATCTTAGGTCCCAAGGAGGCTGAACCCTAGCCCACAAGAAGTGAATTGCCTGGGGATCAGTATGTCCAGGTGTGTCCGAGCAACCAAATGTAATCAGATCTCAAAGAAATCCTTTAAACTGACTCAAATAAGAGGCCAGAGAAGGTGGAGGACTTGAATTGAGATGGAGATCTCATTTACAGATCTCTCTGGGAAAACTCTGTCTATCCCTTCCATTTCTTGGGTATGGTGAGAGAAAATTTTATTTTGGCTCTATTTGAGAACTCCCAACCCAATTATCTTGACACATCTCTAGGCCTGGTTACCATGGTGTTCAATCTGAGTTCCATGAGGCCTTGGGGTTCCAGTAGAGTCTTGGGGTCTAGAACAGTGCAGCCTTCAACAGAAGCATCTGCAGTTACTGCTTATATTGGAGTTTCACATAAGATTTCATTAATTAAAATTTTTAAATTAAGAAGATTTTTAAAAGAAATTTAAAAGAATTAGAGAAAAAATGCAAGAATTAGAAAGAATTCTATGTTTTTTTCAAGAATAAAATGTATTAAAGACAGTAGATTTTAAAGTGAGACAGCCCTGAGTTGGCATCTTGATCTTGCAATTTACTAATTAAAATCTTCCAGGCTTCACTTCCTCCCCAGTAAAACAGGGATGATGGTATCTACAGCTCCAGTGGTGGTGAGAAGTAGGTGAAATAGGATGTGAATAGTCTTAGCAGAGCACTTGTCAGGGAACAAACATTCGCTAAACTCCACTTTTCTTCCTTGTCTTCTCCTTCATGACATCCTGTCACCCAACACAGCCAAAATGATCACTGAGGGTTTTAACGTGTGGTGACTGCCTCTAAATAGACGATGTTTCCATGGTATCTCTATCAGTCATAAGGTGGAAACATCCCATTTAATAAGCCAAAAATCACTTGACTGTCCCAAACGGCCATCACAGAGCCCTGCCTCTGCCGAGCCCAGTACCTGAACAATGTTCTTCGGTACATTGTTGAGCACCTCCCAGACTCTTCTCTGAAATGCAGCTGACTGAGGAAGTGGGTTGATAGCTCCCCAAAGCCAGCAGCAGCAGGCATAGAAACAGCCCAGCAAAAGAAAGGCGGTGAGGCTATTAGAGATGGATACTCTGACAGCAAGAGGAGTGAAAGCTGATCTCCTGACACTGAAGGAGACAGAGCAACTAAAAAGCAGTGTAGACATAGATTACAGTTCCATGAGATTATGATCAGTAGCCTCTGGTTAAGGAGGAAGACGAGTGTGTAATGCGTTTTTGAAAAATGTCTACTAAAAATGATTAATTTTTTAAAGAAACGATTCTGGCTCTTGAAAGGATAAGTTTCAGTTATCTGGCTAGTTTGCGTAAATTCCAACAATGCCCAGTCAAATGAAACATCATTGCACTTGAACTCAGTCCCTAGACTTGTGGGTCTGTTTTAAGCGATGGAGTGAGTAGGGACAAGATTATTGATGGATCTCAGCCCAAGGGGAAGATGCCAGGCTTCTTGGGGAAGTTCCCCAGCAAAGCCCAGGAGCCGGGCCCACCCTGTGGAACCAAGGAAGGGGAATGAGGGGAGGGAAGACATCCAAGCCTGAAATGGCAGATGGTTAGATCCAGAGTGATGTGCGATTCATTAGGTTTTGTATATCTTCGGTGAACAGAGATGGAAGAAAGCAGCAAGTGTCAAATTACGCATTTAATTATTTTTTAAAACACTCGCTTCATAGGTCTTGCATGGCTGTAACATGACGTATCATTTATCCGCAGGTGTGAAATCCCCACCGAGCAAGAACTTCAGGACAATGGTCAATCTATGAGAAACGTTGAGGGTGTTTGGGTCGAGATGTGTTCTCAGACTTCCCAAGGTAGGGACACACCTGGACACAGCACCGCCAAGGAGCCTCACAACTCAAGGTGGGCAACCCAACGGCTGGACTTGGTGGGGGAGTAGTTCTGGCTTCCAGGGGCCCCAGGAAAGCTGCCAATCACACTCAACAAACATTTGTTGTTTGCTGGAGATAGTTTGGGACAGTGGTTTTTCTTTGTTTAGGATCTCAACCCAGTGAGGATCTAATCAGGGCTGCTGGGATGGGGGACCCAAATGTGTGAATGTACAAAATTTGCATTCAATTTCAGGGGAGTCCCACTCTTCTTGAAGTCCTGGTTAAAAAAAATAAACAAAAACCCCCAGCATCATAGCTTTTCCAAGTCTTCCTGCTTTCCACTCTTACCAGCTTTCTTATTCCCCGCCTGCCCTTGTTAACATCCCTCCAGCCCCAGCCTCTGGTCTGGGGCCCCTGCTTGCATCCCCTGTTCACAGACTCTGAACTACTCATTAGGGATCTTCCGCAGTGACGTCCTGAGGGACCACCATCCTCCTCCCTTCTCCTCACCCTTCTCCTTGACTGGGCTTCTGCAGACACTTGGCTCCCTTCTGAGAAGGGATGTGTCATCCTCAGGCCCTGGCCTGCATCCCACAGGCCTGCAGGGTTCCCAGGCTTCCTGGAGGACCCTTGACTCACAAGGCAGCTCTCACGTTTCCTCCAGCAAACTGGGTTCCTATCTCCAGCCCCAGCTCTCCTCTCTCTCTCAAATAAAGCCAGGCCCCTGAAGCCAGGTAGGACTATCCAGGCCACAGACAGTTACCTGTGCAGGGGAAAGAGTGACTTGCCCAGGGTTACAAGACAGGAGTGAGAGGGAGACTGGGACATGGGCCTCTGGCGTTCAGCACCATTCCCTCCGCCCCTGCCCCCACCCCCGCCAGCAGGCCTCAGCCTCGTTTGTGCGGGATGTCACCAGTAATCTGTTACCAAAAGTAAGTATTGACATTTACAAACTACTTACTTTATCATAAATTTAGTTGGGGAAGCTGAATAGCAAAGTTGTTGCAGGCAGGCACTTTGGAGTCCAGCAGAGCCTGAGTTCTGGCTCTACCGCTGATTGGTTTTGTGACCTCGGACAATTTCCATCACCTCTTTAAGCCTCAATCTACTTGTCTGTAAAATGGGATGATAATAGTATCTACTTCCTAAGCGTTGTTGTGAGGAATAAATGAGACAAGGTATGCCAAGTGCTTAGCACAATGTCTGGCCTAGAAGCAGCTAACAGTAAATGTCGGCTATGCGTATTCACATGTGTTTATATATAGAAATCAATTCAAGAAGCTGCCTGTAATAACGGTACCCTTACTCTCTTTTATTCTGACAGGCTTTCCTGCAGCAGGGAGAGAAAAGGGTGGAATTGCAGGCTGTACAGAAGGAATTGTACGTAACAGCAGCTTATTTTTTTGTCACATCCACGAGGGAGTTATCATCGCTGATGTGCTAATAGTATCTGTGGTGGTTACAACTGATGCTAATGCCTTGTTTCCCCACAAAATAAATATAAGTGTGTGTGTGTGTGTGTGTGTGTGTGTGTGTTTCCTGCCTCGTTTTGGCTGCCCTGGGAGAGTGTGTCTCAGGCAGGAGCCACATCTGCCAAGGATGTCGGGGCAGAGGGACGCCGACAACAGCAGCGCCCACGTGGTCCTGGGGTCCCTCTGTAGGACCTGAGCCATGAGGTAGGTCCTGAAGGCGGGGCAGGGGGCTCGGGTGTGGAGGGGCAGCGCTGCCCTGCAGGCCGGTTCTTCTCACCTCCCCCCGCGCTGAGCCAGGGATGCCTGCATCCTCTCCCCAGTGAACATGGAGGAGGCTTCACTCAGGCTGATTGCACTGGGGCCTTTGTATCTCTCCACCTCTCCCCTGCTCTCTGATGGAATGTCACTTTTTTATCATTATTCCCTCTGTGTTGACAAGTGATTTAAACACTTCACAGAAGAAAAGAAAAAAGAGGGTAGAGGTTGCAGGGGGAAATCTTTCCTTTGAATCCAGGGTGTTCGTTTTTTCAGATTAGCAAATAAATGGCTACGAGGGTATAATTGAAACTAATAGGTTAATTAGGGAACATTTAGATCTTTCTGGAAAAAATAATAAAAACCAACAACTGTCTCCTCCTGAGGCAAACCGGGTGCGTAATAAATAACCCTGCATGGAGGAGCAAGGCACTTACAGTTTATTCTGTCCCCACTTCAAGGCTCCACAATCATTGTGAGCAGCCAGGTAACCAGGCAGACTTGTCCCTGCAGACTGGGGGGAGGGCTCTGGAGCCGGGCTCCCTCTCGGGAGGTGGACCAGCTGCTGCCGGTGTCAAGGGAGCCTGGGGCAGTGGCGCCCTGCGTCCACCCTTCTCTGAGTGCAGGCTCTCGCTCCGTTCTTTCTCGTGGTCTTTCTCTCTCTGCCCTTTTCTGCTCAGCTGTGACTGTCACTCAGCCTGAGCCAGTCTCTCCGTCCTCCAGACAACGGGATTTCATAGTGTCTAAGCCAGGACAACATTTTCTGGTGGCAGAGTAGGGGGACAGGAGGCAGGGGGCCACAGGAGGAGGGAAAGGCCGGTGGCTAGGTCAAGTCCACTTCAGCAGGCTGCTCCTCTGGGGCAGGAAGGGCTCTGGCTGGCCTGGAGGAGTGGCCGGGTCAAAACTCTCCACCGATCCCTGGGTTCTGCTCACTGAGCCAAGGATGCCTGGGATGCGGTGGGATAGGGATACAGGCACTGTGCTTAATCAACCCTGCCCAGGCGGGGCCCAGAGCTCGGCGAGGGGGAGAGAAACCCAGAGCCACAGTCAAGCCCCTGTTCTTTCTGGTGCAGCATATCTGGAGGCGAAACTTGAGTCGTGTCCCAGAGCCCTGCTGGCATCAAGGCCTGTTGGGATGGACGATGGAAGAGCCCTGATAGGGGTTGAATTATGTCCACCCCCCCCCCCACATATACGTCGGAGCCCTTACTCCCATTATCTCAGAATGTGACCTTATTTGTAAATAAAGTCATTGCAGAGGTGATTAGTTAAAATGAGGTCATACTGGAGTAAGGTGGGCCCCTCATCCAATAGGACTGGTGCCCTTGGAAGAAAAGGAGACACACAGCGAAGATGACCACGGGACGGTGGGGGGCAGAGATTGGGGTGATGCTGCCACAAGCTGAGGAAGGCCTGGGGCTACCAGAAGCTGGAAGGAGCAAGGAAGTACCCTCCCCTGGAGACTTCTGAGGGAATGTGGTCCTTCCAACACCTTAATTTGGACTTCTAGTCTCCAGACTTCGAGAGAGAGTACATTTCTGCTGTTTTAAGTCATCTAGTTTGTGGTGCTTTGTTGCAGTAACTCTAGGAACAAATACATACTCTCAGCAGCCATTTGACACAGTGACTAGTAAAATCTCAGATTCAATCTAGCAATGAAGTCTCAGCCCAGACACCTGGAAACAAAAAAGCAGGTCTCAGAGTGATCACGCAAACTGTCATACCATGGAAGGTTCAGGAGCCAGACCCCTGCCCTGCCCCAACCCCCAAGAGGTCTCACTTTGACAGTCAGTAGAGATGCCTTCTCTCCTGAGATGGACAACATAAACCCTGAATAAAAGAGTCAATTTCAGGGGTTTCGGAGAAAAGGAGACAAATCAAATCTTTTTCTTTCATTGTCTCATTTTTATTAATAGTGATAATACCTCTCATTTCCTGAGCACTTACTAGGTACCAGGCATTGCATCAAGCACTGTATAAGGATGTTCTTACACACAGATGCCCTTAAGTAAGCCCTGCAGCACCTGAGGGTCCACAAAGATGATGCTTTCCTTTTGCATCAACCCAGCACGTCAAACTTGAGGGAAACGAGGGAGGGGTGGCTACTTTTCAGTTTTCTAGAGTCCCTGAAATGAAAACTTATGCACCACTATTTTCCTTCATATATATCCATTTACTCAACCTATTTCCCATTTTCTATAAAGTAATTTTTCGATTTTTTTAAAGTTGGTGCTACTTTCACAAGATTAAAACAACGAAACAGAAAAGGTACCTTGCATGAGAGAAGGTCCAGAAAGAACTAGAAAACTATCTGGTACCTGAGACACAGTTATGCCAGATAAGCTATTTAAATCCTATTAAAAATAAATGATTTAAGAACTCCTCTCCAGGGACCCCCCCCCCCCACTCAAGTAGAGTGGAACAGGGGCAGGGAGCACAGGAAAAGTCTTGTGAAGAAATGGTAAACCAGTGTCATCACCTTCATCTGCTTCTATGAGATCACTGAGCAGAAGAGAAGCAAAGAGGCAGGCGGGAAGAAGGGAAGACACTTTCCTGCTGACCACTGCCATCACTGACCACAGACAGGTTGTCACCCACCCAAGAACTGTCCAGGGCAGGAATGACTCAAGGACCAGAGACAAGCCCACCTTGGGAGTGAGTGGAGCTAACACTTCTTGGAAACTGGGCCAGAAAAGGAGGCTGGATGTTGAATTTCCAGCCCACGGAATTAAACCTGGTAGAATAACCTCCCTCCTCCCACTAACACGTCACTCTCCACAGTGGACACACTTCTTCTTCCCCTAATGGGTCTGTAAATCCCGATGCATCCCAGCTCCGCCCTAGGGCTGTGATCTTGGCCGAGTCACTTAACCTCCCAACCAAGGTTTATCCTTATTTTCAAAAAGTAAAATAAGAATCAAAAAATGTAAATTGCATCAGGGTTTTGAGGACAAATGGCATAATGTCCATTCATGTAAGATAAAAATTGCATGAGGAATTATTATAATGTGTAAACTGTTAGCAGCTACAATACATAAATAATAATAATTATTATTATCACTATGGTTTCCCAAATATTACTGGAGCTTCTGGGACAGTAAGGAACATTTCTAGGCTGAGACGGGTGGGAGATCCACTCATTCTAACTACCAGTTCTTCCTGATTTGGCAGCCAGCCGGTAACCTACATTTTCAACTTGCAGAAAAAAATGGAAAATACAGGTCGAACCCCAGGAGGGAAACCGAAGGAAAAGAAGAACGAGGGAAGTGGCTAGAATCGAATTGCTGCTAGGAGGTTTGATTTTCTGTATTGAGTTAAAGGTGTCAAGTCCAGAGAGCAGGTATATCAATAGTTATTGTGTTTACCCAACAAAAAGAGGTTGTGTTAGACCCCTACCGACCCTCAGCTAATCCCCTTCTCAGCAGGTCTAGGAAGGGGCTGTTTGCTCCGGCTGTGAGCAGTTTTTGCACCTAGAGGCTGCAGCAAACACTGACTAGAACAGAGCAAGCTCAGAGACAGCAGCCCCTCTCCCAGCCAGAAAGCTAGCAGGAAACACCTAGAGGGAAGGGATTCATGAACCTCGCTTACTGCTTGGGGAGCCAATCACAGGAGCCCGTTCAGACAGACAGCCAGTCACAGTGCTTGGAAGGACAGGGACCGATCATCTTGCTCCCCCCATCTAGGCCATTTCATCCCAAAGCTCCTCCGGCTGGAGGCTTGTTTACCAGTGCTGCCAGTGGCCTTCGAAGCTGGAGAGGAGGGGCAGCTGAGAGCCCCAAGCCAGGTCAATTTAAGGAGCAGCCTCAGGTGGAAGGGCTGGAGAGAGAAACTGATGGCAAACACCTAGGCAGAGCCCAGCTCCAATTCATCAATCCCACAAACATTTATTGACAGGGTACCGCCTCTGTGCCAGGCACTGGGAATAAGAGAGACACAGTCCCCTCAAAGAGCTCAGGGTCTCGTTAGGGAGACAGAGAAGTAAAAAATACAGGCCTTGTATTAGAGTGTGATGGGAGCCAAGCCAGAAGCACCAGGTGCTGTGAGAGCAGACAACCTCATGGGGATAGGGCATCCGGAAACCCTCCAAGAGGATAGTGGCACTCAGGGGGCTGTAGCCCCAGAAGGCTTGAGCCCCTCATCACATTGTACCCGTTGGTTTGCTAGGGTTGCCATAGCAAAGTGCCACGGACTGGGGGGCTTAAACCACACTTCTGGAGGCCAGAAGTCTGAGATCAACGTGTCAGCAGGGTTGATTTCTTCTGAGGCCTCTCTCCTTGGCTTGTAGGTGGCTACCTTCTCCCATTGTCTCCACGTGGTCTTCCCTCTTTACCCATAGCCTTGTTCAAATGTCCTCTTCTTAGAAAGACATCAATCATATGGGATGAAGACCCACCCTAATTTTACCTCTTTAAAGGCCCCACCTCCAAATACAGTTGCCTTCTGAGATACTGGGGCTTAGAACTTCCACATATGAATTTGGGGAGGAACAATTCAGCCTATAACATCATCATTTTCCACAACTATTATGAAACCCCTATTTAGCCACTTTCTCCCCCAGAGTACATGGTGACGAGGGGCTTTTTGTCCCCTAAACCTCCTGTATCAAGTGCCTGGTTGACTCACTCCTGTCAGCCGAGCCGGATGGTGAAGCTCTGTATCTGCCTCTTGAAGCAACTGCCTCATCGCTCATCTTTGTCCTCAGAAAAGCTACATGTTGATGAAAGTCTTGGAACAGTCTCTTTCCACTGCTCGCCAGCCCTGTTCGCTGGCCTCACGCCCAAGGAATTTGATGTGTCACTGTATCTGTGATCAGAACTGGTGTTTCCCTTAGGCCTGGCAGGGAGCGAGCCAGCGGAGCAGCCTTCCATCCGTCAGGGCCCACGCGGGTCAGGCTGGACACCCTGGAGAGGGTGCCGATGTACCTGAGTCTCCTGCCATGGGACAGAAGGGATATTCTGTGATCACTGAGACCATAGGGCGGCTCAGCAGGGTCTGCACAGTCTACTTGAAGGTAAGGGGGCGCTGGTCTTCATTCCACTGCTCAGCATGGCAAAGGTTTACTGAGCATCCACTGAGTGTCAGGCACTGGCACTGTGCTAGGAGCCAAGGAGAGGGATGAATGGGTCACAGTTGCATCCTCATGGAGCTTACAGTCTCCTGGGGAAGACAACACATAATCCAGTATAGGTGTGTGGTTGAGTTACAGCCATGGGACTCAGGGAACAGAGAGTCAGGACAGCTGGCCCTGTTTCAGGGTTCAGAGAAGCTTCTGGTAAGAGCCGAGGCCTGAACAGAGTCTGGAGAGACTGATGGAATTATGCAGCTGATGGGGCCAGTGGAGAGAGCAAGATGGTCCAAGCAGAGGGTTCCAATAGGCAAGGGCAAGGGGATGGAGAGATGAAGCATCAGATGTCTGGGAAGAATCTCATGCAGTCCAGTGTAACTGGAGCCTAAAATGTGAAGGAGAGAGTGGCAGGAAGTGGGATGGGAGAGATGGCCAAGGGCCAGGTTATAGAACACTATGTAAGCCATGCTAAGTGGCTTGGACATTTCCTGTGAGCTTTTAAACTGTGTTTATGGGAGCACTTGGCGTCTTTCATGGTGCTTTGGGATAAGAAGCAAGACTGAGCAAGCGAGTCACTCATCAGAGCATCTTGGCTCTTACCTCTTTTATATGTTGGGGTTATTTGAAAAAGAAATTTTCTAAAGTTTAAAAAAACCAGCAACTACTATTGTTTTAGCTATTGAAGAATCCTTGTAGAGTTCTAAGCAGGGGGTGGCGTGGTGGTAGTGGGGTGTCTGAAATGGAGGGGTGCAGGCCTGGAGGCAGGGGCACCAAGGAGCAACTTCCAACTGCTTTCCCCCCGCCTTATTTTTAGTCTTCCCTTTCTCCCAGATAGATTTAAATGCACCAGTTAGGAATGTAACAATTGAAGAAAGAGAAATAGAAAGGAGCTGAGAGATTGGAGAAAGGGTTAGGAGGTGAAATTGGTGGGATGTGATACTTGACTTAACATGGAGAGTCAGGGAGAAACGAGTGTCTAGAATAAATACTGGGTTTATGGCTCAGGTGACTGGGTGCACACTGGTGCCTTTAACTGGGAAAAAGGAATAAAGGAAGGCGCTCATCTGAGCAGACACATGAGGAGTAGTGTGCTGGCCATGTGGCGTCTAACGTGCCAGGGGGTCATCCAAATGGAGCTGCCCAAGCAGCAATTTGATTGAGTCAGATACTTCTTGATACAGCCCAGCCCAAATGGAGTGCCTTGCATATTGTAGATAGGCGTAGGTAGTAAATGATTTTTTGTTTTTTTTTTTTAATTTACAGATAAAGCCTCCAAGGTTTTCTACAATCTCTTCTCGATCTACTTTTTCATCTCACCTCCTTGTACTTTTCAAAAGTGCATGAAATCAGAATAGGCTGATCTGCCCTGTCCATAGATGCTCTGCTCAGATAGGTAGGTTTCTTCATTGTCCCCAAACATATGTCTCCTTGCAGCCTCTGGAATAGACAGAGAGATGATGGAGAAATAGAATTGATATCTCCCACATGGGGTCCATATAAAATGTAATAAAAGGTATGCTACGTGGCACACTGTTCCTCTGTTTCTGCTAATGCCTTTCTCCCACTCCTTCCATCTGTCTGATGTGACTCACCCTACCAGACCCTGTTCTCTGTCCACTTTCTCCACGAAGCCTTCTCTGAGGAGGGCATGAGGAGGGCAAATAACAGGTCAGTTTGTTTACAGAAAGTGTCCATGAGTTCCGTAGGGGAAAATTCATTTTTTAGAGCACCCCTTTCCCCTGGTTTCATTTTCCTGGTGACTCCCCATCTGGGCATCCGAGTCCCATAGCACAGGGATCAGTTGCCCTTGTCTCTAGTGAAGGGGAGCGCTGACCCAGGAAAGGCCCTCATCACAGTGCTGAGTATTCTTGGAGAGCCTGGGCACCTTTTGTTCTGTGTCAGAGGCATCTAGCTCACTGAAAGGTCCTGGACCCAGCCAGCCCATCTGTCTATCTGTATAGCTATGTCAGGGTCTATTTCTAACCTGTTTGGTGTTTCTTTGCCATATCTCACTATTACTGGGTTTCCATTGTGCCACGTGATAAGCTTGCTTTCCCCTGCCTTATTTTTAGCCTGCCCCTTCTCCCAGATGGATTCTAATTCCCCAGCCCTGAGCAAATGCTTAGCAACAAAGCCCAGGAGCCCAGGGCCTCTTTCCAACTCTCCAAGCAGCACCTCTTTCAATGGAGAACTACCTCTTCAGTGCTTTGTTCCATGAGGAACAAACAGAGGGTTACTCTTAATTCTACAACACTAGCTGGTGGCTTTTCCCCACTCCCACTCGCCTGTCTTAGTTCCTCTGCTTTTTAGGGTGTCAAGATGACCCCAGCACAGAAAACTGCCTCTTCGGGGGCCAACCAAGATGTTCAGCTCCTTTTTTCCATGCACTGTCTTGCATCAGATCAATAGGCATTCTTCCCGCCCCCTCCCAAATACAGAAAGATTTATACAGCCCACATGGTATACTTCTAAAATACACATGAGACCTGATAAATTATACACTATTTATTATGCTACTAAAATGATACCTTTTGCTTAATTAAAGTAGCCATATGCTGCTGTGCAAATCATTCTCATTCATTAAAATCCGAAAATATGTAAAAAAAAAAAAAAAAGGACAACCAGCAGCAGTTTGGAAGAATGCAATCAGATCACACAACCTTGAGGACATAATTGCACTAAAAATAGCCTTGATGTCTCACCCAGAAAAACATATCCATCCATTCCTCCATCCATCCATCCATCCCTCTGTCCATCCATCCACCCATCCATCTATCCATCCATCCGTTAATTCAACAAATAATAATCAAACACCTTTGCTGTGTCAGACACCTTCCAGGTGCTGGGGACAGTGTCTGGTCCCTGTCCTCAGGAAGCACACAGGCTCGTATGAGAGAAGACAAGTAAACAAACAAATATAAATGCCATGACAGTGGTAAGTCAGATGCCCTGGTAGCACGTTGGAGAATGTCTTACCTAGACTTGTTGGGCCAGAAAGGATTCTCAGAATAGGTGCTATCTGGGTACACCCTAAAGGATAATTAGGTCTGGGAGGTGTTCCAGACTATTCCCTTTTCCATTACCTTGTTTATTTTCTTCTTAGTGATTAACAGATCCCAAATCTGGGGTTATCTTTTTCACTCTTTTGTTTCCATGAATATCTTCTGTCTCCCTTTTACCTCTGCAATTTGAAAGTGAACTCCAAGAGGGAACACAACTTGTTCATCCTGTCCAGTGGTCTTACCCCAGCACATATCATTGTGATTAGCATACAAGAGGGGCTCAAAAATGTTTACTGAATGAATAAATGAATAGCATGTGCAAAGGCCCTGAGCTGAGAGAGCACAGGATATATTATGGGAGAGTTAAAGACCACTGTGCCAAAAAGCACATTTGCATCCTGGAACAACAGCAGCTATGTTTCTCCGTGACCTCAAGGTTAATGGCCAATGACTCCCTGGCACCATCTGCAGTGAACTGTGAAAGAGCAAACTCGGCCTTGCCCGCCTGACAGCCTCACTGTCACTCAGAGCGACCACGGGGGCCCCAGACACACTCTCGCTGTTAAGAAGCCCTGTCCAAGGTGAGAACCATTCTGAGGCCAGAGTCAGAAAAACCTGGGTTCAAATCCAACCTATCCCATCTTGGGCAACGTACTGAAACTCTCTGGGCCCTTTCTCCTTCTTTAAAATGGAGATTAAAATACCCATTTCATGAAACTTTTAGAGATTAAATTAGTCAATGTACGTGAAGTGCTTGGCATACAGCAAACACTCAATAAGTGTGATTATTATTATTGGATGATACCAAAGATGCTTCCAGTTCTAAGAGTCTCCCTCTCCTTCCCACAAACTCTCACAGATGAGTAGTGTTATCTCCATCAGTTCATCTAATCCTCACAACTACTCTTGAGGGAAATGCTCTTACCATTACCTGCACTTAACTGATGGTGCACTGGGTCTTAGAGAACTGAGGAATTTTTCCAAAGCCACAGCATTGGCAGAGTTGGAATTCAAACCCAAGTCCATCTGACTCCAGGATCCTCACTCTTAATCACTGTGTTGTACTAACTCCCCAAGGGTCCTGTGGTGGCTACCCTCTTCCCTTAGCTTTGGCGTGTTCCCCCTAGAGGCATGGGGCCAAAGGAGAGATGTGGAGGACCGGGGGAACTTACTCCAGGAGCCAAAGTGCAATGGCAAGGGGAAGAGGGTTGGAGGACTGGTGTGCAGGGCAGTGTAGGCAAGATCGCTGTGTGTTCCTTCATCTGCTCCTGCTCAGACTGTCTGCATCCCTAGCATTTTCCACAGGTCTGAAGGAAGAGGTCAAAGCCCTGTCCACATATGGCCCAATAGGCCCCCTGAATTGAGGCCTTTCTGTCAAGCTGGATATGAATAAGGGGAGGGAGAGAAGAGTGCTTCTTGCCTGTTTATCCTAAACCTCACCTACATGTGCATATAAGATCATGAAGTGTGTATGAAATCTGTGAAATGGATTGTGGCAGATTACATTTCCCAAAAATGGCCATGACAATCTTATCCATCTTGTATGTTCTTTCAGAACCTTGCCACATACATCCCCTGTCAAGAAGTGGAGTCTGGGGCTTCCCTGGTGGTGCAGTGGTTAAGAATCCACCTGCCAATGTAGGGAACACGGGTTCTAGCCCTGGTTTGGGAAGATCCCACGTGCTGCAGAGCAACTGAGCCCATGCGCCACAACTACTGAGCCTGCGAGCCACAACTACTGAGCCCGTGTGCCACAACTACTGAAACCCACATACCTAGAGCTTCAAGAGAAGCCACCGCAATGAGAAGCCCGCGCACTGCAATGAAGAGTAGCCCCCGCTCGCCGCAACTAAAGAAAGCCCACGCACAGCAACGAAGACCCAACGCAGCCATAAATAAATAAATAGATAAATAAATTTATTAAAAAAAAAAAGAAGTGGAGTATGTGCCTCTTCCTCTTGGACTTGGATGAACCATTGGTTTAACCAGGTAGAATAGTTCCAGAGTTTATGTTTTTGTTTTGGGGTTTTTTTGCATTTTATTATTTTTTTTTATTGAAGGATAGTTGATTTCCAACATTATATTAGTTTCAGGTGTACAACATAGTGATTCAGTATTTTTGCAGATTGTACTCCATTATGAATTATTACAAGCTAATGGATACAATTCCTTCTGCTCTACAACATATCCTTGTTGCTTATCTATTTTATACATAGTAGTTTGTATCTGTTAGTCCCATGCCCCCTCACCCTTCCCTCTCCCCTTTGGTAACCACAAGTTTGTAATTCTATACCAGAGTTCATGTTTTTATGGGACCTGTATATATGAGACTATTTGTAAGCCTTTTTGACAAAGCAGAGAGCCCTTTTGGGTAAGGAAGAAAAAATAAGGCTGGAAGCACTGGTCAGGGTCAGACTAGATGGGCCGTGAATGCCATCGTTTAGTCATTTACTTCTCACTTGGACACATACATCCAAGCAATACTATTGACATAGTGGGTTTTTTTAAATCAAATTTACAACTACGCCCCACCCCCTTTTTTAAAACTTAGCCTTGTTCTAAGAAATAATAATATAATAATCACAGTTTTATGTCCTATTTGTATTTATCCAATATGCATAAAATATATACATAGCTACTTTTTAAAAAAATTTGTTAATGAACCCCCAATGTAATTTCCTGTACCACCTGGGCATCTTTACTCTATTTCCGAATCAGTGTCCCAGGCAATGGAGAGCCATCATACATTTTGAACAAAGACAAGATCAAAGGGAACTTTTAGGAAAACTGACCTCTTACCTTGGTAAATATTGGCAAACACATCCCAAAGATTTGTAGGTGAAAGGCTTTGTGGGAGGTGCAGGTAAGTCAGCCCTGGTTTGCATTCCTGGGGTACATGTAGACCCGGGAGCATGGGGTTGTGAGCTGGCATGGGAGGCACGGCAAAAACGTGGTGCTCCGTTTTGGAGTGGAAATTTAACTCATTGGTAAGTAATTTAAAATAGTGTGGTTATAGTGTGAACGTGTTACATTTATTTAGCAAAAATCACAGGAATGTTTGATAAAAAACAAGCGAAGTCCAAGAAATCTCACCCTGGCTGTGAGCAGCTATAGGCCAGGCCCAGAGCAGAGGGGTTCGTGGTCCCCTTCCTTTAACCTGTGGTTCTCAACCCTGGCTGTACATCAGGGTCATCTGAGGAATTTTCAAGAGTCGCCAAGTCTCAGGCACTACCTTTGGCTGTTTAAATTCAAACTTCTGAGGATGAGGCCTGGGAAGCAGTGTCTAATGGGCTGTCAGGATTGAGAACCACCATATGTGGGGTATTTTGGTGGAAAAGTGCAGGGAGCCCTGAAAGAAAGCATGAAAGGATTGAAGGTAGGAGGCCTGGATAGGAGGCTAGTCCATCGTCTAAGGAAGAGTCCACACATTTTATTATATTAATATGTGACCGGGTCTCTGCTAAGCTCTGCCCAGCATGCCTACAACAGATCATGCACAAACCATGGCTAGTGCACATGGACTGTTAAGTGCATACACACAAGCAACACAAACAACACACATACACCAGGCCTTATCCATCAAGCCCGAGGAGCCTGCGTACAACACTGAGTTGGTTCATGATAATGCCACTGTAGGACAAAGTCCTAAGGCCGAAGACGGGTAGTCTAATTCCATTTGGGCTTGGATAAGCTTAGGTCTATTTCTGACAAACAAGACCTACCAAATTTGGGGTTCTAATTCTATTCACCCATAATCAAGGAGTCACAGAGAGAGCAAATACATACTTTCATAGAGTCATCCACATTCACACCCACGGACACATACTCACGCCGACACATGCACCAGTCAGGTCAGACTGAACAATCCTCACACTCAGACACCCTCAGCTGCCCTGAAGGACCCGTGAGGTTCCTGCTCTTCCTTACTCTGGTCCTACTTCCCAGGAGCCCAAAGGCCAGGGCCCCTTCCAATGCCCAGCTGGGAGCAGGCCCTCTGTCCTAGATTAGAGGGGCACGTGGCAGGGAACACAAAGAAACTGCAGCCCAGCTCCCAGAGCAGTTCTTTCCTTGCTTCCCAGCCTGTTATTCTTGCTCCCTGGGCCCCCAAACTAGAGGCCACTCAGAAATCACAGCTTGGGAACAAGACAGCATTGTCCCCTGGGCCTGGGATTTCCTGAGGCTTGGGTGAGAGAGAGAGAGGTGAGACGGCTCTCTAGGCCACAAGGTCTGGAGAGAAGCTGGCACCTGGGGAAGAAGAATCTCCCAAGCAACTGGCCAAGCTAGAGTCTTCCAACTGATGTGAGACTCGCCCTGCTGCCCTCCATCCCCGGAGAGTGCCTTTTCTGGTGCCCTCACTTCACAAAACCCTCTTTCCATGTGACACTAACCCTAACCTATCCTACAGCAAGCAGGACACTAACCTACAGAAGCAGAGAAAGGGTGTTGGGATAGAAGGCATGGGGCCCCCAACCTGAGGTACCAGCTTCACCTCCCCAAAGGTCACTGTCCAGAAGGAAGACCCTGGCCTGCCTGGCCCCAAGGACCAACAGTTAGCATGAAATGCAGCCAGTACTCCTCACCCTCAGGTCCAGGGTCCCGCTCTTAGAGTTGACAATGGATGGTAGTCAGGAGTTGCCGTGAGGGTCAGTAACTATGAGGAGGCCTCGCCTGGCTCCCCTGCCCACATCTTCCACTGAACATCAACGAAAATCCAAGGCTCTTCCTTCAGACTTAAGCATGGCCGTAGATGTCCTCCAGGCAGCGTTCTCCTCATCCTCGCTTTAGTGGACCTCTTTTGGCTGCTCAGCAGCTCTTAGTTTTTTCTAGAACCACTCTTCAATCACCCCCATACAGTTAGGGAATTTTTGGCTGCAAGTTACCAAAAACAAGAAACAAAAAACCAACTTTGAACTGGTCTAAAGAATAAGGAATGCTATGGACTCAAAGGGCCAAGGAAGGGCAAGTGTCTGGGTTGGATCCGTCCAGAGACTCTAGCTCCCTGTCTCTGCCATGTCCTCAGATGTGCCCCCTTCTATGATTGGCTGACTCCCCTCATGGTTGCAGAATGGCGTTGATAGCCTCATTCCTCACAAACATATAACCAATACCCAGAAGAGAAAGAGTTTCTTCAGGTGGCACTTTGTTAAGAACAAGGATACTTCTCTTCCTGCGAACAGCCTTTGGGAACGGCTGGCGGCTGACATCTTCTTATGAGATTGAACCTCTCTGGCTAATGATGGATTAAGATGTGGATACCTGGCCCAACATGGGATAATCACAGAACTTTACCTCCCTGGCCAAAGTGATTGGTCTGTGGACGGGCATATAATCCAAGCTAGGCTGGTCATGATCCTTCCTGAGGGATTGTCTAACTGAAGATTAGGTGAAGAGCTGCCTCCCTGTCTGGTTATGATACTGGATGGATCTTAACTGGGGCCTGTCAGCCACTGGTCACCTCCTCATGGAGATGTCATTTCAGAGAAAGTGCCAATAATTAGGGAAACTAGTCAAGAGGTAGTGATGGAATGTGAGTTCCTGGGTCCAGCGGTGCCTCGGGCCAGTTTCCCCTCTCCTCTCCCAGTATTTTTTTGTGTGTCAGACAGTAACCCTTGCTGAACACTTTTCCTCACATGCCCACTGGATGTGGGGTGAGCTATGCAGTGTCCATTCTAGCAACTGGATGAACCCAGGATCAGCACATTATCTGTGTGCAGATATTTTTCTCTGAACAACGAAAAGAAGGTTTCTGAGTCGACAGCTCTACTGTACTCCTGGGGCATCTCATTCACTGGCCTACAAAGATAGCCAACCTGGTCATGTCTTTGCCAAGTACAAACTCAGAGGGGTCATTTATTTACTACCTAGAAACCCTCTGGGGTCCAGCACATCTGAATCGGTGATATGCCAATAAGCATGAAAAGGAGAGCATCACTGCAATACAGGAGGCTTGGGCGGCAGCCACACTGCTCAGGACACACGTCATCCCACCTTCTGGGATGAGCAGGGTTTACCCCACAGCTTGGGGCCTCCTCTGGATTGCAAACAGGAGAGGGCATAGGGTCCCCATCAGCAGAGGACAACAAAGTGTAAACACAGCAGAAGCAAGGTTTACAACAGCCCCATGTTTCCCCCTGCGTTGTTTTTATTCATTTAGTCAACAAATACTTTAGAAGCACCTACTATGTGTCCCTAATAATATTTTACCTTCACTTTCATATTTCTCTGTGCCATCCTTTCCCCCTCCTTCTTATTTATTTTCCACTTTCTCCATAGCTCCACGTAATCTGTGGCTCTTTATTTGCAGTGTCTTTGCCTCTCTATTCCTTCCTTTCCTGTTGACAGATTTCCCCTTCCCAATTTACTTTATAAAATACCTCTGACCAAGAGCCCTAAAACTTACTCCTACACATGGAGAAAACAAACAAAACAGAAAGATGAAGAAACATGGTATTATTCTTGGAAGTGGGCTTCCTGTGAGCTGGAAAATTCTGTAAGGAGAACTGTGGATAGAAGGTTGCCTTTAAAGTGATAAGATCAGCTGCTGAAGTCCCAAGTTCAACCAGCTAGGAGAAGAGGAGGGTCTTGCAAAGAAGGTCTGTTACCAGGACCAGCCACCACCACATGAGGATGTAGAAGACGGCAAGGCAGGAGGTCACAGATGAATTGCACTGAATCATGAACCAATGGCAGATTGAGCCACACTAATTTGCTAAAGCTTGAACGAAACTGGACCGGTGCAGGTATGCCTTTTTGTTTGTTTGTTTTTAAGAACTAAATCAAAGAGGTTTTTCATTCATTTGGTTTTCGCCTCTTGCAAGGAAAATCTTCATGAACCACTTTGAACTAGGAAGGAATCTCTGTATCTTCTGAAACTCTACTGAACCGCTTCCAAGTTCAACAGTGATGTCCTAATTGCCAAGTCCAAGAGCTTCTTTCTATTCTTCTTCCTGCTTAGCCCCTTCCTCCCACCCTCCCTCCCTTCCTTTCTTACTCTCTACCTCCTTTAAAAAAAATTTTAAACCTTTTTTTCTGCATTCCCATCTCCTTGAAATGTTCTTTCCCCTTGGCTTCTGAAAGAATGATCTCTTCTGTCTCTCCAGGTTCTCTCATTTCTGTTTCATCTTGATCTCCTTGCTGGCTCCTTTTCAACTGCCTTTGTCCCTTAAATATTTCTGCCCTATGCTTCTTCCTTTCCTGCATTTTCTTCCCACACAGGCTCTCCCATGTGTTCTCATCCACGCCCTTGGTTTTGATCACCACCTAAGGAGGTGATTCCTCAAACGATACCTCCAGCCCAGCCTTTCTCCCAAATTAAAGACCCACATTTCTGACTGCCTAAAAGACATCCTCAAAGGTGTTTTATGCTTAAGTTGTTCAAAACACAACTCACTGTCTTTCTTCCCTAAATCCTCTTCTCCTCCAGGCTTCTCCAACACAGTGCAAGTCTTCTCTTTTAGCTGGTCATGCAGGTCTGAAAACTGGAACTCATCCTGAAGCCGTCCCATACACCTCCTCCCCCACCCGTTATGCCTATCATTTCTAAACCCTAAATGTGTCTCACATGTATGCCCTTTTGTCCAACCCAATATCACTGCCTTTATTCAGACCCAAGCCATTGCTCTACTCCATTAATTACAACAATAGTCTCCTAATTTTCCTTCTTTGAGTCTTGTCTCCACTCTGTTCTTTGAACAGGACAGGGTTGTCTTGCTAAAATGTAGATCTGATTATGTCACTATTAAGATCCTTTAATAGTTCCCCTCCTCCTCAGAATAAGGTTCAGTCTAAAGACTCTTTAGAACTGAGTCCTCACCCCTTATGTTCTATCCCCTGCCTCATCACTCTCCTCTACACTCCTGGACTTTAGCAATTCCTTGGATGCCCCTCCTCTCAGCTCTCCATGCCTCTCTCCATGGTCTTTCCTCTTCCTGACATTTCTCCATCCACCAACAATTGCTCTCAGGTCCTATCCACCTACTCACTGGAGTACTTATGTGCCTCGCCCTTCGGAAATGTAATATTTGTTGAGTGAATGAATAAATGTTTCAAGAATCTTACCTCTTTAAAATTTGGTTCTATCATCGCTGTCCCTAGAAAGATCTCCCATCTTACCCTGGTAGACTTAGTGCTCCCACCTTTTGCTTCCATAGTAACCTCTGTGTTCCTTGTGGTAGGTTGTTTCAAACTCACTTTAACTTACTTTATTTATCTCTCTTTCTCTACCACGGACTGTGAGTTCCTTGAGGACAGGGATGTTGACTTGGTTTTCTGTGCAACCCCAAAGTCAGGCATAGGATAAGTCTTAAACAAACGTTTGTTGAAATAAAATGGGATGAACCAAATCAGTGCATCAAAACATTCTACAACGGAACTTTCCCCAGACTATTTCATTCAGCTCAAATGCATGGTTTTGGAGTCAAAGTATGTGTAAATGGCAGACCAAGAGCATCTGACTTCCACGGGGGAGGGCTGAGTTGGCTGTTCCCTCAGAGAGAGCAAAGAACAAAAGGGCTTTGTTGTTCTTAATAATGTGTCACAGCAATCAGGGCTTAACAGCAGTAGTTAGAATGGGTCTTATGTTCTGGGCGCAAACCTGGGAAAATAAGGAAACACAACAGCAGAAAACCAATGCAGTTCCTCTGCTTCCCATTTAACAATGACAGCAAGCAGCCCATTGATGCTAATTGCATGGGGAGTAGGGGGCCTTCCTAGTACCAGGGAAAGGTGAAATAGTGCCATAAGAAAAGCCTGAACTACAAGCTTACGTGTCAGTATTTATACCCTTTCCACGACAGGTAACAGGCACATGAAGAGACAGCAGAAACAGTTCTGTGCCAATCAAGAAAGATCTTAACCCAGGGTAAGCCAAGAACAGCCTTTTATCAGGAAAATCCTGTGCTTTGCTTATGCTAAAAAATATCTGACTTGCAAATGCTTATTCTATTAATATTAAGGGGCGTGAATTCTCACTGGATGATCTGGCAATGGGAGACCCAACTCCTACTCAGGAAAGCTATGTACCGAAGAAGAAGCAGGAGAAAAGAGCAAGTGCTGGCTGTCTTGCTTGTTTGCTTTTTAACCTCCCTGGGTTGAAGTTACCAAGAAGGCATATACCAGCTCTGCTCAGAACAATTCTGCTGCTGCCAAACCCATCAACCTATACTTGCCATCTCTCAGCAAGAAATACCAATGTCAAATAGATGAGCTGGGTCCTGGAACTAGCAACATCTGGGAGAGAGTGGTGACAACAGGGAGATGGGAGGAAAAGATTGCAGTGAGACCTTCAGAGAACCTGCTGGCCTCAAGAAAATGGCAGCTGGGAAGGGGTTAAATTCCGAATGTGATGCATGAGACTTGTACTTTCTAGAATTCTTTCGGAGTCAAGCACTGGAGATATTTTCATCGAGCAGTGAGAGTCTTTAGAAGTTGGAGCATTTAAGTCCCTAAGCAGCAGTTCTTTGCTCCTCTCATTTATTACGTACACTGTCTTTGGACCACTATCCACAGAATGGGTAATATAGTATTTATCCGCTGGGACAATAATTAGCTTGTTTTCCTCTATAAAGCTGGGCCATAATGTTCTTACTCTTTTCCTTAGAGTCCACCCATACAACAGACAGATGGGCCGTGTGAGGACTGAGAGCTCATGGGATGGTTTGAGCTGAGTGAGTGGGGAATCAAAGTAGAGAGGGCCAGAGGAGAGTTACATGGCCCTTGGCAAAGGCCTCTGTTGCAATGTGGCATGTCAAGATTCCTGCCAATAGGTCAACTCTGCTCATAAGATAAACCGCCATCGATCCACAACTCAACAAATCAGAAATCTCAAATAACCATTTTAACATAGAATTCATTGAAAAGATATAAAGCAACAAATTAGAAAGCTGTTAGCGGGGAACATTCAGGAAAGCACATTTCAGGATGTAATTAGTGATTCATCTTTGCCTCCTTGTAGACTCTGAGGGTATCTAAATATTTATGACCAAAGATATAGTAAATACCATAGATAGCTTTTGTTTTAGTATTTTATTATAATTTAACTGTTCATAAACTTGTCTGTGTAGTCTAATGGCACTTGCAAGCTAGTCTGAATAAATCGGACTATCTCAACTAGAAAAATACTATTTGATCCTACTCCCTGCCCCATTGTTACCCTCACTCCCAACCAGCCACCCTCTATCCCCACCCCCACCCACACTCATCCCCGTGCATCTTGTCAGGAACTGATCCTTCCTCCACACACAGGTTGCCATAGGTAATGTCCAGTTAGTGCAATAGTACCACCCCCTGGAGGCAGTTGATTGGACCATGGCAGGCACCCAGGGCCAGTGTCCCATCAGAGCCCTTTCTCAGGTTTCCTTTTTTTAAAACAGCTTTACTGAGGTATAATTGATACATAAAAAACTGTACATACTTAATGCATACAATTTGTTGAGTTTGGACATATGCATCAACCTGGGAAACCATCACCACAGTCGAGGTAATAAATATATCCATCACCTTCAAAAGTTACCTCATGTCCCTTTAGGGTTCTGTTTTGGTTTGGTTTTGGTTTGGTTTTGTGGTAGGAGCCCTTAACATGAGATCTACCCTCTGAACAATTTTTTTTAAGTGCACAATATAGTATTAACTAAAGGCACTATTTTATAAAGCAGATCTCTAGAACCCACTCGTCTTCCATAACTGAACCTGTATACCCATGAACAACTTCCTATTTCCCCAGACCCTTGCCCCTGGCAACAAACATTCTAATCTCTGCTTCTATGAGTTTGTTTTAGATACCTCATAGAAATGGAATCATGCCATATTTGTCCTTACAAATGTGACTGGCTTATTTCACTTAGCATAATGTGCTCCAGGTCCATCCACGTTGTTGCATATGACAGGATTTCCTTCTTTTTAAGACTGAATAATAGTCCAGGTATGTATATACCACATTTTTTCTCCATTCATTCATCAATGGACATTTTGGTTGTTTCTTGCCTTGGCTATTGTGAATAATCTGATAAGGGATTACTATTCAAAGAACTCCTACAACTCAATAACAAAACACCTATTAAGGTGGGAGGGAGACGCAAGACGGAGGAGATATGGAGATATATGTATATGTATAGCTGATTCACTTTGTTATAAAGCAGAAACTAACACACCATTGTAAAGCAATTATACTCCAACAAAGAAGTTAAAAAAAAAAAGACAAACGAACCCAAAGCACAAATACAAAAAAAAAAAAAAATGGATCTTGAATAGACATTTCTCCAAAGAAGACATACAGATGGCCAACAGGTACATTAAAAGATGTTCAGCATCACTAAGCAACAGGGAAATGCAAATCAAAACTATAATGAGATATCATTTCACACCCATTAGGATGGCTATTATTTTTTTAAAATGTTGGCAAGAATGTGGAGAAATTGGAACCCTTGTGCACTGTTGGTAGGAATGTAAAATGTATGGTGGTTCCTCAAAAACTTAGAAATAGAACTACCATATAATACAGTAATCCCACTTCTGGGTTTATATCCAACAGAACTGAAATCAGTATCTCAAAAGATATCTACACTCCCTTGTTCATTGCAACATTATTCACAATAGCCTTCCTCTGATTTCTATAACAGAAACTGAGGAAGAAAAGGAAATCTTTCTCCCAATGCAAAGTCAAGAAAACATGAACCCTGAAAGGGGCAGAGTTTGAAAATACAAAAGATTCTATCAGAAGATACAAAGAAGAAAGATTCTTATCTTCACCTAAGAAAAACTGGTTTTCATTTCTTGAAGTGAGAATGGGACTCATGGTATTTCAATGCCTGGTGGCACATTTATGCCAAATATATGAGACTTTTGAGCCCAGGTTTTTATTAGCAGTGACCCCAAACTCATTCAAGCATGCAGCACTGTATTAAATGTTCATTAAAGGTATATCAGCACACACGGCACTCTCCCTGGATGTGGTGACCTGCCAACCATTCTGTCCCAATGGATCTGTCTCTTGACCAGGGAAGATCTATCAATATCAGTGATCAATATGATGACTATGGTCAGTAGAGCTGACCAGAGTTGTTTAATGGGCGTTTGCCCTTATGACTCTTGGTTTGGCTGACTTCCACTGCACGCAAGTGGGAAGACAGAACTCCCTACAAAGGAGGCTGAGGAAAGTTGTAGGGGCCTGATGTCTGTTCCTTTTCACAGAAGCAGGTGTACACAATCATGACAAGGCCCAGAGGACACCAGAGACATGAGCTGTGACAAAGATACCAGGGAAACACTGGGTTTTCCAGCACTTTCAAAGTTGCTGCTTGTTGTAGATTGACTGCAAAAGTGGCTTCCTAGTTTATGCCTTTGCTACATGACTATGTAGCTCCTCCCGTGAAAAACTGAAGGGTATTTCCCCACCCTTGAGTCTGCACGACCTGACTTGTTTTGGCCCACAGAATATGGCAGAAGTGATAGTATGTCAGTTCTGAGCCTAGGCATCAAAAGGCCTTCATGCTTCCACTTGCTTTCTTGGAACTTTGCCACCACATATGAATATAACTAGACTGGCTTCTGGAAGATGAGAGAACATGTGAACCAACCACTTGCCCCAACCAAGGCCATCCCAGATCAACCAATAACCAGCAAACCCCCAAATGTGCCAGAGACCAGTCAAGATCACCAGAGCTGGTGAACTGATCCACAGATGACGCCCAGCACATTAATAAGCCCAGCCAAGACCAGAAGAACCACTCAGCTGGAGCTCAGGAACCAGAATAAATACTACTGGTTTAAGCAACTGAGCTTTGGGGTGGTTTGTAATGCAGAAATAGCTAGCTGAGACACTGCTTTTAAAAATGTTGAAGTCACAACATCACTAATTATTAGAGAAATGCAGATCCAACTACAATGTGGTATCACCTCACACCGGTCAGGATGGCCATCATTAAAAAGTCTACAAATTACAAATGCTGGAGAGGGTGTGGAGAAAAGGGAACTCTCTTATACTGTTGGTGAGAATGTAAATTGGTGCAGCCATTATGGAGGACAGTATGGAGATTCTTTTAAAAACTAAAAATAGAGTTGCCATATGATCCAGCAATCCCAGTCCTGTGCATATATCCATAGAAAACTCTAATGAAATGATGCCACTTGCGGCAACATGGATGGACCTAGAGACTATCATAGTAAGTGAAGTAAGTCAGACAGAGAAAGACAAATAGCATATCATATCACTTATATGTGGAATCTAAAATATGATACAAAGAAACTTATTTACAAACAGAAACAAACTCACAGACATGGAAAACAAACTTATGATTACCAAAGGGGAAAGGGGATGGAGGAGGGGTAAATTAGGAGTTTGAGATTAGCAGATACAAAATACTATATATAAAATAGATAAATGACAAGGTCCTACTTTATATATGTATATATATATATATATATATATATATATATATATATATATATATATATTTTCAATATCCTGTAATAAACCGTAATGGAAAAGAATATGAAAAGAATATATATCTGAATCACTTTGCTATATACCAGAAACTAACGCAATTGTAAATCAACTATACGGCAATTTAAAAAAATGTCAGCGTCAGATAAAGGGCTCTATGAAGACACCTGCCTCACCTTCCTTAAATCACAGCATAGCACACCTTAAAGGGGAAGCACTTCCACTCTGCACCACATTGATCCAGTTAGAAGCGTCAACTGCTCTCACAGGAAAAGTAAAGCTGTATCTCCATTGCCCTGTGATCTTCATGTTTGCCTATCTCTTGTCCTACACATTTCTTTGGAGAACAGGAGATGGCAGTTCTGCAGTGTCCCTCACATCTGTTCACCCCAGGAATCTAGTCGGTTCTCACTAACATACTGAGGAGTGGAATGGGCAACCATGCTCGTTCCTTCCTCAGGATGCTCCTCTGAGCTGCCTCATTTTATACATCCTCAGTCTTTTTCTCCATCACAGTATGTATCCCACCACATTAGAATGGTGCTTTCACTTCTCAGATTTTCTCACTAGCCTGGAGGCTTCGGGAGGACAGAGACCACATCTGCTTGGCCTATCACTGAATCCTCAGTCTGTAGCACAGTGGTAGCACATAGTAGGTGCTCAGCAAATATCTGCTGAGTGAAGGAATGAACACATGGCTGCAGGTTACTTCTCCTTTCGCCTCCATTGTGCCTCTCGTCCTGCTCTCCCTTTAATTCTTGCTATCACTTCATACCTTGAGTCCTGCTTTCCATCTAGACCCTTAAATGTAGGGGTCATATTCTGTCTTCTCTCTGGAGGCAGACAAAGAAATATGCATTATATTAGAGAATAATTTCTGTCAAAATTGGCTAACGCAAAATAGCAAAATTTTGCTATTTAAAAGAGTAAGCTCCAATCACTGGATAAATAAGGTGACATTGAACATTTCTGTACAGCAACTGACACATGGTGTGTTCTCAATGCATACTAGGTAGCAGCAATCTGGAGTCAAACAAATGAGCATAACCTACCTACTATGTGCTCAGTGCTGTAGTGGGTACTGTGGAGCAGATACAAAAAGAAAGGCAAACAGGCAAAGTCAATGTCAAGCCACAAACCACGGGTGAGATCTCCACCTTATTCACTATTTTTTTAAACTAGAGTATAGTTGCTTTACAATGTTGTTAGTTTCTACTGTTCAGCAAAGTGAATCAGCTATATGTATACATACATCCGCTCCTTTTTGGATTTCCTTCCCATTTAGGTCACCGCAGAGCATTGAGTAGGGTTCCCTGTGCTATATAGTAAGTTCTCATTTGTTATCTATTTTATACATAGTAGTGTATATATGTCAATCCCCATCTCCCAATTCATCCCACCCCCACTCCCCCCTTGGTATCCATATGTTTGTTCTCTATGTCTGTGTCTCTATTTCTGCTTTGCAAATAAGATCATCTATACCATTTTTTTAGATTCCTCATATATGCGTTAGTGTATGATATTTGTTTTTCTCTTTCTGACTTACTTCACTCTGTATGACAGTCTCTAGGTCATTTGTAGAGATGTGGATGCACCATATTCACCACCCATTAATAGTGATCGGACAGGCTATCATGCGAACCATTCTGTCCCAAACACAGTCTGTTGACTTCAAAATTCCTCTCATCTGCATTATGAAATACTTCGACGCCTTCTCACAACATTCTCTGATTTTATAAGCCTTCATCTCTGTGAAATAGGGATGAAGTTTCCAGCTGCCTTAGGTATCTGAAAAGGCAAAATTCAAATTCCCTGACTTAACAAGAAGTGGACTTTGTTTTATGCAAAAACACAAAGGCTGTTCCTGCACGGTCATGATGTAGTATCCCTAAGGGGGTTTCTAAGTGTGTTTATTCACTTTTACTTGCTTATCTCTGGTTCAATTTTCATGGGCTTTATTTACTTTTTTGCAAGGTCCAAAATCTGTCTGTGATACACCTTAATGAAAAATAGTAAACCACTTAGAAGGTTTATAAGCTGTTCAGGTAATGGGAATTAGAAGTCATTATCTTTTGTGAAGGTTGTCTGAATGGAGTTGATTTGGGTGATACATATTTTAATAGAACAAATTACTAATGAAGTGCTAAATTACTGGAAACATCCCTGTTACTTATTAAACATTTTGGTTAATCAGGATGGGGAAGATAAAGAGTTGGAGTACATTTTAATACCTCTTTTGAGGCCAGGTCAGAAACAAACAGATGTGTGGATCTGAAGCCCAGCCCAAGGTCATCTTCTCAGACACAGGCTACCAAGGACCAGTTGAGAAGCCCTCCAGGCAGAGCTGCCCTCTTTCCAAGCTCTAAATACACCTTGACTGCATGAGCAGATACCTTCTTCTGTGCAAAATGAGGGACACTGGCCAATCATTCCAAGTCAGTACCAGCTTGTTTTTAGTAAACAGAAATGCAACTGGAAATAAAGGAAAATGGACCCAGGGAAAAATAGAGAGAAAGTCCTCGGGAGATGTTTACTATTGTCTATTTTGAAAACACCTGCTTTTTAGAGTGTAACATAGCTGAGAGGCAAGGGTGTGATAGCCTCCCCTATTCTCAGCCTCCCTCCCTGTCTTCTCTACTTTGTAACCTGATTCTGGTAACTGGCTTCCTGTCCTGTTACCTGTGCCCAAGTCCTCTTGGTGATCAGTCTAAGCTTCTCGTTTTTAAGACCAGGACTCTGACTTTATCTGGCAGCTAAAATAGGAACTTGTGATGGATAATCTTACAGGCCATGGGATGCCCAGATATCTGGGTGTGTCTCTGCGGGTGTTTCTGGAAGAGATTAGCATTTGAATTGGGGAACTGAGTGGAACATATGGTCCTCCCCAATGTGGGTGGGCACCATTCAATCAATTGAGGGCCTGAAAAGAACAAAAAGGTAGAGGAAGGTTGAATTCACTCTCTGCCTGACAACTTGATCTGGACAGCAATCTTCTGCCTTTGGTGATCTGGTTCTCAGGCCTTCAGACTCGGACTGAAATCTGTACCATTCAGCTCTCTGGTTCTCAGGCCTTTGAACTATACCTCCTGCTTTCCTGGAGCTCCAGCTTACAGATGGCACATAGTGGGACTTGTCAGCTTCCATAATTGAGAGAGGCAACATCTTATAATAATCTCTTTCTAGACAGAGATAGAGATACAGATAGACAGACAGACAGATAGATAGATAGATAGATAGAGCTAAACCTAGGTATCAATCATCATATAGGTTCAGTTTCTCTGGAAAGCCCTAACACAGAGTCCTTCTGATAAGTTTATCTGATGCCACCTCACTGAGTCCCTGTCCTCCTGGATTTCTGAATGTTGTCTGCTCCTGGCTTCTCTGCAGTGGTTCTATGCTTCCTGGTTAAGGCTCACCTATCTCTTCCTGTGCCTTCCCCCAACTTTGACAACCCAGAGCACTGGTCACTCTTGTCTCTGCAGATCCCCTCCAGATGCCAGTTCTGCCTGCTGAATTATATCCCCTTTGATATCAGTGGATGGGTCTGTCCAGTGCCCTATACCCACCCACGCTCACCCCACCCCAGTAGGGAGTTGAATTTCAGTCAGTCATTTTGTGGTAAATGGGACACAAGTCCAGAGTCAGAGGATCACAGTTCCAGCCCAGAAATCACCATTGACTGGCTGTGTGATTGGGAAAATCCAAAATCTACTTCACCTCTCTGAATCTCACTTTTCTCATTCATTTTCTAATTGTATTTATAGAGGATCTACCAGGTATCAGAAATACAAAAGATAGAAAAGGCAAGGTCCTCACCCTCAAGGAGCTCATTCTAGCTGGGGAAACAGTCTTGTAAATAAACAATTACAAAATTGCTGGGTAAATGCTAAGAAAGACATAGTCAAAATGTTATAAAAATATGGAGAACAAAGAAATTAACTGTGCCTGAGGGAGATCAAGGCAGAGTGTACAGAGGAAGAGATGTCTGAGCAATCTTCAAGGATGAGCTGGTACTTACCAAGGAGTCAATAGCCTCCAGGGCAGAAAAAAGAACATATGCAAAGGTGCAGGGGTGAGAATTGCATGAAAGATGCCAGAAACTGATCATGACTTGGAATGACTGTAAGAGGGTACAAGTGGCCAGCAATGAGGTTAGAAAGTACAGAGGAGCTAAATAATGATGAGCCTTTTATGTCTGGCTAAGGAGGTTGCATTTTATCCTACAGACAATGAAGAACCATCAAGGACTTTTAAACAGGAGAGTTGCCAGATCAGATCAGTGTATGTAAGACAACTCTGACCTGCATATGGAGGATGGGTTGGAGAGGCAGGAAGTGGAACCAGGGAGATCAATGGGAAGGTGTTGCAATAGGACAGGGAAGATATAGAAAGCGTGGCAGGGCAGGAGCCAAAAGATTCATAGAATGAAGAACTGGAAGAACTTGGTGATTAATTAGGTGCGGGATGATATAATATCACTTCTATGTGAGATCTAAAGTATGACACAAATGAAATTATCTATGAAACAGAAACAGACTCAGACATAGAGAACAGACTTGTGGTTGCCAAGGGGGAGGGGCGTGAGGGAGGATGGAGTGGGCACGGGGATTAGCAGATGCAAACTATTACATATAGAATGGATAAACAACAAGGTCCTACTGTATAGAACAGGGAACTATATTCAATATACTGTGATAGAGCATAATGGAAAAGAATATGAAAAAGAATGTATATATACATATAACTGAATCACTTTTGCTGTACAGCAGAAATTACCATAACATTGTAAATCAACTATACTTCAATAAAATAAATGTAAAAGAAAATGGAATAGCTAATGAATGTGCTTTCATTAAAGTCTAAGAAAAAATTAGGTGTGGGATGCATAGGAGAAGCAGATGTTAGGTCACCCCACAGATTCTGGCTTGAATACACTGATAGAGATACAAGGACTCTGAAGGGAAGACTGGATGGGGAAAGAGGACAACTGATTTCTATCCTTGACAAGTCATGTACGAGGTGCCTACGAGGCAGCCAGGTGAAGATGCCATGGCAGTAAGACACACTGCTTGGAGCTGAAAAATCTGAGTTAGTGACATACCTATGGGAGCCAGCCATAGAGGAGATGGTTGATGTCATAGGACCTGGTGGGATCAGCCAAATAGAATGCACAGAGGAAAAGAGAAGAAGGCCAAGGACAGAGCCATGGGGGAAAGCTGTGTTTCCAGACCTGGTGAAAGAACCAGCAAGAGACTGAGCAGGAGTTGTCAGGGAAGCGAGAGAACCAGAAGGGGGTCACTGGAGCTGGCGGGGAAGAGTTTCCCAAAGAAGCTGTGAGCAGCATCCAAGGGGCACAGTGCAAGATTGAACTGGCAAGCGTTCATTGGTTTTGGCAACTGGAGGGTTATTGATGACTCTGCAACAAGCAGTTTCCAGGAATAATATGTAAACGATGGATTGCGGAAAGATGAAGGAGGAGGAGAGGGAATCTAGGCTACTTTTCAATATGTTTGGCAATGAAGGGAAATTGAAAGCTACGGAGGTGACTGGAGAACAACACACAGTAATGGGAGAGCTTTAATTTAAAGTGGAAGAGATTTTAAGCATGTGTAAAATGAAGGGATTGGACAAGAAGATCTCCAAGATTCCTTCCAACTCTCTTGTCCTTTGATCTAAGGACTATGTTTAAGAACAGGGGGAAGCAGTCTCCTGTTGCTGACGGATTTCCAGTACAACAAGAAATATGAACTGGAAACATTACTTGTGGTGGTTTCCACGTGGCTGCTTCTCTCTTCCTTCCCCAAACCAGGACATTCTGAAGAGCTCTGAGCACGAGTGGCACTTTGGAGAGCTCACTAGGCTGGGAAAGCATCTAGACCACCCAGAATTTGCAATTTACACATTTCTATCCCATCAGCCTCCCTTCCAGCATTTACAAACTGAGCCTTCCCTGATCTTCCAGAGTCACTTAGAAAATGGCTTGGAATTCATTCCAAGATCCTGAAGGCAAGAGAAGCCAGATAAGAACCAGATGCAAAGCAAGATGGCAAAGAGTGTGGATGAGAGAGGGGAAGAGTTCTGAAATAATTTCTAGAAGGCGTTTAGACTTGCAGGAGGAAGAATCTTATCTTCAGTGAATTACTATTTATTGAGGCTTTAATAAATGTTTAGTTATTTATTTTTTGCTGTCAGGCTGCTTTTTGCAGTCCGTTAACGTGAAGATTATCTTTGGAAGAGGAAAAGCACAAAGTCTGGTTTTCAGCCTGGGTAGAAACACAAGTAAAAACTTCCACATGATCAGTTTTAATCTCACCTGCTGAGGTGGATTTTGCTACTTAATGATATATTTTGGTAATGGATGTGACACCAAAGTTCAGCCATAAATAGAGCTCAGAGCCAAGGGAATGAAAATCACCAATTAGATTCCCTTGCTGCACTAAGTATCAGGAAATTTCCAATCATCATCGGATTTGTGACATAGAGAATCAAGCAGTGGTTCTAGAACCTGCCTTCTGGGGAGGAAAGTGGGGGGAGGCTCGGTCCGTGTTGTGTTTGCTTGTTTTCTCTCTCCAGTCATGTGAAAAAAGTTGGCTGGGAGTTTTTTTCTTTATTATTGTTGTCCATGACACAATCGCCACATTATACTGGAGCCTTTTGAAAAGCCGGTGTACAGCTCAATTGCCTGATTCTCATTGTGCTTGAATGGAACACGGGGTAGCCTTTGTGAGCACAGGATTCTCTCCAGTGGCATGGGAGAGGGGTTGTGGCTCAGAAATTTCAGAGAATATGCCAAAATCTGCACAGGCAACAGAGAAATCCCCGGGGCCATAGTACCGATTTTAGGCAAAGAATTCACTTTGGCTCTTGAAGACCCAGCTTCTGAAATCACATAATGGTGACTGGAACCTGGGAAATAGTGGCCTGGGAATTTCCTATACATTTCTGATCCTGTAAAAAGGAAAATGAGGATGTTCGGTCCAAAATGGAGCTCCTGTCAGTCTGAATTTTGATGTTACAGACAGAATACAGGCTTCCAAGACAAAAAGATCTGGATTTACATCGTGCCCGTGACATTGACCAGCCGTGTTACAGAATCTCCCCAGCCCAGCTTAATCATCCGTAAAATGGGGCATAGTGAGGCATAGCTCACAGGGAGGCAAAAAAGAGGATATAAAACAATTCAAATGAACTTTCATTAACAAATAATTGTTGAGCGTCTACCATGCATCAGGCAGAGTTCTAGAGAGATAGGATACAGCAGTGAGCAAAACTGGTGAGCAGAGACAACGCAGGAAAAGAACCCAGCATGGTGCCCGGTCACCAGCAGACAGGCCTGGGGCCCCCGTGTTAGATTAATGCTTTGCTTCTAGAAAGTAACAACTAAATCCATTATCTATCTCCCCAAATTACACTCAACCGTCAAAACCTACTGAAAGCAGTACAACTATAAAAAAATGTACCAAGCCCCTTATAGGCGTCTCCAAACTTTTGTCCTCATTTGGGACTAACAGTAGCCAGGATCTGTAGCCACTGGCTGAAGGATGGGTGGCGTTGCTTAGGGTCTAAGGGTTGCAGGCAGTGCCACCCAGAGGGCATGATGAGTCAAGGTGTTTGGGACTTTACTATTAAATGGAGCTTTGCACTGTTAAGAATAACAGTGGAGTAACTTACATTGGAGGCCTCCATCTGAGAAGGAAAGAGGCAGCCTCAACATCTGCTCCTGTGCATATGGAAATCAGGCTGCAACATGTCCTCCTCAACACCATCGAGTTGCACGTGGTATTGTCCCCCTCATGTAACACACATACAAGTCACATATTTATGTTCTAAGCAAAGGGCTAGATCCCAGGGATACAACAATTACAGAAACACAGCTTCTCACCCTTGACAAGTTTCTAGGCTTGAGTAGGGGTTGGCAAACTTTTTCTGTAGAGGGCGAGGTGGCAAATAGTTTAGTCTTTGTGGATCGCATAATCTTTGTTGCAACGACTCAACTAAAACACAGCCATAGATAATATGCAAATAATCGCACATGGTTTCTTTCAATAAAACATTCTTTACAAAGAGAGGTGGCAGGCCAGATCTGGTCCATCTTTTGCTGATGTCTGATCTCAAGGGAATGACTGATATGTAACCAGATAACATCAACAAAACGTGAAAAATGCTATTATAGCAGGGGATGGGCACCTACCCTAGCCTGCTGGTTTCAGATTAGACTTCCTCTTCAGGAGCTTGTATCTGCAACCCAGGGTGGACACTTCTTATTCCTTTGCCCTTCTTGAAAGAGCAGACCCTCTAAGGACCACTACTTCCACGTTCAGGAGGCTATTGAAAAAGTCCAGGGGGGAGATGGCAAAGACCTGAACCACAGTGATGATTTTAAGAATGGAGTGGAGGGAAATATTGGAGTTAGAAGACCATGGTGATAGAATATGGGGAAAGAGGGAAATGAAGGGTATCAAGGATGATTACCATGTTTCTAACTAGGGTGGTTGGGCAATTATTCACCAAGATAGGGAATTTAGGAGAAGCAGGATAAGGTTTTCTTTGCTTGTGGGAAACGGAAGTGGAAGTGTCCAATGGGTGGTTGGATATATGCGAGTCCTGAGGCTCTTCCCTGAATTATTATTATTATTTTTTTAATCTTTCTGTTAATTAATTTATTTATTTATTTATTTTTGTCTGTGTTGCGTCTTCGTTTCTGTGCGAGGGCTTTCTCTAGTTGTGGCAAGTGGGGGCCACTCTTCATCGCGGTGCGCGGGCCTCTCACTATCGCGGCCTCTCTTGTTGCAGAGCACAGGCTCCAGACGCGCAGGCTCAGTAGTTGTGGCTCACGGGCTTAGTTGCTCTGTGGCATGTGGGATCCTCCCAGACCAGGGCTCGAACCTGTGTCCCCTGCATTGGCAGGCAGATTCTCAACCACTGCACCACCAGGGAAGCCCCTGAATTATCAATAGAGATCCCTAACTGACCTGTCCTGTTCCCCTCAAATTCATCCTCACTCAGCTGCCACAGTTGTCCTACCTAAAACACCGATCTGACTGCAATTCTCCTCAGCTAAATACTCTTCAATGGTCTTCCATCTTCTAGAGGATAAAGTTGAATTCCTTAGCTTGGCATGAGACGGTCTCCAAACCTGTCCCCTGCCAACCTCCCTGGCCTTATCTGTGACACTCCCTGCCTCCCATGAGATCCTCCATGAGAAGTCCAGGATTTGATGACCCGGCACTAAGTCAGCATCCCTGGGGGACTGGGACCGTCGACATGGGCAGAAGAATTATTTTAAAAAGAGTGGATTTATGTGTATGTATCACTGATTCACTTTGCTGTACAGCAGAAACTAACACAACATTTTATATCAACTATACTCCAGTAAAAATTTTAAAAAATAAAAAATTTTTAAAAATAATTTTAAAAATTAAACAAAATAGATCAACAACAAGGACCTACTGTATAGCACAAGGAACTATATCCAGTATCTTGTAATAACCTATAATGGAAAAGAATCTGAAAAAGAATATATAACTGAATCACTTTGCTGCACACCTGAAACTAACACAACAATATAAATCAAAAAAAAAAAACAGGAAAAAGAAAAAAAAAAAAAAGAGAGAAAAGGAATGGTTATCCTCCGCCTCCGTGGTGGCAGGAACAGGACCTCAATTTCAGCCCGGGAGTTGCCAGCAAGATGGCAAACCTCAGCCTGGCAGTTCTTCAAACTGTTTTTCACAGTTGGGGCTCCTCCCCCACATGCCCTGAATCCTCAACTTTTCCAGAAGTTGCAGCAGAAAGGAGAGTGCTGTCCCCTCCTTTCCCTTTCTGTTCTCCCCTGTTGGCCTTTCCTGGTGAACTCTGGGCACCAGAGAGATGAAAGCTAGCCCCTCCTCCCACAAACTCTAGGGACCCCATTAAACAGAAACTGCCTAATATTCACACCACTGCTCCTCAAAGAGGAATGGGATCGATTCTCCTCGGCTGGGGACCAGAAGCTGGCGGTTTACATGCTGAGGTTTAGACCCATCAGACATCTCTTCAGAAGAGGATTCGCTCTCTGAGAGGCTCCGGGCGTTCACAGCAGATGTTTAGGTTGTCAAAGCAGTGGTGAGGGGAGAAGCATCTCCTTAAAGATTATAGGTGAAAGAAACAAAAGGAAAAGTTCTAGGAGAAGGTTTTACAGAAAGGAGGATCACTGACAACAGACTTGTTTCTAGTTGAGCAGACACAGTTGGAAAAAAAAAAAAGCTTCCGGCTGCCTGTGGAATATTTTGCATTCAGAGAGGGTTTGCCTCCTTACCTGGTGGGTTGAGTGACCAGCAGTAGGTGAGCAAAGGTAATTTCAGGTCATCTCTCGTGGTTCAGTAAACTGCAAATCTTTCCCTTCTGGTGGAATGACTCCAAAAAACCTTCGCCTTTCCCATTTGTTCAACATTAAATGACTTCTAGTAATGAGAGCGGTGCCCTCCCCACCAGCGAAAGACCCACTCATGCTGGGTCTTCCTCTAAGGTGTACCTTTCCAAAGTGTCTGATCCAGTCTTGAAAGGTACAACTGGCCCAGAGTTCAGTCCCAGGAGAAATCCAACTGAATCAAACTATCCGCCTCACCTTCACGCCTAGGTCTGGTTTTGTCCCTCTGACCCACTGTCCCCAGACACTGCTGTCCCAAGCACGATGTGACACGATGTGACATTGGGTGAGCCTAATTTCTCTGCATGCATAAGCAAAGATTTTAGAGTTTATGGCCCAGGAATTATTTTCTTAAGGGGGCTCGTAAACGTTTTTAAATGTCTCAAATTCCTAGAACAAATACATTTCAAGGAGTTTGCTTAGAGCCTTGAACGCACTGTGAGTGGCTAACAATCTTAAAGCCAGCAAGAGGAAACAGTGCAACTGGACACTGGGCCATTGGCCTTCACACCTAGTCCAAATCCTGTTCTGCTCCCTGACAATAGCCCTTCTTTGTTATTTCTTCAGCTGCCTTTTCCTGGGCTCTTGTCAATGTGCAGGAGATTCCAGGCAGGAGGAGGACTTTTGCTGCAGTGTATTGCTAATGTCATTGCCTGGATCATTAATTATCACTGAGAGTGAAAACATGGTAAAAAGTAATTATTTACAAACTGTTGTAGGCTCTCACGTGTAATTACTTAACAGTGGACGTAATTGTAAAGTAAAGGTAATGAGAGCAGACAAGTGAATGGCGGACATTACCAGCTATTTCATCCTTAGAACAGTTAACACTCTCTCTCTCCGTCTCTCTCTCTTTATCTTCCTTCTTCAGTCCTTCCTTCCTTCCTTTCTTTCTTTCTTTCCTTTTTCCCTCCTTTCTCTCTCTCTCTTCCTCCCTCCCTCCCTTCCTCCCTTCCCTCTTTTTATTTAATATAGCTGAAGTGCATTAACCATGGATTTGTTTGCTCAAGCCCCCTCTTGGTGCAGCTTTCTATGATCCCGTGGACTCCCTCTTCTAGGCTGCCTTAGCAACGCATCAAGTTCATTCTCTATTCGGGTATGTATTGTATTATATCATAACAATTTCTTTACATGTCACAACCAGGTCTCCTGCCCATCCCATTTACAGTTCTGCTTCCCAATTGGGTCATGAGTTCCTCTCCTGAAAGAAAGGGATTTTGTCTTTCCAGTGCCCACCGTATAATACAATATTTTTTTTAATGAATCATGCACAAATTTTCTTCTCCTATTTAAAATCAAACTATTTAAAACTCAAACTATTCACCAAAATGCAGTATTTGTTTTTTAAGATTATCATCAGTTTTGATGGGAAATTTTATAAGTGTTTCCAGAGAGAAAGACCCTTGACTTTGGCTCCTCATGAGCCAGAGTGCCTGAGTGTGATTCCTATCTGTATTTAGGCCCCTTCACTGTAAACAGAAGGCCAAGATTTAAGGCTCTGGGCAATAGACCAGTTTTGAGGTTCCTGTAAGTAGGTTTCCTGGCAAACCTCATTTTCCCCTCATTTGTGTTATGAGGGGATGGCTATGTAGGGAAAAAGCCCCCCTCCAAAATATAATCATTCACTCAAACATTCACTCAGCGCTTCTTCGTTGAGCATCTATTATGTGGCAGGTGCTGTGAGAGGTGCTGATTAGCACACACTTTGAAGTCCCCACTTTCAATGACTCTGTCCACCAAAGGCAATATCTTGTTTAAATATATGTAAATTATGATATAATAGCTTAAATCCTACACGTCATGCATGTAAAAGGTATTAGGATTGCACAGAGGAGAGTAGTCCTGGCTCACTGGGCAGGGAGCAAGCAGAGCTGTAAACTGGACAGTGGGGTGGTCAGAGCTGGACGCGGAGGCTGAGGCCGGAACCCACAGACTCCCTGTTTGTAAGATGAACAGGTCGAGGTTGTTAGGTACCATGCCTGAGACCAGACTGTAGAGAGATACAGTGTCAGGGCAAGTTCTAGGAATAGGAGTCCAGGGAAAGAAAGCACAGCTGACTTGGGAGTGCTGCCTGGGAAATGTCCCTGCACCCCTTTCGTCCAGAATATCCAAGAACACTTTGAGTGACCACTAAGGACAACTGAGGGAAGGTACCAGAAGGTATGCTCTGCAGTACACACTTGAGCCACATCAGCCCTCCCTCTCTTTTCCCCTTCCCCCCCCCCCCACCGCCTTATGAAGGCACTGGTGCTGAGTGTTGGCGTCCAAGAACATAACGTAACCTGAGTACCCTATCTCTCCAGCTTTCCTAACCATCCAAGTCAAGAAAAGCATTGCACTTTACAATCCCTCCCTTGTGGTCCTGCCAAGGCTTCCTAGAAGGCGGTTTTATATTCCTTCTTGAGTTTAGCATGCCATGTTTTCCTTTGCATATTAAAGGATGAAGATGAAGGTGATGGACTCGTTCCCTCAGTACCAGAGTCAGCTGCCAAGTTTCTCTGGCTGACTTGACCTCCTCCTCCAACACTTCATTGCTGGTCTGGTCTTTACAGGGAGGACAAAAGCGAATACATATGTTTCTCTCATTTCCTCGTCTTCTAGTGAATTACCTGGGAAGTGACCAGGAAAAAAGAAAGTGAAAGTCACACAAAAGTGGGTCCGATGTACTGTTGATTTTACAAGATTTTAATGCTATGTGGAACTAAGAGAACAAATTGTGTTTCATATTTAATGGCAGCAGGAGACTTTATGCTTAATGGTTTTTTTTTTTTTAATATAGTTTGACCTAGTACTGTCAAGAGAAAATCTACATTTTGTTCCTGCCTTACATTCAGGACATGATTTCTGCAGATAAATAATTTGTAATGCAGTTTCTATTACTAAGACAGTGTTTCACGCATCTGTTTTATGTTTCATTAATGGGACGACAAATGAAACCATCAACCATCTTGCTTCTCTATTTTAATTCAACGTATAAGAAAAATGTGTGGTGACTCTAGACAGTAAAGCCGATTACTGTGTCAGGGAAATCTACTAGTTTACTTATGGATCTGAAAAGGCTGCCAAAGCACAAATCACCATGCTGGCAAATGGTGATCAAATTTACTGTTTAAATCAAGAATGAGCACCGTAGTCTAATCCACAGTAGAGCAGTTCAGAACCCATTAAGTACTGATTTAACTTAATCTCCAGTACCCAACTGATGGTGAATAAGTCAATTAGAATGAGAAGCACCAGAGGGAGAAAGGCATCGTAAAGGAGGCGCTTGATGGGACTTCCCAACCTTCCTAAAAGGAGGCAATCTTAAACTTTTTTTTTGGGGGGGGGGGGTTATTTATTTATTTATTTATTTTTGTCTGTGTTGGGTCTTCGTTTCTGTGCAAGGGCTTTCTCTAGCTGCGGCAAGTGGGGGCCACTCTTCATCGCGGTGCGCGGGCCACTCACTATCGTGGCCTCTCTTGTTGCGGAGCACAGGCTCCAGACGCACAAGCTCAGTAATTGTGGCTCACGGGCCTAGTTGCTCCGCGGCATGTGGGATCTTCCCAGACCAGGGCTCGAACCCGTGTCCCCTGCATTGGCAGGCCGATTCTCAACCACTGCGCCACCAGGGAAGCCCAAGGAGGCAATCTTGAGTTGGGCCAAATAGACTGTCATTTTCTGTAGTGATGAATATGGGGGGGGGCACTTTATTTAATTTCTCATATCAGATCAGTATTACAAAAGACCTAGATGGATGGGGCTTCAGTTGGCTTGGGTCATAAAGGAAGTCAAGGGTTGAGCAAACCTTAAATTCTGTATTTGGTACAGGCTGACCCACTATCCTTCATGACCCTCAGAGCAACAATGCCTCTGAGGTGTCCTGCAGATCCTTTCCTTGGCATCCAGGTTCCAATGACAATAATATGTTTGTATTAGGAAGGTGCCATCCCTTCATTTGGTTTCCCTTCTAATCAAAGCATGTATATACCTGTGGCGGAGTTGGCTAAAGTTATGGAGTCATCTGGTTTGGAGTTAAGGGACATAGTTCTGCAGAAGAATATCTCAATCCCACCCACTTCACTGGTTCCTTTTCCTTCAGTCCCCTCGAATGGTGTCTTTCATGACTCTGACCGCTGATCTCTTAACATCCTGAATGTCTTTATCTGTGGTATTTGCCACCCACTGACATCCTGTGTACTCTTTCATCTTAGAACATTTTATAAGGTCATTTTGTGATTGGGATATGGAGCAAAGTCCCAGTTGGAATTTTTGCCTTCGTTACATTGGCGACGCAAGAACTGTATGACTGCGATGCCAGGCACATTAACGTGCAATGTTGAATAGGACGTGTGGATTTGAGCAGTAACGTTGGCATCAAGATATAAAGAGTACGTGCTCTAGATGGGGTTGTAAGTGTTGGCCTGCCAGAGGCAGGTACCGTGATACACTAAGGAGCACGAAAGAGGGGTATCTAAGCTGGCCTGGGGGATTGTGAAGAGGAAATCAGTGGGATCAAAGAAAAAAATAGATAGTTGGCCAAATAAGAAGTATAAAGGATGGGAGGGTATCCAGAGACAAAGATGATGGCATCAGAGAAGCAGGGAAACACCATGGTGGGGTCAGGGTGTTCTGGATTCAAAGTTCAGACAAGAAATTGAGAGCAGTGAGCCTGGAGGAGTGGAAAGGTGGGCTCATGCTGGGCCTCGTGTGCCATGGTAAGGAGGCTGTACCTTCGATCAGTGATGGGGAGTACCAAATGGCCTATGCAGGGGAGTGAGAGTGGAGAGTCTGGGTTCACTATGTGGAGGGTGGATCCAGAGGAAAAACTCTGGAGAAACAACAATTGGGAAGGCATATTCTAGATAAGGGAAAAATGAGGGCCCAGCCTAGGGCTGTGGGATGGGATAGAAAGAGGGAAGAGAATCATGAGTCATTTAGGAGGGTTGGGATCCCCAAGAGGACAGGAGGACAGGGACTTGGGACAGGCAGGGGACCTGGACACCCTCTTATGTAACGGATTACTGAGAGGTCAGAGCTGAGATTCCAGGAACTACATTAGCCAGGGCCCAGGTCAATCCAGAACAGAAGACCTGGAACCCATGCAGAAGGTCCTCCCAACCCCAGCCAGCTCTCTCTTTGCCCGCTGCTGCCCTGAGCTGGACTGGGTCTGGGACTGAGGGCAGCTGGTGGGCTGGTGGTGGTGAGGTCGGCAGGTCAGGCAGTGGAAAGTGAGGGAAGCCAGAGGTGGGAGAATCAGGCTGAAGACACAAATCCAGGAATGCGGCTGCAAATGTTCTGTCACCTCTACCCCCGCTCTGCTCTGGGAGAGCAGCCTGCAAAATAGCCCCTGTGCACTGCACCTCCTCGGGTTCCTCCTCTAACCAAAGGAAGCAAGTCAGGGCTCATACACCCTAACATCCCACCAAGGATCTTCTGTGCAACAGGGGAGGGAGCGTTCACATTGCAGCACCAGCAGGTTGCCCAGTCCTGATTTTCCAGAGACCAAAGGGACTTGAACTCTGCTATCCCCAAATTTATGGGGACTGTTCTCTAGTACTTTCATTCACAAACAGTAACTATAGCCTATGATGTGTCCAGCCCTCTGCCATCTGTATTGTGGAGGGAGGAGCAGGTGACCCACAAAGAAAATTTGGAGGTGGGTCTTAGATTTATGGAAATTACACCTAGTGGGGGAGATAAAGTAGTCATGGATAGAAGCATAAAACAAGTGTTCAGGCCCACCTGAGAGGCTGTGTTCTAGAAATTCCGAGGAAAAAGCAGTGAATTTCCTTCTGTGCACATCGCAAAGGTCCAATGGAGAAAGTGATATGAACTGGGCAGGGAGAACTGGTCATCCAGGTGGAAGGAAAGGTCTAGAAAAGTCTCAGAAACAAGAAGGTTCAGGGAACATTGAACAGATTGGCTTATTTACTGTGAAGGGCATGAAAGGAAGTTGAGGGGAATTGCATGAACGGTGGCCCAGAGGACCTCAAATGTCAGGCGGAGAGTTTGCAAATATTCTGTCAGCTGCAGAAAGCTGGTGGGGAATTTTGCAAAAGGTAATATGTTTCCAGAAGGCATCCTGAGGAAACTGGTTTTTTTTGCTCATGAAGTAGCTCTAAATCATAAGAAATGTCCCACTTAATTTGTCCCTGCTGTTGTAAATGCCAATACTCCTTTTAAGCTTGCAAAAAACCAAAGCTGCTCTGAATGTAGTGAGCTCTTGGCTGATTTAAGTTTTTCCTTTCTTCTTCCACAGAAATGTCTATTGTGCCTAGCTCACAGGTCTAAAAGGACACAGGCCCAGCATGTGCCAAGGTGAAGCCATATCTGGGGATGTAGAGCCCTTGTGGAAATTAGAGCTTAACAATATATTAAGGATGGTGTGTAACAAGCACTGTGAAATATTCATCCCATTCATAAGATTCAGAGAAATAAAATAAAAATCCCAGGGACAAGCTGAAATGGTGGAGAAATGTTAAGGGCATCTTCTGATCTCAGAACACACTCTGCAGTCTTGAAACAGAACATACTAAAGGTGACAATGATCTCATAAAAAGAAGCAAAAGGAAAGGGACCCAGGGTAGGGATTCCTAATACCTGATAACAGAGCCCCACTGGGAGAAGAGCCCATCACCAGAGTCAGGCCATGGATTTTGAAACACATGTGAGGAAGAGGAGGACAGCTATTCCTCCCTAGATAAGGTAAGAAAAAAGAAAATTTTATTTTCCTTCTTAGATTTCCCTTTTTCTTTATTGGTTGGGAATTGCCTTCATCCAACATTTAGATTCCCTTGCCTCTTTGAGGTTATTTAAGCCTCTATTTTTGCCAAAATTCCCTTTTATTTATCTTATCCATTTTCTCTACATAGTCTTCATGATTGTCAACTGGGTACCCCAGGCCTTAGTTGTCTGTAGGTACAAAAGATATCCCATTAACCCTAATAGTTTAAGACTATCTGTTCACTTGGGCCTCCAGCCCTCCTGAGAAGGCCTCCAGGTACGTCGAAGCATTGTCACGGGCATGTGCTTATGAACCTGTCTGTCGCCCTCATCATCCATCACTGGATGCCCAGCCTCATTGTCAGTGTTCCCTGCACAGGCAATAGCTCCAGGAAGTCATGCCATTGCAAGGGTTAATTGAACTCTTCCTAAGAATGAAAATGCTCAGGCCAAAAGTGCCGCCTTTAAATGATGCCCAAGCCTCTGTTCCTTAAGGTCCCAGAGAGGTGCAGGGTAGCACGCCAACGTGGAAACCATGGCTCCATGCCTCCTTTTTCCACTGGACCTGAAATAGCATTGCTTGTGCCCAAATCACACAATTTTCCTTCAGCTTCTGTCTCTCATGCCCTGTTCCCAAGAAATAGAATAGGGGATGGATGCCATCCTATCCCATCACCCATGTTGTTGCCTGTCTACCGTCTCCCTGTCTTATAGCTTAAAAAATATTGAACATCAAATACATGAAAAGTAAAAAAAAAAAAAACAAAAACTACACACACCGTCTTCTTCCTTCATCTACCAAATCACAAATGCTCTTGTACAGATCAGCTCACGCAGGTAACTGAGAACCATAAGCCTTCTAGCCCCACAAATGGCCAACTCTAAATTTTGGGCGGGGCTCCTCCAGCTCCCCCTGCTCCACATTAAACAGCTCCCCTCCCACCTTGTCATAACACTGGTTTTACATAGTCATTTATAGCCTGAAATCAGTTTTCACAATTGGCAGTCCTCTGGTGTCAACTGTTGAAATCTGTTTGCCAAAACACTGTCTCATACGAGGCTCCAATTTGTTGTTGAATTGCTGCTCTTTGTCGTGAAAGGACAGTTTACCATTTTGGGCCAAGAACTGGATTTATAAGTGTTTATGTAGCAATTTGCAGCATAGCATTTTAAGATGACTTCCTCATATATGCTGTTAGGACAATATTTGCCTCCTGCAGAATGATGAATTGGAAAAAGCATGAACTTCAGTGTCATATAGACATGGGTTTGAATACCAGCTCTGACATTTATTCTGTCTGTGAAAATTTTAACTTCTCTGAGTCTCAATTGTGAAATACAGCCGATAAAATATTGTCATGAGGATTCAATTATATAGATAAGACATAGTTAAAGGGACTTAGTTAAAGGGACTCAATAAATGGCAGTTACCATTATTCACCCTATTTTTTAAATACATTGCATTACCTATGGCTGCAGAAGAAAAAAATTTCTCAACACTTGGGAACACTTTTCTTCTTCTGCAGAAGAAAAACGTTTCTAAACATTTCTAAACCAGGGATGGTATATACATAGCATTCATGCTTCCTCTCTCTACTTCCACATACATAGCAGACATCATTCATCAATAACCATACTCTTTTCCAATGAGACTAAACTTGGCCTCAGAATCCTCAACACAGTGTTACAAGCAACCACTACTGCTATTTATTTAACAAATAAAAATATAGGATACATGGTTACATTTGAATTTCAAATAAAGAATGAGTAATGTTTTAGTATATGTGTATCCCATGTAATATTTGGGAGATATATATATATATATAATTATTATACTAAAAATATTCATTATTTATCTGAAATTCAAATGTAGTTGGGAATCCTGTATTTTATCTGGCAACTCTTGTGGTTTGCATGTGAGTTGAAATTGACTTGCCATCCCTGACCTCTGATTAATCATGACTTTGGGCTATCAAATGATTAAAACTCAATTCAAACTAGTTTTAGGGATAAAAGGTAGTTAATTATCGGACACAGCTGGGAATTGCAGGGGTGGCTCTAACATCAGGCACTGTTGGCTTCTTTCTGCAGCCCGGCCCTCTCCACCTGACAGAGAAGAAGGCTCCCCCAGTAGCAGATTTATTTATTCCCAGCTTAGCAACAAAGGGATTTCCTTTTCCCAACTTCTATTTGTCAATCCATATAATTCTGATTGGCTTAGCTTAGGCCTTGCACTCACTTCTACAATTAATGCCTTACAGATGGGCGTGACCACGGGTCACAGGCTGTAGACTGGATCATAGGTTTATGCCTGTAAGTGGGGTTGGATTAAGGCACCTTAATGGGTAGCCCACTAGGATCCTTCAGCATGGGAGAAGTACCATTCCCAAAAGAAACAGGATGCCTGGCAAAAATAACAACAACATCAAGATGGGTCCATTTCCATTCTGAACTATCTGTTTTTATAGAATTAGAGAAAGGCTTCACTATACAGGAAGGTCAGAATCTGCAGTTGAGAGACAAATATGTAATAAACTCTAGTAAACCCAAGGTATGAAGGCACTTTGGAAGGCAAAAAAAAGAGTGACCTGACACAAGCAAATGTATTGTTGCAGAAAGATGCAGGGAGAAAGAGAGAGTGTGTGAATGATTGACAGGGACAGTAAGAACGGCTGATAAGTGCTTCTTAGGGAAGCATTTTTGACTCTCTATTGGTTTTCAGATAGTTCTGAAGCATGGAAAAATCCCATGTTTTCCTCATGCCTTTGAAGCACCTGTCAGAACACAAAGGGCTGACAAGAGGTGTTTAAAGAGTTATCCTCCTGCCAGTGTTTGTAGCTGTATGCTGCAGACAGTAAAAGCAAAGGCCATGCAGCGACAGTGTCAGGGTTTGAATCCCAGCTCATCACCTGCTGGCTGATGAACTTGGACACGTTACCTCATAAGACATGTCCAGTGCTCCTGCACTGAGGTGACTTGCCATTGAGACAAGGGCCCACCCTCAAGACAGGGCTATCTTGAGCAACATGGTCCATGAGTGGAAAAAAAAAAGAAGTATGCATAGCAGGGGACTGTAGGCAGGGCAGGTAATACAAACTGAAAAGACCATCCTTTAAGAAATGAGCTCACCCCATCACCATCCCCAACACACTTTCTATACACACTATCTATAACAAAAGATCTCTAAGATGGGATTATCCCAAAATGCTATGGGGGAAACAGAGAAAAGATGGGGGAAGAGGTAGGTCTTGAAGAGCTTGGATATGTGTTCACCAAAAGAAGATGACATCTCAATGTGACTCTGAAGGATCACTGTGAGTACACCAAACTGAACAGAGAGGCTCAAGCAATCACAGAGGTATAAGTATGCACGGCAACACCTCCAAACCTCTTTTCACTCTCACACCTCACATTCTCATCTGCTACACACTCAAAGGCTCCCCTGTTCTGTTGTGAAAGGGGAAAATACGTAAATAATTGTATGTGTTTATTTTGTTTCTAAAAAGGTAGGAATTGAAACAGACACCATCGTCTCTTTCAATGACATAAATCTCCTGGAACATAATTGTGAATTGGAGGGGAAGCACTGGGAGCTCTTAGAACCTGGCATGTTTAGACAATATGAGAAATAGGGGTAGAGTAGACTGAAGGGATTCATGGGGAGTTGCAGGGAATAAAACCTAGAAGAGCAAAGGGACCTGGACTGAAAAGCCTTCTATGCTGTATAAGGCATGTGAACTTTATATGATAAACAAAGGGGAATCAAGAAAAGTTTTCGAGTAGAGGATTGATAAAATATGATACTGTTAAATGTAAGTTACTTTACAATAATAATGTCCATAGCTGTGTAGGCGGCTTCTAAAATGGCTCCTAATGATCCCTACCTCCTGGTGTCCATGCCCTTGTATGACCCTTTCCCCTTGAATGTGGCCTAGACCTAATTATTTGCTTCTTATGAATAGAAGATGGCAAAATGATGGAATGTCACCCCAGAGGTTAGGTTCCAGAAAGACTGTGTCTTCTGTCTTGCTGGCTCGCTGTTGCCCTCTTGCTTGCTCACTCTTTTTTTTTCTTTAATTTTATTTATTTATTTATTTATTTATTTATTTATTTATGGCTGTGTTGGGTCTTCATTTCTGTGCGAGGGCTTTCTCCAGTTGCGGCAAGTGGGGGCCACTCTTCATCGCGGTGTGCGGGCCTCCCGTGTTGCGGAGCACAGGCTCCAGATGCGCAGGCTCAGCAAATGTGGCTCACGGGCCTAGTCGCTCCGTGGCATGTGGGATCTTCCCAGACCAGGGCTCGAACCTGTGTCCCCTGCATTGGCAGGCAGACTCTCAACCACTACACCACCAGGGAAGCCCAACTTGCTCACTCTTGATGGAAGCCAGCTGCCCTGTTTGAGGCGCACCATGGGGAAACCCATATATCAAGGAATGGAGGAAGTCCTCCAGCCAACAGCAGCCCACAGGGAATAGAATCTTACCAACAACCACATGAGTAAGCTTGCAAGCAGATGGTCTTTCAGTCAAGCCTGCAGATGAGACTGCAGCCCAGCCAACACCTTGATTATAACCTTCTCAGGGGTTTTGAGGCAGAGGCACATAACTTAGTTGTGCCCAGATTAAGTTGGGGCAATTTGTGTTACAGCAGCGTACAACTAATATGATAGCTAACACTTAGTGGGCTCATACTCCCTTCCAGGCACTTTTTTAGCACTGTACATGCATTAATGATCTCATCCAATCTTCAGGGAGAACTTCATGAGGTGGGGTCAAGATCCCATTTTACAGGTGAGCATCCTGAGGCTTAGACAGGATAAGGAACTCTTCCGAGGCCACACAGGTACTGAGTAGTTTAGCTAGGATTCTAACTTTAGTCTCCCTTACCCCATAATGGTAATTCTGAACCACCACACTGTATATGTCTTGGATGCAGCAGAGTCCTGTGGAGGTGCGGGGCGGGCAGGAAGGGGGTAGGGGGATGAGGGAGGCATGGGCTTCTGGAAAGCCCCTCATTAAGTCTACAGAAAATTGGAGGAGAGTAACTAAGAGCCAATCATTTTATTTCACCTTTAAAGGCTATTAAACACAACGTACTGTAATGGAATTAGTGACCTTTTTAAAACATTTACTCACACATTACTGCTTGATAAAATTATGAGTTAATAATCTTTTTACACCTACAAATGATACAATAAACCATTCATCTGAAGGAGAATCATCTGGTTACACCAACTCTCTGGTTCATTTCAGGAGGCACTGGGAGTCTGTAAAAAGCCAGTCAGAGACTCCGGGAAGGAACAGAGCTTCTTAAGCCCCCCACTTCCCTGTAATCCAGCCTGACACTGGCAGATGCCCCTCAGGCCGCCCCCCCCCCCCCACCCACTCATTCCTCTGGTCCACCCCTCATCTGTTCATCTGGCAGAGTGCTGGGAATGCCCTCCTTAGCCAAAAATATCTTCACAGTTGCCTGGGGAGAATAGTAGCTTGGACAGGCGTGCAGAAATGGGGGTGGGCAGAAGCAAAGGAAAATTGTCCACTTTCCAGTTTTGCTGGCACGTTGTGAAACTTTCAGAGAAGAACAGAAGGCTTGGTGTGAGATGGAGATGTCAAAACACCTGGAGGCAGGTGCAGGTGTCCGGGAGAATGGAGGAGAGGACAGGGCATGTCCAAGATGGCTTCTCTGGCCCACAGATAGACAGCTGCTCTCTCAGGGGGGATTATACTAGCCTTTCTAGCTCTACTGCTTGCATCCATACTAAATCTCCTTTCTCTCATACTCCCCCCTCCCTTTTCCTCCTTCAGTTTAGAAGCTCCTCCTCTCCCCTTAAGCATCTCTAACAAAATGGCTGACAGGAAATTTCCCAGAGATACCGTAGAATTAGCCACACGTTACAAGTAGAAGGTATAAGGAACTTTTGGCTGACCAGGATAATTAGAGAGAGGGAGGTGTTGTTCAAATAAAACTAGTCAAATTGTGGTACAAAATGTACGAGAATGTTAAGTTTTTTAGTTAAAATTATTTCCAACATTTAAGAGTGCATTTGTCATACTGCATAGGTCATCTAAATGTGTAAACATAATGCAATACTTTCAGAACACAGAACATGACATAAATTGCTTGAATAAAAAAGTGGCCATAGTTTAACATCTGTTAAGATAATTCATTGTGGTTACCTTTATCTTAGCTGAATTCTCCTTTTTATGTCCCTAATATTAAAACTAGACCCAGGTTGGGCAGGTATAGCAGCTTCCTCACCCTCCTCCTCTCCATCCCCCCTTGTCTAAAGCCAGCACCCTCATGGCCCTAACATATCACATGAAGATCAATGTCTCACTGCAGAGCTAGACTTGGCTCCACACATGCTACATGTCAGGAAACATAATAAGACCATCACATGCATTTTTTCCATTTCATCTTCAAGGTCACTCTAAGAGGAGGAAACTGAGGCTTGGTGAGATTAGGTAATTACCCAACCAGGAAATAATGGATGAGGAAGTGAATTCAGGCAGTCTGCCTTAGGCATCTACACTCTTAATCCTAGCGTGGCCGCCTGCTCTGGACATCTGCTTACCTTTCCTTTCCAGCGTGGACCATTATGTTCTCTCGGAGAAGCTATTGTCGGAGAGATTGGAACCACACACATTGGGCTACAATGTCAGGGGGGGATCATTCACCATGGTCTGCTCAAAGCCCAGCTCTGCACCTGGCAGTATGTAAACTGCAATAAATATTCATTGCATTAAATTTCATTAAACAATTGGACTTACCTTGTTTATAAATACTCTGTGACAAATTTCTGCTATATAAATCATAATCTGTCAACATATTAATCCTCTCCTGAACAGCACAAAAGTAAATGGCCAGGTGAAAGTATGTTGGCTTTGGCACTGTTTTAACCTGGGTTCCTCTGAAAGCAGGTAGTCTATTTTGATAACTGGTGTGAGGAAACAGGTGTGGGAAACTGAGTAGGGAAAAACATGGGAGGAGGGAAAGCTGACTCAAGGGTGAGTCCTCGAGTTGGATCAACACTGTGGATTATGGGTGGGGATGATCCAAGGTGCTGGGGAACCAAGTAGAATGTTCCTCAGTATCGTCCATGTGAAAGACAGGAGAGCGTCCACCCACCGGCTCCATCCCCCCTTGGTCAGAGGCTGCCCCCTGGGGTATTAATGCACCTTCACATCCAGGCTGCACCGACGGGTACCCCAAATCAGAGAAGCCTGGGCAGAAAGTGAGAGATGTGTATGGAAGTTAGGTAAGGCCCTGGCAGATCACACTGTGGGAAGCAGGTGCTACAGCACAGGCTGGAAAAGGAACTGAGCTGGGAGGATGTGCGGTGGCCGCAAAAAGCACCCAACACAGGTCCCACCTGCTCAAGAAGTCTACAGGGAATGCGAGGGTGCTGGAGCTAGAGGTTCAACTGGCAGAGGGCACCTAAGGTCTACACCAGCCCTGTTCCAGAGATGTTTGGGAAGTGCCTTTCCTCACTCTCAAATCATCAAATTAGAGGTCTATTCAGATTAAAACCTTCCTTTTAAAATGCCAATAACTGAGAGGGCCAAGGTTAATTTTACTGGCCCATCAAACCTACTGTGAATGGCTTAATGAGACTGAAAGCTAGGAAATGTGAGTTCAGACGAAAATAATGGGAGGGGGATAAAGAAAGGTGATATATGACTGTCACACCTGGTAAATGTGCAGTAGGGAGTTTTGTGGGCTGACACATTGGCCACACCATGTCCAGCGTGTGTAAGTGTATTGGCGTGACCTGAAGCAGCGACATGGAACGTATGACTCTACGTTGGTATTAAGCCTGCTTTTTTTGAGCTCTCATATGAGATGAGAAGTATAAAAATACACTCATAAAAGAAGTGGCAGGACTGCTGCCATGTTCGTCCTGCCTGCCGTCTGCGGCACAAGAGCTTCTGCTGCAGAATCCAGACAAGAAAGAAAGTCTTCTATGCTCTGAAAAGACCACAAACTAGGGATAAAAATATGCTAAAATACTCTAAAATCAGAATGCTAGTCAACAGCCAGCCAGTCAAAGATGCTAGAGGTAGCCCCTACTCCTCCCATCTGCTCCGGCAGTATAAGAAGAAGAATGAGAAACAGAGAGTGCATGAGTGAATGGGCACATACACACCATTCATCTTGCAAGAGTAAGAGAATTTGGGCCTAGACCTTTAAGAATTTGTTAAAATTTCAGCTGCTTTACTTCCAGCTTCTATGATGGACACCTCTTCTCCCTGAAGATCTGCCTAAAATGTGAGAAAATAAAACATGCTCGGATTTCAAAGCAAAACACATCGAGAGTGGCAAGAAAATCACTAACTTACTTCCCTTGCAATGGTTGCAGGATCGTCTACTGCCATCATTAACTCCGAAGCTAAGAAGCTGAAAATGAGATTAGTGATATCAGTATACACTGTCTTCAGCAAGTGCTTGGTAAGGAGCAGCCTGGGTATCATCTGGAAAATAAAAGCGCTTCATTAAAATGAATGTCCAAGAACAGTTATGAGAATCAATGAAAAAACAGTGTTAAGTATAATACCTATAAAGAACTTCATCCCTTTTTCAAATAATCGAATATTATTATAAAGGTTTGAAACCTCTTCTTGCAAGTCCTTGATCGTGTCCTTCCTGCCAGTTCCAGAGGCAGAAGAAGTTGAAGACATGAATACTGAATGTACCACTTCGAGATAAGTTTTATTTAGAGGTCTGTGCATGAGATAAATATATTTAGTTTATTAAAATGTACTGGGTTTATGTAGATAAGAAATTTTGCTTCTATGAAAATAAGGCTTTAAAAAAGTTCCCTATTTTTTTAAATAAATAGGATTAATTTGGAGAATAGTTCCTAAGAATTTTCCCTCAAATCCCAGAAATTATAACTTCAATGAATTATTTTTCTCTGTTTTAAAGTACTAAAAGTGATTGCCCTAAAGACAGTAAGAAAAACAGTAACAAAAGCTTCAGTTCAAATTCAATTCAGAGAAGCTTTTTAAAGTTAACTTGGAGAATAGTAGCCTATACATTTGTGTCCCATCCTCAGGAATGATAACAAATTCTCAATTTCTAACATACTATAAAAGATAATGTATTTTTAAAAAATCATTTTATGCCCAACTCAGAATAGATTATTTTAAAAAGTAATGGCAAAAAAAAAAGTAATGGCAAATGATTAATAGTAACTATTTTGTCTTTTTATATATGAAAAATGTAATTATGTAATGTATTCATGCACAAGAATGTTCACTTAAATTTTTTTAAAAATCTCACTACAAAAGCTATACTTCTAAATTCAAAAATTTAGATGCACTAGGCTCCTGGATTGCATTTAGAGAAGCTTACACATAGAGACTAACTTGGGGGAAAACCATGTTAGTTAGCAGCAGTCAAGTTATATACAATTTCTTTTATTTCTGTATAAAAATAAATTTAGCCTGGCTCACTTAAAAAAAAAAAAAAAGTGGCATATGACACATTCATTTTAACTTAAGAAAAGTTTTAAAATCTTCAGCCTTGTTTACAACAAGGAATTTTTTTTGTCCTTGAGAAGCATGGGGCTATTCACGTAAGTTGGAGTTTATCGAAAAAAGTATCTCATGTTTTAGGAGCTTGGTTGTTCAAAGTGTAGGTGGGGTGCAGGGAGGAGGCAGGGCAGCAGGATCCCTGGCTGATGTTTATCAGAAAGGATTCTGCTAGAAGAGCTGTAATCACTAGGCATGTCAGTGGGGAAAACATTTGTCTCCCTTCACTACTAATAATAATTATAATAATGATAGCAAACTCTAAAAGGACATGGATTTAATGCCTAGCACTGTTCTGAGCACTTCATATAGAATAATTAATTAAGAAATAGGTTACAAAATAGGTACTATCGTTATCTGTATTTTACAGATGAGGAAACTAAGGCACAGAGACACAAAGGAACTTGTCCAAGGTCACACAGCTAGTAAATGAATGGCGGAGCTGTGAATCAAATTCAGGCCATCAGGCTCTAGAGTTCAGTTCTTAACCATCCTGACCACAGACATACGTAGGGAGACCTGTGTGACTCCTTCATGGCTGGGAAAAGTCCAGGACTAGGAGGCAAACACCTGTGAGCAAATGAAGCTGCAGGCTACCTGGGATGGGAGTGGGGCTAGGGTGAAGCCTGAGGCATCATGGGCATTCATGTTTCTGCAGCAGAGACCCAACAGAGAACAAACATTGGGTTATGTTCATTGTGGAAAAGCAGAAACGTGAGACACGTAAAGACTGAAGTCTTCTCCTCAGCCTAGTGCAGAAGTGTGAATGTGTTTGCGTACAGGTGTGTTCAAACACTCCCCTCCGTGTGTGTGGACACCTTGGTCCAGGTCACCTGCATTTCTCACCTGGGCAGCACCTCTTCAGTGGTGTCTCTGGTTTTCCTCTTGCTCCGTCCTGTCCAGACTTTCCACCACAGACAACTTGATCTGTTAAAACATCAACTAAGGCCTATCCCTTTTCGCTTAAAATAGTTTAGTGGCCTCCCATTGCTCTTTCAATAAAATCTGAGTCTCCTGACATGGCCTGCGGGGCCTCGCACAATCAAGCTCCATCCTCTCTCTCCAGCTTCATCCGTCGTCCCTTCCCCATCACTCTTGACAATCACTGGCCCTTTTTCAGGCCAGCCCTTTGCCTGCCTTGAGGCTTTTCCGCAAGCCTCTCAGGTTAGCCAGAGTATCCCCCCAGCACTCAGCCTGGCTGGCTCTTTCTCACTCTTTTGTTTTGTTTTGCTCTGTTTTAACCCCAGGTGCAGATCTGAGTCAATTGTACTCTTACGTTTGTAGCACATCGTCAGGGCTAGACCATTCAAGCCTCTTCCCCCATTCCATTAAAAATGACTTTCCTCTTCTGACCTCATCATTACTCTCATTCCGCTTCTCCCCATAGAGGATCGAGATTGGCTCTAATTTATCCCAGTTACATTTGCTATGATGTTTCTAGTGTGTGTTTTCAGTGTACATAAAAGGTATTGTTCTTTGAGTCTCCTTCTGTTTTCTGACTTTTTTACTCAACATTAAGACTTTGAGAGCCATCTACATTCCCGTTCATCCTGTCCATTGCTTCTTAGCGTTCTACGATAATCCATAGCAATCGTTCACCCTAGTGATGAACCCCTCCAACTCCCTCTTATCAAAAACGTTATAATAATAAACATTCTGAAATGCATTTTCTTACAGACCTAAGCAAGAATATCTCTGGCATATATAGGTAGGATGGAGATTGCTGGGTCCCAGACCCCCACCGATTCCATATTGGTAAATACTGCTGGTGTGCTTTCCAGAATGGCAGCACTATATTATACTCCTGCCTTAGGCCTCCGAGACTCTTTCCCTTGACTTTGAACATAATTCTCCCCCCTCTTACTCTATATCTCAACCCCTTGTTTCTTTCACAAAATGTGTTACACTCTGTATCTGCTTTGTCTGTTTGCTTGTATATTGATTGTCTTTCTCTCTAGAAAGTGAACTTCTTGAGGCCAGGGGTGGTGCCTGTTTTATTCTCTACCATAATCTCAGAACCTAGAACAGTACCTGCCATGTAATACATACTCAGTAAACATTTGTTGAATAAATGAATAAATAAACAAACATGGTTTGGAGGGTAAGTAATGGTTAAAATGTGCATTGAGAATCCCATTATCATGAGTCCCACAGCCCTAGATGGTTATGCTAAGAGTTCCTTAAACTCATGAAAGACTTTTCAAGTCAGGTGAAATAATGTCTGGGGAGACAAGAGTCTCCAGCAATCTCTATCTAGACAGCAGAGTTGGGTCAAATGTGTTTAAAAGCTATGCAAAGACCTAAAACTGGGGACATATTACAGGCTTATCTGTAGGACTAAGAAAGTTCTTCACCTCGGCCCTGTTACTGCTCCCATTTCTCTCTATGAAGCTGTCCTTTTCTGTTCCCCGGGACAGCAGCAATACCCTCCACTATGTGTTAACTCCATCCCCTCTTCCCATTTCTTATCCTTGGACTCACCCTCCATCACTTAGAATCTTCACACTCATCTGAGGATGGATATTTTCCCCTTGGCTGTTTTCTGTCCACTGCAGGAACAGTTTTCTTATGCAGGGAACTTGGATCTAATAGAGGTTTAGCAGTAATTGTGCAGAAGAAGATCATCTAATTGGATATTCATGTCATTTTCTTAAAGGTCACCTCCCTTGTCCAAATCATTGTAGCTTCCAAGGCTACTTCTGAAGCCTCATCTTAATGGCTTGATACTACTGAGGTCACATCCCTCCGTGTTCTAGTGTTCCCTCCCCTGCTTCCAATCCCTTGTTTTATTAGTTAGTTCAAAGCCTCCATCTTTTCTCCAAAGTGCCATCTGGGAGCTGCGCCTGATGCAGCTGCCCTGTATAAAATCCCCAAGTGGGCCCAGGATGCTGTGTCCACACCCTCAAGTTAATTTCTTTAGCAGAAGAACAAATAAGCCAACATGAAACAAGTAGGCTTTTTTCTGATTTCTGGGACAGCTGCCTCACTTTGAATGAATTATATTTAAATAAATTAGGTTTTAGGAGGATCAAATGAAGAATGCTTTCTGAATGGATTCAAAATCAACTTCTTTTTGCTTGAAGATTTACTGGTGGGTCATCAGTCAGCCAGTAAGTTCTGGCCTAAGTTTGAGTTTCCTTTCCAAATGATTTTGAAAGCCCGCAGCCCCTCACTCGATTATGGGAGACAGTCAGGATCCCATTTGTTTTTATACCTCCTGCTGCCGTAATAGGGCTAGTTGTTAATGAATTTCAAATAGCAGTTACAAAAAGAAACACACGTTTAGCCCAAGTTTTTCTGTTCCTGAGCATTTTTTTCATTCACCAGGAGAAGCCTCAACTTCTTTTCCAAACCCTAAGGCATCATTTAGATTGCCTTCAAAGAAATGGTGCTCCCTGGAAGTGATTTCCCCTCTGACTTCTTTCAAATATGTTTACAGAGGTGCCTGGGTCTGTGACATTGGTTCCTGAAAACTGAACACCTGGCACAAGGAAATGTTTTAACAATCTCACCCTAACCATGTTCAGACTTTGCTATTCTCAAGAAAAGTATGTCACCACTTTGTTCCAGTTTCAGAATGTCAGTGAATAAAAATAAAGATAATTATGATGAAATGGCTAAAATGAATTGAGTAAGCAATTTGTGCCAGGTTTTCTGCTAAGCTCATATCATCTCATGTAATAGTCTAAACTTCCCTGGGTGACTCAACCGAAGCTTGAAGAGCTTACACAGCTGACCCAAGAGCCCATGGCTGATAAGTGGCAGAGCCTGGATATGAGATAAAATGTGATTCCATAGTTGGTTCTCATGAGTACTGCACAGCCCTCTTCCTTAAAGTGCCACCAGAAGGTTCTCAGCATCCTTTGTAAGCCTTTATAAATTAGGACAGGTTTTTTTTCATATCTACCACTGTCCATAAATTTTTAAGAAACAGGGTCTTCATTGCTCCCTACAATTCACCTCGAGACATAGGAATGTCAGTCACAGCTTAGGAAAAAAACAAAAAACAAAATGAATGTCATTCTTTACTTTTAGTGTATTAAAAAAAACTTTTTAACTCCTAGAGAACACCTCAGTGGCCTCAAGATGTGTAAAGAGTTAAGAATATTGAATCATATGATATGGCATCCAGGGATGAATTTACTAGATTAAATAATCCCCCATTTATAAAAGCAGGTTTAAGGAAATAATTGCTTACCAATTGTCAAGGAAAGGGAAAATAAAATGTCTATTCCCATTGCTGCTATGTTCCAAGGACATGGCTAATTTGTCCTCAATTTCACTATGTGAGGAAGAAAGGAATGTAGAAAGAAAGCCAGAAAATTGGGGGATTTGAGGTCACACAAACTCACTTCACCATAGTTGAGACATTTTCTTTCATCCACTTAAAACTATTGCTTGACCATGTACTATGTGATTGGCATAGGTCAAAACCCTGAGTATCAGCTGGTGAACAGCACAGAAATGGTCCCTGCCCTGAACACCTTACGACTCCACCTGGGGTAATTTCACTATCATAAAACTCAGGGGTTCATATATGAAAGTCTATTTCTCTATAACTTAATTTAACTTAGTTCTCAAGTTCTCATATCCTTTTGGTAGCGGGAAACAATCTTGCCGATTCAAGGTAAAACTCACTTCCTTCTGTATTAAAGCGATGTCTCGTCTGGGTGAAGACTTGGTTCATGTTTGCCTTCCTCCCCTTTCCCCTTCTTTGGGGAGTAATTTAAGTTCCAGAGGATTCCAGGGTAAAATGGGGTCTCATTCACAATGGCCCTTTGTCTACACTGGCCTTCACTGGGTTGAACTTCACCTTATTTCACCCTTGTCCTCAGATGCTGGGCATCACTCCTGATGTCCATGCTTTCACAGTGGAAGTTGGACCACATTGAGTTCGCCCACCATCTCTCAGCATTCACCTCTCCCATGGTGGATCTAAGAACTCTTTTTTTTCTGCTTTTCCCACTTTTCTCTGAGAGTAATAATACCTCCCAAGTCTTCCCCCAGGCCTGTCCGCTTATATCTCACCCACCATTGCTACCCTTCTGTGAGGCTTTGGACAAGGCTTTCTTTTTCCTTGGCTCATTCCTGGGAAAGCCAGGCATAGGTCTTCTCTGCTCTGGGATCCCCACACGCTGACTGAGACATGGATCACTTACCCCAGGAAGGTGGGGGGTAGGGGTTGTGCAGAACCCCATTTTGTCTTGATTTCCTCTCCCATTCCCCCCTTCTCTTTAGTCCAGAAAAGACTTTTAATCTCCTCTTGAGCAGTAAGGAAAACTAGCTCTTAAATCATGAATTCTTTCAAAAATATTGGCTTGTGGCATAGACTTTTTACGCTACCTTCTTTAGGACTCAACTTTTTGATTCTCAGTACCCTTTTCTCAAATTGATAAATTGAACTTAGCAAAACTAAAATTCCCTTCTTGAAAGATACTGTTAGACTAAAAAAAAAATCACAGAGTGGGAGAAGACATTCACAATACATATATCCGACCAAGGACCTGACTTCAGAATATATTAAAAACTCCTACAACTCAATAATACAAAGACAAACAATCCAAATTTTTTAAATGTCCAAAAGACTTCAACAGTATCTTCATAAAGTAGGTTCCACGAATAGCCAAAGAGCACATGAAAAGATGCTGAATACCACTGGTTATCAGGGAAATACAGTTTAAAATCACCATGAGATACCACTTCACATCCATGAAGACATGAGAATGACTAAAATCTAAAGTACTGATAATACCATGGGTGGTAAAAATGTGGGGTACTTAGAACTTTCACACATGATGGCGGAGATGTAAAATGATCCAACTACTTTGGAAAACATTTTGGCAATTTCTTATAAAATTAAACATACATCTACCCTATGGCCCATAAATTGCTAGGTATTAACCTCAGAGAAATATATGTCCACAAAATCCTTGTACAAAAATATTCATAAATCAACTATGCTTCAATCAAAAATTGATAAAAAAGAATGTTCATAACAGTTTTATTCATAACAGCTAAAAACTGGCAAATTCATGTATCCATCAACAGAGGAATGGATAAACAAACTGTGATATATCCATACAATGGAATACTGCTTATCAAAAAAAAAAAAAGGAACAAACTATTTGTACATGCAGCAATATGGCAAAGTTCAAAGACATTATGTGGAATGGAATTAGTCAGAGGCAAAAGTATAATTCCATGTATAATATACACAGTTCTAGAAAAGACAAACCATACTACTGTGATAGATAGAAATCAGAATCGTGGTTTCCTCTGCTTGGAAGGGGTGGGCAGAATCTTGACTAGAAAGGGGCATCAGGGAACTTAGTAAGTGAAGAGAATATTCTCTATGTTAAGTGTAGTGGTGGTTACCCACGTGTATACATTTCTCAAAACAAAATCTGTACATTTTGTTGGATGTAAATCTTGTGTCAATTTTAACAAGGAGGAAAAATACCTTTTTTTCTCTCAAAGCTCAGCTCTTACAAATCAAAACTTTGGCTTTCCCTCTGATTTTTAAAATAAAACATTCAGAAAATCAGTTGATTTTTTTTTTTTTCTTCAAGACTACACATGACCTCTCCTGGGGGTGGTTGGTATGAAAAGCTATTACTGCCCAAAGCAATCTACAGATTCAATCTAATCCCTATCAAATTACCAATGGCATTTTTCACAGAACTAAAACAAAAATCTTAAAATTCCTATGGAGACACAAATGACCCTGAATAGCCAAAGCAATCTTGAGAAAGAAAAATGGAGCTGGAGGAATCAGGCTCCCTGACTTCAGACCATACTACAAAGTTACAGTAATCAAGACAGAATGGTACTGGCACAAAAACAGAAATATAGATCAGTGGAACAGGATAGAAAGCCCAGAGATAAACCCATGCACCTATGGTCAACTAATCTATGACAAAGGAGGCAAGAATATACAATGGAGAAAAGACAGTCTCTTCAATAAGTGGTGCTAGGAAAACTGGACAGCTACATGTAAAAAAGTGAAATTAGAACACTCCTTAACACCATACACAAAAATAAACTTAAAATGGATTAAAGACCTAAATGTAAGACTGGACACTATAAAACTCTTAGAGGAAAACATAGGAAGAACACTCTTTGACATAAATCACAGCAAGATATTTTTTGACCCACCTCCCAGAGTAATGAAAATAAAGACAAAAATAAACAAATGGGACCTAATGAAACTTGAAAGCTTTTGCACTGCAAAGGAAACCATAAACAGATGAAAAGACAACCCTCAGAATGGGAGAAAATATTTGCAAATGAATCAATGGACAAAGGGTTAATCTCCAAAATATACAAGCAGCTCATGCAACTGAATATCAAAAATATAAACAACCCAATCCAAAAACGGGTGGAAGACCTAAAAAGACATTTCTCCAAAGAAGACATACAGATGGCCAAGAAGCACATGAAAAGATGTTCAACATCACTAATTATTAGAGAAATGCAAATCAACACTACAATGAGGTATCACCTCACACTCGTCAGAATGGCCATTATCAAAAAACCTACAAACAATAAATGCTGGAGAGGGTGTGGAGAAAAGGGAACCCTCTTGCCCTGTTGGTGGGAATGTAAATTCATACAGCCACTACGGGAGAACAGTATGGAGGTTCCTTAAAAAACTAAAAATAGAACTACCATATGACCCAGCAATCCCGCTACTGGGCATATACCCAGATAAAACCATAATTCAAAGAGACACATGCACCCCAATGTTCACTGCAGCACTATTTACAATAGCCAGGTCATGGAAGCAACCTAAATGCCCATTGACAGACAAATGGATAAAGAAGATGTGGTACATATATACAATGGAATATTACTCAGCCATAAAAAGGAATGAAATTGGGTCATTTGTAGAGACATGGATGGACCTAGAGACTGTCATACAGAGGAAAGTAAGTCAGAAAGTGAAAAACAAATATTGTATATTAACACATATATGTGGAATCTAGAAAAATGGTACCTGTTTGCAAGGCAGATGAACCTGTTTGCAAGGCAGAAATAGAGACACAGACGTAGAGAACAAATATATGGACACCAAGGGGGGAAAGGGAGGGGGGTGGGATGAATTGGGAGATTGGGATTGACATATATACACTAATATGTATAAAATAGATAACTAATGAGAACCTGCTGTATAGTACAGGGAACTCTACTTCACTTTGCTGTACAGTAGAAACTAACACAACATTGTAAAACAACTATACCCCAATTAAAACAAAAAGCTATTACCAGAGAGGGCATAGTCAGGCTGGGGTAATTGTACATGACAGCATGGAGGTGGTGGGAGGTTAGTGTGTCGTTGACATGGCCAATGTGATAAGACGTTATCTGCTCATGGCCTAGTGGGAGAGACAGATCATAAACAAGTAAATAAATAAGTAATGTATAATTATAACTTCTGCTAAGTGCTATGGCTAACATAAATACGGTGCAATAAGAAAGAATAATTTTGGAGGGAAGACTACTTAAACAGCAGTACTTGTCTTATGATATGATATTGCACCTGAAAAATGAAAGGAGCTCACCATGTGAACACACGAAGGTAAAGTGTCCCAGGTGAAGGAAATAGCACATAAAATACCCCAAAGTGGGAGAGTTAGTGTGTGCAAAAAACCTAGAGGGGGCAAGTGTGACCAACATGTGTTGATCAAGAAGAAAGTAGAACAAGATGTGCTAGGAAACAAATGTCATGCAGACCTTTCATTGTCGTTCATGAGAGAGTTTGGATTTTATTCTAAATGTAATAGGCAATTAATCATAATTTAAGCAGGGGAGTGACATGTTCTAATTTACATACTTTTAAAACTGGTTATTGAGGTATGATTGATGTACAATTAACTAAATACATTTTTAACTATGAAATTTGATTTTTTGACATGTGTATAAAGCCTTGAAACCACCAAGATAATCAAGATAATCAACATTCCACAGATTTTCCTTTGTTAGTCTTCCCTAGTACCCCCTCAGTCCCTACCCAGGCAACCATTGATCTGCTTTCTGTCACTAATAATCAGTAGTATTTTCTAGAATTTGATATAAAATAATCATACATAATGTTCTCATTTTGTCTGGCTTCTTTCACTCAGTGTAATTATTTTGGGTTTAATTCATGTTGTTGGGTATATTAACAGATATTCCTTTTCATTGTTAAGTAGTAGTCCATTATATGGATATACCACACTTTTTATCCATTCACCTGCTGATGCACATTTGAATTTTTTCCAGTTTGGGGCTCTTACAAACACAACCACTATGACCATTTGTGTACCCATCTTGGTATGGACATACGCTTTCATTTTTCTTTGGTAAACACCTAGGGATAAAATAGCTATATCATATGGTAGGTATATGCTTTACATTTTAAGAAGCTGGAAAACATTTTCCAAAATAGTTATACCACTTTACATCCCCATAAGCAGTGAAGAAGAGTTCTAGTTAGTCCATGTCCTTACCAAAACTTGACATGTCTTTTTAATTTTAGACAGTCTGATAGTGTTCAGTGGTACCTTATTGTGGTTTTAATTTTCATTTTCCTAATGGCTAATGAGATCAATTCACCTTTTCATGTTGTTATTTGCTATCTGTATATCTTCTTTGACAAAGAGCCTGTTCAAATCTTTTTTTTGGGGGGGAGGGTTTGCCCATTATTGAGTTTTGAGAGTTCTTTATATATTCTGGGTGCAAGTTGTTTATGAGATATTTGAATTGCATATTTTTTCACTCAGTTTGTTTTCATTCTCTTAACAATATTTTGGAAGAGAAAATATTCCTAGTTGATGAAGTCCAATTTATCAATTTGTTCTTTTATGGGTCATCCTTTTGGTGTCTGAGAAGTTTTTGCCTAACACTTAGGGCACACAGATTTTCTCTTGTGTTTCTTCTAGAAATTTTTTTTATGAATTTAGGTTTCACCTTTAGTCTCTTATTCATTTTGAGTTAATTTTCTTTATGGTATCAGATATGAATCAAGTTATTTTCTTTTTTTTGTTTTTGCTTATGAATATCCAATTGTGCCAGTACCATTTCCTAAATGATTGTTCTTTTCCACTGAATTGCCTTTGCACTTTTGTCAAAAATCAGCCAACCACACATGTGTGGGTCAATTTCTGGACTCTATTCTGTTCTCTTGATCTATTTGTCTAACTTTCCACAAAAACTATACTGTCTTAATTACTGTAGCTCTATAAAAAGACTTGAAATCAAGTAGTGTAAGTCATTCATCCTTTTACTCTTAAACTATTTGTATCTTTATATTTAAAGTGGGTTTCTTGCAGACAAGGTATAGTTCTTGCTCTTTTATCCAATCTAATAATCTCTGCCTTCTGAAATATTTAGACCATTTAAAAGCACATAATGTGGTTTTTTAAAGCATGTTGGAGTGTAAGTATTCTATCATGATATTTGTTTTGTATTTGCCTCACATGGTTTTTCCCTCCTGTTTCTTTCTTTTTCTTCCTTTTAAGAAACTGGGTATTTTTATGATTACATTTGATCTACTTTTTTGGTTTATTAGTTATAGCTCTTTGTGAATTATTGTAGCCATTGCTTTAGGATTTATAATATACATCTTATTTAACAACATCTACCTAAAAGTGATATTATACCATTTCATGTATAGTATAAAAACCTTATATCTGTATACTTCTATTTCTCTTGTTCTTGCTTATATGCTTTTTTTGTCATACATTTTATATTGTATGCTATAACACTCATAACATTTTTATTAGTTTTATTTTCAACAGCCAATTATTTTTTAAAGAGATATAAACCATAAAAAAAGTATTTTTCATTTACCCAAGTTACCATTTCTAGTGGTCTGCATTCATTTGTGTAGATCCAGATTTCCTCTAGCATCATTGCCTTCTGCCTAAATGATATCCTTTAACATTTTTGCAGTGCATGTCTACTGGTGATAAATTCTTTCAGAAAAATGCTTTATTTTGCTGTCATTTTGGAAAGTCATTTTCACCGGGTATCAAATTCTGGATTAATTTTTTTTCTTTCAGTATTTTAAAGCTTTGCCACCTTGTTGACTGGAAAGCTGCTCTCATTCCTATCTTGACCCTCCTTAGGTAAGGTATCTTTTCTTTATTTAATAAATTTATTTATTTTTATTTATTTATTTTGGCTGCATTGGGTCTTTGTTGCTGCATGCAGGCTTTCTCTAGTTGCAGCAAGCGGAGGCTACTCTTCGTTGTGGTGTGCAGGCTTCTCATTGCGGTGGCTTCTCTTATTGTGGAGCACAGGCTCTAGGTGCGCAGGCTTCAGTAGTTGAGGCACAAGGACTCAGTAGTTGTGCCTTGCGGGCTCTAGAGCAGAGGCTCTGTAGTTGTGACACACGGGCTTAATTGCTCCGCAACATGGGGGATCTTCCTGGACCAGGGCTCGAACCTGTGTCCCCTGCATTGGCAGGTGGATTCTTAACCACTGCACCACCAGGGAAGTCCCAGGAAGATGTCTTTTATTCTCTGCATACCTGTAACATATTCTCTTTATCAAAAGTTTTGAGAAATTTGATTATGCTGTGCCTTGATGAAGCTTTATTCATGCTTTTTGTGCCTGGAGTTTATTGGGATTTTCAGATCTGTGAGGTTATAGTTTACATCACATTTGAAAACAATTTACCATTATTTTTTCAAATATTATTCAGCCCCTCCCACTATGGTGGCTCTAATTACATGTATATAGCCTGTGTGAAGTTGTCACACACAGCTCACTGCACTCTTTGTTTAATTTTGGATAGTTTCTATTGCTGTGTCTTCAAGTTCTCTCAAGTTTTCTTTGGCACTGTCTAATCTGTTGTTAATCTCCTTGCCTCTGTGTATTTTTCATCTCAGATGTTGTTGTTTTCACCACTGGAAATTCGGTTTGGGCCTTTTTTTTTTTAATGCTTATAAGCTATGTATTACTATTATTTAACATCTTTATTCAAGTATAATTGTTTTACAATGGTGTGTTAGTTTCTGCTGTATAACAAAGTGAATCAGCTATACATATACATATATCCCCATATCCCCTCGCTCTTGCATCTCCCTCCCACCCTCCCTATCCCACCTCTCTAGGTGGACACAAAGCACCGAGCTGATCTCCCTGTGCTATGCGGTTGCTTCCCACTAGCCATCTATTTTACATTTGGTAGTGTATATATGTTCATGCCACTTTCTCACTTCATCCCAGCTTACCCTTCCCACTGCCCATGTCCTCCAGTCCATTCTCTATGTCTGCGTCTTTATTCTTGACCTGCCCCTAGGTTCTTCAGAATCTTTTTCTATTTTTTTTTAGATTCCATATATATGTGTTAGCAAACGGTATTTGTTTTTCTCTTTCTGACTTACTTCACTCTGTATGACAGTCTCTAGGTCCATCCACCTCACTACAAATAACTCAATTTCGTTTCTTTTTATGGCTGAGTAATATTCCATTATATATATGTGCCACATCTTCTTTATCCATTCATCTGTCAATGGACACTTAGGTTGCTTCCATATCCTAGCTTTTGTAAATAGAGCTGCAATGAACATTGGGGTACATGACTCTTTTTGAATTATGGTTTTCTCAGGGTGTATGCCCAGTAGTGGGATTGCTGGGTCGTATGGTAGTTCTATTTTTAGTTTTTTTTTTTTTTTTACTCTTTTTTTTTTTTAACATCTTTATTGGAGTATAATTGCTTTACAATGGTGTGTTAGTTTCTGCTTTATAACAAAGTGAATCAGTTATACATATACATATCTTCCCATATCTCTTCCCTCTTGCATCTCCCTCCCTTCCACCCTCCCCATACCACCCCTCCAGGTGGTCACAAAGCACCGAGCTGATATCCCTGTGCTATGCGGTTGCTTCCCACTAGCTATCTATTTTATGTTTGGTAGAGTATATATGTCCATGCCACTCTCTAACTTTGTCCCAGCTTACCCTTCCCCCTCCCCGTATCCTCAAGTCCATTTTCTAGTAGGTCTGTCTTTATTCCCATCTTGCCACTAGGTTCTTCATGACCTTTTTTTTTTTTTCCTTATATTCCATATATATGTGTTAGCATACTGTATTTGTTTTTCTCTTTCTGACTTACTTCACTCTGTATGACAGACTCTAACTCCATCCACATCACTACAAATAACTCAATTTCGTTTCTTTTTATGGCTGGGTAATATTCCATTGTATATATGTGCCACATCTTCTTTATCCATTCATCCGATGATGGGCACTTAGGTTGCTTCCATGTCCTGGCTATTATAAATAGAGCTGCAATGAACATTGTGGTACATGATTCTTTTTGAATTATGGTTTTCTCAGGGTATATGCCCAGTAGTGGGATGGCTGAGTCATATGGTAGTTTGATTTTTAGTTTTTTAAGCAACCTCCATACTGTTCTTCATCATGGCTGTATCAATTTACATTCCCACCAACAGTGCAAGAGGGTTCCCTTTTCTCCACATCCTCTCCAGCATTTATAGTTTGTAGATTTTTTGATGATAGCCATTCTGACTGGTGTGAGGTGATACAACATTGTAGCTTTGATTTGCATTTCTCTAATGATTAATGATGTTGAGCATCCTTTTGTGTGTTTGTTGGCAATCTGTATATCTTCTTTGGGGGAATGTCTATTTAGGTCTTACACCCATTTTGGGATTGGGTTGTTTGTTTTTTTGATATTCAGCTGCATGAGCTGCTTGTATATTTTGGAGATTAATCCTTTGTCAGTTGCTTTGTTTGCAAATATTTTCTCCCATTCTGAGGGTTGTCTTTTCATCTTGTTTATGGTTTCCTTTGCTGTGCAAAAGCTTTTAAGTTTCATTAGGTCCCATTTGTTTATTTTTGTTTTTATTTCCATTTCTCTAGAAGGTGGGTCAAAATAGATCTTGCTGTGATTTATGTCATGGAGTGTTCTACCTATGTTTTCCTCTAAAAGTTTTATACTGTCTGGCCTTACATTTAGGTATTTAATCCATTTTGAGTCTATTTTTGTGTATGGTGTTAGGGAGTGTTGTAATTTCACTTTTTTACATGTAGCTGTCCAGTTTTCCCAGCACCACTTGTTGAAGAGACTGTCATTTCTCCATTGTATATTCTTACATCCTTTATCAAAGATAAAGTGACCATATGTGCGTGGGTTTATCTCTGTGCTTTCTATCCTGTTCCATTGATCTATGTTTCTGTTTTTGTGCTAGTACCATACTGTCTTGATTACTGTAACTTTGTATTATCATCTGAAATCAGGGAGCCTGGTTCCTCCAGCTCTGTTTTTCTTTCTCAAGATTGCTTTGGTTATTCGGAGTCTTTTGTATTTCCATACAAATTGTGAAATTTTTTGTTCTAGTTCTGTGAAAAATGCCATTGGTAATTTGATAGGGATTGCATTGAATCTGCAGATTGCTTTGGGTTGTATAGTCATTTTCACGTTGTTGATTCTTCCAATCCAAGAACATGGTATATCTCTCCACCTGTTTGTATCATCTTTAATTTTTTCATCAGTGTCTTATAGTTTTCTGTATACAAGTCTTTTGTCTCCTTAGGTAGGTTTATTCCTAGGGATTTCATTATTTTTGTTGCAGTGGTAAATGGGAGTGTTTCCTTAATTTCTCTTTCAGATTTTTCATCATTAGTGTATAGGAATGCAAGAGATTTCTGTGCATTAATTTTGTATCCTGCTACTTTACTAAATTCATTGATTAGCTCTAGTAGTTTTCTAGTAGCATCTATAGGATTCTCTATGTATAGTACCATGTCATCTGCAAACAGCTGACAGTTTTACTTCTTTTTTTCCAATTTGGATTCCTTTTATTTCTTTTTCCTTTGTGATTGCTGTGGCGAAAACTTCCAAAACTATGTTGAATAATAGTGGTGAAAGTGGGCAACCTTGTCTTATTCCTGATCTTAGAGGAAATGCTTTCAGTTTTTCACAATTGAGAACAATGTTGGCTGTGGGTTTGTCATATATGGCCTTTATTTTGTTGAGGTAAGTTCCCTCTATGCCTACTTTCTGGAAGGTTTTTATCATAAATGGGTATTGAATTTTGTCAAAAGCTTTTTCTGCATCTATTGAGATGATCATATGGTTTTTCTCCTTCAATTTGTTAATATGGTTTATCACATTGATTGATTTGTGCATATTGAAGAATCCTTGCATTCCTGGGATAAACCCCACTTGATCATGGTGTATGATCCTTTTAATGTGCTGTTGGATTCTGTTTGCTAGTAGTTTATTGAGGATTTTTGCATCTATGTTCATCAGTGATATTAGCCTGGAGTTTTCTTTTTTTCTGGCATCTTTGTCTGCTTTTGGTATCAGGGTGATGGTGGCCTTGTAGAATGAGTTTGGGAGTGTTCCTCCCTCTGTTATATTTTGGAAGAGTTTGAGAAGGATAGTTGTTATCTCTTCTCCAAATGCTTGATAGAATTTGCCTTTGAAGACTTCTGGTCCTGGGCTTTTGTTTGTTGGAAGATTTTTAATTACAGTCTCAATTTCAGTGTTTGTGATTGGTCTGTTTATATTTTCTATTTCTTCCTGGTTCCATCTTGAAAGGTTGTGGTTTTCGAAGAATTTGTCTATTTCTTCCAGGTTGTCCATTTTATTGGCATATAGTTGCTTGTAGCAATCTCTCATGATCTCTTGTATTTCTGCAGTGTCAGTTGTTACTTCTCCTTTTTCATTTCTAATTCTATTGATTTGAGTCTTCTCCCTTTTTTTCTTGATGAGTCTGGCTAATGGTTTATCAATTTTGTTTATCTTCTCAAAGAACCAGCTTTCAATTTTATTGATCTTTACTATTGTTTCCTTCATTTCTTTTTCATTTATTTCTGATCTGATCTTTATGATTTATTCCCTTCTGCTAACTTTGGGGTGTTTTTGTTCTTCTTTCTCTAATTGCTTTAGGTGTTAAGTTATGTTGTTTATTTGAGATGTTTCTTGGTTCTTGAGGTAGGATTGTATTGCTACAAACTTCCCTCTTATAACTGCCTTTGCTGTGTCCCTTAGGTTTTAGGTCATCGTGTTTTCATTGTCATTTCTTTCTAGGTATTTTTTCATTTACTCTTTGATTTCTTCAGTGATCTCTTGGTTATTTAGTAGTGTATTGCTTAGCCTCCGTGTGTTTGTATTTTTTACAGATTTTTTCCTGTAATTGATATCTAGTCTCATAGCGTTGTGGTCAGAAAAGATACTTGATACAATTTCAATTTTCTTAAATTTACCAAGGCTTGATTTGCGACCCAAGATATGATCTATCCTGGAGAATGTTCCATGAGCACTTGAGAAGAACGTGTATTCTGTTGGTTTTGGATGGAATGTCCTATAAATATCAATTAAGTCCATCTTGTTTAATGTATCATTTAAAGCTTGTGTTTTCTTTATTTATTTTCATTTTGGATGATCTGTCCATTGGTGAAAGTAGGGTTTTAAAGTCCCTTACTTTGATTGTGTTACTGTCGATTTCCTCTTTTATGGCTGTTAGCCTTTGCCTTATGTATTGACGTGCTCCTATGTTGGGTGTATATATATTTACAATTGTTATATCTTCTTCTTGGATTGATCCCTTGATCATTATGTAGTGTTCTTCTTTGTCTCTTGTAATAGTCTTTATTTTAAAGTCTATTTTTTCTGATATGAGAATTGCTACTTCATCTTTCTTTTGATTTCCATTTGCATGGAATGTCTTTTTCCATCCCCTCACTTTCAGTCTGTATGTGTCCCTAGGTCTGAAGTGGGTCTCTTGTAGACAGCATATATATGGGTCTTGTTTTTGTATCCATTCAGCCAGTCTATGACTTTTGGTTGGAGCATTTAATCCATTTACATTTAAGGTAGTTATAGATATGTATGTTCCAGTTACTATTTTCTTAATTGTTTTGGGTTTGTTATTTTAAGTCCTTTCCTTCTCCTGTGTTTCCTGCCTAGAGAAGTTCCTTTAGCATTTCTTGTAGAGCTGGTTTGGTGGTGCTGAATTCTCTTAGCTTTTGCTTGTCTGTAAAGGTTTTAATTTCTCTGTCGAATCTGAGTGAGATCCTTGCTGGGTAGAGTAATCTTGGTTGTAGGTTTTCCCCTTTCATCACTTTAAATACGTCCTGCCACTCCCTTCTGGCTTGCAGAGTTTATGCTGAAAAATCAGCTAGTAACATTATGGGGATTCCCTTGTATGTTAATTGTTGCTTTTCCCTTGCTGCTTTTAATATTTTTTCTTTGTATTTAATTTTTATTTAATTTTTGATAGTTTGATTAATATGTTTCTTGGTGTGTTTCTCCTTGGATTTATCCTGTATGGGACTTTCTGTGCTTCCTGGAGTTGACTGACTATTTCCTTTCCCATATTAGGGAAATTTTCAACTATAATTTCTTCAAATACTTTCTCAGTCACCTTTTTCTTCTCTTCTTCTTCTGGGACCCCTATAATTCGAAGGTTGGTGCATTTAATGTTGTCCCAGAGGTCTCTGGGATTGTCCTCAATTCTTCTCTGAGATTGTCCTCAATTATTTTCATTCTTTTTTCTTTATTCTACTCTGTGGTAGTTATTTCCACTATTTTATCTTCCAGGTCACTTATCCATTCTTCTGCCTCAGTTATTCTGCTATTGATTCCTTCTAGAGAATTTTTAATTTCATTTATTGTTTGTTTGCTCTTTAGTTCTTCTAGGTTCTTGTTAAATGTTTCTTGTATTTTCTCCATTCTATTTCCAAGATTTTGGATCATCTTTACTATCATTATTCTGAATTGTTTTTCAGGTAGATGGCCTATTTTCTCTTCATTTGTTAGGTCTGGTGGGTTTTTGCCTTGCTCCTTCATCTGCTGTGTGTTTCTCTGTCTTCTCATTTTGCTTAACTTACTGTGTTTGGGCTCTCCTTTTTGCAGGCTGCAGGTTCTTAGTTCCCGTTGTTTTTGGTGTCTGTCCCCAGTGGCTAAAGTTGGTTCAGTGGGTTGTGTAAGCTTCCTGGTGGAGGGGACTGGTGCCTGTATTCTGGTGGATGAAGCTGGATCTTGTCTTTCTGGTGGGCAGGACCACGTCCAATGGTGTGTTTTGGGGTGTCTGTGGCCTTATTATGATTTTAGGCAGCCTATTTGCTAACAGATGGGTTTGTGTTCCTTTCTTGCTAGTTGTTTGGCATAGGGTGTCCAGCACTGTAGCTTGCTGGTCGTTAAGTGGAACTGGGTCTTAGCATTGAGATGGAGATCTCTGGGAGAGCTTTCGCTGTGTGATATTACATGGGGCTGGGAGGTCTCTGGTGGACCAGTGTCCTGCACTTGGCTCTCCCCCCTCAGAGGCACAGGCCTGACACCTGGCCAGAGCACTAAGACCCTGTCAGCCACATGGGTCAGAAGAAAAGGGAGGGAAAAAAAGGAAAGAAAGAAAGAAAAAGAAATAAATAAAATAAAATAAAATGATTAAAATGGAAAAAAACTATTAACAATAAAAAAATTAAGAAGTAATAAAGAAACAAGAGAGTAAAAAAGAAGAGTGCAACCAAACCAAAAAACAAATCCTCCAATGATAACAAGTAAAAACTATACTAAAAAAAAAACAAACATAAAACAAAATATGGACAGTCAGAACCCTAGGACAAATGGCAAAAGCAAAGCTATACAGACAAAATCATACAAAGAAGCATACACATACACACTCACAAACAGAGAAAAAGGAAAAAAAGAAAAATATATAGAGATATATTAAAAAAACGGAAGAGAGCAACCGAATCAATAAGCAGATATAATAATGATAATAAGCTCTAAATACTAAACTAAGATAAACATAAAACCAGAAACAAATTCGATGCAGAAAGCAAACCCCAAGTCTACAGTTGCTTCCAAAGTCCACTACCTCAATTTTGGGATTCTTCGTTGTCTATTCAGGAATTCCAGAGATGCAGGGTACATTAAGTTGATTGTGGAGATTTAATCTGCTGCTCCTGAGGCTGCTGGGAGAGATTTCCCTTTCTCTTCTTTGTTCACACAGCTCCTGGGGTTCAGTTTTAGATTTGGCCCTGCCTCTGCATGTAGGTCACCTGAGGGCATCTGTTCCCCCCCAGACAGGACGGGGTTAAAGGAGCAGCTGATTCGAGGGCTCTGACTCACTCAGGCCGGGGGGAGGGAAGGGTACGGATGTGGGGCGAGCCTGTGGCGGCAGAGGCCAGCGTGACGTTGCACCAGCCTGAGGCACGCCGTGTGTCCTCCTGGGGAAATTGTCCCTGGATCACAGGACCCTGGCAGTGGCGGGCTGCACAGGCTCCCGGGAGGGGCGGTGTGGAGAGTGACCTGTGCTTGCATACAGGCTTCTTGGTGGCTGCAGCAGCAGCCTTAGTGTCTCATGCCTGTCTCTGGAGTCTGCGCTGATAGCAGCCGCTCACGCCTGCCTCTGGAGCTCGTTTAGGTGGTGCTGTGAATCCCCTCTCCTCGCACACCCTGAAACAATGGTCTCTTGCCTCTTAAGCAGTTCCAGAGTTTTTCCCGCACTCCCTCCCGGCTAGCCATGGCGAACTAGCCCCTTCAGGCTGTGTTCATGCAGCCAAACCCAGTCCTCTCCCTGGGATCTGACCTCCGAAGCCGGAGCCTCAGCTCCCTGCCCCCACCTGTCCCGGCGGCTGAGCAGACAAGCATCTCAGGCTGGTGAGCACTGGTCGGCACCGATCCTCTGTGCAGGAATCTCTCTGCTTTGCTCTCTGCACCACTGTTGCTGCGCTCTCCTCCATGGCTCTGAAGCTTACCCCATGTCACCCCCCGTCTCCACCAGTGAACGGTCTTCCTAGTGTGTGGAAACTTTTCCTCCTTCACAGCTCCCTATCCGAGGTGCAGGTCCTGTCCCTATTCTTTTGTTTCTGTTTTTTCTTTTGCCCTACCCAGGTACGTGGGGAGTTTTTTGCCTTTTGGGAAGTCTGAGGTCTTCTGCCAGTGTTCAGCTGGTGTTCTGTAGGAGTTGTTCCACATGTAGAAGTAGGTTTTTTTTGGCCCCAAGACATGTGGGATCTTAGCTCCCCAACCAGGGATTGAACCTGTACCCCCTACACTGGAAGGTGAAGTCTTAACAACTGGACCACCAGGGAAGTCCCTGTATGTAGTTCTGATGTACTTGTGGGGAGGAAGGTGATCTCCATGTCTTACTCCTCTGTCATCTTGAAGGTGCCCCCTCCGCTTTGGGCCTTTGTATATATCTTCCATGTCTAGTTAAATGTTCAACCTTTCTTCTAACTTCTTGAACATATGGAATGTAATTATAACAACTGTTTTAATGGTCTTGTTTGTGAGTTCTATCATCTGTGTTATTTCTGGGTCAGTTTAATTTATTGACTTTTTTCTTCATTATTAGTTCATATTTTCTTGCCTTTTTTGCATGCTTATTAATTTTTGATTAGATAATAGACATTGTGAATTTCACTTTGTTGGGTGCTGGATATTTTTGTATTCCTATGGCTATTCCTAACTTTGCTCTGAGACACAAAAAAGTTACTTGGAAACATCTTGATCCTTTCATTTCTTGCTCTTAAGTTTCGTGAAGTGAGGCCAGAGTAGCATTTTGTCTAGGACTAATTATGCTCCGTTTTGGAGGCAAAATTCTTTTGAGTTAGGCTCAATGCCTACTCAGTGCCCCATTAATCACACAGTTTTCCACTCTGGCTGGCTGGGAAATAAACTATTCCTACTGCTGTGTGACCTCCAGTGATTGTTCCCTATAATCCTTTCGTGGTTCTTTTCCTCACACACATGAACTGATTAGTACTTGGCTGAAAACTTAATGGGACCCTCTACAGATCAGCAGACTGGTCTGCCATATGCTTTCTCTTCTTCCATAATTTGTTCTGAGCTCCCTTGGCCTCCCTGGGCTTCCAGTTCTGGATCCTCAAGTCAGGGAGTCCCTGCTCCTTGACAGTAAGCAGTAAGCACGTAGAAAGCAGGAAGGTAGTAAACTGGAGCATTGTGGGGACCATCTCTTTTGTTTCTTATTTCTCAGGGATCACTGTCCTTAGTTGCCTGATGCCCAATGTCTTAAAAAAAATAATTGTTTTATATATTTTGTCCAGTTTTCAACTGTTTTAGATTGGAGGGTAAATCTAGTCACTGTTGTTGCATCTTGGGTGAAAGCATTCCAATTTATGTTTTTAAAGACTACTTTGTTGTGTGGAGAATAAACCAGAAGCCAAGTTATTTCTCTGAACATCAGGCTTGTTTGTTTTTTAACCAGTAAAATACAGGCAATGTAGGTAAAGCATACCCCACAGTGTTATTGTGAAAATTAAATGAGACAATACATACGGTGTATAAAGAAGATTAGTTGCACTCTTTCCTCCATGGTATAAAGATAATAAATAATATTTTAAATATCAATTTTTGTATCCACAAGTATAAATACTCAATTCAATCCCCTTGTAAGATGGCAAAATAATCTAACCAACAATGCCATCAAGATAGCAAGTCAAATCGAATTGGTTAAAAGATAATAGCAGCATATGTATGCCTATGACCCTGGTAACTTTTTACAAGAGGGGCCCACCATAGATGGGGGAGTCCTCAGAGAATTGTGAAGAGACTTAGGGAATAAAACTGAGAGGGAGTTTTTACACAGGTTTGCTTGTAGGCTTAAAAGCTACCTGTAGGACAGTCCAGCCATCTTGGAGCCAACTATGGTGAAACCGTTAGCGGAAACAATGCATGTTTATTATTTTGGAGCACACAGGCATCTCTAGAACAAAACTTCCCTGAGAGGAACACATTTAAGGACACAGCTGTCTATTGTCAAAACAGGGAAGAAAGAGAGAAGCTGTCTGAATTTTAAATCAGTCTTCATCTTTATAGTTCTGGAATATATGAGCACACATGAACCCTCCTCCTTTTTATACATAAGAACAGATTACCACTCCCCCGTCCTTCCTCTACAAATGACTGAAACAAAACTACATTCGTTTTCAGCTACACTGCAGGAAATGCTTGCTCTGATCTTTGGCTGTATCATTTCCAACATTGCAATCTTGAGCCAACTCTAAGATAAGCAGTTATTATTTTAACAGTTTATCAAGCAATTTCCAAGAGGCTTCCATTTGCTGTTTGTGTTGGGAAGTTGTTTCTGCCTAAGATTATATGTGCTCCGAGCAGTCTTTGTGGTCAGAGCCCTTACCGAGCCAATGTAGCTTACTCCAAGCTTTCACATATGTGAGAGCTCACTTTGGGTACATTTTCTTTTTTTTTTTTAAACAAAACTGGATGATCAGCAAATCCCACAATGAGGTAAGTCCCAGCTCAGTCCCTCAAATGTTTACCAGCTACTTTTTGGCTGCTGGAATATTTATCATAATAAGCAAAACCTTAATCAAATCAGCAAAGGTTTTCAGTTGCAGCATTCAAGTCCTCTTGCTCCAAATTCACGCTGGCTGTCTTCATCAGTACTGATATCTCCATGCAAATAACAAGGGAGGGAAATAAAACCCCTTTTTTCAGTGAAAGACAAAGTAACAAATAATGGCAAATTTTTCTAGCTTTAGGATTCATAAAAATGAGCATATTGTGGTCTCTCTAACCAAAGTGATCTAATTCCCAGAAAATAGCTGATCATATCTGCTGAACTGGTCTCACTCCCTGCTGTATTTTCTATTGCAATTCTCACTTTGTTCATGAAACAGCAATGATGATTTAGAGTGACATGTTGTTGCTATGGAATCTTATTTCTCTTGCTTTTAGTCTATTGAGGATGTGTGAGCTCTTAAACGTCTCTGCATGAGTTATTGCTCAAACACACTGAAGCACTGATGGCCTGGGCAGCTGTTCAAACCCAAACTCAAACCAGGGGTGGTCACAGAGTCAAAGGTTGGGGTTAGACTGTGCAGCCCATAAAATAAAAACCAGGCAAATGTGTAAGTCATGGCCTGTAAATTTATCTTGGAGGATTTTGATGATTCGAGCATTTACCACTGTAGTTAGTTAGTCGCAGCATTTAGAGTTGTGCATTATTCTCTGTCTGACTTACTTCACTCAGTAAGACAATCTATATCGCTTATATGTGGAACCTAAAAAAAGGGTACAAATGAACTTATCTATAAAACAGAAACAGAGCTACAGATGTAGAAAACAAACTTACGGTTACCAGGGGGTAAGGGGGAGGAGGGATAAATTGAAAGATTGGGATTGACATATACACCCTACTGTATATAAAATAGATAACTAATAAGGACCTACTGTATAGCACAGGGAACTCTACTCAATACTCTGTAATGGCCTATATGGGAAAAGAATCTTAAAAAGAGTGGATATATGTATATGTATGACTGATTCACTTTGCTGTATACCTGAAACTGACACAACATTGTAAATCAACTATACTCCACTAAAAATTTTTAAAAAAGAAAACATCTCTGTATCTTTTTAATAAAGTTCTGCCAATAATCAAAAAAGATAATAATAATAAAAGTTGTGCATTATTTATTCCATATATGGCATACTGAGTTATTTCTCTTGCCTAATTTTCATAGGCAGAAGTGGTATGTATTGATGAAGATTCATCCTCTCGTGACCTGGCAACTCAGATCTCCACACCGAAAAGAGAGAATCAGCTCAGTTGCCCTGATACCTCACTGCTTGTTACCTCACTGAGGGATTCATAGCATTTCCCTAGAATGTAACCTCCATGAGGACAGGGACATTGTTTTGTTTACTGCTGTCTACCTAGCACTTTAAATGGAGATGATGTGTAACAGATGATCAATAAACATTTGCTTGAATGGCTTAATAGAAACTTATTGGAAGGGATGTAAACACTGCTGATTCTCCTTCCCAGACATTTCCAGGGTCTCTCCTACAAAGTGATGCCAAATGATCTTATATCTTCTGGAACCCCTGCAGACATGAGACACCCCCCCCCCACTACTTGGAAGGCAGTCCATTCCATTTATGAAGGTCTTTCACTGTTCTAAACTTCCATCTTATGTGGAATCACAGTCGGTCTCTTTGTGTCTTCCCTCTTTCATTCTTGTTCTTCCTTCCAGAATGACACTCTGTTTTTCCTGACAATGTTTCAGAGAGCAGGAGATGGTCTCACAGTTCCCTGTGGAGCCCAAATGGCTTGAAGCAGAGTATAATGGCTAAAGGGGTGTGACCCATAAAATGAGGAAGCAGCGCTTCTCCTATCGAACAGCTGATTTTCAGAATGCTGTTCAGACCTACCAATTTTAAAGATGGCATGATACTAATGGAGTAATTAGGTTTCATTATATTGCAAGAGGTTACTGGACCTTAGGGGGGAAAAATCTCCATTTTAATTTGGACTGACACAAAGCTTTGTGGCATCTAGGTTCTCAAGGAACTATATACTAATTTTTGATCAGGTACAGACCTTGAAATTGAAACTGTAATTCATTAATCATATAGCTCTTTTTAAATTGAGTACATACTCTGTACCATCCCTTATTTTCCAATGTTGTCTTAAGACTATATAACTAATAGCTAAGATTTGTTAAGTGCTTCATGCTCTACAAATGTTATCGCACTGAATTCTCATAGCAAACCTATGAATAGTATTCTAGTGTTATCTTCATTCTTATAAGAGGAAACTTAGTTTCAGTGAGGATGAGTAACTCATGCAAGGTCACCAACAGGAATGTCACAGGGTCAGGCTTCAGACTCCGGTCTGTCTGACACCAAAGTGTTCTTAACCTCCAGGCGGTGTATTGCTAATGAGAAATAAATTCTTGCAGGGGCAAAACCTAAGTTCAACTTGTCTTTGTTGACAAGCTGTCTGATACACAGTTGGTGCTCAATAAATATATGTGGGACACATTTGGTGACAGTGGACTGAGGGTCAAAGCATGATTCACAACGTAACACTTTACACCTCAAATTCCATCTCTGTGAAACAAGGGACTTGGGCTGCATGATCTCTAGGCTTCCTCCCAGTCTTAAGAATGCATGCTGCTAGTCTAGGGATGAGGATGAATCCGAGTTTAGCAGCATAGACAAGAGGGAAGAGATTGCATGAGGAGCAACATGGACTAATACTGCATTCCTTTGAACAGAATGTTCCCTCTGCCCAAAATACCCTTTCCCACTTGCTCACTTGGCAAATGTCCAATGGTCAGCTCCACCAGCCTCCCCTCTGTGAAACTGTCCTTGACCTCCCCGCCAATGCACCCTTTCCCGTACACACACAAAATTATTCCCTCCTCATGGCCCCCAAGTCCACTGTGCATGATTTGTGATTATTTGATTGGGGGTCTGTCTCCCCATCTCACACCTCGACTTGAGCTCCTTACAAATAAAACCCACCTCCTTTTCATCTCCAGGCCCTGTCATGGAGCCTGGCATGTAAAGCAAGCCTTCCATAAATGTTTTGTGAGTGGCTAAATGAGTTAGCGGGCCATGTGTAGGGGAAGCAGAGGGGAACAATTTGACCTTAATAGAAAATTCATGTCAGAAAACAGTGAGAAGTTAAGTTAGTCAGTGAGGCTGAGACTTGGAGTCCAGAAAGCAGAGTTTAGGCTTGGTGCCCCAGGCAACGCCTCAGTTCCATTCTTGGGAAGGCAAGTGACAGTGAAAAGAAGAATCCTATTAGGAAAATTAGTAGAGACATGGTCTCTCATTTAAAAAATGAATAAAGGTAATGAACTTGCTTTCTTCCTTAGCATACTCTTAATAAACCCATAGCTCATTTATTATATTGGACACTTATATGAATAAAAACAGAGTCTGATTTGGAGGTGTCTTTCTGATTTTAAGTTAATGAATTTTTAATAAATCACTAACACAACAAACAAACATCTTTAACCAGGATAAAACAAGTTTGAATGAGTCTAAACAGTTGTTGATAGAATGTGCCGCACCCAGCTCAGCACCGGGCACATACCAAGTGCTCACTTAGTATTCTTTGAATGTCAAGTTCATTTTGCACGTGGTTGCATTTACTCTGGTTTTTCTCATGCATGGAGGATAACAGCAGTCCCCAGGTCTAAACACAGTGATTCTTTTAGAAGATTAAAAAAATAATTAAAGATTGAAAGATCTGTAGTGTTTGTGTTTGGAATACAGAACATATATGTATATTTATATTAATATGCTTATCTTTTAATTCTCTGAGGTGTAAAACAATATTAAAATACATGCCTAGGAGAGCACATGTCAAACAACTACAGTACATGGTAGCTCAGAAATGCATTCATCACCAGCCAGACAACCTATACCAAGGATAAGCAACTGAACAGATGACATTACTTTAAAAGCCAAACAAGTCCCTTTTATCTTGGAGCATCTCACAGAAGCTAGCACTGGAAGACAGTCCAGTCAGTTCAAGTCCGTTGATGGAAGTGGTTTAGCCATGTTTCCCCAGGTGGAAGCCATATTGCCATGTACTTGCATCATTTTGCAATCATGGGATTTAAACTCACAAGCAATTTCAGAATGCAGAATTTTCTCCTTAATGCGAAGAAGAGCAGAAAGATGTGTGCGGTGTGGTGTGTGCGTGTGTGTGTGTGTGTTTAAAATGAGGATGGCCTAGGAGGACTCTTCTGTGATATTTGGAATCTGAATTTAAGTAATTAAATCCTCAGTGACTAAGCATGATACTATTAGACAAACAATATGTGATGCAATGGATAATGATCTCATTTAGACCACCTATGAGTCCACATTTATGTCTTGGAAAGGGTGAGGTTCTATCTTGACTCCTAGTCTCTTATAAGGATTTCCATAATTGTACAGATCTGCTGATGGTTTATCTCTACCTGTGTGGAGGGCTCTGCAGTCCTCCAAAGCTTGGCTTTCTTATGCATATTTATCACTTTAAAATTTACAGGTAATTGCTAGGATATTATTTCAGAAATAAATAGAGATCAACTCCAGTTCCCAGTGCTCTCATCCACAGGACTAAGGGGAGGTGGCAGGCTCTTTCCTTATATTCAGATATCTTGTCATAATATAAATTTTAGCCAGAAATTGGATATTATATAAAAGGACTTTGAACCAAGTCCTAGTTATTAAAATCCTAAAAGATCTCATGATAGCAGGGCCTCATTTCTTGTGTGTATTCTATAGGTGCTTGTAAATTTGGTAGGTGTATCTGAATTGTGTCAAAAGGATCCCATTCTTCATTAATGTTCGTGTATATTTCAAAGATAACTTATCTTCATTCCTGATTTTGATCTTCCTTTGGTAGTGGCTTCTAACTCTCTAGATTTATGCTTCCCTGCCCCTAGCCCCTTTGAAAGCAGTTAATCTTTCCAGCTAGTTTCAAGTACAGTGTAGTGGAACAGAACTTAGGCTTTGGAGCTTGTGGTAGTTATTAGTATGTTCATTAAGTATTTCTGATTCTCCTTTTAGGCACAATAGATTTTCACCTCTCTGCCCCCCTGAAGATAAGAAGGTCTGCATGACTCCTTTTGTTCAAGGAAATGAAAGTGTAAGTGATGTGGCCACTTCCAGGGGGAAAGTTTAGGAGCTTACATGTGATTTGCCATACCATTCTTTCTTTTTTTTTCTTGCTTCCCCAATCATGGAAGCCTGGATATGACACCCCCTTCAGATGAGGTCCCCTGGTGAGGACAATACAGAAGAGAATCCTTAACTCACATGACATAACATTTGTTATTTTTAAGCCACTGAGACTTGGGGGTTAGCTGTCATTGCTGCAGAACCTAGCTTATCCTGACTGATATGGGGCTGGACAGGCCTGGGCTCAGGTCCTTGGACAGATTATGGGACTTCTCCCACCCCCTCAGAGAGTCACGTGAGGATTAAATAAATGTACACGAGCAAAGTGGTTGTCCCAAAGAATGTATATAGCAATGTTTGTTCCTTGGCCTTCCTTTTTCTTCCTTTACCTGTGAGGAGAGAGCTAGTGTCTTATTTATCACCTGATTGTGTCCAGAATAAGCCCTGGAATCCGGAAGGTGCTTGAATAAATAAATGAACACACAGAAACATTTACATGCACTTAGAGAGAGACTTATTTAAAAGATCCTTTAGCAACCCTTTTGCAACATGAATGTTCTTTTTTTCCTGCTCATTTCCTTACATCAGGTTTTCCAAGGCACAGTCAGACAAGAAGACAGTTTGGATGAGGAGGAGAGGACATGGTGCTGGGATTTTAGCTCTGGCTCAGCCAGTTGCTGGCCCGGGTGATCCTGGACTTGAGAGGGACAACGTGCAGCATCCCAAGTGAAGGTGGCAATGGCCCCACCGACCTCTTCTTCATCCGGTCCTCTTCTCTGCTCTGAGCATCACATTTGAGGGGGACATTAACAAACAGGAATGCACACAAATGGCAGGTGATGGGGGCGGGAATGGAAGGCAGGTCAAGATGCTGAGAAGTTGGAAAGCCCTTGTTTATGGCTCCAAGTTCCCTCTTGCTATTGTAAGGTTAATTGCACATAGAAACTGTTTGTGTTCTCAGTACTTTAGTGGACAAAGTAGGTAAAACTGTTGCAACCTGATAAACCAGAGTCTGTGCTATGACCCAGGGATACAGCACACGACACAAAGCATTTTTAGTAAGGGCAGTAACTTCCTCATTCTCTTGTTTAGAAATCACAGGGGGGAAAGCAACCTGAAATTATCTAGCAAACAGAAAGATGGAAAATCAGGAATATGGAATTTTGTCACCCCATTTTATAAATAGGCAGCATTAGCAAAGGCAGACAGGAACCAGCCCTCGAAAGGAGGAAGGGAAAGCCACCGGGGAAGGAGGAGGTGGTTACGAGCCTTGGAGCCAGGGACCAGGCTGGCTTCTTCTGCAGACATCTGGGGGCTGCTGCTCTGAGTCCAGAGGAGGAACTGAGATGCCAGGGGAAGATACTGCAGAAATGTGCTTGATGCCAGGGTGCCTGAGCTTCGTGGACAAAAGCAGGATGGAACTGAGGAGAAAATAGAATCTTCTCAATTAATCAAGGATAGAAGGATCCAAACCAAGAAAGATTGGCCTCTGAGGCTAGCCTGAGATATTAAGGTCAAGGATTCTTTGTAAGATGTTTTAAAATAAAAATTGACTTTACTTAGTTAGACCTATAATTGTCTCCACTGTATACTTTGTTCTCTGAGCAACTCCTACATGATGGAAAGGTAGCTTTCACCATATTCAGGACAAGTGGGGCAGGAAAAAGTTATTGATGACGTTAATTCAGTAATTCCACAACAAGCTTTGAACACCTATTAAGTGCCAGGCAACAAACTAGGTACTAGTGATATAGAAATTAGAATGAAATTCCCTGTCCTAAAGGATGTCCAGGGGTAGTGGGGGAGATGGATTCAGAAATAGGTAATTAGATAATTAAATGCAATGAGGAGGTGGGCCAAGGGATTCTGGAGGCATCTGGGAAGAGTACCTAGCCCAGGGGAAAGGCACAAGGAGCAAGAGATTGGAAGGTCAGGGAAGAGACGACCTCAGAAGCAAGTCTTAGAGGATGAGCAGAAGTCAGCCAGGCAGCCAGCAGGAGCCCAGGTGGGATGGTTACTCAGGGCCGCAAGGGGGCACCAGAAGAGGCGGGAGGTAAGACTGGGAGGGCCTTGATGGGGCTTGGACTTCATCTGAGGGAAATGGGGGGCCTTTAAGGCTTTTCTGTGGGGAAGTGACTCTTTCACCTTTTTTACAAATATTCTTTTTAGGAAGATGGCTCCGGAGGTTGGGGGAGGTGGATTTGAAGGGGGAGAGTGGAGGCACAGTCATGAGGCTGTGGTTATATCACTGTGAGATATGAGGAGGCCTGAACTGCAGCCATGGGAGCTGGGAAGCGACCCCGGCCAAAGTCCCAGGATGTAGTGAGCCTCAAGCTCTTTCTTGGTTTGTTTGTTTATTTATTTTAATTTTTATTTTATATTGGAGTATAGTTGGTTAATATTTATTTTATTTATTTTTAGCTGCTTTGTTTTATGCCGGAGTTTTTAATTGAAGTATAGTTGATTTACAATATTATATTTATTTCAGGTGTATAAATATACAGGTGTATAAATATCAGGTGTATAGCATAGTGACTCAGTACTTTTATAGATTATACTCCATTAAAAGTTATCACAAGAATATGGCTATATTTCCTTGTGCTGTACAATATACCCTTGTTGCTTATCTATTTTATACATAGTAGTTTGTCTCTCTTAATCCCGTATCTTTAATTTGACTCCCATTTCCCTCTCCCCTCTGATAACCACGTTTGTTTTCTATATCTGTGATTCTGTTTCTGTTTTGCATATATACTCATGTGTAGCATCTCCTAATCTCCACTTTTAGTGATATCATACAGTGTTTGTCTTTCTCTAACTTATTTCACTAAGCATAATATTCTCTAGGTCCATCCATGTTGCTGCAAATGGCATTATTTCATTCTTTTTTATGGCTGAGTAATATTCCATTGTATATATATACCACAACTTCTTTATCCATTCATCTGTTGATGGACACAGTTTGCTTCATATCTTGGCTACTGTGAACAGCACTGCTATGAACATTGGGGTACATGTATCTTTTCAAATTATTGATTTCATTTTTTCCAGATATATACCCAAGAGTGGAATTGCTGGATCATATGGTAGTTCTATATTTAGTTTTTTGAGGAACCTCCATACTATTTTCCATAGTGGCTGCACCAATTTACATTCCCACCAACAGTGTAGGAGGGTTCCCTTTTTCCACATCCTCTCCACATTTGTTATCTGTAGACTTTTCAATGATATCCATTCTGACAGGTGTGAGGTGATATCTCATTGTTGTTTTGATTTGCATTTCTCTAATAATTAGCGATGTTGATAGTCTGTTAGCCATCTGTATGTCTTCTTTGGGAAAAAAAATGTTTACTGAGGTCTTCTGTCCATTTTTTGATTTTTTTTTTTCATATTGAGTTGTATGAGCTGTTTCTTGGTTTGTTTACTCATCCCATTCCTTCAATAAAATTTAGAGTGACGTTTATGGTGGGGCAGCAGGGGTGGGGGGTCAGAGAAGGGTAGCTCGGACCAGAGGTCCAGGTCACATTCGTCCCCTGCTCAGAGAGTCACTGAGTGGAGTCTTCCTTTTTGATTGCTCTTTTGCTGATGCAAGGACAGATGGTGGTCGGGGGGAGCCTCCCATTCTGGAACATGCCTGCCCACTCCACAGTTCTTGCTGGAATTTCTCTTTTGGAGACAGTGACTAGAATGAGTGCTGTATCTCCTGGGAGCTCTCGGGCTCTGTGGAACCATCTGCACCCAAGGGGTAGAGGGACAAGGGTAGAAATGGCTGCCAGTGTTTGGAAGGTGTGCGTGGGGTGGGGGTGGGTGGCATTTAGACCCATATTGACTTCAAATTCAGAGTTCTTTGGGATTTTGTCACTAGTGTAGAACCAGCAACACCATCCTCTTTGGTGCTGTGTTTTTATAGGATGGTTCCAGAGGATTCTCAAGAGAGATGTAATGCAGTGGCTGTGTAACGGAGGAAAGCAGTTTGGTTCTTCTTGCAAAGAAGCGACAGTGGTGGTAATAGTGGGAATGGGATGAATGCCTTTGCCTTTCATTACGAATGGTTGCCATCTTGCTTCCTCATTTTCTCTCTCACTCCCCAAGGTGCTTGCTCTTAGGAGAGGAGGTGCCACAAGTGGGTACTGGTTCCATGGATGGGACCCTCTCTGGCTCCAAAGATACAGATGAGCCTGGAGGGACCTAAATTTAGTGTTGGCTCTGCCCACTAGGCTCTTTTCCTTGGTGCTGAGGTTAATACCTGTTGGTATTTTAGGGTGTGACCAAGGGAAGCAGTATAACCACAGAAGACACAGAGGAACAGGAGGGAGGACACTGAGCAGGGGAAGTAAAGATAGTTGGAGGAGAAAGGGATATATTTTCCCCTCTTACCCCAAGTATTGATGCAACCAAATCTTTTAGAGCATTAGTTGTCTACAACTACTATGGCAATTATTCAGGAAGGACATTGGTGTCTGAGTTTACACCTTAAAATAAGACCAACTTGTATGTGTGATTAATCATTGAGTGCTGCACTTCTGTGCCCTGATCAGTCCCCAGATGTCTTTCTATTATCACAGAAGCTCAAAGAAGGAATGAGTAGGGAGCCTATTATTGTTACTATAGCTAACATTTATTAGGCACTCACTTTCAACCCAGAGGGTGTGAATTTGTTCTTGCCAAGGTTACTAATGACCATCATATTCCCAAATCTGGTGGATACTCCTCTCTGTCCTCATTTCACCTGGCCTCTCAGCGGCATTCATCACATGGCACATCCTTCCTTTTTACAAGTCTCTCTTCCCCTGGTCCTGAGATGCTGCTCTCTCCTGGTTGACCTCTGACCTCACGACACCTCATCTCAGTCTTCTCGCTTGTTCTGTTTTCTTCATCTGAACTCATAAAATTGTTGTTTCTCTAGATCAGGGCCTAAGCCTTCCTCTCTTCTTTCTCCTCATTTTTGGCTAAGTGACCTCATCCTTTCCCGTGGGTTTAGATGCCACTAATGCTGATGACTCCAAAATTTATATTTCCTGCTAAGATCTCTCTCTTCTGACTTCCATACTCATGTCTGACCACCAACGTGACATTTCCATGTGGATGTCTCCCAGGTAGACGTAACTTGTCCAAAATCTAACCCTTGATCCCCCCTCCTCTCCAAATTCTCCCAGCATGTTCTGCATCTTCTCTCTCCTCATATCCATCAGCAAGTTTGATCCATTTTATCTCTGCTCCTCTTCATCTCCTGCCACCTCCTCCCCAGCCTCCATCATCTCTTCCCTGCATTTCTGTGGTGGTTTCTATAATAACTGGCCTCCCCATACCCACACCTGTCTCCTTATAAGCCATTTTCCACACAGCAGCCAGAATGGTTATTAAAACATGGAAAACAACTCCTGTCACTCTGCTGCTGCAAGTCCTCCAGGGGCTTTCTTTGAACTTTGACTACAATACAAGCTCCTTACTTTAGCTTCAAGTTGGCTCACATGGTGCCTATCTTTTGTCCTTTAACCCACTTGCTCTTTCCATCCTGGACTCACATTCTCTTAGTTTCTAGAACCATTTAGATTTTTCTGACCTTGGGATCTCTGCACATTCCTGGAATGCTCCTCTACTTGGAAACATGGCTGGGTATTTTTCATTCTTTAGGTTGCAACTTACCTGTCACCTCCCTCCTTGATCTAAAATATATCTCTACTGTCATTCTTTGTCAAACAATGCTGTTTATATCTTTCATGACTCTAATTATAGTTTATAATTTTTTGGTCTCTTTGTTTAGTTATTTGTCTTCTTGACAAGCCTGTAAACACATGTGTTCTGTTGACTTCTTTTTATTGCCACAACTAACACAGTGCCTTGCATGTGACAGGGGTTCAGTACATATCTGTTGAATGAAAGAGTGTCAGGCCTGCACTAAGTCCTCTATGTATGTTATTTTAACTAATGTTCATAAGACATCTGAAAGGCAGATGTTATGACCGAGAAAAAAAAAAAGGTTTATAGGCGGGAAATACTGTGCCCAAATCCACAGAGCCTACAGGTGGAGAAGCTAGGACTTGAACTTAGATTGTCAAGTTCCAGGACCTGAGGACTCACCTCACTGTACTTCATTTCTGCTGGGGTGTGTAGGAGGATGTGTAAGAAGGAGAAAGGAAATGATCCTGTCTTTAACTTTAGCTCAGTCACACTTTGTGATTTAGAAGATCTTGACATGGAGATCCTGGCTCCTTTCTCCAGACTGTTAAATCACCTGTTTCAGAGGGGTTGTTTTCAAAGATAAAACAGGTTTGAGTCTCTGAGGTTTGAGTTCAGTAAAGCCAAGAAACCATTTAAACCCATCTTTCCTTTATTAGCACACTGTCACCTCTCTAAACTGGCTGTGCAATTTCATGATCTGATTCTTGTGATTTGATCCTGCTTCATCTCTCCATATCTATATTGGAAAGAATAGATCACCCAAGTCGGCAATTTGTGATAGTTCACTGTGACTCAGTTTCCCATAGCTCTAGAGTGCAATGTCTAACACACATCCATCCCCAAGATGTCAGCATGGCTCCAGATACTAGACCAGGTAACAATTTGGACAGATTTGAAAACAGTACCCCTCGATCTCTACCAAAATCCCAATGACCTTTTTTGAAAAGAAGAATTATCCTCAGATTCATGTGGACTCTCAAGGGATTCCAAATAAACAAAATAATCTTGAAAAAGAAGAACAAAGTTGGAGGTCTTACACTTTCTGATTTAAAAACTTACTACAAAGCTGTGGTAATCAAAACAGTGTGATATTGTCATAAAGACAGACTATAGACCAATGGAATAAAATAGAGAGTCCATAGAAAAATCGTTGCATATATGGTCAAAGGATTTTTGACCAGGATGCCAAGACCATTCAATGGGGAAATATTTTTTAACAAATAATGCTGGGAAAACTAATAAATAAATAACACGGGGCCCTTACCTTACCCATGTACAAAAATTAACTCAAAATGGATCTAAGACTTAAATGTAAGAGCTAAAACCATAAAACTAGAAGAAAATATAGGGGGAAAACTTCAAGACTTTGGATTTGGCAATGATTCTTGAATATGGTACCAAAAGCACAGAAGACAAAAGGAAACATAGACATGTTGGCCTTCATCAAAATTAAAAACTTATGTATCAAAGGACACTATCAACAGAGTGAAAAGTTAACCCATGGGATGGGAGAAAATATTTGTAAATCGTATAACTAATAAGAGATTCATATTCAGAATATATAAAGAACTCCTATAATTCAACAATAGCATAAAACAAATAACCCAGTTAAAATATGGGCAAAGGACTTGAACAGATATTTCTTCAAAGAAGATATACAAATGAGCAATGAGCACATGAAAAGATGCTCAATATCCCTAGACCTTAGGGAAATGCAAATAAAATCATAATGAGATACCATTTCACAATCACTAGGATGACTACTATAAAAAAGAAAGAAAGAAAGAAAGAAAGAAAGAAAGAAAGAAAGAAAGAAAGAAAGAAAGAAAGAAAAGAAGAAAAGAAGGAAGAAAGAAAGAAAGAAAAAGGAAGGGAGGGAGGGAGGAAGGGAGGAAGGAAGATAAAAGGAAGGAAAGGAGAAAAGGAAAGAAAAGTGTTAGCAAAGTTGTGGAGAAATTGGAACCCACATGCATTGCCGGTAGGAATGCAAAATGATACAGCAGCTGTGGAAAATGTATGGCAATTCCTCAAAAAATTAAACCACATGATTCAGCAATTCCACTTTTAGGTACAAAGAAGTGAAAGCAGGGACTTGAACAGATATTTACACATCCATGTTCATAGCAGCTTTATTCATAACGGTCAAAAAGTGGAAGCAACCCAAGCGTCAGCTGATGAATGAATGGATGAACAAAATGTGGTATATACATAGAATGGAAAATTTGACACATGTTACCACTTATGTGAACCTTGAAAACATTATGCTAAGTGAAATAAGACAGGAACAAAAGGACAAACATATGATTGTTCTTGTATGTGTAACTATTCAGGTTCAAAGAGACAGAAAGTAGAATGGTTGTTACTAGGGGCTAGGGGAAGAATGGAAATGGGGATTTATTGTTTAATGGGTACAGAGTTTCAGTTGGAGAAGGTGAAAAAGTTCTGGAGATGGATAATGGTGATGGCTGTACTACAATGTGAATGTAATGCTACAGAAGTGTAGACTTAAAATGGTTAAAATGGTAAATTTTATGTTACATATATTTTCCCAAAATAAAAAAAGAAAAGAAAAAATATTTAACTTTCCCCCCAATTATATTTCGATTTACAGCTAAAATTGTGTGTGGATGCTGTGCTAAGCTGCACAGATGCCACTTTCAGGACTGGGGGACGACATGCTTCTCTACTTGGGAGGATGCTCTCAGCTGTTAGCCTTGAGAAATTGCCCTTGGCTGCAGAGAGCTGCCTCTCCCAAGGTCAGGTTCAGCCTAAATCTGATGACTGTTCCATGCCAGGACACTACAGCTGGTTTCACAGCTCCCAGGGGCTGACTGACACCTTGTTGTGCCTGCGGTATGGCTCAGCTTCTCCCTCTTTCCAAACTGTTTTCTTCCCTTCGTATACAGGGTTGAAAGCACTCTCTAATAAAGTGTCTGCAAAATTTTTAAAAAAAGAAGGAAAGAAGGAAGGAAGGAAAGAAGGGAGGGAGGAAGGAAGGAAGAAAGAAAGAAAGAGAAAGAAAAGAAGGAGGAAAGAAAGAAAAAAAGAAACATCACCCCTTCCCTGAGATTATTTACTTGCACTTGACACAAAAATTGTCCTAACATCTGGTTAAATATATGATGAGTGGGACTTGAAAGGCACCCCTTGAAGTTGTGCAGCGCACAACCCTCACAAAGAAGTAGTGGTTTCTGTGTCGACCTTTCTCATCCCTCGGCTTTTGGAGTCCCCAGCATCATTCAGCTGGATCAACGGATGAGTGTGCACTAGTCCTTAACCAGGGCCTGAGCCAGCCTTGAGCAAGGAGGGAAGCATGTCAGTGGCCTCAGCCCCATCACACCGTAGAAGTTAGAAGTCACTTCTCATGTCAACCGGATCAGGAATATGAGAAGCTAGGAGGGAGCTCTGAGGGCTCCCTAGAGACTCACTCCTTAGCTCTGTGGTCCTCTCTTTCCTAGATCACACTCACCTCTTTGGGCATGCCTCTGTTTCCCCAGCCTCTCCTAGCCCCAGGTCACTGTCTTTGGCTTTGGGCTTAGGCTGCTGAGTTTCCCAGAATGCATTTTGCTCATGTCAAATGTTTAAACTGAGTTCCTCGGATTTCTGTGGGCTCTGAGGTCTTGCCTTGGTTCTCCTTTTCAACACCAACAGGAAAGAAGCCTTAAATAAGGAAAAACACTTGTGAGGGCACTTGACTCTAGACCAAGTTCATTTTTTCAAGTAGTCCAAGTTAGACCATAACGTGGTGGTGATGGTGAGCAGGAGTTAGCGGCAAATTAATTTACTTTATAACCTAATAATTAAATCCTCATATTAAAGAGAAGAGAAGAAAACCTCCTTTCAAGGTTCCTTCTCCCTCAAGCTTGTCTTCCTGTTACTATCCTTACCACATTCCTCCATTATCACATGGCTCCTCTAAGGAGTGGTCCACATCCCCCGCTGCTCCTTCCTGGCCAGTCTTCCGTTCCTGGGACACTGATGTCTCCCCTTCCCCATGAATGCTGCTCTCTCAGAGACCACTCATGACTTCCCAATGGTCAAATCCAGAAAACTTTTAAGTCTTCTTATATGAGCACTTCAAAACTTTCTTCTCCTTTCGATTTGGTGACATTATAATGTTCCAATTCTCTATGTCTCTGTGTTTTCACTATTTCTTTGGCAGTTCCGTCTGCCCACAGCTTAAATATTAATGTTCTCTGGGCTCCTCTCCATCTGACTATTCGTCTTCTGTACATCTCCACTTGGATATCCCTCAAACGTCTCAGAATTAGTATGTTCAGAGCTGACACCATTGCTCCTTTGCTTATTACCTTGTCTAAGTCTGCCCTTCCTCTTCCACTCCCTGTCAAGGTTACCAGCAGCTACTTAACTGCCCACACTGGAAGCTTTGGAGTCATTACTTTCTTGAGATCTTGGCCAGATATCCCTGAATCAGAGATGTTTCCCCTGGCTCCCCTGTACAAAATGCTAGTCCCCACAGAACTCCCTACCCCTGTACCCCTCTTTATTGCTCTCCTTTGCACATATTACCATCTACATACTAGATATTTGTAGATTAATTTCTATCTTCCCCATAAGAACAGAAGTCCATGAAGGCAAAGATACTCTTTTGTCTACTGCTATGTCTTGAGTGTCTAGAGCAGTGCCGGGCACCTAGTTGATACTGAATAAGTATTTGTTGAATGAATGAAAGCAATTCTGATTTCTTCCCCTGCCTCAGACCCCCATCTTCAGAAAGTTCCAAAGTTCTGCTGTTTTTTGTCTTGGAAATATTTCTGAAATCTGTGCTCCTGTTGGCTTCCTTCCCCAGGGCCACTGCCTAGGATCAGGACCTGCCAGCCCATCCAGAGAGCACTGTCATAGCTTCCTGGCTGGTCTTCTTGCTGTGGCTGATTTTATAGCCCATTCTCTGCTTTATTAGGGAAGTTCCAATCTCTAAAACAGTCCAGAGTGTCTCCTTCCTCTGCTTCAGTCCCCTGGCTATTCACTCGCTAGATGCTCATTAATGTGGGCCTGACAGCCTGGGACTCCCTCTGGGAAGAGAGGTCTGGGGAGGGACACAGTTTTGCCTCATTTCAAAGTGAGGTCCAGGAAAGGATTGACACCCAGAGCTCACAGATGTGGGCACTGACAAGTGGAGAGCTGACGAATTGGACACAAGTGATGGATCCTGTTAAAAGAACACAGGAGAGATACATGGAGTGTGGACTGGAATGCCTGGGGGCCAGAAGTCTAGAATGAATCATCACAACAGAGAGCAGCAGCCCCACAGGGAAGGGAGGGGCTGGGGGGGGGGTTCAGTCATGCTGAAGTAAGATAGGACTTCCACACCTGCCTACATTAAAAAACTAAAAATAGGGACATTTGGGGAGGAAAATAGTAAGGAATCTTTTAATTCTATGGATAGGCACTATAGGGAGGGAGGTTTGCAGAGAAGGTTGTGTCTCTCACTCTTGGTAAAATTAGAAATAGAAAAATTTTATCTTGGGTATCCCAACCTTCACTTTCTTCCCTTTCCCCTCAAGCCTGTTCTCTCCATCTTTCCCTGCTATCAAAACCTCTTCCTTAAGAAAGAGTCTAATATATTTATCCACTTACATTTACAAGGCCAATGTGGTAATTTTACATGCTAGCATGTCTGAAGCCAAATATGCTAAATACAGCAACCATTAAAAACACCACCAACAACTATATAATTCACTGTACCCAGCACAGGACTAAATACAGTGGTTGTTCAATAAATACTTATTAAAAGATGTTCAAAAAACATTACTGATATTATTAAGCTCTGGAAACAATCTAAATATCCAACAGTGGAGAAACCATTGAAGAGCCATCAATATGAAGAAATACTACATAGCTATAAAGGATTTCAAAGGACTTTTTAACAAACTGGAAAAATGCTTATAATGAGACGTTAGGCACTGCTATACTATGTCAATGACAAAAATCATATGCATATAGAGAAGACTTAGAAAATCTGTGGGTATCTCTGGAATCTGTGGGATTCTTTCTACTTCTCTGTATTTTAAAATTATTTATAGTTGGTATGAGGGAAATATTACAAAAATAAATGTTGTGAAAGATAGATTTGGGGGAGGAAGTACTTTTCAGGGGCCCCTGTATTTCAGCCTGTTGGTTTGGCCCACCTGGGTTTAGTATACAGGAGGGGAGGGGGAGGGGTGCCAGCCTCTCCAGTAACAGAGGCTGGCTGGTTAGCCAGCAGAGAATGGGTTTTTGAAGAGTGATACAGCAGTGAAGAGTCTGACCTTTAAAGACAAATGGAGTGCATGGTGATGTTGGTGCACTGGTGCTTTGAACATAGACAGGCAGCCTTCCTCTGGGAGGGTTTCACTGTGCTAGGCTAGTAGGCTAGTCCAGCATCTAGGACACCGTGAGCTCCTTTTTCTGCCTCACCTTTTGTTCTGTAAACACTCAAACCTTGCTCAGGTGCTGAAACATGTTTATTTTCACCTTGCTCCCCCACCCTCTTCTGTTTAAAATAACAGCTGGAAGATTCATTGAAACTCTTTGCGTTGGTACCTCAGTGATATTCTATATTAAAATCTTTAAAAATTGAGGTTGTATGCCCTTGTAAGAAAATATTATTTAATATTGTGCCTATACCGTAAAACCTACATAAAAAATCTTGGTTATCTTTATAAAGAGACCACAGATTCCAGCATTTATAAACAAGAAAACATTTTCCTGTAGTTATTTCTGAAAATCCCTTCTAAACATCTGCGTTTTCCTTCTAACTTAAGTTGCTCCCCACCTCCTTCCCCTGAGATCTGCTGCCTCTCTGTGGGAGAGCAAACTTCATAGCCAGTATAAAACAAACAAACAAACAAATTAACAAACAAAACCCCACAACAGCAATCCCCCTCCTCCAAATTTCTAATTTCCTGCACTTAAAACAACTAAATCCTAGGCTATCCTTATAATTCAAGGATCTTAGGATCTAAATGAAGGATTCGACAACTTTGAAACCCTACACAAACCCAAGATTTTACTTTTATTATTTACTAGTTATTAAAGTATCCAACCTTCCTGATTAAGGAAGGCTGGATGGCAGCAAGGACCGCGGAGGCATAGGCGAGAAGTGTGAAAAGAAGAAATCCCAGTTCTGCCTGGAAGACTGCCTGTGAAAGAGCCCGACTCCACCGGCAGTTTCCACGCCGGGTTTTGCAGGCGGCCGCAGCTGCCTCCCCTGTCTCTCTTACCTCCTTGATGTTCGGCACTATTTGTGGCCGGCGTGGTGGAAGGACACAGTGAGGTTCTCACCCCCGCCCCCAGCTCCCATCCCCAGTTCCATCAAAGCGAACCCGGGCCAGCGCAAGGATCTCCGAGTTGCGAATGTGCTGAGGCTGGGACTGTCACTCATTCTCCGATCAGCGCGTGAACGCAGCTCGGCGGCGGCTGGCAGGAAACAATTCTGCAAAAATAATCATACTCAGCCTGGCAATTGTCTGCCCCTAGGTCTGTTGCTCTGCCGCTGTCCACACTCGCTGCACGGGGGGGGGGGCAGAGAATTTACCGCGGCAAGAACATCCCTCCCGGCCAGCAGATTACAATGCTGCAAACTAAGGATCTCATCTGGACTTTGTTTTTCCTGGGAACTGCAGGTACATTTTCAAAATTAATATTCGCAATTTGATTTGCTAATTGAACCCTCCCCCCACTCCTCTCCCCGAGGAACGCTGTTATTTGGGGTGGTTTTACATGGAATGCTAAGGGTGGTCATTTTCGTTGAGCTGAGGAAGGAGCGCGTCGCCCTTGCTGCCCACCCGAACCCTCCCGGGCTGCCTGGACCGGGGCAGCCTCCCCGCGTAGCGAGTGCCGGGCGCCCCTCCAGCGCGCCCGCCCTTCCCACTTTGTGTGCCCGCTGCGCTGGGAGCGGAGCAGCCCGCTCCCGGGACGCTGCGGCCGCGCCGGTGATGGGCAGCGCTCCATCCCCGAAGGCGGGTGGCGGGCGGCGGAGCGGGGGAGGCCGCGGTCCGGTGGTGCAGCCGCACAGGCTCGGGTTCTGTGGGGAAGGGGCTTGTCAGCCCCGGTTCCGCGAAGAGTGAACAATAAGGCCGGGGCAGCCGCCCCCGATCATTATTTCCCCGGGTCTAATAAAGTGGGGCTCGCCGCCTTTGCGCCTTTCCCCCCGGCCCCGGCCGAATAACGGTTTGAAAAATGGGGCGAAATGGGCAGAATCTCAGGGCTGTGTGGCCGTTGTTGCACCCCCGTCGGTATGACGTTAGTTTTTCATTTGCCAAATATCTGGTTAGTTGCAAAGCCTGCTCTCGGCCCGGAGCAAGGAGGGATGGGAAGATCGAGCGCCGCGTTTTGACAGGAGGAAGTGCGGAGGGGCGGAGGGCGAGGAGGGCGTGATCGGGGTTGCCTGGTGTGTGCGCGCGCGCGTGTGTGCGCGTGTGTGCCTTCACACGCACCGCGAGCCCCATGTTGCGTGGTGCGAGAGAAGAATGGCAGGTAGCCGCCCGAAACACCTCGCCCCAGTCTCCTTTCTTTGGGCGAGGTTCCTGACCCTGGCAAAGTGTGAACAATAGGAGCTGGGAGGCAGACAGTAGTGATGCTGCCGCGGGTTGCGGGGGCTGCGCCGCCGCCCATAAAACCTTGGCGGCAGGGAGGGAGGTTTATTTCATTTGGGGTATTTCCATCCCGGCCTCCCTGGAAGATTCTTCCGTGCGTGCCCACCCTTCCCTCCAGCTGCTCACCCCACCCCATCCCACCCCGCCCCACCCCACCGCAGGATTTGCGTTTTGGAGCTGACGGACGGGGAGGGGGAAGAAAAGGAGCAGGAACCGCAGAGAGCTGGGTGGGGTGGGCAGACATTCTCGGTGGGGGGCGTGTGCTGGGAAGCGCCCGAGGAAAGCCGGGCGGAGGGGTCTGTGTGTTGTGGCCGCCGCTGCCAGCTGCCGCTGGAGCTGCCCTAGACGGCCGAGCCTGGGTCGGGGAGCGCGCGGGGCGGGCCGGGGAGCACCCAACGCGCCCCCTCCCCGGGCGGCACGAGAGACGCGCTCCGCCGCCGCCTCAGGCCAACTCGGGTCCCTCCCATGGCGACCAATCAGAGAGAGGCTGGCTGGGCGGGAAGCCGCGAGAGGCTTTTATTTCGGCGCGGGTGGCGGCCGCGAGCTGCCAGGACCGTCTCCCGGTGCTCCAGCGTAACGGTCTCTCTCGCCCCCCGCCGGGAGGAACCCCGCCCTGCGGCGGGGTCCCCAGCCTGCCCAGTTTCCGAGGAGATAAAATGGAGTCGAGGTGGTTACCGGGAGGTCTCCTGGTCTGGCCCGCCCGTGTTTCCCCACTCGTGCCTCCTTCACGCCGACTTGGAGCATCCCTCTCGCCCCTCTGGCACACACACACCCGCGGAACCGTCCAGACCGGAGCGTGCTGCCTGGGAGGGCGCAGAGGCTGGGCGCACCGACACGCGTGCGCTGACCGGCGGGCAGGGGGCGAAGCTGGGGGCGGGGCCTTGGAGGGGTGGTGAGGCCCCTAGTGAGGGGGAGGGGGAGGGGGTCGGCCAACCCCAGCGGGCTTCTCGTTCTGTACCGGCAGTCCCCGGGTCAGCTTCGCCCCCACCCACCCCGCCCGGGCATGCCCTTTCCCATCGTGTCCGTGGGACTCCCGGGCGCGAGTTCCCCGCCCTGCACGCGGGGGGGCGTGTCTGGGACGTCCTCTCCTCTAGATGGGGGCGTAACGGTAGAGACCTGATCTTTGGTAGGCCTTTAGGGGGGATCGCCCAGACGCCCTTTCCAGCGTCGTGATGGGTGTAACTCTTGGTGTTGGGATCCCCAGGGAATCCCAGATTGGATGTTCAAGGCTGCCCAGGCAAGGGTGGCATTCTGACCGGTGTTTTCTGGAAGGAAAGCGTCCTCGTTCGTGGCCCTAGTAACGTGAGGATGGGAAGAAGGCAGAAGAGGAAACACATACAAGGTTGCTTAACAAAAGAAAGAAGTTGAGCGGTTTTCCAAAGAGAATTTTCCATTAAAGTATTGTTTTTACCATAGTTTAAAAAAAAATGTAGAGTTCAAGTCAAAGGGTCAGGACGAAAATAAAAACAAAAACACACACACATACGTTTTCTTGTTGTTGTTGTTTTTTGGCCTGCAGTGTTCTGTCGTCTCCAGGGACAATGGTTGTTCAGTCTCTGCTCCACTGGGCGCACATGAAAATTTAGATGTAAGGTGTGCTCACCTTAATATACCAAAGGAATCAGGTCTGCTGCCCCTCTGTCATTTTGGTGTCTTCTGCTCCTTAGGAATAAAGTGAAACGTTGTGGAATTACACAGCAAATTTGAGTTTATTCTAGCTGCAGTTTTAGATGTTTTGTGGAAAAATTGTTTGATGGAATTATCTGGAATGGTTGTTAAGTCATATGTTTATTTGATAATTTTATAATCCTCTGCCAGTTTAACTTGGAAGAGTCAAGTGATCAGGACTGGTTTTCTAACAAGTAGCACCAGATTAAGAACAAAGAACACCTTTGCTACCCAAAAGCTAGCTTGCACTGTATTTACAGTATATATAATATCATTTACTAAACGAATTAAGGTATGTTTCAGCAGAGTTTGCTATGAATACCGTTATGGTGAGCTATATTTTTTCATTGGTTTTTATTTTAATATCAGTAATGTATCTTTCTGAACAAAATTTAATGGAATGTAGTAAAGCCATATTTAAGAATGTGGGAAACCTTTTACAACTCTGTCCAAAAACCGAAAAGTTAATTATTTTTCAACAACTATTAGCATATTTTAAAATATTAAAAAAATAACCTAAACTTTATTTAAAATTCAACAGAATTAAACGAAAAGAGAATAAAATCCAGACATTGTGGATGTTTGGCCTGTCATTTGTTTAATAGTTTTTGAGTTGCTATTCCCACTACAAAGATTCTAAAGATCTACCAACTGGGGCTAAGTTTTCATTAGTCTAAAACTTAACAATGTTTTTTAGAGTCAGTTTTCAAGAAGCTCCCCCTGTCTTCCCCTAACACATTGAACTTGATGATTTCTTTCCAGATACCTTTACCCAGGATCTGTTTTTTAAAAAATAATATTAAAATAGCAGAAAATAGCAGGACACATGCATGTTTAATAAAGGAGGTTCATCTAAGACTCTATGCTAATTGATTAAACTGAGGGTTTGTTGATTTAAGTGGCTATTGTTTCTCGAGCGTGATAGTTCAAGAATTAAGGCACTAATTGTTTGCCAAAAAAAAATTATGGTGTGGGTGTGCTGTTTACAAGGACTGTAGGTGCTTAGTCAAGGCAGCAGTAAGAGAGAAAAATTAGTCACTGGAACCCCAAATTCTGAGTTTTGCATAGTGCTTTTTCTTTGGAATACATTTATCATTAATTGATTTCCTCAAATAGGTAATATGTCATTTAATGTAAGTAATCTATATCTATGTTTTTTCTTCATAGGGAACGACATCTTAATTGCCTTTCAAAATAGCACCATTTTGTCATTCAAATACTAATCTTTAGACATGACAGATGTTTTTGTTTGCTGCAGAACTCAGTTTTGTAAATTACAGACAGCATCTTGTAAACTTTACACTGCTTGAAATACAGACTTTGGAATTTCTGATCCAAGCACTGAATTTTTTAAGGTGACAAATCCTCTATTTAATATTAGTTTGATGAATCCCCCACATTTATGGTCTTCAGAGTTACAGAACTGGGGCTGCTTTCCAGACTGAAAGGGGCTTCAGTGCTGCTGGCAGACCTCCAAAGATATTTTACAGACAGTTCTTCCTGTCTTGGTGGAAAATAAGTGATCGACTACCTGTTGCTAAAGAACGGTTTGAACTTTCCCTGCTGATCTTGGGTTTGTGGTGCTGGAGAGCAGAACCAATCGGCAGGGAGGGGAGAGAAGGGACTGGCACCTGCCCCCATCAGTCTTCTGGGAACCGTCACCCTGGGAGGAGACAAAGGCGTTTTAAAAAGGCTCTCCTGCACTATTTAAGTATTGAGCTTTTGAGCACACACATGTCTTATGCTGTCAATATAAATATTTTAATGTAAATTCCATAACTGATAATTCTTCGGTTTAGTCACCTAACGGATATATAGGCTAAGAAACTTTTGGAATATTAAAAGAAGTGACAGGAAATTATACATAGCATTTTTCCAGTCTTAAAAATGAGTTACAAATTAAACAAAATTGAAAACATGACTCAACAGGCCATGTAATGATAATAGCTCTTTGAGCTTTGAATCAAGAAGACTAAAGGTTAAGATTCCTTTAGTTAAAAAGGAAGAAATAATACGATTCAGAGGAGAATTTTATACATCTCTTAAAATGGTGAGTCTCTGAGCAATATTGTCAGAGACGGCCTCTTAGGAAGAGTGAATGCCCAAGGACCTCTCCGAGTCCTAATGAATAGGTCTCTGTGAGATCCCAAGTTTTTCATATGAAAAAAAATGTAGTGAAACTATTATTTGTAATCCAGGTAGATGTACTTACTACTATAGAGCAGTACAATGCAGAAGTCAATCTGAAGGTCAGAGGCATGTCAACTCTAGCCCTTTTTGTTATTACCTCTTGGTGCCAAACCTTAAAACCATTTGCTGATGTAGAGGGACATAAATTATTTGGCGTTTCCAGTGGTGCCATTACACTCTTTTATTTCACGGTGTGGAAATGCTGTCTCTTGGCTGAAGATCCTCATTAGGAGCCTTGCCTTTTGATGTTGGCCTGGGTGCCAAATGGCGGCTTTTCGGGCACTTTCATTACATTACAATGTTAGGCCATGTCTACATGCAGCCACTGAGTTCACTGTTTTCAGTTAGGTAGACACACTTTTCCCTTCCTGCAGGATTAATTTAGCTTCCAGGCAATCACTCAAAGAGGACTATATTAGAAGGACAAGACATTTGGTCTATCTTGTGTATGTATGTTTTTGATTTAAAAAAAGATTTTAATAAACCTGTTAGGCATTCGTTTTCTCTCAGATATATGTAAATATGCTTGCCTTTCAATTCAAAGATTGCCTCACTGGTATGACTTGAAAGGCCTCTGCATAACTTGTATTCCACTGGATACTCTCCCTGAGTAGCTTTGATTTGAAGCTGCAAACCCTGGCAACATCTGGCCCTGTTTTCCATCCTGTATCTTTCTTAAGAGGTCTGATTACCTCACCATTTAGGAATATTCATAGTGGTATCACACTGTTAGAGATTGGGTTACAATAGGTATTCTCTTAAATAGTTCATCAAATATGTTGAGTGCCAGCTTTTTATCATCAGCTCTGTGGGGAATTACAAAGCACCATGATGACCTAATTTCTGCTGTCAAGGAACCCTGTGAGTAAAAGAGCCTGGAGATTAAGTGTGGCCAGCGGCCTAGGGCCCTAGGATGAAATCCCAGGCACACGGATCCTTTATTAGCTCTCTGATCCTGGGCAAGTCAGTTCCCTTCTCTAAGTCTGTTTCCTCTTCTGTGAAATGGGAAAATTAGTAACACCTACTTGGTAGAGATCTTGTGAATATTTTCAAATGCACATGAGCTGTGCTTATTAAGGAGAAAGAGGGGTGTATATGGGTCTAGAAAAAATAATTATTCAGACATAATGGTCTTGTTTTAGACAGACTTTAAAAAAGGATGTAATAGGAACTCTACTTCAAAGATGAGAACTAGATTTTTTTAAAATCTGTTTTTTAAATATGCCTGCGTGTCTTGTTGGTTTATGAATACTTCAGAGAGAAAGTGGTCTCATTATGAGGTTGAAAGCCTTTAGCACAGGCATGCATCTGGGTCTCATGGGGGCCAAAAGGTCTACAATTTTGAATGCCCTCTTTAAGGAAAATTCAGTACTCTCTTGCTTTCGACCGTTAGAACAGGTCATCAGGTCCCCATCCCCTCCAGAGCCTTGGAAGGAACCCGTGTAACAGAGGAGCCCATGCAAACATCTGACCTGCCGTAGCAACTGTGTTGGTCTCCTTGGGCCCACTCGCTTGAGAATGCAAGCTAATTGTTACAATGTGTTAAACATGTACCTTGTAAATGTTGTGCAGTGCTTTGAAGATTGGAACCATGTATCAAAATCAAAGTTATTTTTGAAAAGAAAAAGCTATTTGACCTTTATTTTATAGAATATCTTAGGTGAGATCTGAGGTGATTTAATATGTCTCACTCACTGCTGATATTTTTTGTAAATTACAAACTGGAATAAAATAAGGTAATTGATATTATTATTCAAATGAGTCAAACATAAGTGCCCTATTGGCGGCGCAGGAAGAGGTTTGCCAACTAAAGGCATATGATACTGGAGAAGAGACTGAAGGTTTTTTTTAGCTATGAAAGAGCGAATAAACTGAATATATAATCCCAATAAGTGAGTGTGTCTTAATCATCACTATACAATTCACAGAGTGTTTGATATGCATTATATCTTTTAATTTTCATATCTTTTATTCGGTAAATATTTATCAAGCACTTATTGGGTGTTGGGTGCTAGGAATACAGTGGTAGACTAAACATAACATCATTCTTGTTACCTAAACATACATAGTCCCTATATAGAGCTTCTAGTCTAATAGTGTGGAGGAATATAGACATTAGCAAAGTAATTCATACACATCTTTATAATTATATATTCTGATTAAAAACTAAGGAAAGGAGAAGGGTGCTATGAGAGATTATCAGGGGGAAATCTTTCTTTGCGTAGTTGGGCGAGTGAGCAGGTAACATTTAAAGAACTCTCTGTGAAGTAGGAAGGACAGACGCTCTTCTCGTTTTAAGGCATGGTTGATTGACTATTTAACAAACATTGGTTGAATCACAACAAATATTCCTGACTTCCTTAATTCAGTGAACCTTCCTGAAACCTTGTGATTGTCAAATAGTTTCAGGAATTGTGCTCAGTTTTGGGTTATGAAGTCAAGTAAGATTTGCCTCTGCTTCTAGAGCTTACCATCTAGTGTTGGGGAGAGACATACTCTACTTACAAATAGAGACATGAATTAAATGCCATTGGAGCACAAGGAAGGAAGCAGTTAACTCTGCTTGGGGCTCCCTTGAGCTGGGCATGGGGCACCAGTTTGCCTTCACTGGATGGAACAGGAAGAAGATGTGATTCAGCAGAACCAACACACGGAGATATGAATGTATACAGTCACGTTTGGGGAACAGTGTTGGGTACCTTGGGGGAGAAGTGGCCAGAGATGAGGAGAAAAACCAATTCTCTAAGGCCAGATCATGTTAGGTCTTGAAATAGAAACTGAGTCTAAGAAGGGGTAAGTGATTTACACAGGTGAAGCTGGGACTATAACTTATATTCGTTGGCTGAATTTCATCCTTTTTTAAAGTTAGGATAATTTGAATACATATAGCCTTGGAATACATGCCAAGCAAATGTGAATTTGCTTGGCTTCTGGGCTGACCGATCCGATGGAAGTGAGGGGGCAGTGGTAGGTGGAGGGCAGTATCAAGAGCTTTGGAGTCTGACAGGTCTAGGTTGAGGTCACTGTCACTGACATTCTGCAAGGTGCTGCCCTTCTGAGCCTGCTTCCCCTGTGTAAAATGGAGAAAATGACATCTCCCTTACGGATTTTGGTGAGCTTAAATAAAATCACATATGTAAAACAGGTAATATGCTGTAGGTACTCAATATATTCTTTTAAAAGGTTCATCCTGCATGGAGGTTTTATTTGAAATCTTTATTAAACAGGTGTGCTGTGAATGTGATGTGCAGAGTTCTGTGCTGGAGGCTGAGGGGAAAAAGAAAATACATTTAAGCAAGTTATACCAGGCCTGCAGAGGCTTTCAGATGGCTGGGGAGAAACCACTTACTTTGTTCAAACACTTAGGAAATCCTGAAAGGTACTATGTGAATAAGTGCCTAGAAGGAAGGAGACAGGTAATAATTGTGAGAATTGTTCAGAAAGGCAAAAATTGTCTTGGTTGGTTTAAATGTCTGGAAAAAGATGTGGCAGAGCTAGTACTTGATCTGAAGCTCCAGGGACATAAGGATAAATAAGAGGAGGAAGGACCTAGCTCTCTGTAGGAGGAGATGCATCTAGCTAGAGGATTATTGGTATTGAAGAGCAGTGAAAGCAGACTGGATATTGGGACAAATCGTATTAAAATTTTAAATGCTGCACAAAGGAGAGGGTGCTGCTGGAGATGTAAGAGAAATCATTTAAAAAAATATTTAAGAGTATAGTCAACTACAGCAATTGAACGTCTGCTGTGCTAGGCTCTGTATTTGTTGCCAGCTATGAATTAGCAGAGAATTAAGTAGGAGCAAATCAATAGAGATCGTTGCAGTCCTTAAGGGGAGTTTTGGTTTTATGTGGCAGCCACTATAGTGGCTGGACAAAATCGTGAGTTGGTAAAAGGATTTTTGCTGCATTACGAAAAATCAGGTAGGTGATGGAGAACCCAGAGGCTAGGAGATAGGAGAGCCAGTTAAAGCTGCTTTGAAGGCCAGTGAAGTCTAATGAAAGTCTTTTGCTTTATGGGGTAGGAAGATGTGTATGTCGGGAAAGGAACTGTTGGGCTTAGATTAAAAAGATTTGGGTTCAAGATTTGGCTCTGCCACCAACTACTTAGTGAATCTGTGTGAGTCACTTAATACCTTCGAACTGTAATTTCCTCATTTGAGTAGGAGAAGCAAATAAAATAATGTATGTGAAATGCACTGCAAACCAAAACACTTCACAACTCTACCTTTTATTAATAGATACGTAGCTGAAAAGTCTTATAAAAATTAAATTTTATGTATCAGAGGGGCTTGTTAAAGAAATCCAACTGCGATATATTTTATAGAACAGATAATCTTGGAAAGGTACGCTTGTAATGGCTTTGGATTAGGATAAAAAGGACACACAGCTGACATGTTGGAGATGACAAATCAACCAGAGAGGTAGATGATATTTCCAAAATGGTAGCTGACTGAGAGAGAAAAATAATTTTAAGCAACAAACCCAAGGTAATGAAATAATCATGGTACTGTCAGTATGACAGGGAATTGAGAAGAGGGGTTACCTTGGATGAAAGATGGATAACCTCAATTTTATACACATTAGGTTTTAGAAAAAATTTGGGCATCCTAGTGTCTTAACTTGTATGCAGGTCAGTATTTTTCAGCCGTGGGTGGTGAAATCTATTCAGTTGGCTTCCACTAGCATTAAAAAGAAGGAAGGAATAAAAGGAAGAAAGAAGGAATGGAGTAGAATAGAAAAGAGAGTATGTCTTATGTAGTGTACCTACCCAGGTATTGTTTTGTTAAACTTTTGTTGACCCGGTTGTGATGGAAAACATATATCATGTTATGACTCAGATCAAAAAAGTTAGAAAGCTAATCCTCATAGATGGAGGAATATAGGACTAGAGAGAAGGTAAAACTATCTGTAGTGCAGAGAAGGGACAGGATAGAGATTTAATGGGTTTTGGGGGAGAGCGAGAAGTAGTGACAGTGAAAATACTTACTGAGCATGTCCGAAATCTGTTAGCTGCAGATGTAAAACAAAACCCAAAAACTCTCATGTACAATTCCTTGATAGTAAGAGAGCTTACTGTCTAGTGGAGAAAGAAAAGACAACTGGGAATACCAGGTGGCATTTAAAGTCAGAAACGTGGCTAAGATTGTCGAGGCAGGATAAAGATTACCTGTGCACCAGGGGAGATTGGAACTCTTCTCAGTTTAAGTGAGCTCTGAAGGAGGTTGTAAAGGAAGGATTTAGCGTGGATGAGGTATGTTACTTGTTGTGTGTTTGGAAGGAAGCTTGGAGGAAGCCCAGCTAAGGAGACCAAGAAGACTGAGAGTCGTAGTAGTCTATATTTTTATCCTCTTTTGGTGGAGAGAAAACACCATGAATTAGAACGCGTACATTGTGGAGTCTTTATCACACCCGAAGTATTTATGTTGTTGTGTTTATGTAGCATCTAGAATGGTATCTTGTCCATAATTTAGAAAGTGATATTGAACAAAAAAAGGTAGCCAGAGCCTCATGGTATGAATGCCTAGGTTAGAGAAGGATGATAATGTTAAGTGGAAGAGTTGGAAACAAATGGTATTTATAAGCATAATCCCAATTTTGTTTTAAAAAATCTCTTTCACTTCTTAAGACTGGAAGAAGATTAATTTTTATACCATCTGAGCTTTCTCTGATGAGCTTTATGTTCAGATTGCAAAACAAATAGTGCAATAAAAAAGAGGTAGGTAAGAGTATAAGGAGGATGAGACTCAAGTAGCATCTTTGGATTTGGAGGAGAGTGGTGATCTTAGAGTAATTTCAGTCGGATGGTGAAATTCAAGTTCTTAGAATCAAAGACTGAGTAAGAGCTGATATCCCGGACACTTGACCAAAAAGAAGGGGAGAAGAGGTGTTTGTTGGGAAGGCTTTAAGCTGAGGGCCATCTGGGCATATATACCTGCACACTGAGGGAGAGAGCCAGAAGAGGTTGGCGAGGCAATGCACCTACCTTTTTAAAAATTTCAAAACATTTTTATTATTGCCAAAGAAATCCCATGCCCATTAGTCATTACTTTTCATGCAAAATCTTTTGAAGTCCGTTCTGCCTGTCACATATTGGATGCATTGCTTTTATCAGATCAGCAAAGGAGTGGAAATGGTTGAGATTGACCACTTTTCTAATGTTCTTTTATTCATATTTCATCTGCAAGTGTCCATTCTGTCCACATGAGATACTGCCAATCACCAGTTAAGCTGCAGTTGCTATATGATATTTAGATTTAGGGCACAAATGGAAACCTTAAAGATCTGCTATCCTGGGCATGAGAAGATCTAAATTCAATACAAACACTTTGATTTAAGTTATAGTTATAAATTATCTTCCTTTTTTTAAATTGGGGTATAGTTGCTTTACAATGTTGTGTTAGTTTCTCCTGTACAACGAAGTGAATCAGCTATATGTATACATATATCCCCTCCCTCTTGGACCTTCCTCCCCACCCACCCCCAATACTTCCTTTCTTAATTTAGTATCTCTTTTTGGTGTTTTAGCGGCAGTGCATACTGTAGGGGGCGCTCTGTAGGTCTTTTATATCAGACTTGATTTTGAAAGGTGGCTCTCCTGCTGTCCATGACCTTGATCCAGTAATTTAATCTCTCCAACACTCAGTTTATTTATGTGTGAGACAGGGATTATAATACCCACCTAAAAGTGCTGTTGTGAGGACAAAATGAGGTAATTTATACAACTGTCTGGCACATAGTAAACTCAGTCATTTTTTTCCCATTTCCCTTCTTTCTGCTAAAGTTCACAGTGAAGGGGTGTACAGTTAGTGTTGGATTTAGATATTGATTATAATTAGAATCACATTTTTTCCATTTATTTTTTATCCTCTGAGAGTTAAGCATTGAACTCACCATGAGTTGCAACTGAGTTTGAAATGCTGTGGCTGATTGCTTAGCTGCTTTACCTTCCATGAAAGCAAAGTCATCTTGATTTTGAGAAAAGTGGAAGTTTAAAAAACAAATTGGTTTATATAGATTCTATTTTCTATTTTCATAGAGTTAATATTAAATCTGTCAATGGTGGAGCCATAATATTTGAAGTAATGGTTGCTGATAAAGAACCTACTGTTGATACTTGATTAATATGGAAGTCATTTGTCTGGCAACCTTTATTTTTTGGAACATGAAGAATGAAGAATTAAGGGAAAGAGTGAAGAAGTGAAGGAATGCAGCCTCTGGATAGCCAAAATACATGTCCCCAAAGACCATGCACTGAATTGTACACACTTGACTCATAGGGAAGCCCTTAAAGCCCTTAAACCTTTATTCACAAAGAGCCCATATATTCTGAATTAATTTCCTAGATTCTACCACATTTATAAAGATTCCTAGATTCAGATTAGAATCAAATGAAACATGACCACTAGGTACAGGTACACTGATGGTAAGAAGATGTAGTAACTTGAATGGATGGAAAAATTATGAGAATCAGACTCAAGAACACAAAAAAGCATGTCAGTCTTAGCCATTTAGTATTTGGCTAAAAAGAAAGCCCTATACATCACAAATGCCAAGGGAATGTCTCTAACACAGTGCAGTATAAATAATGCCTATTTATGACCAAACCTCATTTTCAAGCAGCAGGTAACAGTTATATGGACTCAGTTATTGAGCATGTGTCTTTAGTGTTCAGCTCTGTACTAGGTGCTAAAGGAGTTAAGACTATTTTTCCATATAGTTGGAAAAATAAAACAAACTTAAACATAGGCACCATTATCTTCACCAATGGCAAGTTGGGATGAAAGAGGCAATGTAGTTAGTGTTACTCATCTGGAAAATCTACTCATGACACATTCTAATCCCCAAGGATTTAGGACAAAGGAGATTTCATATTTCATTCTTATAAGGTGACTTCGTTATACTGTATAGCTTCTCAGCTTGGCTTGAAGCCCATAGCTATTTATTTACCATTAAGATAAGGTGGGTCAGCTAGTTTGTTTTTCTCTGCTAAGTTATACTAAATATATCTTGAGATTAAAGATCCTAACTAGTCAAGCAATTGGACTTAATTGGTTGTCATGCCTCCCTTCTTTCTTGAGTTTAATTTTTACTTTTAGCAAAATGAAATGTCTATGTTTAAAAAGTTAGTTTTATAAGACTTGTAACAAAAAACATCAGTCCCCTTCCCCAACTCTTTCTACTCCTTCTTACCCCTCCTTACCCCTCCAACCATTGATTTTGACTCCCCTAAAGTAACCACTTTCTACTCCTTTAGCTGTTTCCGCATTTTTTATCTCCACATTTATACTTTCTTAATTTTCAGTCTTAGGTATTACTTATTGACTTTTTCCTATACGCACTGCCCACCACCTCCTACTTCCTTTACCTTAGCCTCCCAATATAGCAATTTTTCTATTTTTGGTTAAACCAGTATTTAATGTTTACATTATTATGACCATGTAAATATTTTTCACAGCTGAGCCTTGATGTATGCTATGATTTTATTCCTTCTACAGTTTTCTGGATTTTTTTGGAGTTTATTATGGCCTCAGTTTTCTTTAGCTTAGTTTTCTACATACCCATCATTAATTCATGGTCAAGTTCTCAAACTGAAGTATATATCCCCTCTCAATATGTTAAAACATGGTTATTTTTTTTCTTCCTCTCAGACATATATCCTAGACCTAACCCTTGTTTTTCAGTCTAGACTGTTAGTTTTCTAGGCTTGTGGCAGTTAATTTATATTTGCCTGATATAATTCTCTACATTGGAAGTTGTTTTCCCTGAGAGTTTTGAAGGTGTTGCTCCAGGTTTTCTAGCTTTCTGTGTTGCATTTGTGAAATCCAGTGCATTCTAATTCCTGATAATTTGTATGAAACTTGTTTATTTCTCCTATAGAAGACTTTAGGATCTTCTCTTTATAGTGTTCTGAAATTTCACTATGATGTGCCTTGATGTAGGTCTGTTTTCATTTATTGGAGTAGATTCTCAGTAGGCCATTTTAGTCTGGAAATTCATGTCATTCAGTGCAGAGAAATGGTCCTACCTCATTTATTTGCTATTCTCATATCTTTTAAATTTCTTTTTCTGGAACTCTTATTCAGAAATTGGATTGATTATCTGACTTTTCTTATCTTCTGTCTCCTATTATTCATTTCTTTGTCTCACCAGGCCCCATCCCTTATTTTCTGGGAGGTTTTCTCAGTTTTTTGCCAATATTTCTATTGAATTTTATATTCAGCTGACATATATAACATATAAAACACATAACTATATAAGCATATATTAAAAATTTCTAAGAGCTTTTATGTGGTCTTGATGTTTCTTTGGTAGCACCCTCTTCTTGTTTCTTGATGCAATAATCTTTATATCGCTGAGTATTTTAGAAAATTTTCCTGCTTCCTGTATTGTCTCTTTTTCCTTTGAATTCCTCTTTATTGTTGGGTTTAATATCTCTGCTGTGTTTCATGTTGTCTCATTTCATTTCTGAAATTCTAATGGTCCCTGGCTGTCTGTTGGTAATTAAGGGTGAGACACTGAAAAGCTGTAGGGAAGCTCCATGTGGGTGGGCTTCACCGCAGAGTGATTCTGCAGAGATCTGGTCCCTTGGGTGGGGGACGTCTGCATCCACGCATTAGTACCTGTGTTTTGTCTTGTGCTGATCAGCTGAAGAGAATCCAACATTTTGCAAATTATAGGGTATAAGTCTGACTGTTCTTTTTCTCTAAGCTGACTGGGAAAAATGGTTTGGGGGTATTTTATTCAGTTGTCAAGATTTCATTTAATCCTCCTGTTTGCAGTGGGGCACTCTGCCCTCAACAATGCCTGGTATCCCCAAGAGCAAAGTCCCTGTGATTTAACTCTCCATTAATAAAAGTGCAGTCTTTTACTGGCGTGAGGAAGAATGCAGGATGGGAGATGAGATACATGACTGCAACCCTCCTATGGGTTATGTGTGTGTGTGTGTGTGTGTGTGTGTGTGTACATGTGTGTGTGTGTTGGGTTGAAGTTAGTGGTGTGAGAAGGCGTGTGGTAAGAGAGGAATTGTGAGTTTCAATTTTGGAGCAGACTGTGAGAACCCTCTGGTGACCTGTGTCTTTCAGTGTTCATAATTGCTACAAGCCAAAGCCTATTTTTGAAATCTTTTATCTCACATGGTTTAGTATGGAATTTTTGAGATTGGAAGAAGCTTGCACAGTTCTTAAAGGAAAAGGTAAAGGCTCCAGGGGTGCATCAAAGGCAAAGACCTAAGAAGATGAAGTTAAGGCAACTTCAAGAGAATTGACAATTCAGGGAGTTAGGGCCTGTCTCAGATTGTTGAAGAACATTTTCTGAACTAAGGAGCCCTGAAAAGATGCCAGGGTGGCCTGAGATCCCACATTTTTTGGATATAAAGACATGGGCTTGGCAGTGATGCTGTGAACCAGAATAAGAGCAGTTTCATGAACACATTTGCAAATGGCTGTGTCCCAGACTTGTTGGGTAGCAGAAACATTCACTTAATTTAGTACTTACGGAATAACTACTATGTTCTGTGTAGTTGGTCTAAGATGAATGTATTCAGTAGTTTCGTAAAAAATTCTAAACTACTTTCTGAACTGTTTTTGGTTACATTTGTAATATTTATTCCTGTGGAATGACACCAAAGACAACCTTGAAATGTCAGAAAAAAGATAACCAAGAGTTATTTATTCCTTTCTCAGATTTTCCCTTCTGTGTATGTAACTTAAAGTTACTCATGACATGTTTAAAATTTTAAATTTTCATCCAAGAAAACCATCTGTCGTAATGAAGCAAAAAAGGGACATTGTGTGATATCTTCGAAGATAAGAGATTGAAAATGAGTCCATTAACTGCCCTTGATTACAGTTTGAGGTCATTTTCAGCTAAATTGGTTTTGGAATCAGAATTTAAATTACTGGTCAGGCTCAATTAAGATAACTGGTCATGCAGACCGTTCATTCCCCTTCCTCCCTTCTCATAAAAGAATATATTTATGGTTTATAGTTCTTCACAGCCATTATTAGGCATTATTTTTTAGAAGATAAAGATTTCACACATTAATTGATTTAGGTATTGGAGAGTAGTTTTGTATCTAAATAAGAAACCTGGATAATCATTTATTATTTGATTTTCTAGAGGTATTTACACCAGACGCTTTTGAAGTCACTGGGAGGTAAATCGATATATTACTCTGTTATATTTTTGCTGCTCTGTGCAATATTAAGAGAATAGCTATCACAGACAACCTCAGGCAGTTACATTGTATTATTTAAATACCATAACAATCAGTGTTTAGTGGGGTATATTTTCAGCAAACATAAATTATAAGTATGTATAATTATTTTAACAATGTAGGTATGAGTTTCTAAATATTAAACTTTTTGTTTGTAATGAGTGGGTTTAAAATTATATTCTCTTTTAACCAACTCAACAGGAGAGATTTAAAATGAGGAGTTCCACTGTTAATTTAGTCTTCACTTTCATCTTTTTATTTACTTATAGACTAGAACAAATAAATTCGTTCTGTTTCTTTTGTAACTACAAACTTCTTGACTTGGAATTTAAAAGTACAAAAGAAGAAAACAGTGTAAACCTACAGTGAATATGGTGGTGATAAATATGGGGTTGGTTACGTATCTGGTGATGTCCGGAGAATCTGGGCAGGTAAGGGACTTGCACTAGCTAGACACTCCAACGTCACAAGGAAACAACTTGAATGACTTGCTGATGTCCCTGAAATGATGCTCTTATCTATCCTAGAAGAAAACTGATGATATGCAGGTGTCACAATCAACTCCTCTTGGCCTGTCATCACATGCCCTGGGATTTGGGTCTATTGGCAAGAAGATGGATTTGATTTAGGCCATAATTAGTATTGACCTACATATAATTTTGAAATATTTTGACTGAAATTCAATTTGAAGCCAAAAGTCTCATCCATATATAACACCGTGTCTTAAAACTCTAACTATAGAGGTTTTTTAAAAAATGAACATAAAAATCAAATGTACATTTTGACGTTTAATACATTGAATAGAAAAATTCATATCCCTAGCAAAACGTTTGAGTTGTTGATGATTGTTTTGTTTGAAATATTAGGTGGGAAAGTCAGGTAGTTGTATGATTGGAATCTCTTCCTGAGACTATGTAGATGGAGATAGGCCACTCCCCAAAAAAAAGAGACACAAGTAAAATTTTTAGTAAGGAAAGTCTAATATTATATCTGCTAGTTTGCATTTTCTTGGAAACTTTGGTAAAAGTCACCAAGGAGACATGTGATTAGAAATGCTTCCTAAATTATTTTGAGATTAAATGTGCATATGTATGTAATCTGTAGATTCCATTGTCTTTGTGATATTGTTTTGTTGAACAAATTCCATTTAATTTTCTATCAAAACATAGCCTTAGCCTTATATTGAATTTAACAATAGTTTGGAAAAATCATAAGTTTTATAAAGGCACATACATATAAGTTAGATGGGTTACCATTAAAATGTAATTTCTTAGTCTTATTTTGGAATTTATAATAAATTTTTAAAATCACTAGTTTGCCAAAGGTATATGCCAGTCAGGTCTTGCTATTTAAAAATGAAGTGCTGTTTCTTGAAAAGAAGGTATAGCTTGAATCCTGTTTCACACAAGTGAGTTTCCTAGATTTGGGGGAAAAAAATTAATATATTGGCACCCATGGTTGACCATAGACTTAAATATAATACAAAAAGTTTCAAAATCTAAATTGTCATTGTTTACAAAATATTGGCAAATTAGAGCTAAAGCGCTTGGCGTTATTGTTATTGTGTAATCTGTTTAAAAATAAACAGTGGAAATAATTGTAGAAACCTCTGGGTTTAGAAAAGCTTGTTGGTGGTTCTTCACATCCTCCTAAAAAAGCAGGCTGTCGTTGCATATTAATCACTCTGTGAAAGGAAGCTTGCCTTATTTGCATTGTGCATGCACCAAGAAGTCCAATAGTGTGCCTGAGAAAAAAATGGGGGGATTGTAATTGTTGTTGTCAAAAGGGTTTTTATTCCATTCAAGTGGAGAAGCTGAATGCTGGAGAATTAGTGCAGTGTTTTGTGGAAGAAGAGTCCCTTTTGCCCACTGCATTTCATGTGGTGCAATCCCAGTGGGTTAGGATCCTGAACATTGGGTTGAAGAGGAGATGCCTCATCTTCCTCGGATGCAACCGATGCCCCTGTAGATCTCTGTAATTTTCCAGGCACTTGTTCTGAATCCCAAAAGAGTTAAATTGAGATTTTGGCGATATTTATAATATTGGAAATCTCAGGGGAATTAAACATGAACCAAAAAACGTCTGCATCTTAGTGTTTATGTTTTGGGGTGTAGGGTAGAGATACATAGTATAAAATTAAGTGAATTATGTAGTAGCATTTTTTGGAGAAAATATGTTACTTAGTTAACACCTTGAAGATATAATTTGCCCCCCAAATTGATTTTAAGTGATTTCTTTGGAATTATTTTAATAATGGCATCTTTGCTTCATTGTATTTTCAGACTCATTGGCTAAAAATAAACACTGAGAATAAGCAGAAGAAATGTTCTTATTGAGGCTTTCTCTTAATAAGATCTTATTATTAGGTGAGCTACTTTTAGTTCATCTGTGTTTCTCTTCTACCCTGGTAAAACACATCTCCCTGAAGCCTTTCCCTGATCTCCTAGTTCTAGTCAGTTCTAGCTGGCACCAGCCTTGTGAGCCAGTATAGTTTCCAGAACCTTGACATGTACATTAGTTATTTTGGAGGTCTGTTACTTTAGGCTGATTTAATATCCTTTACTTGTTTTTAGCATCTTTTAAAAAATTCTGCACAGTCTATGGCATTCCCAGTTAGACTTTGAATTTTACAAGGGAGGGAATGTGCCATTATCTGTGTACACATCTTTTGACAAAATGATTATGTGTAATCATAGAGACAAAGCTTATTATTCTAAATGGTTTTGTTAAAAATTAGAAGGTGGTTAACTGATTTTAAAAGTTGTACACAGGTTTTACTAAAAACTACTTGGCTTTGGTATATTTGGCTATCAGTGTAAGTACTTTTTATTGCCTTCTTTAATATTGTACAGATTTGGTTATTTGACAGTTGAACACAGATCCTCTGATGATACCATTTATTTTATTTGAATTGCTTCCTGCAATATTCATGTATATGGAAATTGTGTTTAATTGGGGCTCATGCAGAATATTTCATAGACACATTTAGTGTGTGTTTGGGTTGTTATTCTAAAGAATGGCAGGAGCCAAGATGTAGTTTGAAAAAATAGGACCAGTAGAGGCTGAAAAAGCATTTGACAAAGTATAACACCTCTTCATGATATAAGCACTCAATAAACTAGGAATAGAAAGGACTACCTCAATCTGATAAAAGGCATCTATGAAAACCCAGAGCTAATATAAAAGTGGCCAATAGGCACAGGAAATATACTTGGCATCGTTAGCCATCAGGGAGATGCAAATCAAAACCACAGTGAGATACTACTTCACACTCCCTAGGATGGACCTAGACAATATTATGCCTAGTGAAATAAGTCAGACAGAGTAAGACAAATACCACATGATATCACTTATACGTGGAATCTAAAAAATAATACAAATGACTGTGTATGCAAAACAAAAGCAGACTCACAGACATAGAAAACAAACTTCTGGTTACCAAAGGGGAGAGGGAAGGGGAGAGGGACAAATTAGGGGTATGGGATTGAGAGATGCAAACTACTATGTATGAAATAGATAAGCAACAAGGATGTATTATATAGCACAGGGAATTATAGCCATTATCTTGTAATAACCTATACTGGAATATAATCTGTAAAAATACTGAATCACTATGCTGTACACTTGAAACTAATATAATACTGTAAATCAACTATACTTAAAGACAGATAATAACAATGTTAGCAATGATGTGAAGAAATTGGAACCACCATACTTTGCTGGTGGGAAGGTAAAATGGTGCAGCTCCTTTGGAAAGTAACCTGGCAGATCTTAAAGTTACCACATGAACCAGCAGTTTCACTCTTCTAAGTGTACACATACGTCTGTACCAAAACTTGTACACAAAGGTTCATAGCAGCATTATTAATAATAGTCAAAAATAGAAGCAACTGGGGGCTTCCCTGGTGCTCCAGTGGCTAAGACTCCGCACCCCCAATGTAGGGGGCTCGGGTTCAATCCCTGGTCAGGGAACTAGATCCCACATGCCGCAACTAAGAGTTTGCATGTTGCAACTAAAGATCCCTCATGTCACAGCTAAAGATCCCACATGACGCAACTAAGACACCTGGAGTGGCCAAATAAATAAATAAATATTAAAAAAATAAAATAGGGAGATTAAAATAAAGAACACTGAACCATTAAAAAAATAGAAGCAACTGAAATGTCCATTTACTGATAAATGTATAAAGAAAATGTGGTGTATCCATACAATGTAGTATTATTCGGAAATAAAAAGGATGAAGTACTGATATATACTACAACATGAATGAGCCTTGAAAACATTATACCAAGTGAAAGAAGCCAGACACAAAAGACCACATATTGTATGATTCCATTTATCTGAAATGTCCAGAATAGGAAAATCCATGAAGATAGAAAATAGATTCTTGGCTGCCTAGGCCTGAAGGGTTGGAGGGAAATGGGAAGTGACTGCTGATATGTATGGGGTTTTTTTTGGGGGGGTGGTGATGAAATGTTTTAAAATAAGATAGATTGTGATTATGGTTGGACAACTGTGAATATACTAAAAACATTGAATTGTATAGTCAATTTGGGTTAATTGTATGATATGTGAATTATATCTCAAAGCTGATACACACACACACACACACACACACACACACACACACACACAGCTGGTATATGCTGTCATTTGGAGGGAAACAAATGAACCAGAGATTTTTTTCCCAGTGGAATCTGTGAAAGCCAAAGTGAAATTTGTTATTTTATTAAAATTAATTTTGGTAGATGGAACAAAAGATGGTATAAAATATAGAGCTATGAAACTAAGCATCACCCAACACATTTGTTGATGACATACCATGAGACTCCATGGTATAAAAGTTTGAACATTGCTTTATTCTTTCATAAGCTTTCAGTTGCCTGACTAAGATGGAGCTCTTTATTTTTTAAAGATATAGACCCCCTTAAAGATAACTGCCTGAAGGGAAGGGGTTGTCATTGGGGAGGGTCACATCCCGTTCCTTGAGACATTTGCAGTCAAATGAAATGTTACATATGGTATTTAGTAGCATATTAAAGATCAATAGCACATATTTATGCTAGCATTTTATTACACTAAATAGATGAAACTTCCTTTGGATAACCCACCGCCATCTGTTTGACCTTGAAATTTTATGCCAGTAAAGTTTTGTTTTCAGACTTCCTTGAGCTTTTATACAATGTAGGCTTGGCTGATGGCAGCGTCTGTGAGCTGAGAGAGGCCAATGTGGATTTTCTCCTTTTGAACAATTCAGAGTGGTGGTAATTTTTGCCCTCTTGGTGCAGAGATGGTTCTGTGGGAGACCTGAGAAGATCGAGAAAGGCTTGGACAGTTTCTTCCAAGGGAGTAGGCGAAGGAAGGGAAGGAGAAGGCATGGAGGCATAGCCTCTGAAAGTCACACGGATTCACCAGGGTTAGACCCAGGAGAGGAAGATGATGAGATGGCAAAGGGAGACAAGAGGCCAAACTGTGGACAGTCTTGCCAGCTGGGCCAAGGCTCTTGCATGTTCCCTAGAGATGCGTGATTCTCAAGGGAGAGAGTTCACGTGGGGGATAGGGAAGCAGCATACCGTGGTCTTGAGGTAGGTGTGAGAGTTTTATGTTTATCAAAAGGAGAATTTCTCAAAAGGCTAAACATAGAATTACCATATGACCCAGCAATTCTATGACTAGGAGTAAACCCAAGAGAATTGAAAACAGGAACTCAAACAGATACTTCTATGCCAACATTCACAGCAACCCTATTCACGATAGCTAAAAAGTGGAAAACAGCCCAGTGTCCATCAACAGAAGAATGGATAAACACAATATGGTGTATATGTACAGTGGAATATTAGCCATGAAAAGAAGTGAAGTTCTGATATATGCTACAACATGGATGAACCTTGAAAACATTTTGCTGAGTGAAATAAACCAAACACAAAAGGACAAATATTGTATGATTCCACTTCCATGACATTTCTAGAACAGGCGAATCCATGGAGAGACACAGTGTCTGTCCTTGGCAGAAAATAGATGACAGAGGCTGGGGGTAGGGGTAGTTATTGTCTAATAGGTACAGATTTTCTGTTTGGGGTGATGAAAGCATTTCAGACATAGATAGTGGTGATGGTTGCATAACATTATGTATATAATTAATGCCACTGGATTGTACACTTAAAATGATTAAAATGACAAGTTTTATGTTATGTATTTATTATAGTAAAAGCAAAAGGAAAGAAAAATGGGGCATGGGCTAAGGAAGGCGGCACTGAGAAGCCCTTGAAAAAGTTTAGGTGGGGGATGGTGGTGTGGAGGTTGGCTCAGGGGCTGGTGCTGTGACTCATGGGTGGTGCAGGCACTGGCAGAGGGGCTGCAGCAGAGGAGATGGATTCGAGTTTTCATAGAGAGCCGATAGATGTTGGTGGATGGACTACAGCTGTCCTCTAGCTCACGGTGCTTGAGCCCCCTTTTGGTAAGGAGCGTAAAGGAGAGAACGACCATTAGCATGAACACTGATGCTCCAAGAACATAAGAAGGGCACTCAACACAGTCTCAGGGTCCAGGAAGGCATTCAGGGAGCATGAGATTAATGATGAGACCTGAAGTATGAGGAGGAAGTGGCCAGGCACAGGGGCAGGTCAGGGGTGCCAGGCAGAGCAAACATGTAGAGCGAACAGGGGTGGGTAAGGCCCTACGTTGAGAGGAGGAGTGACACACAGTGTAGGAGAGCTGGAAGCAGGCATCTCAGTGAGTGTGTGTCTAGGCATTAAGATGAGTGAGCAGCATCGGATACGTATTTCGTCAAACCCAAAGCAGGGAGATGGATGGGATTGAATGAAGTAAAGGAGCAATAAGGTGATTCATTTTTTAAAATACTAATCTATACTTCAAACCTATTTTATGAAAAAAGCCTTACCCCCATTGCATGAAATAAATAAGGAATAACAAAACCACTCTCTAATATAATATCTGTCATATCCTCATTGGTGATCCAGAAGATTTGAATATTATTTTTTCCGCATGGCAATTAAATGTCTTATGACCTTGTGTTCTGCCAGAGGTTGTGGATTAACTTTGTTGTGATTGAGGAGAAAAACAGAAACAAAAACAATTACCACGTACTTTTCAATCAAACACAAAATTAGACTAATATGATTCCCATATACCCATCACCAAAATTTAATAATTATCAACTTAAGTCCTACTTTATTTCCTTTATACTTCCTACTCTTCCTTCCCATCCCATATTTAATGGAAATCCCAAATATTATAACATTTTATCTGTATTTCAGTATGCATCCATAAAGATAAGAACTAGTTAAGTACATCCTCACAATTATTACACCTTAATAAAAGTGCTTACTGTTGTCAAATATCCACGTAGTATTTTGTGATCTTTATTGTAAAGTTAGGCAGGGGTAGAAGCAGAAGGGGAAATATTCATTCTGCTTTTGTTTGCACTCATCCTTATTCATTTGTTCATTCATTCAATCAGTCATCAGTCAACCAATATGAGTGCTTATTCTGTTCAAAGTATTCTGCTATAAGAGCAAACTAATTCTGCCAGCTACCATTTGCTGTGCATTTCCTTAAGTACTAGTCTACCTTCTTTACATGTGTTTTCACTCCAGGGGCCATATGTGAAGCAAGTGTTATGATCCCCTTTCACAGACAAAGCGGCCTCCATGCAGGGGAACCTTTCATCCATCTTCTACACCATATGTAGACAAGTTCCTCTTATTTCCTCTAATTTACCAATCAACAATTCTTGATAATTCTACTCCCATAACATCTCTGTAATCCATATATTTATCTGCATCTCCACTGCCACCATCTGACTGATTAGGTCACTGTCTTCTCTCATGTGGCTCAGTGAGTGACGCTCCCAGCTCGTTCCCCAGCTTTCAGCTTGGCCCCCATCTAAGATGGGCCCTATCTAGACTTTAACCATATTCTCACTCCTCCTCCACCCATCACTCTTAGCAGATGACCTTTCCTCTTATACTTATTTGACAGAGGAAATAGAAACCCTCAGATGAAAATTCACTCCCCCAACCTACAAATATACCTGTACCCACACCCGTCTTTGCCTCTTGTGTTGTGACAGTGGCAGAGGTGAATCCGGTTCGGTCCAAGACTAATCCCAGGAACCTGTTTACTAGGTCACGTCCCCTCCCACATTTTTAGAGGGTTCATTCTTCAATGATTGCCTCCACTGGATCCTTTTAATTAGCATTTAAATATGACCAAGTCTTTCTCAACTTAAAAATGCCCTTCATCTCTTGGCCTCTCCAACCGCTATCCCATCTCTTACCTCTTCACAGTCTGGCTTCAAGCCCCACCACACCGCTAAGACTGTTCTTGCTGAAGTCACCCATGACCTTGTCATTGCTAAATCCAGGAGAGATGCGTTCCAGTCCTTGTCTTGCCTGACTTCTCAACAGACTTGACCCTATGAGTGCCTGCCTTTTGCTGCCATAGCCCCATAGTCTCCTGACTTTCCTCTTAGCACTCTGGCTGGCCCTTCCTCAGTCTTATTTTTTCTGAGTCTTCTTCTGCTCATCTCTTAAACGTGGGTGTTTCCCGGGGCTCTCCTCGGCCCTCTTCGCTTATCGCTTAACGTTTTCTCAGGGTAGTTGCATCTACTCCCTAGTTTCAGTTACCACCTGCACAGTACATGCATCAGAATCACCTGGAAGGCCTGTTAAAGCACAGGTTGCTGGGCTTCACTCCCACAGTATTGGATTCTGTAGGTCTGGAGTAGGGCCCAAGAGTTTACCTTTCTAACATGTTTCCAGGGGTTCCTGACGCTGCTGATCTGGGCACCACGCTTTGAGGTCCACCATTCTAATGCAGTTACCGTATTATAACTAGAGTGTTCTGATGAAGTGACCTCTCCCACGCAGGCCTCAGAAACAATAGCTGCACCCTACTCTCAGGATACAATCCCATCTCCCTAATGTAGCTTAAAAGGTCTGATTCATAATCAGACTTCAGTTTATCTCTCCAACCTCAGCTCTCACTGTTCCTCACCCCTCACCTTCAATTCCAGCTCTCATGGACTCTATGTAGCCCGTAGCCATGCTTCTCCTTAATTTCCGTGCCTTGATTCTGGGCTGTTCCCAGTGCAGGAAATCTTCACTTTCTCTTTGCCTAGCAAAATCTTATTCATCTCTTTGGTTCTCTATTTATATGTTATTTCCTCTAGGAAAGTTTCCTCTGATCTTTCAAGTCTGGATTAGGTGCTGCCTCCTTCCATGGGCTTCCATAGTGCCTCATACTCCTATAATATTGATATTTATCATAGTACTTATCAATAGTACTATAATTGCTTGTTTGCTTAATTGTCAGTCTTACCCATCAAACCATTCTGTAGTTATCACACATCTTGATCATCATTTTATTCTCCAGAGAAGCACAGTGCCCCATAACATAGTAGGTGCTCAATGAATGTTGAGTGAAAATGAATGCAGAAAGATTGGTAATGTTTTCAACTGTCTTAGAGGACTAATTTGGATCAACTGCATGATCAGTGACATGGAAATCAGATGATATCCTGTTAAAAAAAAACCCCAATCCCTCCTCAGTTCTAACAGAAAAGAGTTGATAGTGAATATTATAACTTACTAGTATTTACACAAGGTACTTCTAAAGTTTGTAAAGAAGTTCATGTGAAGTTGATTCATATGAGGTTTTAAAATGATCAGTGCTGTTATTTAATATTTATTAACCTAGCAGCATATGTAGTACTTTAAAGGTAAATTTCACGCTAGGAAATGGGGATCAAATAGGAGCCCTCAAGGAGCTTACAGTCCGATGGAAGAGAGAGTCAGACATTTTCAATCTCTTTACTAGCTTTCATTGGTCTGTGAGGTATCAGTCTGAAAATAAATATGTTCATCATGGTTGTTGATACTTCAGTGTGAAAATTTTGCTTTTTTGTCATGTAAGGTCCTTAATTGCATTAGCCATTTGTTCCCTTGTAACCATGAAGGTTTACTTTAATCCTAGAAAATCCTAGTATTTGTTAATATTTATCTTTCATTCTTATTAACTTTTAGGTTGTGTGCATTACATCCTCATGACAATAGTTAAAATAACTTTATTTGGATAGTCTTGAAAGAACTATTCAGCATGAACAAGCTAGGATTACCCCTGGCACAAAGAAGAATCCTTAGCATCTGAAAACATCTGTGTCTGTCTTCTAAGAGAAGGGGAACATTCGTGTGTTCTATTTATGTCCTCTTTGACTGGGATAGATTTTCCTTTTGTTTCATGGAGCTGTTACTTAAGGTAGCAGAAGATAGAGGAGAATCATCCCTCCCACATACCTAGTAGCTTTACCATGTGCTATGTTACTATGTTGTGCTGTGTGCTTGGATTGTCAATCTCCATCTCCCCCATCTTGTAGTTTAAAGTTTATCATGGATTCTTTGTGTATAGAGAAAAATAGAATGATGTGTTTTCCAGCATTTTATAATCTTTCACTCATGAACTGTAGAAGAAAGATGTTCATTTGTTTGTAGTCCTTTAAAGTATAAAGCTGTAAAAAATACACATCATTGCATTTTAAAGCCAAGCTAAGATGGATTTAAGATGTATTTCCTGACATGTGATACTTCTTCGGTGATCATAAATGAAATATTAATTAGATAATGCTGTGGTGATTAATATGAAAATGGTTAAATAATTCCTAGATGGCATTCATTGTGTTTGGCAAACACAGAGTTGCTTTTCTAGAACATAGGTGGGGAACTTCTGATAGGATGGCTCTTTCACTGAAAGAAGAAGAAATCTTTACTAGTGGTCTTGAGCTAACTGGAAGCTCTCTAGACAGCTTGTAGATTTTCCTCCAGGATGCTTTCAAAGAGATGTATCTGGCTCTACCATGCCCATAATCATTTAGAGGAGACATGCAAGATGGTTAACCTCTGGGGAATAAGGAATTTGAAGGATCATTGAAAAGCTCATCTTATTAAAGTTATTTCTTTAAAGCACTATTCCCAAACATTTTCAATAAGAAATATCTTTAAAAATAAAGACATCTTAGACATACAGAAGAAGGTTAAAGATCAAAGGTTATTTGAATTGTAATGAAATTAGTTGACTCTCATTTGGTGGTTCTTAGTTTTTAGAGTGAATTTAATATTTATTGAAGAACACAATCAAGTTTTCTTCAGACATACTTGTTTTGTGATGTAGGCTGCACCTAGCTTCTAACAGGATTTTTTTCCCTTAAGAGATTTGTAACTTATTTTGATTGGAAATTGAGATGCATTTTTTAATATGTTTGAACATGATGCAAATCTTCATATTCTCTACAGTGCCTAGCAAAGCATCTTGCAAATAGGTGCCCAGTAAGCTCCCAATTGACTCAGTTTCATTTTAAGTCCCTTGTAGGTAGACCCATTCATTCATGCATTTGCATGTATTTATGGCTTGGACTGAGAGGTAAGATTTAAAGCATTTATGATGTTTAAATGCTTTAAATTAAATTTAGATTTAATTAAATTTAGATTCACACCTAAATTCCAGCTGTGAATGTAGGTGCAAAGGTTTGGTGGCAGTGAGTAAACAAGAATGATGGTTTTGAAGGTTACACTGTGGGTGGCCTTGTTCATCAGATGGGAAGTTGGGAGTCATCAGTCATTGGAAACTCTAGAGCCTGGGAATGTATGATGACAGTGTGTTTTGGAGAGACGAATCTGTTGCCCTTCTCTTGGAAGTTGTGAAAGATTATGGTGGGGAGGGGAGAGCCTGTATAAGATGATAGAAGATTGAATTTGAATTTTGATTGTGAGAATTAAAGGAAGGGATTATGCAAGAGACACTGCAAATGGCAGGAACGCTAAGGAACGTGTTGTCTGGTTTGGATATGGATCAGAAGGAAGAGTAGCGATGATTTAGGTTTTCGGCTTAGGGTGGCACTAGCAACAGAAATGGGGAAGGAGAAGAGGGGACTTTTAATTTTTTCAGAAGGTGATAGTTTGGCTTGGGGCGAGTTCACCCTGAGGTTAAAGTGGACTGTCTAGGAAGAAAAGCCGAGTAGACAGCTGGAAATAGAAACTTAGAGTTCTTAGGAGAGATCAGGTTACATCAGCAGTCATTTAACTAGTAGATGGGTCTCAGAGAGTGAGTCCATTTAGAGAGAGAAGCAGAGAGGACCGAGGACAGAGTCTAGCCAAACACCCACTCTCTGGGATGGGCAGTTTTTATATGTAATGTTTGGTAAAAATGGTTACTGACCCTCCTCTCGCCCCTGCCCTCGGCCTGGCTCGCGAGGCCTGGTGGGCGTGGGGAGGGGGTCGGCCTGAGCGTCCTGAGGGGAAACGGGGCAAGGGAGGCGCAGGGTCCGGCTGCAGCGTCAGCGCCCCTCCTCCCGACTGCGGGGAAAGCGGCTGAAAACTCCTCCCGAGGCGCGCAGGCCCCTTATTCAGCTGAGTCCCTCTGCGCTCCTTCCTCCCTGAGCTAAAGTACCGGGGGGAGGGGACAGGGCAGGGGACTGGCGCAGGTAATGCGGAACATCAAAAAGTGATTGTTAACTAAGGAAAACCAGCTCTCCCAAGTTGTTTCAACAAGTAACTTAAAGACAAAATGGAAAAACAAGGAGGTTTGTGCCTGAGATCATGTTGATGTGAAACCAGGGATGGCCACCTTGTGCCAGAAACAGGAAAACAAATGCTTCTTATGGAATCAGAGAATGTGAGGGCTGGACAATCCCAGAAAATGAGGAACACCCATCCCATTTTCCCGATGACAAAACAGAGGTCCAGCAAGGTGAAATCCCTCACCCGAGTTGCACCCATCTCTCCTCCCCACTACGTGGTTCATGAAAGCAGGACTCTTCCTGTCTTGATCACTGCTGAACCCCAAAAAGGGCCAGGCATCTAGGAGCTGCTCCAAAAATTTGGGTTGACTGTAGGAACAATGCTATTTCTTTCTTTCTCACTCTTATTCAGGATTGTGCCAAGAACTCCGCAGGTTGCAATGTAATTCGATAAATGTAAATATTAATTGAAACTAAAAAAAAAAAAAAAAAAATGGTTACTGAGTCATTTAAGCAAATTGCTGTTTTGTATATTTCCAAAAAAGTAAGACCACGGAGCTGCCATTTGTACATCATACTCCTGCCTTGCAATCTTATTCTCTTTTTTATCTGTTCACTTTGGCTCTATTTTGACGAAGTTTGTTTTCAATCCATACCAACTTCTCATTGGGATTTTTATTTTTCAGCGCTGATGGTGAATAACATAGCTAATAGATGAGAGATTTATTTAGCTTTAATAGATTTCAGAATCCCTTGGCATTAATGAAACTATATTCTAGGATACTAGGAGAATTTGTAAATAAGATTCTTGGACAGTTATAGAAATAACTTGGAGAAATCTGAACAAAAATGCTGATTTTTTTTTTAATTATACAGTTTTAAATCGGTGCTAGTCTTTCTTTTTTTTAAATTAATTAATTAATTTATTTATGGCTGTGTTGGGTCTTCGTTTCTGTGCGAGGGCTTTCTCTAGTTGTGGCAAGCGGGGGCCACTCTTCATCGCGGTGTGCGGGCCTCTCACTATCGCGGCCTCTCTTCTTGCGGAGCACAGGCTCCAGACGCGCAGGCTCAGTAATTGTGGCTCACGGGCCCAGCTGCTCTGCGGCATGTGGGATCTTCCGGGACCAGGGCTTGAACCCGTGTCCCCTGCATTAGCAGGCAGATTCTCAACCACTGCGCCACCAGGGAAGCCCCAGTGCTGATTGTTTTTAAATGGAAAGCGGGTGACTTCTATGTATTACTTCAGACTGGTAAAGAATGTCTATCTTAGACAAGTTTTAAAAATATTTTAACAATTAAGAAAGTTTTAAGAATTAAGCATGCCATATGTGAGCCCAGGGGAGAGGTCTAGCACCTCATGTAAGTTTGCTATGAAAAAGCTATGTCAGACCTCAATTTTCTTTCTTTGGCAGGATTTCTAGACTGAAGATGGGGTTTACATTGGTTTACCATGATAGTCAAATGGAGAAAAATACAAGTTAAGTGCAAATATTAGTCAAATGACGATACCCATCATCAACTTGAAGGAAATATCCAGGTTGGTCCTGCATTTTGCAGGACTCGCTTGTACTTTCTTTTTCAACTTTTTAATCAGTACTTTAGATGGAAAGGCAATATAAGTGGCACAGATTGGGATCAAGAGTTAAATGATGGCTAATAGGATCAGGATTCAATAGTCTGGATTAAAGAGCTAAAATTAACATGATGAAATTTAACAAGAATAAAAAGCACAATTTACACTTGGATCCTAAAAGGTGTTTCATGATTCTCTTCTCTCCTTGTCTATCCTCTTTTCACAGCCTTTAGCAGAGTGAATTACTCTACTCTCTGCGTTCCATTTAGCACCATAGACTTAATTCTTCCAGAACACTTTTCAACATTGTACTGTTTTTACTGTTCACTTCCCCCTCTACATGTGAACAGTTTGAGAACAGGGACTGTGCTTTACTACTTCCTCAATCTGCTACCAGCAGCACACCTCAGATGACTGATGGAATAGCCAAACTAGAACCCAGTGGCAGCACTTTGAAAAAGCCTTAGTAACCTCACTCAGGGTGGACAATGTGATGTGGTTGATAGAATATTACAATTTGTCAGACTCTTACCGTGTCTGGACATTAATGGTTACATCCACTAATTGAGTCTTTGCTATTAAATTTTCACTAGCAAATAGCCTGAAAGGTAAAACAAACAAGCAAAAAATGACTGTAGCTGGCAGGGATCTTAGAGATTGGGTTTATCTAACTTATTTTACACATGAAGAAATAAGGTGCAAAAGAAAGAGAGGATAGGGGATAGATGACTTGGCCAGGTTAACACAGCTCATTTTGCTGGGACTGCTGACTCTTAGTTTTACCCCCAGTCTGAGTATTTTTAAAGTTTATGTTTGTATGAAAAAATTGTTTTTGGTAATAATTTTGGACATATTTTGAAGTATCATCAATGAGTAATTATGCATAATTATGATTCACAATAGATAGTCTGTAAATGTTGATAAAGTCATTTAAAGTTTCCATTTCTTTTAATGATGAGAAATGTAATGGTTTACATGTTTGTTGCCTCAGTAATAAAAGTTTTAAGGGAGAAATATTCATTGTAGCTAACTTTTCTTCAGCCTTTATCACATTAAATACATTATTATTTTATTGGAAATCGTATCATAATTACGAAATTCTCTTGGGAGGAGTAAGGAGGAAGAAGCCTTGGAGAAATAGGAGAGGGGGATTGTAGAGAATGATTGATGATTTGTATTATTATGTGACAGTTGCTTCCTCTGAAAGACATCTTTTCTTAAAGAAGCCTTTTTCTTCATCTGGGGTTTTTTGTTTATTTTTATTCATTTAAATTTTTAATGAAGCTTGTTATGCACAAATTGTTAAAAGTATTGTGCGGGTGAAATTGTAATGAAAAGCACTCATTCCCTGATAACTAACCCCCCCGTCTGTAAAAGGAACTGCTTTTATACTTTTTCATTGTTTCTTTAGTTTGGTTGCCTCCATATTGCTAAATAATATATTTGTATGTTTTAAATTGTTAACACATTTCATTGTCTGAAAAGGTAATTCATTTGACGTGGTTCAAAAATAAAAAGTATAAAAATACATAAAGTGAAAAATCTTCTCACCTTTTGTCCTATACCTTAGAATCTCCCCAAGGAGAAAAGTCAGAAAAATCAGTTAACTCTTGTCTCTTCTAGAAAATTCTTCATATTGATATATAAGCAAATGCAAAAATGTGTACCCTTTTATGTAAATTTGTACTGTTTTTTCTGGGTTGATCAATTTTAGTCATTTTTTATTGACTTCCTCTATGATAAAAGAAGTGTATCTTTCTTTTTTGTTGTTGTTTTGTTTTTGTCATTGACTTTTTTTCATTGAAGTATAGTTGATTTACAATGCTGTTGTAGATTCTGGTGTACGACAAAGTGATTCATTTATATATATTGAATATAACTAAATATATATGTATATATATTCCTTTTCAGATTCTTTTCCATTATAGGTTATTACAAGGTATTGAATATAGTTCTCTGTGTTATACAGTAGGATCTTGTTGTTTATCTGTTTTATATACAGTGGTGTGTATCTGTTAATCAAGAAGTGTATCTTTCTGACATCACCCTAACTCACCCAACCCCCATCTTCGAAAACAGGTCCATCACTATTTGCAATTTTTGGTTGGTTAAGTTCTTAACTTTAAGCAGTTAGCTGCTACTTTGCTTTTTGTGTTGTCAACTATGGATGGAGGTTATCAGCACACTTATACTCCCTTCAGCTCTCCCTATTATCTTTCTTCTCCCAGCCTTTGACATCTGTCCATTTCCTTTTATATTATCAATGTGGATAACATGTACTTGCTTTTCTTTACCCATAATTAAGTCTTCAGTGATTTCTTTATAGCTTAAATTTTAAAGTTGAAAATCAATAAATATTTTTTACATTATGATGACTAAGTAAATACTATTCATTGAGGAGTCAAATGGAATATTATGATTATATACCCTTTCCTATGAAGATTTCCTAAAGTTTCTACTTCTTGTTTTGTTTCGTTTTTGCATTGTCTGCTTTTATCACCTTGTTAAGCTTCCCCAGTGTCTCTAGGTTTGAAGGAATCCCTTTTGTGAAGAGGAATCCCTGATTCCTCTGTCCCCCTGCTGCTTTCCTCTGGGTTGGTTGACCTCGGATTGGCTACATAGCTATCACCCCAGGATGACCCTTCTTTGCTCTTCTTGGTCGAATCCAGTTTTTGGAATTTAATGCCTTTCTTTTCTTCCTTGTTTACTATCCGGCTTTGTTTGAGGGCATTTTCAAATAATTTCCTAAGAAAGGATGAATGAAAGGTAAACTTTCTGCATTTTAGTCCATGCATTTCTAATAATGTCTTTGTTCTGCCCACGCATGTCTGATGATGTCTGCATGCTGTCCTGTTAATTACAGGGCTGACTACATATGACTTCTAGGCTGAAAACAATTTCCCCATTGGAACTAGAAGGCATTTCTTGTTGTCTTCTAACCTTCTTAATTCTAATGAGAAGTCTGATGCCAATCTGATATTTCATTTTCTGTACGTGTCTTCGTTTTCTCTCTGAAAGCGTATAGGATCTCTTCTTCACCCTTGTTGTTCTGAACGTTCTAACACAATGTGCCTAAGTGTGGACCTTCAGAGTTCATTTTTCCTGATGGGTCATTGCAATGAGAAGACTTATATTCTTCATTTTGGGGAAAGCCTCTTCTTCTAGCCTGAGATCCAGAAACCTGATAATTTAGTCTTCAGAGATAAGATGATGGGGAAGAGGAGAAGGCAGCCTGGTCTGTAACTCTTAATTAGTCCCCACTGACCTTGGCCCTGCAGCTCATGCTCCTTCTCCAGAGGGCCTGGTGGGCCTGAGTCTGTCTGGGTATCTGCAAGGCAGATCAGATACTTCCTGCCTTGTGGGGCACTGGGTCCCTCAAGGTTGTATTTTCTGCTGGACCTCCTTTGCCCTTCTTCAGGCACCGTTTTCTATCTGCTTTTGTAGAGATCTGTTATCATCGTTGTTTGCTGATGACTCCCCTCCCATTCTCTTGCTCTTGTGCTTTCATGCTTCTCTTTTCCGTTTATTATAATGTTATCCCTTTATTATAAAGAATATTATAATATCCCTTTATTACAGTGGAGACTTGAGTGGGAGAAGAAATAAGCTGTGTTATCTATCATCCAAGTGAGAAGGGCTCAGCAGATCCCAAGCTTGATAGTTGTTCTGTAGCCCTGCCTCAGTCACCGACGTTAGGGACCTTGTCTTCTTCATCTATTTATATATGCTGGAGGTTGGCACATAATCATCACTGAGTCAGTGTCTGCTGAATTATAATACACTTGAAAATTGAAATGTTGTATTTAGGAATGATTCAGTAACCTCTCTACATTTGACTCTGGTCAGATCTTCAGTAGAATGAATCCAAAATCGTCCCCCACTCCTGCCCCCCTCCCCCCCGACCGGAGAATCCATAAAAGGACCTGTGAAAAATAAAGAGGTTTTGTGGTTAAATTCGATACCCTCCCACCTAACTTTGGATTAAAAGAATTGCTAGCTTTAAGTGATATCGTTTTCCATATCATAGCTGTCTGAGAAGTAGCTCCTCTAAATAGGCCTCTTCTAATTGCCTACTTTTCCTTGCAATTAGAAAGCTGCTAGAACTTGACACTCCATCTTTTCTTTTTTTTGACACTCCATCTTAATATAAGCTAAGCTGAATTTTAACAATGTAAGGATCTTGTGGTGGTGTAAACTAATGTTTACAACAGCATTTTCTATACTGTAAAGTGCTCTCCACATTTGAGTTTTTGTTGATATTATAGTGTGGGAACTGCCAGCATTGTTTTCCAAGCCGCGCTATTTTGAGCAGGGATTAAGGCACTAATTAGCATCCTATTGTCATCTATTTTTGTACTTTAAATGGAGAAGGAATGATTTTGTAATATGTAGTCGTGAGCCTTAAATAGGAACAGTAGAAATGGAGCGAGTCTGCATAGTATATGATCATTTTCAGATTTATTTGGCTAGTGTAGACGTAGCATTAGGGGAATGTAGAGGACTGAAGATGCTGTGAAGATCTTTGGACATATCTCAAATATAAATGTAATGTGGCCCCGGTGATAAAAATCTACTGACCCTGATCTGGTTCTGTTTGGCTAGTTCTATTGAAGTGATCAATCAACACTGCCTGACAGGTTGGGAGCCTTGGTGGAGCTTGACTGCCAGAAGGGCCCAGACACTGAGTTATCATCGAAGTGAGAACCAGCCTTTCTTTATGCAAATCAGAACTCCTGGTGGCATTTCTACTTGAGGACCTATCCTCTTCCCCTTTGTCCACTATTTTGATTTTTTTTAAAAAATGTCATTATACACTTAATTGGGTAGGAAAAAGGGAATATAATTAATTGAAACCTCTGTTTATAACTTTAAATTTACTTCCAGTTTTTATCTGTGTGTGTTTGTACACTTTGCATAGGTGTAAGCAGTGCACATATGATATAATTTTCCAAATGAATATTATTTTATGTATAATTTATATGACTGTGTGCTTATGTAGTACTGGTTTTTTAATGTGGCAAAAACACTTAACATGAGATCTGCCCTCCTAACGAATTTTCTGTGTACAACATAGTACTGCTAACCAGAGGCACAGTGTGGTACAGCAGATCACTAGAATTTCTTCATCTTGCATTGAGTGAAACTTCTTACATAACGTTTTTAACAGTGATAAAATATCCATCACGTTGATATGTCATAATCATACTTAACCTTTCCCCTATTATTACAAATTGGTGTGTTTCTAATTGTTTAATATCATAAGCAGTATTTTTTTTAATTTTTAAATTTATTTTTATTTAGTTATTTTTGGCTGCGTTAGGTCTTCGTTGCTGCGCATGGGCTTTCTCTAGTTGCGGCCAGCGGGATCTACTCTTTGTTGTGGTGCGCGGGCTTCTCATTGCGGTGGTTTCTCTTGTTGCGGAGCACAGGCTCTAGGTGCTCAGGCTTCAGTAGTTGCGGCACGCAGGCTCAGTAGTTGTGGCTCAGGGGCTCTAGAGCACAGGCTCAGTAGTTGTGGCGCACGGGCTTAGTTACTCCGCGGCATGTGGTATCTTCCCAGACCAGGGATCTAACCCATGTCCCCTGCATTAGCAGGCAGACTCTTAACCACTGCGCCACCAGGAAAGTCCTCATAAACAGTATTGATATTGGCAATAATCTTTTGTAAAGATTATTTTGCTTTTGGGATTGTTTTCTTAGAATATATCCCCCACCTGAGATTATCGGGTCTTCTGTTTTATACCTCTTATTTACACAGACATTTTGGTCTCCAGAAAGACAGGGCTGTGCAATTGTCTTATTCCACCTATTTTTATTAGGGAGTCTGGTAAATCTCCTCTGATGATTTGCCATTTGGGTTTACATATGCAATGGAGAGCCCATAGTCCTGTACTTTTAGCTCAATCTGTTAATTGTATGGAAAAAGTTTGAATGTGGAAGATTATTGTCTTTACCTTTTTTAACAGTGCATATATTGAAGGTGTACACCTTGACGATTTGATACATATATACTGTGAACGATTCACCACAGTCAAGCTAATTAACATTATCCATCACCTCACAGGGTTACCTTAGGATCTACCCTCCTAGAAAATTTCAATTATACAGTATCTTCTGAGGACACGTGCTCATTTCTAACCCTGCTCATCACACAGTGCTTTTCCAGAGAGTAGATTCCTCCAACTAAATTGCAGACATTGCTGGTAAGGGTAATACAGGTCAAGTTTTTAGCAGCAAACCCTGTGGTAAGGATTTTATCAGCTTGATTTGCAGTCATGACAGCTACCTGAGAGCATTCTCTCTCAAGAAGGGTGCACAGGACAGGTCCCTGAGGGGGAGTGGGCACGAGAAGCTTCAGTCAGAATTAGAGGTGGGGGTGGGAGGATGAACCAGACACTTTCACACCCTTTCCCGGGCCTCCTCTGTTAGTGCAAAAATTAATCAGAAAAAACGGGTAATTACCATATTAGGCTGTGGGTGTTAAAGAATACTAACTGGGTCAGGGAACCTATTATTTGAGAAAATAACATCAGAATTAAAAGGCTACTTTATTTCCACCTACATCAAACATAAAAACCAGTGATAATTACAAAGATGGAACATTAATTAATTCCATAGTGTATTAATTCACCACAAAAAGAGATTTATAGGTGTTGTCATGTCTTCTTTGTTTTTAGGGGGTGGATTTTCAAAAGAGAGGTTAATGAGGCCATGTAAGATGGTCATATAAAGAAATGTTTTTGCATTCTTTGGTCAAACTGCTTTTGGGTCATTGCCCATTATTTGCAGTTTTCCTTCTATAAAGATCCAAGTGATAAAACCATCAGAGTTCAGGGCTAGGAAAAAGTAGATTTTTTTCCCTGAAAAATATGATTTTTTTTATTATTAGATACTAAGATATATGTAAACATATGTAAGCTTTTTTATTTCTCTCTTTCTCTCTCACTTTCTTTGGGCTGGAGAATAAATGGCAAGTAAATGAGTGAGTCAAAGGGGAGTCAAGACATAGAAGAATTTACTGAGGGCTGCTAATTCCTGCAATGTCTCTTATAAGAACCATAATTAAATTAAGTAATAAAGAAGTTATCCCATCAAAGATTATTTTCAGGTCTAACACAGTATGTTTTAGTTGTAGCTAACTGATGATTCCATTTTGAACAGTATAGCTTTGTGGATAATTGGTTCTGTTCTTACGAAGACCTAAAAAATGATTCTTTTCCTATGAAGACTCTTGTTCTTTCTAGATCCTTTCCAGCGTTTCACCAAGAAGTGGGCTGACCTGCCTATCCTTAGCTTGCATGTCCCAGACAAGGAGGTGCCAGGTTGGGTGCTCAGCAGAGAGCAGAGCCCAAATTAGAATTCATCATCAAGCCCTGGAGTCATTAGATGCTGGAGTTGGATTGGAAGGGTTCAGTGAAGAGTTTGAGGCTTGGAGAGCAACTTTTTCCATCTGATTCAACATCTAGGCTTTTTTCACAGTGCCATGTGATGTGTTCATCATAAAAGAGGTTGACATTGCAGGGTGATTTCTACTCAGCCTTGGCTAGTTGGCCCAGGCACATACCTGTAGGACTTGAAACCGACATGAGTCTGATTAAGAGCCCTGCAGGCAATTAGATTTCTTTAAGGATGGATGGGAGAGAAATGGGGATTCCTTCTCAGTTCATCTGCTTTTTATATTCTTTCATTATTGATTTAACAGCATAAATATTTAACCTTGATGTTTGACACATTTTGATAAATCCCAGTTAGGAAAAGGAAAAAAAAATCCCAGATACAAATGTAGTACTTCATCTCTAAGTCTCCAAATTTTTGTTCCACCTCCCTCCCCCAACCCAGCTTCTGGTCCCTTTTGTTCTACTTCTTCTCACTGCCGTTTAGGATACAGGTTCTTACTTTCCAAGCACCTCTCTATACTAAGATGCCTTTATTTTCTCCAAGCTTAAGTTATCATGTTTTAGCCAAAAGCTCCAAGTGAATATCTACTCTATCCTTACAGCTGTTTCTGAGTGTCTTTCATGCCCACATAGTATGTGTGCCCAGGTCTCTTTTTTACTTTCTCATCTAGGACTTCATTTTCCCAGGGGTGATCCAGCATCGGCTAAAATGCCTTTGAATACTTGGAGTCCGCCAAATAAAATCACATTTTAAAAACTGAGCTAAACAGGTTTCTCTACACTTTAATAACACATAACATCATAATTTCATTCTTGTTGGACTGAGCCAAAAATAAAAACTAAATTAAACTCCCTTCATTTCAGGTCCTAATTGAAGTGCAGATTAGATCCTACACCTTCAAATGTACATCCTTCAAAGGGTACATTTGGGGTGAACCATCAGGTTGGTATGACACAGACATTAAAAATAGGGGGAGGGCTTAAAATATATATTGTTATTAACCTTTTCCTGATATTTTATGGAATATTGATTATGTAGTGCTAATAATTTTATTCCATATTGTTCAAAGGACAAAAAGTGCCACCAAAAATGTAGCAATAAAGTTTTTAGCTCTCATGGCGGCCTCAGGAGTCAATTATGTCAGCACTAAGTCTGGTACTGTCAAATCACGACGGAATTGCAAGCACAGGTTGGCTGGTGATGCAAGAGTTCAGCAAAAATCAATGAAAGCATTAGGGAGTGCTGATTGAGGTTATTAAGGCTTTGCTTGATAACACACCACTGCAGCTCGGTGACATCAGGTTGAAATTAGTCATGCTGAGAATAGTTACACCAGCTGTGTGGCTGACAAGGACTTGGTGCTTTGGCCGGGTGTCAGGCCTGTGCCTCTGAGCGGGGAGAGCTGAGTGCAGGACATTGGTCCACCAGAGACTTCCCGGCTCCACATAATATCAAATGGTGAAAGATCTCCCAGAGATCTCCACCTCAAAGCTAAGACACAGCTCCACTCAATGAGAGCAAGCTACATGGCTGGACACCCTATGCCAAACAACTAGCAAGACAGGAACACAACCCCACCCATTAGCAGAGAGGCTGCCTAAAATCATAATGAGGTCACAGGCACCCCAAAACACACCACTGGACGTGGTCCTGCCCACCAGAAAGACAAGATCCAGCCTCATCCACCAGAACACAGGCACCAGTCCCCTCCACCAGGAAGCCTACACAACCCACTGAACTAACCTTAGCCACTGGGGGCAGACACCAAAAACAATGGGAACTACAAATCTGCAGCCTGCGAAAAGGAGACCCCAAACACAGTAAGTTAAGCAAAATGAGAAGACAGAGAAACACACAGCAGATGAAGGAGCAAGATAAAAACCCATCAGACCAAACAAATGAAGAGGAAATAGGCAGTCTACCTGAAAAAGAATTCAGAGTAATGATAGTAAAGATGATCCAAAATTTTGGAAATAGAATGGAGAAAATACAAGAAATGTTTAACAAGGACCTAGAAGAACTAAAGAGCAAATAAACAATGATGAATGAACAACACAATAAATGAAATTAAAAATTCTCTAGAAGGAATCAATAGCAGAATAACTGAGGCAGAAGAACGGATAAGTGACCTGGAAGATAAAATAGTAGAAATAACTACCACAGAGCAGAATGAAGAAAGAATGAAAAGAATTGAGGACGGTCTCAGGGACCTCTGGGACAACATTAAACACACCAACATTTGAATTATAGGGGTCCCAGAAGAAGAAGAGAAAAAGAAAGGTATTGAGAAAATATTTGAAGAGATTGTAGTTGAAAACTTCCCTACTACGGGAAAAGAAATAGTCAATCAAGTCCAGGAAGCACAGAGTCCCATACAGGATAAATCCAAGGCGAAACACGCCAAGACACATATTAATCAAACTATCAAAAATTAAATACAAAGAAAAAGTATTAAAAGCAGCAAGGGAAAAACAACAAATAACATACAAGGGAATCCCCATAAGGTTAACAGCTGATCTTTCAGCAGAAACTCTGCAAGCCAGAAGGGAGTGGCAGGTCATATTTAAAGTGATGAAAGGGAAAAACATACAGGCAAGATTACTGTACCCGGCAAGGATCTCATTCAGATTTGATGGAGAAATTAAAACCTTTACAAGACAAGCAAAAGCTAAGAGAATTCAGCACCACCAAACCAGCTCTACAAGAAATGCTAAAGGAACTTCTCTAAGTGGGAAACACAAGAGAAGAAAAGGACCTACAAAAACAAACCCAAAACAATTAAGAAAATGGTAATAGGGACATACATATCGATAACTACCTTAAATGTAAATGGATTAAATGCTCCAAACAAAAGTCATAGACTGGCTGAATGGATACAAAAACATGACCCGTACATATGCTCTCTACAAGAGACCCACTTCAGACCTAGGGACACATACAGACTGAAAGTGAGAGGATGGGAAAAGATATTCCATGCAAATGGAAATCAAAAGAAAGCTGGAGTAGCAATTCTCATATCAGAAAAAATAGACTTTAAAATAAAGACTATTACAAGAGACAGAGAAGGACACTACATAATGATCAAGGGATCAATCCAAGAAGATATAACAATTGTAAATATTTATGCATCCAACATAGGAGCACCTCAATACATAAGGCAAATGCTAACAGCCATAAAAGGAGAAATTGACAGTAACACAGTCATAGTAGTAGGGGACTTTAACACCCCACTTTCACCAACAGACAGATCATCTAAAATGAAAATAAAAAGGGAAACACAAGCTTTAAATGATACAAAAACAAGATAGACTTAATTGATATTTATAGGACATGCCATCTAAAAACAACAGAATACATTTTCTTCTCAAGTGCTCATGGAACATTCTCTAGGATAGATCATATCTTGGGTCACAAATCAAGCCTTGGTAAATTTAAGAAAATTGAAATCGTATCAAGTATCTTTTCTGACCACAATGCTATGAGACTAGATATCAATTATAGGAAAAAATCTGTAAAAAATACAAACACATGGAGGCTAAACAATATGTTACTAAATAACCAAGAGATCAATGAAGAAATCAAAGAGAAAATCAAAAAGTACCTACAAACAAATGACAATGAAAACACGACCACCCAAAACTTATGGGATGCAGCAAAGGCAGTTCTAAGAGGGAAGTTTATAGCAATACAATCCTACCTCAAGAAACAAGAAACATCTCAAATAAACAACCTAACCTTACACCTAAAGCAATTAGAGAAAGAAGAACAAAACACACCAAAGTTAGCAGAAGGAAAGAAATCATAAAGATCAGATCAGAAATAAATGAAAAAGAAATGAAGAAAATGATAGCAAAGATCAATAAAACTAAAAGCTGGTTCTTTGAGAAGATAAACAAAATTGATAAACCATTAGCCAGACTCATCAAGAAAAAAAGGGAGAAGACTCAAATCAATAGAATTAGTAATGAAAAAGGAGAAGTAACAACTGACACTGCAGAAATACAAAGGCTCATGAGAGATTACTATAAGCAACTATATGCCAATAAAATGGACAACCTGGAAGAAATGGACAAATTCTTAGAGAAGCACAACCTTCCGAGACTGAAGCAGGAAGAAATAGAAAATATAAACAGACCAATCACAAGCACTGAAATTGAGACTGTGATTAAAAATCTTCCAACAAATAAAAGCCTAGGACCAGATGGATTCAAAGGTGAATTCTATCAAACATTTAGAGAAGAGCTAACACCTATCCTCCTCAAACTCTTCCAAAATAGAGCAGTCGGAGGAAGACTCTCAAACTCATTCTACGAGGCCACCATCACCCTGACACCAAATCCAGACAAAGATGTCACAAAAAAAGAAAACTACAAGCCAATTGTAGATGAAATATAGATCAATGGAACATCAATGATGTTCATCATCATCTATGATGAACATAGATGCAAAAATCCTCAAAAAAATACTAGCAAACAGAATCCAACAGCACATTAAAAGGATCATACACCATGATCAAGTGGGGTTTATTCCAGGAATGCAAGGATTCTTCAATATATGCAAATCAATCAATGTGATAAACCATATTAACAAACTGAAGGAGAAAAACCATATGATCATCTCAATAGATGCAGAAAAAGCTTTCGACAGAATTCAACACCCATTTATGATAAAAACTCTCCAGAAAGTAGGCATAGAGGGAACTTACCTCAACATAATAAAGGCCATATATGACAAACCCACAGCCAACATCATTCTCAATGGTGAAAAACTGAAACCATTTCCTCTAAGATCAGGAACAAGACAAGGTTGTGCACTCTCACCACTATTATTCAACATAGTTTTGGAAGTTTTAACCCCAGCAATCAGAGAAGAAAAAGAAATAAAAGGAATCCAAATTGGAAAGAAGAAATAAAGTTGTCACTGTTTGCAGATGACATGATACTATACATAGAGAATCCTAAAGATGCTACCAGAAAACTACTAGAGCTAATCAATGAATTTGGTAAAGTAGCAGGATACAAAATTAATGCACAGAAATCTCTTGCATTCCTATACACTAATGATGAAAAATCTGAAAGAGAAATTAAGGAAACACTCCATTTACCATTACAACAAAGAGAATAAAATAACCAGGAATAAACCTACCTAAGGAGACAAAAGACCTGTACGCAGAAAACTATAAGACACTGATGAAAGAAATTAAAGATGATACAAACAGATGGAGAGATATACCATGTTCTTGGATTGGAAGAATCAACATTGTGAAAATGACTCTACTACCCAAAGCAATCTACAGATTCAATGCAATCCCTATCAAACTACCAATGGCATTTTTCACAGAACAAGAACAAAAAATTTCACAATTTGTATGGAAACACAAAAGACCCTGAATAGCCAAAGAATCTTGAGAAAGAAAAACGGAGCTGGAGGAATCAGGCTCCCAGACTTCAGACGATATTACAAAGCTACAGTAATCAAGACAGTATGGTAGTGCACAAAAACAGAAATATAGATCAATGGAACAAGATAGAATGCCCAGAGATAAACCCACACACATATGGTCACCTTATTTTTGATAAAGGAGGCAAGAATATACAGTGGAGAAAAGACAGCCTCTTCAATAAGTGGTTCTGGGAAAACTGGACAGCTACATGTAAAAGAATGAAATTAGAACACTCCCTAACACCATACACAAAAATAAACTCAAAATGGATTAAAGACCTAAATGTAAGGCCAGACACTATAAAACTCTTAGAGGAAAACATAAGCAGAACACTCTATGACATAAATCACAGCAAGATCTATTTTGACCCACCTCCTAGAGAAATGGAAATAAAAACAAAAATAAACAAATGGGACCTAATGAAACTTAAAAGGTTTTGCACAGTAAAGGAAACCATAAACAAGACGAAAAGACAGCTCTCAGAATGGGAGAAAATATTTGCAAATGAAGCAACTGACAAGGGATTAATCTCCAAAATATACAAGCAGCTCATGCAGCTCAGTATCAAAAAAACAAACAACCCAATCCAAAAATGGGCAGAAGACCTAAATAGACATTTCTCCAAAGAAGATATACAGATTGCCAACAAACACACGAAAGGATGCTCAACATCACTAACCATTAGAGAAATGCAAATCAAAACTACAATTAGGTATCACCTCATACCAGTCAGAATGGCCATGATCAAAAAAATAATAAATGCTGGAGAGGGTGTGGAGAAAAGGGAACCCTCTTGCACTGTTGGTGGGAATGTAAATTGATACAGCCACTACGGAGAACAGTATGGAGGTTCATTAAAAAACTAAAAATAGAACTACCATATGACCCAGCAATCCCACTACTGGGCATACACGCTCTTAAAACCATAATTCAAAAAGACACGTGTACCCCAATATTCATTGAGCTCTATTTACAATAGCCGGGACATGGAAGCAACCTAAGTGTCCATCGACAGATGAATGGATAAAGAAGATGTGGCATATATATACAATGGAATATTACTCAGCCATAAAAAGAAACAAAATTGAGTTATTTGTAGTGAGGTGGATGGACCTAGAGTCTGTCATACAGAGTGAAGTAAGTCAGAAAGAGAAAAACAAATACCATATGCTAGCACATATATATGGAATTAAAAAAAAAAAAAGTTCTGAAGAGCCTAGGGGCAGGACAGGAATAAAGACGCAGACATAGAGAATGGACTTGAGGACACGGGGAGTGGGAAGGGTAAGCTGGGACGAAGTGAGAAAATGGCATGGACATATATACACTACCAAACGTAAAATAGCTAGTGGGAAGCAGCCGCATAGCACAGGGAGATCAGCTCCGTGCTTTGTGTCCACCTAGAGGGGTGGGATAGGGAGGGTGGGAGGGAGACGCAAGAGGGAGGAGATATGGGGGTATATGTATATGTATAGCTGATTCACCTTGTTATAAAGCAGAAACTAACACACCATTTTAAAGCAATTATACTCCAATAAAGATGTTAAAAAAAAAGTTTTTAAAAAATGAGTCATGTTTTCTGGATTATCTGCAATAGACGTCATACAATTCTAGAGAATTCAGGAAAACACTCTGTAAAATATTCTTCTTTCTAACTCTCTGTGTATTCATTTTTTAATTACTGTGACTTGGAGTCTGCATTTCATGTTTTGCAGGAGAGTTTTTTTTAATAAAAAAATTAGAACAAAGTGGATAATGCAGATAACCCCAATTAAGAGGAAACCAGGTCCCATATGGATATTGTCTGATTCATTACAAATTACAGCTTTAGAATTTAGAATATTGTGCTATAAATCATGATGTCATTTCCAGGTAATCACATTCAGGCAACGTTTCCCCTGAGAGAATGTCCTTGTCACAAACAGCTGTGTCGTTTTTCAGACCTAAAGGGAGGTTTGGGTGGTTTAGAATTGTCTTATGAAGTGTGTGTTTATTTGTACTTTGCACCTTTGTCATTATTATAAGCTCACTGTAAGAAGTACAGTGATTAATAATTTAATTATTTAAATTAAAACACCAGAATATAAATAAAGCTTATTTAAATTAAAACATCATTTGATATGATGGTAATTGGTTACTTTGGTACACTTTCTATTATAAGATTAATTTGAATTACTGAAGAGTCAGATACATAAGAAGCTTTACACAGAGGAAGGAGTTTGCTGTAGGATCACCTGGGCTGACATTCTGCCACTAGTTAAATAGCTGTGTGACCTAATCTGTTTCTTTATAATCTCAGTATCACTGTCTGCACATTCATTTATGTATTCATTCAGCAAATACTCATTGAGTCTCTACTGTGTGTCAGGGACTGTGCTAGGTGCTGGGATTTAAGGGGTGAGTAAAAAAGAAAAGGTTCTTGATCCCTTGGAGCTTATGGTTTAGTGGGAGAGCCAGACATTAAAGCAACAGTCACATAAATGATACAGCTACCATTGTGGTGAGGCTAGGAGCGGAAAGACTATGGAGCTGTATGGTGAGGCTGGAGTTCTCTGGTCTCCTTTTCCAGGTTCTGGCACATAAGAAGCCCAGTGAATGGTGGCAGTGATTATTGGAAGTGTTATTAGTATTATTATGATTTCATCCCAAGCCAAACGTGAGCACGTGAGGACAGGCAGTGCAGGAACTAGTTGCAGGTTGTGTGATGACGTAATGAAACGTGGTGAATTCGGGTTGAGGGAGTTCAAGCCACGTGAATTAAAATGCAGGCATCCCAAAATATGGTTGTCATCCTCTGGGTGTTAGAGTGGGCGTTACCTTGATGGATCTTTGAGCGTGGCATAGTTAACACTGTTCCCAGAAGGTTGATGAGTCAAAGTTGCTGCAGGGAGGTTGGGGTCTAGTGGTTACCATTTTAAAACTGCTTTTATTTTAAGCTTTTAGGTGTTGGGTGCCAGTTCTACAGAATTTCACATACATACATATACATATATTCACACACATCTATTTATATATATTTTAATGTATAGATACACATATACATATATACACACAAATTATATGTGTGTATGTGTATATGCATGTGTATTTGTGCATGTGTATAGTAGTGTCTTCCCCCTCAGGATCTAGGCACTTAGTTTGTAATGACAGGAAAGAAGGAATCTTCCCACGTCTGCAACCTGAAGTTGGAAAGCAGGCTGCCCTAAATCCAAAAATAGAAATTCTATTAAAGGTCACGTAGAGGTGAGAGAATATGTGAGTCCTCTGGTTCCTTCTTACAACAGCCATCCTGTGTGCGTATGTTGCGCCCATGTGTCCCTGCACATTCTTTGTAGGCGGGGTGATAAAACAGTGCCCTAGATATTCTCCTAGGTGTGGTGTGACAACCTCGTTGTGATAGAGTGCACCCCAAACAACACTGGACAGCAAGCTCATAGTCTCTGGGCTGGTGAAGAGCAGTGTTTCCTGGAGCATAGACATGACTCTGGGTGTGTTTGCTCCAGTGCAAGGAAGGATGGTATGTAAGAGGACTGAAATCTCTGATCAGATGACGTGGACTGGCCATTGAGGAATTTAGTCACGTTTCCCTTGCTAATAATAATAGTCGTGTTTTGGGGCATTTCATATGTGCATGTTACTGACCTAAGTGACTGACATAGAGAATCTCATGTAATTCTTAAGACAAGCCTGTGAGGTAGGTCTAGTTAGGGACCATCCAAGGTCCCATATCCAGTGGATAGCACAGCTAGACCTGGACTTGGCTATGACCGATTGTGAAGCCTTCTCTCTTAACTGGACATTCTGTTGTCCCTATTCGTTCTCTGGTCATGGAAGCCACACAGATACCCACTCACTTGTCTCATTTGCTGTTATAGCCCCACAGGCTGGCACAGTGCCCAGTCCTGGGCTTGGTGTATTAGTGACCCTTTGGTTGCAAGTGACAGAAACGTAACTCAAACTGGTGTAAAATAAACATTAAGCAGACTTCGTTGGCTCATATAATAAAAATGCAGTGGTGAAGTGCAGTCCTTCAGACGTGCCTGGATACAGGTGGACGGATGATGTCACCAAGACTTCCTTTCTTTCCATCTTTCCGTTGTGCTTCCTTCTGCGTTGGCTTCATTCCCAGGCAGGCTCTCTCCATGGGGAGGCAATTAGAGGAACCAGCAGCTCTAGACAACTAAGCCCAGAAATAAGAGGTTGTCTCCTTCTAACTGTCCCAACAAAAGCCCTGGGGACGGGGGGGCTCTCATTAGCTTTGTTTGGGTCAAATACCCATTTCTGAAACTAGGCTGGGCTTGGGAGAAGGCGTCCCTGTAGGGACAGCTGGAAGTGGGAGGAGTCAGCCTCCCTTGAACCCCATGAACTGATAAAGGGGGAGCAGTTGTTCCCTCCGAGATACTGAACATAGGCAGAAGCCTATGTTCATTGCAAAAGGTATTCAATAAATATTGTCCGAATGAAGGAAGGAAGGAAGGAAGAAATTAACCTGTTCTGTTCTAGGGAACCTTCAGAGAATACAAAGATCTCTAAAAATAAGATGTCACAAATTGGGACACACATTAAGCCTGCAGTACATTTTAATTTAATAGGAACGAATGAATAAGTTTGTGAGGGAAGGTATAATCTATGTTCTACGAGGTAAAAAGTTAAATGCTCCTTTTTTGATTAATGCATGTTTGAAGGGGCTTCCATCAAGTCATTTATGTTTTACTTTCCTCTGTGCCCCTCAGATATTGAGATAAGTATTGGGATAATGGAAGGTACGCAATGAGGGAATTTCATTTTTCCAAGCCACCTTCTACCTGAGTCCCCTGCAACAGAGGGGTGTAAATGGAAACACCTGGAGGGCTCCTGAGAGGGGAGAACAAGTGGAATTTCTTTGAAGTCTTGTGTTTTATCTTAAAGGTTTATGCAAATTTTGGATAATACTTTTATGATATTTACACAGTCCTTTTAATAATAGATTAATATTTGAAGTTAATAACCATTCAGAAAACAAAAACAAAAATGCTTCCTTTGGGTCTTAGTTAAACAGAAAGATGGTATTTAATTGAATTTTACTAATTTTGGAAAATTGAGTTGAACTGAGGAAAGCCGATGTCAAAAGTCAGTTTCATGGTCCAAGCCTTTCCTTTGGTCTTGGTTTCTGATACCCAGATACATATATATAGTAATCATTTGGAATCATAATCATTTGGAAGAAAGGCTTAAAATATTGCTGAAGAGGGTGGTGGGATGCAGTGTTGAGGGCATACTTCTTATTATTAAAGGAGTAAATCATTATTCAGAGGGTCTTTGGTCAATTGATAGTGCCTTCTTTCTCTCTCTCTCTCTCTCTATTTTAGGGAAGGAAAGGCCTCTCAATGCCAAGAGATTACTGATGATCATATTTTTAATTTTATCATTAATGTTTTCATTTTTATCACATGTAAATGAACTAAATGTCCCAAATAATCCTTATACTTTTCATCCAACTTTCAAACTTCATTTTAATTGCAGCTGTCTTGTCTCGTGTGGCAAAAACATTCAGCTTTGTTGTTCTTTTTCACGTTTCAGTTGTTACTTGAGTAGAAGTCTGTTAAAGTAGCCAACTCTGTGGACTACCGCTTCTTTAAAGTGAAGAGTGAATTCATTCAGCTTATCCGGATTTTTTAATGAATATAGGATTTTTTCCCTATGATGAAAAATAAGAAATAAACCCTGCATTCAGAAATTCGACTAGTGCCTTCTTGCCAAGCCAACATAAAAGCCACTTACCTGGGCTTCCCTGGTGGCGCAGTGGTTGAGAATCTGCCTGCCAATGCAGGGGACACGGGTTCGAGCCCTGGTCTGGGAAGATCCCACATGCCGCGGAGCAACTAGGCCCGTGAGCCACAATTGCTGAGCCTGCGCGTCTGGAGCCTGTGCTCCGCAACAAGAGAGGCCGCTACAGTGAGAGGCCCGCGCACCGCGATGAAGAGTGGCCCCCGCTCGCCGCAACTAGAGAAAGCCCTCGCACAGAAACGAAGACCCAACACAGCCATAAATGAATGAATAAATAAATAAATAAATAAATAAAAATTAAAAAAAAAAAAAAAAGCCACTTACCTGTGCCTTACAGATTTGCCATAGAAGTATTCAATTTATGATGCATATATGTTAAGAATAATTTTAACTGTCCTTTTGAATATGCTGAGCTAATTGGGTGTCAGATTCATTAAGGAGTGAACGATGCAGTGACTGATAGTCATAAAAAGGTTTTCTTTTCATCAGTTTGTCCAAATTTGCTGACATATTGATATGTGTCAGTATCAGCCTAGCTGAAAACTCATACATCTTATTTAATATTTCTTCACCAGATGGTTTTACCTAAAGAATTTTGAGGATAAATGTCTTCAGAGACATCGTCATTGTAAATACACCAAAGAGATAATGAGATGACAGAACTCATTGTGTTGGCTTTCTTCCAACCATGCGAGAAACACTGAGATGAATTTTAATATCTAACCAGCTATTTAACAATTATTTTTTCTCTCTTTTTTTAACATTTTTGTTTATGTCCTTTCTGTCTTTCTATTTTTCTTTTGCTGTGTGTACTTACGCACAAGTATATATGTTTGTCTTTTTTTTTGTTTTTTTTTTGCTAAAATGAGGATCATTTGAGAATTCTAGGAAGAAAATTTTCACTTGCAGTTTTGGAGGCATTATTTCTTTGTTCTTAGGCTTCCAGTATCAATGTCAAGAAGTCCAGTGGCATTCTGATTCCCACTTTTCTGTGTGTGCCCAGTTTTCCATTTTCAGGATGCAGTTTAATATCTTGTTTCTGTTCCCAGTATTTTGAAATTCCACAGTTCTCTGGTTCAGTTTTTCTAGTCTTCTGCCTGGAGAAAATGGGGGATGGCAGCTTTGCTCTGCCATTCTGGATCTGGTGAGGAAGGGGATTAGGTGAGAGGGGTCTCATCACTCAGCTCTCACTCAGTCTCTCAGTGTAGATCTCCATTCCCATTTGTACATTTTCTTTGCTGGTGTCACCGACTCAGTTTCTCCTGAGTCCAGCCTTGTATCTTCTGTAGGGTTTGGGGGAGCAGTGGTGGCTTAACTGCAATGTCGGGATGGGGGCCTGGAGGCCTAACTGCTCATTTTATAGACTTTCATCTTGAATATGGAAGGTAGGTATGTCTTTCAAGCACATTGAAACATCCTGTAATAGTGTCATTCAAAAATGACGCCTTTTTCAACTTGGTTATTCTTTTATATATATATATATATATATATATATATATATATACATATAATTTTTTTTTCCCCCTTGAGACTGTTTTGACCACATCTTCAGTCTAGAGCTTCAACAAATTATCTCTCAACATGTGAGTTTTTCCTTCTGAAGAGATTCTGTATCCAATCTTGAAGGCAGCTTTGAGCAATCTTTTTCTTTGTTTGCTTGATTGAGCTTTATATCATATTGTTCCTTGCCAATACACGTCCAAAAATTCTGGCAGTTTTCCTTCTTACTTTGCAAGATTGGTTTATAAAATGTCATTCTGAAAGGAATGACTGTACACTTCTTGCATGTGTTTTTACACACGTGCAAGGGTTATCAAAGTGAGCCTCATTTGCATCTCCATGTACTAAAACCCATGTTTTAAAGAAATAGCCTCTGCTTTCTTGATTAACTATTGCTATTCACTATGGAGTCATGAATTGTGGCCAAGGGAATCATGTCAGCTCATTGTGGGGACCCTCAGGGACAGTGAATTCCATGTCTGTCTCAATCCTCAATACTTTCAGATGGTTATTACTTTTAATCATTATCTTGCACATTTGCATGGTTTTAAAACCTCTATTTCTTGTTTCCTGTTTTAAACCCACAGGTGGCATTCCTGATTGCAAACAGAATTTTTAGAAACAAGTAAATAAGTCATTATCACAATAGAACAAACACCATGATTTTTATCACTTTTGTGCTATGGTGAATTGGATTTGAGAGTAGTTGTATGCTTACAATAAATAGAACTTTTTTGATAGACTGCAATTATGGCAGAAAGTTGAACTAGTGGGTTTTTTGGTAATCAAAATTGAAACGGACAGAAGCAGGCAAAATGTTTCATAAGGTGAGAAGACAAACATAGTTTTCAAAAACTTGGCCCTATGGGGCCCCAGGAGTTCAAAGTTAGCACAGGTTCTTGCCATGGGATGGCTGGTGGGGCAGCAGTGGCTTTGGTGATTTCTTGCATAACATAATTTTATTAAAGTAGTGTACCATTTTCATATAGCTGTGATATTTAGAAGGTACTAAACTCTCTGACTTTCATGAGGAAATAAAAAGATCCCAAATAAATTAGCTGCTATGAAAGAAGGGATACTGCTTATCTTCATGAGCGTGACATTTTTAAGAGTATAGAAATTCAAAGCCTGCTCCCCTCTCCTTTGGTCATTGAGTAGGAAGCAATGCATTAATCAAGGCAACTTTACAAATAATTGTGGGTCTAGGATTTAGGGAAGAATTCAACAGAATTCATATCCTTGAAGGGAACGTTGATTGACTATACGTGGTGCTAGATGCTCTACCAGATGTGTATTCCTTCACATAAACTGAGGCATGAATGTTCACCTTCATTTACATAGGAGGACTTTGAGGGAGTCACAGAGGCATTGTATAATTGTCTAAACTTAACAGAGCTGGTAAGTAGTAGGCCTGTGACTGGAACCCATGTTCAGTTTGGTTATGAAGGACATGGTTTTCCTTCTGATAAATGGGCATTGGTACCTGTCTCCTTCCCCTCTAGGTGCTGTGCTTTCTTAAAAACCAGTTGAGTAGATATCCTTAAGTTAAAATCTGTGCACTGCAGCCTAGGTTTGGGTAAAGGCATCCAGAAGTAATCTGTAGGTCTCATCAGGTAGTTCCAAATGAAGGGAGCAGGAGAAATTTGGACCTCTCTCTATTCTCAAATTGTTTTCAGATAGTCTAAAAGCATCCTATTGATTGTTTCGAGCCTAACTACCTAATAAACAAAGCAGTACAAATAAAGTCACAGAATCTTAAAGCCCTGGGAGCCTTTCCTGCTGATCAAGGATGCTCCTTTCGATTAGCAGATGAAATCTAGGCTAAGGGACTTGTGCAAGGTCGCAAAACTACCCCATTGCATTGGTTCTAAGGAACACATGTTTCCATTATAATAATTCTGGAAACAGGATTGCTTCTTATAGTCAATGGTGTCTGACAGCAGCTTTCAGCCATGCAGCAGTTGTGATGTACTTGTGATTGCCTTTGCACGCATGGACATCCAGAGGACCAGCAGCAAGTGTGCAGCATGCGTATCAGCAGCTTGGAAGGAAATCCCAGTGACAGTAGTGGAGCCGTCTTACAGATGTTGTGTCATCAATGCTTTTGATGGCACAGAGGTAATATTGTGTGGAAAGACGTGGAACTGGATGGTTTGGAGTCAAAACATAATCCGAAGTTGGATTCTGAATGTAAAAAAGTGTTAGGGATACTTAACTAATTCATTTTTTTCTGATATTTTCCTTTTTACTTAAGTACAAAGGTGATATCTGATAAAAATCTGTGTATAAAAGAACTCTCTTACTAGGTGTGAAACAAAAATTTGAAGTGATAAGGCATTGTGGCATAATTTAATTGACAGCTTTTATTTCTTTCTTAGTTCGTAAAATAATGGTGCATCTTACAATACGTGGGGATTTAGAATTCATGAATTATGGTAATTAAGAGTTGGAGAAATCCCTCTTCTTCATGTTCTTTTTCTAATATGCTTTCATCATTATGGATTCTGAATGTAAATAATGACATTTTTCAATGAAGGGTCAGTACCTTTATCCTCCGAGTAAGGCCTTTATCTTGTGATGCTCTGATACTAGTTTTAAGAATAATCACAGGTATGGAGTAAGTTTCATGTGGCCATTTCTTATAGCTTCCCTCAGTATAAGCAGAGGGGATTTCTCCAAAGCACCCCTCAATAAAAGCAGTTTCATAGGGGTGGAAATACATGGCTGTGATGAATTTAGCCAGGACAGTTTCAGAGCAGGATTAATGACTCATTTCAACCACAGAAAACTTTACCAGTTCATATGTCTAATTTTATTACCTGCAAAAGCCTCCCCATAAATTCGTTGCAAAATGTACCCCGAAATGAGTTGCTGGTTATAAGCCAGTTAATATTGGAGGACAACTTCCCAAAACTATGATTTTTGAGCTTAGAATATTCAAACGGTGGTCATTCTTCCTGATAGTTCCAGAGAGAAGCCCATTGTCTGTCCAAGTAGTGAAACTAAAAACACGTTGTCTGGAGATGACTTATCTCTCTGTTCTCTGTTGTGATTTTAAATCAATATGTTAAAAGTTAAGAAGAAAGAGAACCAGAACACATTCTGGTTTTACACTCTGAAATGTTTTTTGATCCATTGGGAGATCATTCTTGCTGATCTTCCTTCAACTATAGTTTTTGGCTGAGACTCTATATAAACAGCAGATTCCAGGGTGAGTGTGGGCTCACTGAGCCTGAAGCATAGCTGAGTCCTGTGCACAGGGCCAAAGACCAAAGAAAGGCCAATATAAGCTGCAGACTGTCGTGTGTCGTCCTGACAGGTCTCTCACGGGGCGATTTGGGGGCGTCACAGTGGAAGAGTACAGTAACTTGCTCTAAAGGCTTTGGCTGTTCATGAAGAACCTGAATTAGCCTGAGACACTGAGCCTTGAACTTCATAAAGGAGGAAACTGATAGACAGTATGGTTGACATGCTGGTCATCTCCATTTGTTTTCCATTTTTAAAACAGCATGGACTCGTGAGGACCACACCCTAGACTTACTGACATATTAGCAAAACTTTTATCTGCTCAGTCAAACTAAACCTTGAAGTTTGTGAAGGTAGGAAGTCTTCACTGTGCTTATTTAATTAGAAGGTTTTAAACAGTTCTTGCTGTATATGAGAATAAGCATAACTAGACAGGCAATGAGGAGAGGAGTCTCAATAGATATATATGTAACTGAATGTGATTTAGTGCTTATTTCTCTGTTGGGGACTCATCACTGAAATCCATCCCTGGATCAGAAAGAACTTTTTTCCAAGACCAAGTATCCAAGTTTTGAGTGAAAAGTAAGATCAGGGTCCTAGAGATGCTTTGGGATTGTAGAGGATGAAAAGATTAATCCCAGGTTGGAAGATTCAGTTATTTGTGATAATTCAAAAAGGGCTAGAGTGATGCTTACTTTTGTATGCATCATGAAAGCATGAAAAGGGATCAAGTAATAAGAATAAAGGAAACAAAAGCAGAAGGGGAGCAAGATGACTTACCTGCAAGCACAGTAAAGCTCTTATTTAGGTACAGAGTCTGCAATTTCCAGCATAAGCGATGCCAGTGCACAGGCTAAGAAGAAGATGCTGAAGCTTTCTTTGACTTAGGAAATTGAACCATATTTTGAACCAGAAAGGAACTGTTAATTCAGTTTTAAAAGGAAAAGCAAAACCACCTAATGAACCAATTTTATATTTTCGGAAAGTATGAAACTGGAATAAAACTAGGATGTCAAAGCATTCCCAGATCTGATTCTGAACTAAATTAGTCTTCTGTTTGATTCATGTTTCTGGCTCTGATCTGCTAATTACAGCCCCTTCTTATATATTTATTAAAGCAAGATTTCATTTGAGCAATTCATTATGAATTGGCTTTTAAAAAATAACTCTTTATACTTGAAAGAATCAAACTGTTTCCTCAGAAACATTATATAAATCAGACTTCTCTATTTTAGTCAGATAGGCTTTCAATAACGTAAGTACGAATAAGTGAGGCTTGACTCTAATTCCTTCATTTTCCTTATTCTATGAATAACAGGATCATATAGCTTTTCAATGCAATCGCTGATAATAAAACCACCTTCCCTATTATCTATGAGTCATAGTCTATTCTCTGGAGTGCTTTCTCCTAATGAGGAAACATCAGCTGTATACCTGGAAGCGTAATTGTTCTCATGGAAATAATTACTGATTTATAATTGCTGACTTTTCTGAGATGGAAAGATCTGCTCTTCATTACTTTCTTTTGCCGCTATACCCAAGTCAAGCAGGAAGAACAGGAAAAGTCCGTTAATGAGAGTACCAAGTATTTAATTGTGTAATAAATTACTGAAAATGTTAATTAAATTAAATTCAAGTAATGTACATATTGAGTACATAGTACTAGCAGTAAGGGTGATTTTGGTAAGATATGATGCATACTTAGGAAAAGTTGAATGACAATAAAGTCGAGTTATCGTTAAGTGTCAAATGAACTCTTAAGATAGTAACTATTATGGATGTAATTCAAGAAGCAGGAGAAATGATATAATCAGGAGTGGGCAAGAGATTCATGGCGGGGGTAGGCCTTTATTTGGGCCCTTCAACAGGGGTAGGAATTTTACCGTGGTGAGGAGGAGGGTGGATAGACAGAGAGGCTGGTGGTGGTGGTACCATGCACAGCATGAGCAACTGTAAAAGAAACACCCTGTGTATGATGGGGATCCTAGCAATCTCATTTGCTGTATCACACCACTGACCTGTACTCATCAAACCATCAACGTGATGAAGGATGACGAAAGGCTGAAGGACAGGTTCAGATTGAAAGAGGTTGAGGAGGCATGGCATCTAAACACAATGTGTGATCCTAGATTGAAGTGTGGTTTGGGGAAAAAAAAATGCTATGAAGGACATTTTGGAAAACTTTATGAAATTTGAATATAGATTGTATATTAGATATTAGCATTGTATCAGTGTTAGACTTCCTGAACTTCATAAATGTGTTGTGCTTATGTATTAGTTCCCTAGGGCTGCTGTAACCAAGGACCACAAACTGGGTGGCTTAACACAACAGAAATGCGTTCTGTCACAGTTCTGGAGGCTGGAAGTCTGAAAGCAAGGAGTTGGGAAGGGCATGTGCCCTCTGAAGGCTCCAGGGGAGGGTCTTTCCTTGCCTCTTCCTGCCTTCTGGCAGTTGCTGGCCATCCTTGTCTTTCCTTGGCTCGCAGCCGTAGCGCTGCAAACTCTGTCATCACACGGCCTTTTCCGTGTGTGCCTCTGTCTTCACATGGCCGTAGAAGGACACCTACTCATTGGGTTTAGGCCCCACCCTAATCCATTATGACCTCATCTTACCTAATTGCATCTGCAGAGATCCTATTTACAAATAAGGTCACATTCTGAGGTTCCAGGTGGACACGAATTTTGGGGGAGACACTAGTCAACTCGGTACAGATGGCACATGAGACTCTCCCAGTCGTTAGGAGAGAGATGCTGCAGTATTTAAGGGTAAAGGATCATGATGTCTGCAACATACTCTCAAATGGGTCAGCAATAATAGTATTATGTATATATTATGGAGAGGGAGACAAAGCAATGGGGAATTATGTTAACAACTGATGAATTTCAGTGAAGGATATATGGGCTGTGTAATTTTTGTAACTTTTCCGTACGTTTGAAATTTTTCAGAATAAAAAATTTTCTAAAAAGCAAAAGAAAAATTTACAAAAATGGATCATATATATTTTTCCTCTGGACATTGTCACCTCTAGACTCTTGCACAAAGCTGCTAAATCTATATTGCTACACATCTAAAGATGCAGCCAACACTGAGACTGCAGAGCCGAGAGACGGGTTTTTGGTGTTCCCGTTATCAATTTACACAACCTCTGTTCTTCTGCTTATGCGAGATTTTTTTTTTTAATGGCTTAAGCAGATTTGAGTTAAGATTTTAGTTTCTTGCAGCTAAAAACAATCTGCCTCAACTGATACACTTTCGCAGAGCTATGTGTTGTATTAGCCAGGTTAATGTCAATATATTCCATTTATTTGAAACAAATAAAAAATCCACTTTCATACTTTCATGCTTTATCAGTGTTTATAAAAGTAGTTTAAATATTTATCCAAATTCCAAAGCAGTTTTTAAAGTTAAATGCTTGGCATTTTGCCCAAGATTTTGATACATGATAGCTGACCTAATTGTCCCTTTGAATGTCTCAGATTAAACTACCTTTCTTAAAGACAAATACAAGTCTCGATTTACCCTCATGACTTTTTGTTCCCGAAAGAAAGAGCATGGAGCAAGAGTATTTCTATATGCATTTTTGCACATTTCTTTTTTATACATTTATTTATTTATTTTTGGCTGCGTTGGGTCTTCGTTGCTGTGCGGGCTTTCTCTAGTTGCGGCGAGCAGGGGCTACTCTTCATTGCGGTGCGCCGGCTTCTCATTGCGGTGGCTTCTCTTGTTGTGGAGCCCGGGCTCTAGGTGCACAGGCTTCAGTAGTTGTGGCTCGCGGGCTCTAGAGCGCAGGCTCAGTAGTTGTGGCGCACGGGCTTAGTTGCTCTGCAGCATGTGGGATCTTCCTGGACCAGGGATCAAACCCGTGTCCCTTGCATTGGCAGGCGGATCCTTAACCACTGCGCCACCAGGGAAGCCCTGCACATTTCTAATCTTTGAAACTTTGTTTATTTATACTGTTGCACATAAATAGTACACTATGCAGGCCTGGGGAACATGTTTAAAATATGCTTTATCTTATAGTTGGTAATACTTTTAGACTATAACATTCCATGAACTTGGCATCTCCTGAAATAAGTAAAACAGAGCTATGCAAAATATAATATGATGCAGCCCTCTGGATGGAGAGACATGCTAGCTCAGGGCAGGCTGCTGGACGGAAACATGTGCTTTCCAAGCAGATGGCTCTCCTTCACCTCGTGTGCAGAGGGCCGGGGGGCTTGTTTGTGCGGGGAGCCTCAGCGTAAGGGCAGAGAGGCAGCTTGTAAAGTTATTCCCATGGGGCTCATTTCCGTCTGCCCAGCGTCACCCCTGACACGGAACAAAACAGGCAGGCAGCTCCTTCCCTTCTTTGATGAATGAATGCTGTCGTAAAGGAGGACTTTTACTGAGCAGTGTGACATGATGCAGAAAGAATGTTGTAATGAAATACAAAACTGTATGTTATAAAAGTCGGTCATAGAAGTTGTTTGGGGTCCATTTTCCAGTGTCTCCTTTACCAGGGGATGTTTTGAGGGATAAGTTACAGCAGTAAAAGGTGGAGTCTCCGTAACATTGGAAATCCCCACGGGATGCTGTGACACTCTGGGTCGTAAGGACAGAGATCCATTCAGATGAGCACACACCCCAGGCGGTCAGCGAAACCGAAGCTCGTGGAAATCTGAGCACGGGAACCCGGGGCTGAGCTTGGCACACTTGGGAGCATGAGGGCTTATCCTGAATCCAGAACTGCTGCGCTGGGGCCCATGGCAGCAGGTGTTTCTGGATCTTCACTTGAAGGCTGTGAGTGATGTAATCGAGCATCCCTGGGCCTGGGCAAGCTGCCGCCAGCCGGCTTCCTGCCTTCCCTTCTGGGCTGCACCACCTCCAGACAGTCCCCACGACCTCCTGATTCTTCCTTTCTCATCACGTTCTCCAGGCATCTGTGGTTCATTGTGGCCCCTCCAGCCACTCTCCCTCTCATCCTGCACCTCCCCATCTCACTCCTCCAGTATTTTCTAGTTCAGGTCTCTAAAGAGGCAGGCTTGTGCCCCGGATCCCAGGCCACCTCATGGTACTACCCTTCCCTGGCCCAGGTAGCAGTTTCGGCAGAACAGAATACAGTCACCTAAGAATAGATACGTGTATATGTATTACTGAGTCACTTTGCTGTACACCTGAAACTAACACATTGTTAATCAACTATACTCCAATATAAAATAAAAATTAAAAAAAAGAATACAGTCATTTAAGGCTGCTGCCTTTAGGAAGAACTGTGGGCATGGAAGACACCACAATCGACACATCTTATACATCCAGATCTTGTGAAATATTTTCGTTGTGACTCTCTGGTGTCATGGGCGGTTTAAGATGGATGGCTGGGGGTCACTCTTAATGTAATAGATCTAGACAGGTAACTGGGAACAAGCATTACACTTACACTCTTAACACTGGAGTTTGTACCTTTGTCTTAGGGCTTTTGTCATAAAAGGAGGATATAGAGACAGACATTTTTCTTTGAGACAAAGTTAGAATATGAGAGAACCTTGACTCAGCAGCCTGAAGATACCAGGTGTTGAGCAGGCTTCCTAGGAGAAGAGCCAGACCAGGGTGATGGTGCTGTGCCAGGTTTTAAATATTTGATTTAAATTGATTGGAAACTGATAACAGCTTTAATTGGAGGAACTCAAGGAAATGTCCATAAATGGTTCAATTTATTAAGCCCATTCACAGATCTATTTAGGAGGCTGAGTTCATGCAAACAGTAAGTATTGGGGTTTTACTATGATCAGCTAGGCAACGAGTGAAGAACTTCACATGCCGTCCTGGGTAATCCTCAGGGTGACCAGTGAGTTGTCCTGTACTTATTCTCTATTTGACAGCTGAAAGAAATTAGAGAGGTTAAGCAACTTTCCCAGGGCCACAAAGGTGGTGACCCAGCTGTGAATTTGAGTGGAGGTCTTGTTTCTGGACACTGCCCTTCTCTTTCACTGCTGTCCCCACTGCCACCTCCCCAACGCAAGCAGCTTTTACTGAGTCATGACGATTCGCCCGCTAGCCTTCAGGGTTTAAGGCAGGAGCACACATGTCTGAGCAGAGCTTGGTGGAGAAGCCTCCAGTGGGAGGGGAGGAGACATGTGGGGCAGACACCGCAGCTTTGGAGGGTGTGTTAATTGCTTGTTTACGACTATCTCCTGAGAGCCTTTGCTGATGGCCCTGTGGGTGACAAACAGAACTCAGCTAGAACAGGGAGACGATGAGGGGGATCATTATCTATTTTTTAACTGTTCTGGAGGATGTGCTAGTGTTTCCTGAGAGAAAGGGAACGGCAACTCTTAAACTTTATAAATCACTTGGAGGAATAAAAGGATGTGAAGTAGGTCAGAAAGAAGACAGGAGACACGTGAAAGCAAGCAATTCTAAATTACAAGTTATTTTGGCGTGTACCAGGCAAACAATTGGTGTCCAGATGAATCTCCTTCTTTGTTGCTTACTTTTCAGTGATGAGTATTTGTGAGTAGAAGGTACTTCCAATGAACTGTTGTATTAAAGGGAATCAGTTAGGTGTAAGCACAGACCTGACACAGTTATATCATGGTTTGGAGCTTATGGCCTTCTTTAATGCGAAGTATGTCAGCCTGTTTCAGTGACTATGGTTTGGAGGTTGGTTTGTCACCTTCCTTGCGTCTTGAGTGGTTTGCATGGAGGTAGAAGAAGTGCCTCCACCTTCTCTAAGAGGACTTGAGAGAGATTCTTTTTTTGCTAGAAGTTGAGAGCGTTTGTTGTTAGATGCCTGGAAGAGGTGAATCTTCCATCACTGGAAGAGGTGAATGAGGCTGACTGGAAAAAAAAAAAACAAGGATAAATAATACGTAATGAACTGGGTTAGAAATTTAATTGTGTTTAGATATGTTTTAAGTTTTTTTAAAGCAGACGTAAAGCTGTTATGATTTTCAGATCTTTTAGAATTTATTTTCCAAAAGTCCCCTTCTCTTCAACCTTTAAATAAGAACAAGCAGAGTAGTGTCTGCTACTGTGACTCCTGGAAAAAACAATGGTTCATATTCCCCTGGTGTCACAGCAAGCCTACTTAGCTAGTGAGTAATTCCCAGAGCTGTGGTGACTTCATCAATGGATCTGATGCACAAACAAAAACATCCTTCACTTGGGTCTGAAAAAAATAAAAGATGATTGTTGGACCTTTTTGTTGATAGTAAAATCAGCCATGAATACTGTGTGTGCGTGTATGTGGATTTGTGTGCGTGTGTGTAGTCATGTGTGGGCATGTGCATGCACAAGCGTGACCAGGACTCGAGGACACCTTGATACATTAATTAACTCTAATCAGAAGCTTTGAACATGAAGAGGAGAAGGAAATACACAAAGTAAATATGAGGAATTTTTTTCTTTTTCATTTATAGCAATGATATACTGTATATGCTGTATCTGTATCAGATATTTCTACCATATTGTACCAACATCCCTATTTGTCTCAATAAATGAAAATTTCCCATTATTATGAAATTTGAAAAAACAGTGGTCTTGGCATCTCTACTGCAAGTAGTAAGGGTGAAATTAAGTGAAACAATTCCTCTGATCCCTTCCATCAAATAGGTGTAAAGTATGGAAGTCAAAAAAAAAAAAAGAAATCAGACGCACCAAAAAATTCTCTATTTGTCCATGTGCTGCTGTTTGTACCAATTATATTTGGAATAAATTTCCATTGAACAAAGGGTATAAATTGAAATATTCCTGAGATTTAGATTTTACATCTCTTATGTTGTCCTACTTGGCCTATGATTTAGCTGAAAATATGAATAGGTCAAAAGTCTATGGCTTTCTCTCTCTCTCTCTCTGTTGGTTTTTTCTTTTTTTTTTTGCATTTTACTGAAAAGAATTTAAATTGTAGTAAAAAGTCTACATAACATAAAATTTACCATCTTAATCATTTTAAGGGTACAGTTTAATAGTGTTCAGTATATTCATATTATTGTGCAATAGCCATGCCCATTACGTTAAAGTTTTTTCTTTTTTTCTTTTTTTTTCCATAAAAGAGTGAGGAATGAAAAGGAGATATTTTGGGGAAGGAACTTGCGCACTTAAGAGAACTTATTACACAGCAGTATAACCATGGGCCACGTAGATGAATCTATTCAGGCAACCCTTCCCTGGGACGGTATTGTTTATGTGTGCTGTGCTCGTCATGGGCAGCGTTGATTCTACTTCTGACGATTCCCACGTTTGGAGTCTTGGATGGGGCTACTTAGATTTGCCAGATAATTCATGTACTTTAGCCATGTCTACGTGGCTCAGCCATGTCCATTTAATATATTTTAATCAGTCACTGCAGAATAAACCTGAAATATTTGGCTTTATTAATGATTGATTGTACAGATGGTGGGTCCTCATTCAGTTAACCATTCACAATACTGCTTTGGTTGTGCTTAGCTTTTACTCTGTTTTTAAGTCATTTAGAACAGTCATGGTCTTAAATGCTTTATCCTGAAAGACCTGTTTTAATAGACTCATTATAAAAGTGCTAAGTGGTCTAGTTTTATTGAACTATCATTTTTGGTAGAGAAGTTTTACTACCAAAATTGCTATTTTTCCATGTTGGACTCTTTATAAAGAACAGAGGGAAGTGCTTGTACAGATTTGCATAAAGAACAAAGGTGGGAGAATAGGTTTCTTATTTCCAGGAGCAGTAGAAGGTGTTTTATGCCTTTCTGTACTCTGGCCTTAAGATGAGAACCCTTCTCTTCGGAATGCCCCGAATGAAGCATGGTGCTTGGTCATGCTTAGGGAGAGGAGACACCTGGTGTGTCATTAACCGACCTCTGACTGTCAGCACACCCTTGGACTGTGCCGATAAGTTGTGGTCCCTCTATCCGCAATCAGCCTACCAAGAACAAACCCCAGACCAATGAGATTGTATTTGGCCTTTGGGGGAATTAATGTTAAATGAGATCATAAGGGTCGGGCCCTAATCCAATGACTGTTGTCTTTATAAGAAGAGAAAGAGACACCAGAGCACCTTGTGAGGACAGTGAGAAGACCATGTGCAAGCCAAGGAGAGAGCCCTCAGAAGAAACCAAAGCTGCCAACACCTTGATCTTTGACTTCCAGCCTCCAGAACCGTGGGAAAGTAGACTGCTGTTGTTTAAGCCCTCCAGTCTGTGGCATTTTGTTATGGCAGCTCGAGCAGACTAAGCCATCACTGTGGATGCTCCTCCTAATATTTCTGGAATTGTGTAATAACATGAAAGGACATCCTTTGTTGCACATTACACTTTCCACTGCCTGATCAGAGAGGGTCATTTCTGCAACAATCTTCAAGAGCCTCTCTAAATCCTTTAGGAGTTAGATCATCCTCTTGGAAGCAACCATCCTGCCGTCATCCTAGTCAGTTTTAACCTCTTTGGTTGTTAGCTAGTCCCACTCATGTCAACAGCTCTGCTGTGATGTGAGCAGGTTTTCAGCACTGCTTTCATTGCCTTTATGCAATACTACATCCTTGTGAGATCTGTGATTATTTTCATTCCATTTGCATTATACCTTTGGATATACCTCATCTGAAAATCAGGAAGAGACGGATTATGACACTGAGCTGAAGGGGAGGAAGGAACATAAGCGTCAGGAAGGGCTGTTTCAGTTGGAACTATTCTTATCAGTGCTCAATTTACCAGTGAATATTGTACTAAGGTGGCTTATGCTCCGCCCCCAGCCCTCTTAGCTGTAGGAACTTGGATATTCAGATGACAAAGATCCCTTACACCTTACCTTTGAACCAGTCCTTAGACTTCTTAATTTAATTTTTACATTTATTTTTATTTTAGAAACTGTAAAAGATTTTTTTAAAAGCAAAGGACATTGAGTCCTTTGCTCTGCACAAAGCAGAGCACAACTTAGTTTGCTCCCAGAAGGAGGTATTGGGACATATCTCTGCTGAAGAAACCGCCCTTAGGATTTTAAAAGCGTTTTTATATCCATCATTTTATTGGATTCATTATTTCATAGCAGGTAGTTGGTGATGTATTACTGTTGATTATTTTCTTAGTTGATGGCTCGCACTAGTCAGGAACTACTAACTTTTAGGATAAGAAATTAGTAGTAATAAGAACAATAACGGTAATGCAGTTGAGTGTTTACCACACTCCAGGTATTGTGCTAAGTGCTCTACTCAAAATTGAGTAAGAATTGGCTGAATGAATCAGACCATCACTCCAAAAGGTCATGAGTTAGCATGCTGTGGTCCTTTCTCTGTCCATCCACAGAGTGGGATGCAAAGAGCCTCCATGCACAGAGCCCTCTTACGGAGTATGCAGTGAATGGCATCCGTTGTTAGGATGGCCTTATGGAAATGTCTGGTCAGGAGTCCAGGAAGTTAACCAGGAATAGAGAAGACATTATATAAATGTGTCCAGGGATATGTGTGGAAGCCTTATTCTAATAAGAAACAGAGCTAAGCTATGATAACATCCTTAGGGTATTCATTTGGGCTTAAGTCATATAGCAGTTGGTACAGGAAAGTGGTTTTAAGAGACAAATTGTAGTATGTTTTCATCTTTTCTAACCTCAATCAGCTTTCGGAATTTCTGTGAATTTTTTTCACGCTTCATAATGTGAGAAAGATATTTTCTGTTTATACATTATATCAATTAAATCCCTAAAGAATATATCTTTTATACAAAATGCAACTAATAATGTCATGGTGATTTTCTAATTGTCATGAAACTAAATAAGTTGGCGGCTTGTGCTGGTTTACAAATTGTCATTTTGCATGGTTAGAGTATTACAAGAGATCTTTGTGGCTTTTAAAAACCTACTATAGACTGTTTGGCTTCACTTAGTTAGCCTTCAGGATAATAACACCATTTACTAGACTATACTAAACTTCCAAAAGGGCAGAGGTAAAGAATTAAACCAAGCCACAGCTGCAGCGGTGGTTGTTTCTCTGCAATGTGGAGAAATGCCTAGCCTGGTAATGTGTTGAAGCAGAGCCATCTTATCATCGAAGTGCTAAGAGTGATTTGCAAACATTTTGTAATAGGAATTATATAATCCGTCCAAGGAAATGAACAGAAACTCATAACAGGAAAGTCTGATGTCAGGCCACCAGCTTGAAACTTGAGTTTAAAAGATGCATTGAGACTAAGCATATATTGGAGGGAGTTGGTTTAAGCCAACAGGCCTCTGACTGACTGACTTCATTTAGGATAATGCTCTCAATGCAAACACATTGTCTTGGGACAGTGAGTCTAATCCTCTCGTTCTAGTTTAGAAACCTGGGCATGTGTAGTTCTCAGAGGCACATATTTTGCTGGCTTATTAGGCTAGTGAAGAGGATGGAAGATTTTGGAGTCTCCACCTTTGTTGTTTCCATTCTGGGCCAGATAAATTCTTCTGGGATTGCATAGATGATCTCCAGTACCGTTCTAAGACAATGCCATGCCTGCCACTTAGACTTACGGAATGAAGGAATTTAGTTAATGGCTTCATATAAATCTGCCTGGGAGAATTTAGAGACCTTGTTTTTGATAACTGGGCATAAATGGGTTTTGAGAATAGAATTTGGTAGAGAGAGTGCCAAGAAAGCACAAATTGAATTAAGATTAGGTTTGGCCTTATATGACCAAAAGCCTAAAATGAGAGTAGCTTCAATGAGATAGTTTGTTTCTTTTTTAGATAAAAGAAATTCGAAGGTAGGTAGTCCAGAGCTGGTATGATGACTTCCCCATGCTATCAGGGAGCTTCTACCTCATGGCCTAAGATGGCTGTTAGAGCTCTAGTCATCACATCATATCTGCATTCCAGCCAGTTGGAAAGAGGAAGTGACAAAAAAGGGCAATCCTCCCTCTCCCATGAGGTGGCTTCTTGGAAGCTGCAAGTCTCTCTGGCGGAAACTTGGCCACCAGACCACACCCAATGCAGGAGAAGCCAGATAATGTAGGTGGGTAGCTGTGTGGCAGGGTACCTCACTAGATGCCCAGTCCTTATTACTACAGAGGAGACAAGAGGCTATAGGGAGAAGATTAGCAGATTCCAGCACAACTGCTAGGTACTCTACTATTTATACAAAAATCAGAGCTATAAGAACTTTAATAAATGGTGGTACCATAGATGTGGGTTATCTTTCTCACCATGGGGAAAAGCAGAAAATTTGTTGAAGAAACACTTATTAGAAAACAAATCTTTGGTAGTTGATTGAACTTAGACATTAAAACATTGATTCCTTCTTAGCAGCCTTACATTTCTTATGCAAGCAAAAAGGAAAGATGTGACCCGGGAATGGAGAGGCGGAAATGATTAAATGCCAACTCCGTGACTTTTATAGCAGTTCTTTCAGCTGCCTACCCACAAAGCACTTCCCAAGGAGATTACAGCCAAGAATTCACTTGGCCGGGCTTGTCCATTTTTCATTCATTTCAATGACCATCTCCAGGCAGAAAACATTCTCAAAGAAGAAAACCCATTGAAGGACTTGGGGAGTATGAACAGAGTAGTTTTTCCTTTAAAAGAAAAGAAAAAAGAAATAACTTAAAACCACCTATGATTGAGTAACAATTTTAGAGCTCTGTTTTCTGTGTGTGTGTGTCTGTCTTTGTGCATCGAAATCAATACAAATATATGCATATGTATTCAAGGTCAGGTTAATAATTTTACAGAATTAGGGATTTCATCTCTTTTCTTGTTTTAATGATGTTGAATGAATACAAAATGAGGAAATTCTTTTAAAATAGCCTTGCCAAAAACATGAAAAGGCGTTTAGCATTCAATGAACTGCATATTTTCCCTAATGGGTGGTCAGTAAACTCAGTTTAATGCATGGGGCAATATTTTGGTCTGATCTTCTGCAAAAAATACTTCATAAACCTCAAACACAAGGTATTTAACAACTTCTTGGGTAGACCTTCTAGTTCTTTAGTAACTTTCAGGTATTTAAAATGGCCAGTCTAGTTTTTCCTCCCTGCAAGTACCCTTTAGCACTTCAAGGGGTTGCCTTGGGGTATCCATTATTCAGTTTCAGATTGGAGGGTGGGAAAGGTCAGAGCACTCCCAATATGTGTGAATTGCTTTAGGTCAGAGAATCTCCTCCCCAGCAATCTCTAGTCTCTTATAGAGATGGGAGGGAGGTGATGGATGTGGTTGGTCCAAAGACCAGTTCAGGTACTTCTTAATAGGCCCTGAGGTGATGTGTCTTTAAGGCCAGAATAACTTTTCACTGGCTGTCTTCAGATTTGAGCTTTAGCTGAAATTTGGAGCCATCAGGCAAATTCCATTCTGTATTCAGTTTACATATGATAAGTTTTATATCTTGGATGTTTTCTGACTCTAGTTTACTATTTTACCCATTTTTGCAGTCTTTTCTTAATCGTTTCATTCTGTGATTGTTGGAGTGATTTGTTTACCTCTACTATTCTAGAAGTCTAGTGGAATCTAGAAAGGTTAGCATCAACCAATGTGTTGAAAGCTTTATATTTAATAAGTATGTAGGAGATGGTTTTCCAGACTCCAACATGTGCTAACAAATTGCTTGCAAAAATAATGTAACAATATACTTTTTACCTCATTATGAAGTTTACATTTTCAGCGGTAAAATGGGGATTAGGAATCTTAAGGCTTATGATATGATGAAAAAAACTAACCAGTTGAAACCAGGGATGATTTACTACTTGTGCTCTGCTTCATGCCTATCGGAGAAAACTTGAGATTTGGAAATAAATGAACAATATATCCCAAGTTGTCTCATCAGTGGTTTCAGAAAATGCTGTAGTCAGTTAATAATGGTTTTGTTGTTAAAATATTTGGCCATCTAGTCTGTGAACCATTGGAATTAAATAATTTGCTTACCTAACAGAGTAATTTATATACTTCCCAAATCATTTTTTTAATCAGAGATTTTTAAGTACCTAAGTATATATAGAATGGTTCTAAAGACTTTTAAGAGTTATAAATGGAAACAAGCTCTTACTCACATGTTGGGTTATAGTTTGGTTAAGTTATGAGACATAACTGGTTAAGTTATGAGAAGAACTATAAAAACAGCTGTATTTATTCATCCCTTTCTTCCTTTATTCACATATTATTTGTTTAGCACCTGCTTATGTGCCATGCACCCTTGTGGGTGCTGAGGTTCAGTGGTAACCTATAAGTTAAGACCCTGCTGTCAGAGAGCTGTCACTCTGTTTGGAGGAGACAGATGGTGAAAGGGTAAATGAGTGAATGAATGAATGAATAAGATGTTTCAGACATAAGAAGTCTTATGAAGAAAATAAAAGGGAACAATGGCAAAGAGAGTAAGTGGGCAGAGAGCAGGTAGTCAATGCAAGCTCCCACTGACGTTGGAAATGAGACTTGAATGATATAAAGGAGCCAGCAATGAGAGAGAGAGAGAGATACACACACACTTGCAAACATGTAAGCATAGAGTAAGAGAAACATCAACGTGGGCTGGCTGCTTTAGGGACACTCTTTTGAGTTATTGTGTGGCTGTACCCACACTGTGCAATTTGACATAGTTTGCATTTATTTTTAAGTGCGTTACCATCATCAGCTAATGCTATTGAACTGTCAGCAACTATTTATGCAGAGCCTGCTGTGCTCAAGAACGCTTATTAAGTGCATAGACTGAATTATGAGTTACAAGGATTTTCAAAAGATCGGATTCTATGGTTTAAGGGAAATATTTCAAAGGAGTTATGAATTACTTTGTAAAACTCCAGGGCCTTCTTAGAGAAGCACTGTAAATTCCAGATATAGCCTATGAAGCCAAAAGATTAAACCAGATGGGTAATCAGTTTCTTTCTTATTGCCCAACTAATAAGAATTGTAGAGATGGGCAGGAACTCATGTCTAGGACATACGTGAAATCATGGTGGACCTAAAAGGAAGTAACTTAGTAGTTAAGGTTTTCATTGGCTAATTTGCTTCCCCAGGATTTTGTGCTTTTTGAGGAAATTGAATGTCTGTATAATAGGTAGAGAGGTGCCTATTTTCTTTAGTGCCTTGTGGAAACGTAGGAGGAGCCTTCACAGAAAGGGACGTACATCCTCTTATGGTAGTGGTGCCTTCAAGGATGCAGGTGGGGAATAATCAATATATTTTTTTGAAAACATTAGAAACAAACAAATACTGTGTAAAGTTTAAACGGTGGCAACAAAAGATGCTAAACATTGTAAAATGTCCTTCTGTGGTTAAACATTTTACATGAGAGAGAGCACAGGCTCTGGAACCAGCCATGCAGTTGGTTACCTGAGTGACTTAGCATCTTGGAGCCTGAGTTTACTCATCTTTAAGATCATAGTAATAATGAAAATAGGTGTCATTTATTAAAAACTTGTTAGACATGGCACTTAACGTACGTTACAGCCATACTAAATTTTAAGTTTTTAATGTCTATTTTATTGTTGGAAAAATAGACTCAAAGTGAGTAGGCAACTTACCCCGTGTCACATATTCAGAGCTGGACTCGTACCCAGTTCCCTGCTCCCCCAAGGTCTTCCGCCCTCACCATGGTTCATCTTGCAGGCTTGTTGTGAAGATTATTTAACAGTGAATGCAAGATGCTGCTAAGTGGGCTGGTGGAGGGAGGATGCAATAGCTGCCGAGCATTCCTAGTGATGAAAATGATGACGAGGTAGCGAGAGTTTTAATAGGTACCCATAAAGTACCAATAAAACTGTTGCAAATCACAGAGATTCGTTGCATATAGATACACTGTGAACATGCCTCGATAAGATCAAATAGGCAGATTTACCATGTAGAAACTGTGCTGTTCTAGAGAGGTTATGTGAGATGCAAGAGGAGAAGGATTTGGGGCCATTCTCAGTCTTTTTACCAAGACACTGTTTCAGCAGATATTTATTATTATTATTATTATTAATTTATTGCATCAGCACATACCAAGCTATGTGACGAGGTGGTGGGCGCACAGGATAACATCTGGTCTTGGCTCAAACCTGCACTTTCAGTTGGGGTGGGGGGTAGATCCTAGAGTTGGGAGCATGGGAGGCAGTGGCAGGTGCAGAAAAGCCACTCCTCCAGTCTCCAGGCATCATTGTCATTGACAGCACCCCCAGGAGACTCATTTACTGGACCTAGCTCTGAATGCCTTTGACTATTTTCATATGTCAAAACCACCTCAGAGTTATCCATTTGAGCGATCCTTGAAGTTATCAAAAGAATAAACTTCAATTAGATTATCAGCTATTCAAGAGCAGCAAGCTTTGTCTCCTCACATTTGGTAGCAGAAAACTTATTTTTTTCCGTTTATATTTTGGACTGTATTGTTCTGCCATTTTTCTTCTGGATGATGAGTCCGGTGAGCTTCCTCCTTCTCAGTTTTGTTCTAACAGAAGGGACTTAAGCTTGCTCTCTTCAGTTAGGCACCTGTAGTCAGTGCCCGTCTGGGAAATAAGATTCCGTGTGTGGAGGTGGAGCACAAAGGTGAGGTGTATTCTGTGACTGCTTTCTTCTCCTCCATCCAAGGACCTGGGATCATCTTGAGATCTGTGTGAACAAAGGAGCAATTCAATATGACAGCATTTAATATTCTTAACAATTTTGAAATCAACAGCCTTTTCCACTGTTAATTCAAAAAAATTCAAAATGTGTGTTTGTTTCCCAAAGAAAGAAAAAAAATTGAGATGTTAAAGGGGACATAAAACATCCTGGAGCAACACGTAGGTGGAAATGAATAGAAGCAGTGTTGTAGGAATTTTAAATGTTAGCACCTGGCCAGTGGACATCAAAGTCACACAGCAGTGGTGTCCTGAAAGTGAAGCTGTGTCCCCATGTGATGGGTTGGTTCCATTACAGGTGTGAAAGCTGCTGCTCCTTGTTAGGTTAATTTTTAACTCATCTAGACCTTTAAAGATGATCTCCTGGATTTTAGTTCTTGTAATCCTTGTCCAGCTGCCACGAAGAACCTGCTGCATGATAAATTGTTGGTGTAGATAAGTCATTGGCATGAAGTTGATCTCAGATATCTTCTTTTGGCATTTAATAATGACTGCTGTGAATTTTCACCTGAATGTGTAAGAATTACCTTACCCCAAACTGTCAAATCTAGGAAGTCATTAGACTAGACACCTCCAAATAACCAAAGACCTGAGTCATATGGCTTCAGTGAGCCAGCATTTCTATGAATGACTTGAGTTCCTTTAATAAGATTTTATTTCAATTTAAGGTAACTGAAATCAGAATTTCTACGTTCCTGGTCTCCGTGCTAATGTAACTTAATGGAAACTGACTACCTCTCAGGGTTTTTAGATTCATATTGGATAGAATGGGAAGTCCCTTCCAGTATTGAATCAGAGGACAAGAATCACACTGGTATAAAAGGCATGCTCTTATGGTGGAGGGATGCACTGTTTATTCCTAAATTTCCTGGAGATGTAGATTTGATTCTTACCAAACCAAATCCTTGAATTGATTCCCAGAAAGTGATCTCTGGGGGAATAAAAAGTATCTATATAATAACCTGGATTTCCTTGTCAAATCGTGTTGATATTTCTCCGTTGCTTGGCACTTATAGGATTATAAGGTTATCTAATAAATCAAACTAGTGCATATGCACATTTTAAACAATTTAGTATCAACATCTTGGTGCAGTATAAGGGTAATTTTTCCTCTCTAAGTTATTTGGGCAATTACATCAACTGGCCATTTTGATTTTCCTATGTAAATATCAGCATAAAATAAAATAGCATAACAACTGCTCAAATTTATTGTACATCTACTTTTATTTTTCCTTTTCTTCTCAGCAACATGTGATATCGTTCTTTCAGTTATAATCTAAAAACATCACTAGAGTTCAGAAAGTGATACATCTTAAATACAACCTGCAAACACATTTACTTCTTCAATGTTAGGAGGTGATCTATTAATCCCAGCCGGCTGTTTCATGAGCTAATGCTGCTCCTTTTGCACAGAAATTGTGAACATAATCTTTTCTGAGACTAGCGTAAATCACAAAAGCCAGTGTTTTTCAGGCACATAGACTCAAACTTGTGCGGTAACGACTGAGGTGATGTGGTCGAGGTGGCAACATCATGGGTGACCATAATCACAAGATTGGTTGAGAATTAATAACTTCAGGTGTTGTTGGGAATTTAGGGGGATGTGCTTCAGCAAAACGAGGGAGAGAACCAAGAAAAAAAAGATGAGGGATTTCGGGAAGAATCTATGCATCTCGCGAGAGTGGTGAGGAAAGTCTCAGGATGAGAGCAAAGTTGCAGAGGAGCCAAGTGAGGTCAGGACAAGAGGGTGTGGGGCTCCTGGCAAGTGGACTCTGGGGAAAAGGGGATGTTTGGTCCATACAATACCAGATATGATTAAAGAGTTTGAAAAAAGTCAACTGTCAAGAAAAGAAAATGAAAAAATGCAATTAGAGACTTCTGAAAGCTGTGTAAAAAACTGCATAATAAAGGAAGTTAATTTGAACATAATACTTTGCTTTACTGTGGGCAGTAGTTACCAAGCAAGGAGGACTAATCCTTGCTCCACTAGGGATTTGAGGTAGGATGGAGAGTAAATAAAGTGATTTTGTTGGCCCAGTGTACAGCTGAAATTTTAAAGGAAACAATAATCAACATTTTTATACCCCACTAAGGTAGGACACACATCAATGTTCATTATTTTGTAAAGGACGCTATTATAGTCAATTCTCCTTATTTGTAATAGGAGGTTCTATGAAGTTGCCAGGAGCACTGATTAGCAAGCCCTGAATCATCGCTTCTAGGAAGATGTTCTAGGGTTAGGTTCCTTCCAGCCTCTGGTCACAATATTTTTGCCAACTGATCAATACGTAACCTTGTTTTATGTGTGTTTCTGTTTGAAGACACTTTATTTAATATATACTGTTGATTCATTAACACTGAACTCATGGCCAACAGCATGTCTAATTCATGACTGAACGAAGCTTATGTAACGTGTATTTTCTCTGTGAAGCACATCACAGCCTTTGCATGCTTGGGAACACCAGACAGCATTCAGCGGTACCTTGGGGACCATTTTCAACAGCAAAGTCACCAACAAAAAGAACAAAAATTCAAAGAAAAACGTAGCACTAAATAGACCGTGAAAAGGACCCTTGTTTGTAGTAGGAGAGTGGAAACAAGAAGGTGAGCGTGGCCTTGTTCCACCGCAGCTGGGAATGTGGATGATGCTCTGCACAGGTCTTTGACTGACCCCAGAGGGGCCACCAGCACTGATTTCAGGGGTACAGATAAAGCTTATCTGGTAGGTGAAATGGTGAATTTGCAGTCTGCCAATAATAAGGATCAATTCTATTATCTTTTTTTATAAATGAAAAATTGAAGCTTAAACTGAGCAGATTTCCAGACTTCCACGTAAGGAATAGATGGTAGAACTGATTCCTGTGCTTTTTGCACTTAGTTAGGCTATAGCACTTGCTGAAACAACCTCCCCCACACAGGGGGTAGCACAGGGACTTAACACAGGTACCTGGGAGTATGGGGGCGGGGCAGGCTCTGCTCCCTACAGTCATCCAGGGATTCAAGCTCATCCATCCTCTAGTCCTTCTCAGAATCCCCTGCATCCTGTGGGCTGACCTACAGGATGCAGGGAGAGTGCAGCGGACCACAGGGGAGGTTCTAGGAACAAGGCCTGGATGTGCTTTGCCTCACTTGCATCCATATTCCAGTGGCCCCATCTAGCTGCAAGGGAGGCTGGGAAACATTCTTATGTGCCCAGGCAGGAAAGGAGTAGGGTTTGGTGACCATATGGTGTTTTCTCTGTCATACACAATACAGGAGGGCATCATCATATTTTTAGGCTATTTTATATTCTTTATGCCATTTTTCTTTGTCACTTTAAGAAGCGATAGGGACTTGCATCTCTGTCTGTAATTGAATAAAATTGTGGAAGAAAAGAGTGGAAGTTGAGGTTTTGTTTTCTGTGCAAAGTTTCCTTGTGTGCCAGGGAAAATGAGCTGATTATTTTCTTATACTTAGCTGGGTATTTCAATGGAGTCTTTTCCAAAATTAAAAGAGTTTTCCAATGAAATGAAGTGACTTGATTTAAAATTAAAATAGATACAGAGACTCATTTTTCCCCCCTCAGTAAATTTTCTGCACTCAGGTTCTTGCCTCCCATAATTGAAGGCAACCATAATAACGGATTTGATTGCATGGCTTTTACTATTACTTTTGAGGTAATTGCCAGATTGGCATACACAGTAATTTGTATGTGAGAGGTGATCAGATGTGAACATTTCCATTCAGTCATCTCCCTGGAATTCAGACACATCACTTATTCTGGCTTCGGAATTAGGACCAGTAATTGCGGCTCTGGGATGAACCATGCTTCTGAAATAGGCTGCATTTCATGTGTGATCAGTAATATTATCAGACTTGCCTTGGGAAGCAGAGCTGAGAAGATTCCTACCTTACTCTGTACACTGAAGTAGTAATAGAAATGGTAGCAGAAATATTAGTAGTTGTTTTGAAAATATAGCAGGAAATGTACGGTTGGGCCCTTGGAAGGGCGCCGGCTTCAGGATGTACAAGTGTGGAGACAGGATGAAGAACGCTGAAGAATTGGGATGAAAATATAAAGGCTTCTTCCTTTTGCTTTCAATCCTAAATTTGATACCGAGTTAGTCTTTTTTGTTTTTTTCTTAAGCTGTACATATTTATTTATTTTTATTTATTATTATTTTTTATTTTTGGCTGTGTTGGGTCTTCACTGCTGCGTGTGGGCTTTCTCTAGTTGCGGTGAGCGGGGCTACTCTTCGTTGCAGTGCGCAGGCTTCTCATTGCGGTGGCTTCTCGTGTTGCAGAGCACGGGCTCCAGGCGTGCGGGCTTCAGTAGTTGCAGCATGCAGGCTCAGTAGTTGTGGCTCGTGGGCTCTAGAGCGCAGGCTCAGTAGTTGTGGCGCACGGGCTCAGTTGCTCCACGGCATGTGGGATCTTCCCGGACCAGGGCTCGAACGCGTGTCCCCTGCATTGGCAGGCGGATTCTTAACCACTGTGCCACCAGGGAAGCCCCAGAAGGGGAAATATATTATTCCTCTACTCCACAGAGAGCCTAGTGGTTATTCTCCATAAAGAAGCTCACGAGAATTAAAGACCAACAGCCACACCACTGCAGGTCTCTTCTTCCTCAGGAGCTGTCTTTATAGAGGGATATGTTTCCCCAGCTTCCTTACACATCTCGGTGAAGTGTACTCCTTGAGAGGCCACCGGTGGCTTTTGTACATTAACCCTTTAAAATTCTTTTTTAATTCATAAAATGTTAACTATGTAAGATATCATACACACGTACCCAGATGCAAGTGTCACGAGATTAAAGTAATGCTATACATTTGATATTGTAGTTTCGTGCTTTCCATTATCCGTATATAATTTAACCTCTTCCCATGTCACCTCTAATCTCTGACTGATGGAGATGAGGAAATGGGCTTGTGTTCGGTGTGTCCCTAAAATATAATTAGTAAACACACCATTGATTCTTTCTTTATGAACTTTGGGTTTCATCATTATAAAAAGCACTTTCATTCCCCTGCCTGTCCTTAGTTAGTTAATAAGCCTTTACTGAATATCCTGTATTCACAGCATTGTAACAAGGACTCCTGGTGGAGACTGAAGAAATGGCTTAAGGAAATTTAGATCAATCCTATTGCAGGAATCCTATTGCAGGAATAGTTATAAAGACTCTTGACCAGCCACATTTTCATGCATTGGCCCTGGTATTACCATTGTTTTAGACATATTCTGTTTGATATCACTGAGCAGCCGTAAGAGAGAAAAAATTGCTGAGAGTTATAATCTGCTTTTGTTCAAGTTCTGACTTGCAACTTATTCTGATTTCTTTTCGATTTGACCTAGTTTCTTTGAGGCTTGAGCCTGAGGGCTATGCTAATTTATATGATTGATGAAGCTGTCTTTTATTTTGTGCTATTGTCAGAAAAGGAAAATTAACCTCAAATCCAGTCATGGTAATTAGGCTGCAGCTTAACTCACCCACATGTCCTGGCGGTCAGTTTGTTCTGCTGCCTGTCTGTCCAGTTCTTCACAGACGGGTGGCACATTAGCACCTGGGCAGAGAAACCCTTGTCTATCAGAGGTTTGTCCTTGAGACAGAATAGACTTTTTTTTCCTACTTTTACCTCCTCTTGAGGGATTGTGAATTTGGGGCCTAGATTTAACAGAAAACCCTGAAGGCTTTGTTGTAGCATAGAGTGTTGAAGACAAGAAACACACTAATGGATGGGTTCAGGGGGGTCTCTTTCCTTTATTAAGAAAGGAAGCTATTTTTCATTGTATCCTTGTGTATATAGCTAGCCGCATTCCAGAAGTAATATTATTTATCTGAACATATGAGGTGCTTATAAGGTTTGTGGTTATCTCTTTTCTTCTTCTTGCCCCTCTTCTTTTTAATGGCCCTGGTTTCTGTAGACCTAGAAGATGTCTGATTGGGTGACAGTTCCAATCTGTTACCATCTCAGGGTGTAGGATGGGATAGAAGATGAAGATGAAATATTGTTTTAATATTACCTTTCCTTAGTTGTCAGCAGCTTTAGGGATTCACAAATAGCTTGTGGTTTAAAAATATTAAATAAGGGATTCATCATTGGAAAGCGTCAGCATGACTAGCCAAACCCAGAACCCAAGTCATTTAGGCTATCATGATACCTTTTATGATGAGAAATTCAAGGCTGAAAAAAATAGCTTCTATTCTCTTTAGACATCTAAGAACACGTGGGAAATATTCTGTTATTATAATAAAATACTCTCAGGTCTATGTTAAGAAGACCATGTTAATAACCTTCAAGCAAGACCCTTCAGCACTTAATAGTGGAGAAGGCAATATAATAATATTATAGTTTCCTGGGGGTCAGACTTCTGACAGCTCATTCTTTGAGTTTGCAGAGACAAGAAAATGAGACACAGTGAAATATCTAAGCACTGAGGAAAATAGTTGTCACAAAACCCACGCACTTCGCTTTGTAGGAAACATATGGAAACACCCTGGACCTTTCAGCTAGAGACCATTTCATTGTAATTCAGTGAAAGCAGCAATTCTGGTTTAATAAATTTGATTATATATTTTCCCCCAGAACCTTTAGTCCTTTCAAGTTTCTGTGGACAACCCATTATAAGACAAATCTCACCCTGGGATGTGACCATTGAGAAGGAGACAGCAGCATCATGGACTATAATGACATCAAGGTCTGGGATGTTTATTGAATGGACAAGTAACTCTGCACATCTCAGCACTCCTGAAGGCATTATCATATTATAGAGTCCAGCATAGTGACAGATTTTATAATGATGACCCCTAGGCACCAAGAAGATATTAAATCATGCTCCGCCTAGTAAGGAAATGCATTGTTCTCATTTAAGAACATGGTGTTAAAATTATTTTTTAAAGGCCCTGGCATTCTAGGAAGAAAGCATCATTATTTGGTAAACTCAGGTATGTGAATCCTGTATCATCTAGCAGAGCTGGATGAGAGGTGCATTGGTGTAATTTTTAGAATAAATTTAACACTATTCCAATAGTGTTATATTATTGGCATAATAATATAACATAATATATTGACATTTATTAAGTATGTTTGGTCTAAATAATTAGTACCCTGTTATTTTATGATTGCCATGATCTCTTTAGTTCTATTATCACTCTTAACAAGGAAAAAAATGAAGATCACCTTTCTTTCTCCCTGGACTAAGCTGTTACCTGGGGAGACCCCAGTGCAGCATTTAGCATATACCACCCAGGCCAGAGAATGTGACCGCGTTACCTGAAGCGTCCAGGTCTCCCTGAGAGCCTGCCTTGTCAGCCCCTCCTCAGAGTGACCCACTCCCCTCTCTGCCTGGGCCAAGTCTCTGATTGGAAGCCAGCTCTCCGGGAGCACATGTAGTCCTGTGTCCTTGGTTCCCTAGCTCAGTCCCCATGGGGGCTCTTCCAAACCATTCCCACGCCCCGAGCTCCCAGCCCTGAGCTCTTAGTAAATGACCTCACCCCCAGTTTGGAAGTTTCAATCTGTTTGATATGAACTGTTTCTTTCTTTTTATTTTCCTGCTTCAAACCTCTCGTGTTCTTAGTCCTTCCTCTCCCCACAGTCTCAACAGAAGAGCCACCCCTTCTCCTTTTTAAGGGTAAACTCTGCCCATGGGCCCTCTCTCCCACTCCTCAGTAATTGATCCATCAGCCTTCCAAGAAGTCTCTACCCCTCTGCTCTCCAGAAACATTGCATCTCCCCCATTCCATAGCCTGAATTGTTTGTCAACTCCGCTTCTTCCTTCTGCCATTGTCACCTCCTTTCTCAGGTGCAGAAACAGGAAGGAAGGGCACAACCATCAAAAGAATGACATAACTATTAAGAACAGGATATGACATAAACTGGTTAGAACCAACTAGGCCCAAGATGGCAGCAGAAGATTCAACTTCCAGTACACCTTGAGCACCATTATATGCTCCTTTAATACATTATTTAGCATATGCTAAATGACACGCCCACAGGTGCCATGACAATTCCCAGGCTGACCATAAAAGGCCAAAAAGTGGGTGGTGCCCCAGTTCCTGGAAATCCCTGCCCCTTCCCCATGTTAGTTAGAATATTCCTCCCACTCTTTAGCCTATGAAGTTACCCAGCCCATAAAAACCAACAACCTCCATATCTCAGGCCGCTCTCTCTTTCTGAGAGGACCCCATGTCCTGGGGCCGCCTCTCTTGCCCTCTGAGAAGGCCCGCACTCTGCCTATGGAATGTGTATCTCTCTAAATAAACCTGCTTTCACTTTACTATCGCTCACTCTTGAATTCTTTCCTGTGTGAAGCCAAGGACCCTCGCTTGGTGGCCCGTCCCAGAGACTCACCCGAGACCTGGGACACGACCATCCTTTCATGCCCCATTTTTCCTACAACCTCACCTTCTATCCTCCCATCATCATTTGCCATCCACCTCTGTCCCCTCTACTTTAGAGATGCCTCTCTCCAAAGTCACTGATGACTTCTGAATCCCTTAGCCCTTCAGCTGTTCATCCTCCTTGACTGCCCGCCTTCTTTGGTACTTCTGATCACCTTTTCCTTCTGGGAGCCTCTCTTTCCTCAGGGTTGTCTGTGTTTTATCACAATCCTCACTATTCTAGTTCTCATCCTACCTTGGTAAATGCCCTCTCTCCACACCCTGCATCAAATCTTTGGGGGAAATTGGCACTATAGAGATAGGCTAAGATTTTGGTATTTTTCTGTTCATCACTGATGCCCCAGGGGTACCTGTGTCTACGTTCAAAGACTAGAGGCTTAAATAAGTTGTCCAAAGCCAAGTAATCAATAAATAGGAGAGTCTGGACTAGTACGTGGGTTTTCAAGGCCAGTGTTTTTTCTAATGCCTACATTAGGACACCTTCTGTTTCCTTTGACTCTTTTCTTCCTCCGGTCCATCAATGTGGGCATCCGTCTAAGTTTATCTCTCAGCTTTTTTCACTGTGCTTTTTCCCTTAGCCCCTCCATGTGTTCTCATGACTTTAACTACAATCTTAACTACAATCTTAATCCAAACTTATCTTTAGCGGGGCCCCTCTCCCAGTCTGTGTACCTGTAGTTTTACTGGGTACCTGGATGCCACACCAGCACCTCAGAATGAACAGCCGCGTCGAACAGCATTCATAAGGCATTAGGAGATTCACAAAGTGCTCCCACATATATAAGCTTATTTAAACCGCTTCATAATATAGGAAGGGCTGTATTGTCAACCACTTTGACAGATGGGGCAGTTGAAGCTCAGAAAGGTTACAGGGGTTGCTCAGAGTGACACAGGGGGAAAAGCAAAAGAGCTGGGTTTCTGAATTCAGATCCTTTTGCCCTTTGACTGCTCTAGGCTGTCGGGGGTCTAGTCCAAGGCTCTAATGGCCATTGTGTCCCTCTGCTGTGCCCACAAACAAGTAATACCGCAGCAGAAACAAAGATGCACACCAGCAGAAGCCTCACCCTTGTGCTTGGCCACAGGGAGCCTCCCTGTCTTGCTCATCTCCGAGACCCTTGCCCGGCACAGGGTCTGTCTACCGACGGAGTTGATTAATAAGTGTTGGCTGGTCTCAGTTGAATTGCTGAGGGTGCAGGTCTTCTGAGACCCAGACACCAAACCTTACAATCATTGGTGACTCCTTCCTTTCTGTTCTACCAATATTTTAAATAAATAAGCCTGACAGAATTTTCTTTTCTCAATGCTTCAGGTGTTTCTATGCTGCCCTCTCTTTCTCTTTCAGACACACACGCTGGGGTTCTCATTTCCATGTGTCCCTTGTGTTGCTGTCCCCTCCTTCCTGGTCCTAGGCTCCAGCCTGGGGCTACACTAATGTCACATCGGTCTTCCCCAAACACAGCTCTCCTCCTGGACGCAGACTTATTCTTATGCATGAGGGAATTTTAGAGATTGTCTGCTCCAGCCCACCTCCAAGAAAACAACAACAACGAAATATGGTCCCAGAAAGCCAGAGTCACCCCTGCAGTGGGAGTGCACCTCCCATGACTAAGGGCTCTGTGATGCCCCGTCCAGGGCTCTGGCCTCTGTGTCATTCTGCATCTTGCCATTTTCCTGATTGGGAGTCTTCTGTGATTCTTCCCTGCCTGCCAAATGAAGTCTGGGTCTCTTTGTCCAGCGTGGAGACACTCTCCATGACCCATTTCCAACATGCTGTTCAATTATCTGACTCTAATCCCTAAATCCATGTTCCAGCCAAGATGTGCTGCTTACCATTCTTTCAACATGCCCACCGCGTTTTTGCCTCCTTACCTTTTTTAGGTAATTCTCTCGACACAGAATCCTTTCATCACTCTTCATCTCGAGCCGTCCTTTCCATGAAAAGTTCCCTGACTCTCTTCTAGTTGAAAAGGAAGGATCTTTCCCATCTGTGCATGCTCCTAGCATGTTGCTTTTCTGCTCTGGATCTACCTTGGTCTGCCCTACATCCTGTTTCTTTAGCTGTGCTCATCTGATCTCCCTTTTGATTCTAAGCATCTTTGGAGCAAGGAAGAACTAGCTGTTGCCCACCCCTGTATCCCTCACCATCCAGCAGAGTGGACCAGCCTGGCCTGGGGTCCGTAGCAGAGTGGTGATTGGATAGTTGAAACATGACAGAAAGCACTGGGGAAGCTCCAACCAGCACATCAGGAGCATTGGACCTCATTTCATTCCCTGAAGAACTTGGGGGTTTGGCCTCCATTGCTCCATTGCCTTGGAAATAGCTTAATTTTTAAAATGTCATGGAAATGCTGAGGGCGAGGGGAGGTGCTTTGCTCCCCTCCTTTTCTTGCCGTGCCTGCCCCACGACGGTTGCTTGTTGCTTGAGTAATGAGACTGCTTTCACAAGTGGTGAAAAATCAGCCTGTTTCCATCACAGACACCACATGTGATTGGCTCTGTGTGGCCTTGGGAGAAATGGATGTTTACGATCTGGGATATGATGTTATATTTCACAAACATTGTGGATGTGATGAGGTGAATAGTCATTTCCAGGGCTGCTGACTTCTCATCATCTATGTAAACATCAGTTTGTCTAATTTTACTACATAGACTTATATGGAAATAATATGCCTAATCAATGGGCAACTCATGAAAAAAGAATTCTGTATCTAATGACCTTTGGGTATTAAGTGAGGTAAGTGTTAAACAGAATACGTGTGAAGTATGAATTATATAAGATAGGTTGTATTCTTCAAATCTGGTTTTTGCATTTGGCACATATGCACTAATAGGAACTTGATTTTTTTTCTGCCCTTCCCTGTCACCTCCCCTTACTTACTTATATGCTGCACTGAACTTGCGGGAAGTGAGAGCTCACATTATTCCTATCTATGTAATGAGGGAAGATGAAGGATGTAATTGACCCTTACCAAAAGTTTTTGCTCCTAGGCAGTTTGAGCCCAACAGCTTAAACTGTGTCTGTACGTAGCTAGTAATTGAACATTTTCACTCATTTTTTAAACCATCTCAAGCACCAAATTATCCAGACAAGTTGTGCAATTCAGTTACTAAGCAAATCGAAAAGCAGACCAATTGTCTATCATTTGCTGCTAGGTCCTAGGAGTATAGCCTACACACCATTGTAAGTTGAGTTGTGTGTTAGTTTTGGATCAGATCCTGGAAGGACCTAGTCCTCAGAGCATTATTTGTTTTGGGCCTTGACTCTAGGCCACTACTGTGCAATAGAAATAAAAGGTGAGCTTCATATGCATTTAAAATTTTTCTAGTCGCCACATTAAAAAAAAAAAAGGAAAAAGAAATGGCTGGAATTTTAATGTAATTTTATATCACATATTTGACTTAATTTTAATAGCATATTTTATTTAACTCAATCTATCAAAAGTATGATTTCAGTATGTAATCAATATTTTAAAATTTATTAATGAGCTTTTTACTTTCTGTTGAAAACTGGCATGTATTTTACATATCTCAATTCTGACTGGCCACATTTCAAGTGCGCGGTAGTCAAACGTGGCTAGTGGCTACCATATTGGGCAGCACATGTCAAGGCTGATTGGGCTGGAATTGTCTGAGAAGGAAAAGGTAAAGGAATAATTTTACCATTTACTCCTAAACAGGAGTCAGCAAACATTTTTTGTAATGAGTCAGATAGTAAATATTTAGGCTTTAAGGGTCATATGGACTCTCTAGCAACTATTCAGATCTGCTGTTGTATCCCAAAAGTAGCCACAGAGGATACGTAAACAAATGGGTGTGGCTGTGTTCCAATAAAACTTTATAAAAGCAAGCGGTGGGCAAATTAGACTTGTGGGCTGTAGTTTGCCTACTCCAGTTCTTAAGTTTAAAACAAATTGCTCTATCATATAAATAAAAATAATTTCTGTTTGGAATTACTGCTTCTATGTTGGATAGTTCTATTTGTATTGAGAAGCTAACAAATACAGCAAAATGATGGGTTCTATAGTTTATTTCATCTTTTACAAAATGATTGTTAATGCTCATTTTGTTACGATGCTTTGGTTTGTTTGTTTAGAAAATGAAATGTTTTTATATCACTGTTGATCACAACTTTTTCTTCTCCCTCCCACCCCCATCTGGCTGGAATAACATTTCCGGATGGTTTGGCTGTTGCATTTCTTCTTGTATTATTATTTTACAACAGGTAAGACCTTTTCTTTCTTTTTGAACTATGATTCTGCCTAACTTTATAAAAATTAACATATAATATTTTGTTTTCAATTTAAATGTTCAGGGATACAGTGTGAAGTAGTTTCTATAAATTTGTCTTAGGCTGTCTCAGCTACAAGGAAATAGTCATTGGTGCAGAATATATGGTGAGATAGATTTCAGTCAGCTATGGAATAATCCCTGCCTGAAAATATTTTATTAAACATGTTTTACATTTAATACACAATTTAAAAAATAGCTAGATGCAGGATTCTGATGCTGTCTTATTTTTTCATTCCCAAACTGGATATAACTATCATAAACCCATATACACCTTTATGTGTGTTACATTAAAACTTTTTTTAAAAATTTATTTTATTGAAGCTTAGTTGATTTACAGTGTGTTAATTTCTGCTGTACAGCAAAGTGACTCAGTTATACATATATATACATTCTTTTTCATATTCTTTCCATATGATTTATCACAGGATACTGAGTGTAGTTCCTTGTGCTATGCAGTGGGACCTTGTCGTTTATCCATTCTGTTTATAATAGTTTGCATCTGCTAATCTCAGAGTCCCATTCCATTCCTCCCCACCCTCCTACCCCTCGGCATGGTTACATTAAAACATTTTTAAAAACTCTTCTTACAACAAGAATACTGGAGGGAGACTTGTCTTTTGTTGTAGTGTTGGAGAGTGTGCTGTTATATTCTGTGAAGCTGGGAGCGACTGTACAATGAATTGACCATCTGGTTATGTAATGGAGAAATCTAGCTTCGGATTTGTTTTGACTACTTTATACGAACCAATTGTAGACCGGCTCATTGGAGTGTAACGGGAAAATGTAAAGAGAGAAGATATAGACACCTTTAAGTCTCCTCTTGTTATGCTATTTTATTGTGTCTTTGGGAGAAAAAAACATTTTAAGATTTGTTCTCCCCCATTTGAAACAACAGTACCAACAATATCACTCTGACCCCCTCGGGAGATGGATCAGCCTGGAGTGGCTGGGCTGGTGGTCAGGTGATCCGGTGACCGACTGATGACCCCTCTGTTCCCTGTGGCAATGCCTGGTTCAGACCTTTCCACTCCTCCAAGCACTGCCCTCCCCTCCATCCCTCTTACACATCACCAGGAAGGAAAAGCCCTCTGAAAAGAATGCCCTCAGCTTTCCCCTTCTCCATCCCCCAAATGATCCTTTTATTCTTAATCCACTTTCCTCCTCTTTCGAATTGCAAGGAAAAGAAATAGCTTTCAGAAGCTAAGTTTTGCACTTGCCCTTGTTTCTACCTCCTCTAACTTCCGCTGGGACCTTGTTTCATCAGTTAAGGCTCTCCCTGTGGCATCTGCCGTCTTTCTCCAGCAGATCTTTCCCTCCAGGCTTCAGACAGCATAAAGTTTCCTGGGGCCCGAGAGGAGCAGAGAAAGCTGTCCCCCACTTCTCTCCTCTTCCTTCTTTTCCCCATCACGTGTCTCGGAAGCGGTATCCTTACCTCCTTTTTCTTCCACAACCTTTCAACTGAAATTGCATCCCTCCCCATCACCCCCCTCCTCAGGCTCTGCCTTGACCACGCTGCACTCTTGGAAGGCCCATCCTCGTAACTGCAGAGCGTCCACCTGTGAGGATCCCGAGCCTGTCTCAAGCTCTGCTCCCTCCTCTGGCTCCAGTGCGCATCTCTATGCCTGCCTGGATGCGCTTAGAACCAACAGCACCCATCATCTTCCCTCCTCCCTTTCCTCCTGTTATCGGAGTTTCAGTCTCTTCCTCACTGTCACTCTGTCCCTTGTGAGAGCCTCGGTTCTGCCTCTGCCCTGGCTTTTCCATTTCCTCTGCACATCCCACACGTGCTCTCTGTGGGATCACTACCACCCCTTCCCCCCTGCTTGCCCCTGTTACCTGCTGCTGTTAGATAAATCTTCATAAAGCATCATTCTGATCCCACCACTCTCCTGTTCCAGAATCTTCCTCGAATCCTCGCCTTTATTGACAACATGTGGAAAGCACTTAGAACTGTGCCTAGCACATAGTATGTGCTCAGTAATGCCATTATTTTCCTCTTCCTCTTCCTTGCCATCATCTGTATTCTCAGTTTCTTATTTTGCCATTTAAACAGTGATCTGGGCCAACCTTCTTTTCTACTGTATTTTCTGCTGTTCCCTTTCATATTTGTTGCTTTTCTCTCCTGCCTTCCACCATCACGGATGGATGACATACTTAGATTTACCAAGGACTAAGGCTAAAGCAATGAATGACACACCTTCCCTATGCTCAGGGAGCTCTGGGTCTAGTAGGGCCCCCAGATGCATGAGCAGGAAAGTGGGACACACCCTGATGGATTATGTAATAGAGTGTAACTTAAGCTGAGTAACTCGGTTTTATTCCTGTTTTCCTGGATTTATGACTTAGGAGCAAAGGCGGGGACAAAGGCACTAAGAACCCTGCCTTCTAAAGCAGCTACCAGCAGTTTGGGCCAGAGCCCTCCCCCAGTGCTGACCTAGAGGCAGTAGAAGCAGCCCTGCTCTAATGGGTCAGGAGAGCCCTGGAGAGGACATGGGGTTGGTCCTTGGTACCACTGGCCATGAGGATGCTGGGGTTCCGGTGCTGCTCTCCTCTCCTCCAGGCCAAGTGCAGCATGGTGGAAGCTATAGGAGAATTGTTCTTCTGCCAGCCAAAGGGCTGAGTGGAGTTTCCCACCCACCTGGGTGCAGGCTGGGCTTCTGAACACGTTGGCCCTACTGGGATGGTAGGGCTCTCCTCTACTGGGATGATGAAGACACTTCCACTGAGGGGACTGAGTTTGATTTCAGCACTGAAGGATCAAAGGAATCTGGAGGGAACCAGGACATGTGGGGAGCTGGGAGGTGAGGGGGGAACGGTTTTCCAGGAAGAGGAACCTGTGTGTAAAAGCTTGAGGGTGGGAAGCAGAGCAGAAACAAACCTCAGGGAATTGCATGTACCTACTCCCTGGGATGAGAAATCCGCACAGTAGGAATGAACCAGAGAGGGGGGAGGGGACAGGTCAAGGAGGGGCCTTTACTCCATCCCATGAGTGACAGGGAGCATTTTAAATAGAGGCAGGAGGACTTCCCTGGTGGCGCAGTGGTTAAGAATCTGCCTGCCACTGCAGGGGACACGGGTTCGAGCCCTGGTCCGGGAAGATCCCACATGCTGCGGAGCAGCTAAGCCCGTGCACCACAACTACTGAGCCTGCGCTCTAGAACCCGCAAGCCACAACTACTGAACCTGCATGCCACAACTACTGAAGCCCGCGTGCCTAGAGCCCGTGCTCCGCAGCAAGAGAATGAGAATTGCAGCTACTGCAACGAGAAGCCTGGGCACTGCAACGAAGAGTAGCCCCCACTCGCCACAACTAGAGAAAGCCCACGCGCAGCAACAAAGACCCAACACAGCCAAAAATAAATAAATAAAATAAATAAATAAATTTAAATAGAGGTAGGATATGCATATGCACAGCCAGGAGAGACCAGTTTCTCCTCTAACTCCCACTCTCCCCTCCCCTATCTGTGCCTATTGAAATCCTGCTTTTAATTGAAAGTGGATTTGGAATACTGTCTCTTTTAAGAAGCCTCTGTGATCTTTCCAGCTGGTAGCAAACTCTCAGAGTCTGCATGTCACAATGACACTTTCAACTCCCTGTCTTGTAGGACACGCCTTGTGTTCAGGGCCCCTCCCCATCACCACCTGCAGGGTCCTGACCCCCCCTCAGTGCCTAGCAGCACCTAGCAGGTGCCCTGCAGATGGTTGTATGAGTTTAATTGTGGTCCAGACGGTTTTGAGTATTTGTCCTGTTTTAAGATTTCACAGCAGGTTTACTGAGTATCGCTATTTTCTGATATAATGATACTGATAATGATATAATAATGATACTTTCATTATACTATTTAGCCTTGGCAGTATTTAGCCAAGATCAATCAAATCTCTTTAACCAAATGAAACAAGGCTTTTCTGGGTCCACTAGAAATCTATGAAGTCTGAAGAGTTTTCTCCTCAAAACCAGGATGTCAGGCAAGAATTGACTATGTTCTCTGGTTCCTTCTTTTCTACCTGCTCTTTTTCATGCTGTTCTATATGAGACTATTGTCTGAACATCTTTGGATCAATAATTTCTTCAGGACATGGTCACACACCAAGGTGGACCTACTAACCTTTACTTAACATTTGAGGGAAGATGAGAGAATAATTTGTTTTTCGCTGTTTCACTGTGCTGTACTTTCCCTTGCCAATTCTTACTACACACACACACACACACACACACACAGGCTGTAAAACATGATTTGTAGAACCGAACAGCAAAATACGTTAGTGAGCTTTATCCCATTTTTATTTCTACCGACAAGCAGGGTGGTAAATTTGTGAGCTAAAATGTCTCCAGTTGTGGTGTATTCTTTAAACAGATAAGAAATAAAGGCATACGTGTTTACATGAGATGAAGATCACAATTTGCTTATTGGATAAGTATTTTCCTAGGAAAGAGCTCGGAAGGAAGCTTGTTTCCCCCTCCCAGTAGGCGAACCAGCCTTGGGCGACTCCCTCTGCTGTACTGGCTTCCCTGGGCGGCGGGAAGATGGCCATTTCAGGGAACTGCGATGACTGCAGATCATTGCCAGCCCCTGAGACCCTCTCCCAAGGACATCGCGGTGGCTCACAGCCAGGCCTCAGAGCACCCACTGGGAGGGTAGTGGGGGTGGGAGGGAGGAAGTGCACTCAGACACATCAGAGCCCCGGGAGAGGCCATTCCCTTCCCACTTTTCCGTCTAAAACAGCTCTCTGAGCTCACCACAGGATCCTGTTCACTGTGACCACAGAGTGGAAGGTAATAGGACACACTGGAGCATGAATCCACGGTTCCGAAATGCCATCATGCATTATTTATACACCTCGATACAAAAATATATCGCAAATGAATTTAAATGATAGAGATAATATTTCTTCTTTTCCCCCTGATGATAGATTCAGACTGGGTAAATTCTTTTATTTCATCCTGTCTGCTAAAATGGGCCAGCATGTTATAGAAATGCGCTTTTCTCTTTGAGGTGAGTGAAGTGGCTTAACTCAAGGAAATTTTTCTTTGAATAAAAGAGTTCTCTTATTTTTTTAAAACCGGCTTTTAAACTGTGTTACGTTATCTGCTGATCAGCTTTGGGAATGTTAGAAGTTCTGTCATTTAAAGCTCTGCGGGAAGATGAATAGAGCTACAAAAGCTATCGGTGAGTTATGAAAAAAAGATGAGTGGTGGTATGTTTCTCAAGACTTATACTCCATAGCTTCTGATGGCGTTTGGGGAAAACAACATGGGAGAGAGAGCACAGTTTGCTCAGTAGTCTATACTAATTTGATTGCTGTTAAAGAACCAGATATAAAATGATCTGTAGACAGAGTAATCATTATTGAGTGCCCGGTAGGTGCCAGGTGCAGTCTGAGCACTGTACTTATTTGACTCACTTAATCCAGTCCTTGGGGTTGATATTAATATCACCTTGTTTCACAACAGAATAAAGACAAGAGGTTAAGTAAGTTGCTTAGGAACACAGAGCTGGGAAGAGAGGAGCTCAGGCTTTGAACACAGGCAGCGAAATGCTGGAGCCCACATTCTATACCGTTACTCTGTATTGCCCATGCTGGCAGGACCAAAACTCGTTTGGCCCAAGGCACACAGAACCTGTAATTTCTACCTAATGTTTACACACAACTCTCAGTCATCTTCAGTTGGAACTTCGCTTTTACAGCTGTGGGTTAAGAGGTGTTGACTCTTTTCAACAAGAGAGCCAAAGATACCTACCTGGCTGGGAAGTTATCTGTTCACAGTCTTGAATGTTTTATGTTAGCAACAGAGCAGATGATAGATAGATAGATAGATAGATAGATAGATAGATAGATAGATAGATAGATAGATAGATAGATAGATAGTTGATAGATGGATGGGTATATAGACAAATGGATAGACCGACAGATGGATAGTTAGAGAACAGTTCATAGACGTGGAAAGATACTGGCTGTTAAAGTGCATCTTTTAAGCCTTGTATTTGTTAGGCTTTCACGTGATCCATGTAGACAGCATCCCAGGCACTTGGGAGATTTGTGATTTTATGCTACTGGTACTTTTACAGGAACACATGGTTCCTGCAAGTCTTGTAATACAGGAGCTAACATTTTCATTGTGTCATATTTTTCCTGAATAATAATAGACAAAGTGAATCCTATTTTCCTGTTAGATTCTATTTATTTATTTAATTGAATATTTATTTACTTCAGGACATTCTTTTCCTACATGGAATAAAATCACCAATAAGAGTAAAATCACACTTAAAATAGGAATAAAGTAAAATACACTCACACTTAAAATCTTTTCAAATAACTTAAGATTATAACCCCAGAGAAAGCAATACAGAAAGAAAATTTTCAAATATTAGTAATGTGTTGGGCTTTACTGAGCAAACCAATGAATAAGATAGCCACTGCTTCCCAGACCACACCAGGTGGGAGGTGAAATTTCTGTCCTAAGTGTAGTCTCAGAACTGTTTCTCTGTTGCACTAGCTCTGTTATGGGGGAAATTCTTCAGTGTCGTTCCTGACGTCCCGGAAGTCACCTCCACGTCCTCTTTCTCCTAATTCTCACGTGTCCCAGTCCCCGTGGCTGCTGTCCTCGGAGGTGCCAGCTGGCTGCAGGGACATCTTCTGCTGCAGTTCACCTCTCTGGGCCTCTGGTTCCGTATCTGAAAGTGGGTAGAGAGCAGTGTCTGCTTCAGAGTGTTGTCACTGAGGCTTAAACTACCAGGCACACTGACCACTCTGTCCTCTGCTTTCCCTGAGAAAAAGAGACAAAACTGAACTCTAAAAAGTTGAGGAGGGAGAGGGGGAGAGACCATTTGCTGGGATTGACATTGCCATCTGCTCCAACAATATTCTTTTTAACAGAAACATTGAAAGCTTTAAAACCAGTGGGTATTTAGGTGCTTAGAAAGTGATCTTTTACGTTACAACATTACATAAGTGGGTTCTGTGGATCACTTTATAGATTATGTTTGCCTTCTAGTCATAACCTTTGGGTTCACCCTACGACCTGTACAGTATCACCTTGCAGTATCACCAGGACATGGAGTCTTGCCTCTGATTGCATCACCAAAGAGTGAGGACTCTCCCTTTTGGACTCAGATGTAAACTCACCCATCTAGTTGGCAGCTTTCCTGCCCATCCTGATGTTGAAGTGTCCTGAAGCCTGTAGTATCTTTGATTCCCTGGGTTCCTGCTGCTTTTGCTCTGAGCCTCAGTTTCCTCATCTGTAAAATGGCCATGGTCTAGTGTTAGGAGGCAAGTGCTTTGGGCTGCACTGACCAGGCCCCAGCCCCAGCTCTGCCTCTCTCCAGCTGAGTGAGCTCACACAAATTGCTTCCTTAAGATCCAAGTGTCCCCATGGGGGGTTAAATAGGATAAAGTAAAACTTCTATCACTTTGGAAGTGCTCGCTAAACCTCATGTCTTCAAATTTGGTCCTTCTTAACTCTTACTTGGGTGTCAGGCCCCTTCAGGTCTCTAGATTCCAGAACTGATGGCCTGGCCCAGCTCAGTGTCTGGGGGGTAGACAGAGAGGGGTTAATACTTCGCTGGCTTAGTGACAAGTCAAGTTCTCTGCTGTGCTACTCAGTTTGGTTCCCAATTATTCAGCATCGCTTCAGCAATACTGAGGATACAGGGATGGAGGAGAAGAGCAAAGTTCCTGCCTGACGTTATACTCAGCTTAGACCTTTTGTGAACAGACCTCACAGTGTCAGATCTGCTTTTGAGCTCAAGATCCTGGGATCAGGGAGTGACTGCTGAATGGGTACAGGGTTTTCTTTTTGGGGTGATACTGATGTTTTGGAACTTGATATAGGTGGTAATTGCACAATATTAGATGCCACTGAATTGTACACTTTAAAATGGTTAATTTTGTGTTATGCAAGTTTTGCCTAAATTAAAAAAAAAAAAAAGGTCTTATGATCAGTTCCCTGGCCTTCACCCTAATTTGTGATTCATCCTGGGCCTGTTTCTTACTGACCTTAGATAATTTCTTCCCTGAAAATTCCTTTCCTTTATTTGGAACTGCCTTTGAAACTCTTGGGTCAGGGCCAGATGTAGCCTATGTAATGTGACTTCAGAACCTGAAAGAGTGCTTTCCACATGTAATGAGTTAATAAAAATTATATCTCCCAGTAATGCCTAAAGTTCTCCTTCTGCTTCCACACTTTCATGCAGGGCAATGACCCTTTTTGCAGATACTCTTTGGGGAGCACCTGGGGAAGGGAACAGAAGGGCTGAAAGTGCTGAAGGTGACCTTGGCCTCAGCTTCGGTTTCCATGGGCTGTCCTGCCACAGATGGTGTAGGCCTGCATGTCAAAGCTCCAAAGGACAGAGCAGAAAAATAGCAGCAGTTCTAACGAAGAGCCCCCCACCTGGCACCAATTCCCTCCTCTGTCTACACTCTCCTGAGTGAGAACTAAAACAGTTACAAGAGCTTCCCATAAAACTAAGGAGGTGTGTGTCTGTCCTATTGACAAGGGGTGTTCGAGAGCTGTTCAGTGGCTCATGCTGAAACAGGTGTGAGAGAAAACTTGATTGAATCAGTTGTCTTAATGGGACACAAATCCACCATTCTGATAGATCCATTGGATTCAGGCATTTTGCATGAGCTGGAGACAGTCTGAAACAGACATTTGTCTCCTTGTGGTTGGTATGGATGTCTCAGATTCAATCAATTCTGTAGAATTGCCCCATTTCTAGCTGTTGCTCTGTTCTGGGAAGAAGGCAGGGGGAGATGAATGAAGGAGACAGAGAATGAATGAGAGAGAGAAAGAAAGAGAAAATGAGTTTGCATGTGGCCAGATATGATTTACTTTCACAGAAATCAGAGTAGTAAATGAATGAATGCTGTCCATATTTAAAGGTGGTAAATAAATCATAATTAGAAATAATTAATGTTAAGTATTGATACATAAGGAATATAGACCAGAAAGAATCCAAAAGTACTTGCTCAGGCCCTGACCCAAATTTTTAACTCCTATTTTTTCCAAGCAGCAATAGGTAACTTTTTATAGGAGGTTTAAGAAATTCCACTCTTTTCCCTTATTTCCTCCAAAAGGTGTAGTTGATGCTTGGTTAAATCACCCTCATGCTATTTACCCTTCTAGTGCAGGATTTTTTTTAACCCAAGTAATGGGCTTCTAGGATAGTCACTTTGCTACAGATTAACCCTACCGCATGGTGAGAAAGCTTAATCACAATCTAGAATACACAGACACCTAAAAGAATAAATGCATGATCTATTTTATGTTATTCCCTTTTATTCTTCTTTATTCTATCATTTTCTGTTCCACATCATACGATTTCATGTCACGGCGTACAACACTGCTGTATGGAACCCATGGACCGGCTTTTGGGTCTCTGAATCCCTGAACCAACGTGCTAAACTTCCGTTTATTAGAGCTTTGTGCATTTTCTGGGAGTTGCATTGATGGCATTAATCAAATATTTCAAAATGTGGTCTCAGTGACGCAGAAAACCTGAAGAACTACTCTTCTAGAGGGGCTCTAGTTTCATAATAAGTCAGAGATTATTTTGATAAGTTTGTAATTCACTTAATTACAAATTTTATTTAGAGGTAACATTAATGTGAATAACAACTTAAGAAATTATTTTCACTTATTGGTGGTAGAGTTTCTTTTTGCCCAATACACTTCCTGAAGCTCGACCATCGCTATATTTAAAAATGAAAGGTTGGGCTAGATTATTTTTAGTTCTCGTCTAACTTTAACCAAAATACTTTATTTTTTATTATTAAAAAAGTAACACATGTTTTTATTGAAAATTTACAAACTCAGACAAAAGAGGAAAATTAAAATTACCCATTAAACTACCACCTAAAAATAAGTAATGTTAACATTTTGGTGTCTATCCTTTGGCTCTTTTTTCTATGTACAAACGTGTATGTTTTATAAATTACAGTACAAATTTGCTTTGCTCATTATAGTATCATTTCTATATGTATATGTTCTGCTGTATTTTTTAAATGTCTGAAAATACCTGTAGGATATTTAATTGGCTAATTTATTTAACCAATTCCTATCATTGAGCGTTAGTTTCTTTCCATTTTTTTCACCCATCAATAGCATTGCCATGAACATCCTTGTGAATTTCTACACTCACTTTCTATTCTTAGTACAAATTCCTACAAATGGTATAAGTAGGTCTAAAGATATAAATATTTTTGAGACATAGTTCATAGTGATCCATGTTACACATCACCCTCCTGAGAAGCAGTTCTGATGTAGATGCAGGGCTGAGTTTGCTGCCTTACACCTCCTTGGTCTTCCATGTGCAGTGTCCCTACAGCTCAGGGAACCACACTAGCACAATATGGCATGAAGGTGTGCCTTTTGGTGAGAGGGTCTTTTCCGTTTCCTTTCATAGAGAAGTGTTCAATTCAGTAACACGGGGATTTCATTGGGGACAGAATCTGCATGGGTGGTAAGTTGTTTACTTGACAGTAATCGAATCCAGTGCTTAGCTGAATGGGATCTGCTGGTGATACCCACCTAAGAGAATTGCTGCAAGTCAAGTCAATAAAGCAATTTCAAATGGAAGAAAACCTGAACTTCCTGTTTAAAGAATAAGTAGACAAAGGACTTTTCCTTTGAAACATTGGTAATTAAAATGGACTTTGAAGAACTCATGAGCTGTGGGAAGCAGATTTGGTATTTCTCAGAAGTCATCTTTTATGAAATGTGACCTGAGTTTCCATCTCGTGCCTAATCTGAGCAGTGGCCTTACAGCAGCCCCTGCTCCTCCCCCAGAGATGGGGGTTCGCATGGGGTTCTGGGAAGATGAGGAAGCCGGGAGGAGAGAAGCTGGGAAAAACCGTGAGACACTATAAGGAAATTGAACTAGCACAATTTAACTTGGCCTGATGATAGGAGCAGTTTCTTGCCTCACAATCACTGGAGGAATATTCTTCATCTCTCCTGCTTTGCTTTGAAGAAAATTTTGTGAAATCTGGATTTATTTTTTTTTTAATTTCCAAATTTTTCCCACTGCAAATAATAATGGTAATGACCCTGATCTCCCCAGCTTGTCCTACTTGTATAATGAGACTGAGGGTCAGACTGATGTTAATGATATTAGACACTCGTCCCCACCTGTAACCATAGGATCTCACCCTGGCAAAATTCCCTTCGAGTACCTGCGGGTTCCTGGGGGGGCATCTTCTCTCCTGTCTTCCCCTCTGAGCCCCCCTGTGTAGAGTGCAACTCTGTACCTCTACCTTGGCTTCTGGTGCCTTCTGCCCCAGTCCTGTCTCTGTTCTTCCAACCACAGTATAAGTGCTCAGCTAATATCTGGTAAGTTTTGTTGAATGCATCCTCAGGGTACCAAATATTCTGTGTCCCTTGGAGCCTATGTTACAATAAGGCCACATTGTCATGTGTGAAAGGAGAGTTCACTCCTTTCTCAGGTTGTCATGCTTTTGCCTCGGGGACACTAGAGCAGCTTGCTTATGCCCCCATGTCACCTAGAGCCCCTCATCAAAAAGGCTCTTCTGGTTTCTCCATGTCGGCCTCCTCTTTCTGGGCTCAGCCCAAGCCCATAGGTCTCGGCTGGGGATGGATCTGTGTAGTCTCTACCCTGCTGAATTCAAGATCCCTGCTCCCCTCCAACCCGAGTCAGGTTGGTGAGCCTGGCTCTCTTCTGTATTTAGATAAATTCAGTTGCTGGTAGACTCCCCTTCCTCTAAGCTCACCTAATATGCTCGGAGATGTCTGAACCCGGATTCAGGCTACCAGTCCGTGAAATAGGCAATTTGTAGGGAAGAAGACTGAGGTTCAGGGAAGTGAAACAACCCACCCAGCTAGTAAGGATGATTGTTCTGATTCTAGAACCCTCATCCATGCTCTTTTGTAAATTCTTGATGCTTAGCTGGAGCCCAGCGTCAGCCAGTTTAGTGCCAGGACTGGTAGGTTTGCGGGCTTAATGTTAAAATCCCAACCTCAGCATTTTAAACCCTTACCTGAGGCATTAGCCATACCCTTTACAATCTGGTTGCCCTTGAGAAAGGGTACTTTTCCAGTTGAATCCTCAGAGTGCTATTGAATTTCATTGGGAAACCCTGAAAATCTAATTGTAGATAATAGTTATGCCTCAGAAATTACATAGAAGCTTAAAAGTTCACTGGAAAATTCTCTCCTTATTCCCTGATCACTAAAGAAAGGCCTGAGAGGCTATTTTTACTGTGGAGAATTTGACCCCTTTGGCTCTCTGGAGGCCAGGTTGGTCTGGTCTCCAAGTCTTTGCATATGATTGCTAATAGCTTTATGTTTTGGGAGAAAGTCAGAAGTTGTTTTTTTCCTTTTCCCTCATTCGTGGTACCTCTTGAGAGGCATTGGGGACCTTCTCCATAACTGTTGTGATTAACCCGGAATCAGAGGGAGCAGAGAGCCACTCACAGGGGAAATATAACATTTATAAAAAGGATTGAAGCCCTTTTAAGGGAGGATATAGGAAGGCCTTGAGGCAAAGTTCTACCTTGAAGTGACCACTGTGTTACTGGCCACATTCGGTGCTGATTTGTCTGAAGCGTGGCAGGCCTAGTCATAAAGCAGTCATAGGCTGCCATCTTTGTAATAGATGTGGCACAGCTCACAGGGACACATCTAAAATTTGCTGATGCATTGAACACATTCTTTATGTTTTGAAATGTTTTAATATACTTCCTTGACTTGCCTTATTTTCATAAGTTTCTCTTTCTCTGAGGAAAATTTGAACATTTCTCACTTTTCAAATTTCAGTTTTTATGAGGTTGACATTTCCCTCAGTGTATTGTTGGCTATAAATTATTGAGATATATTAAATAAAGCTCTGCTTCCTGGGCCCCAAACACCCTGTAAAATGGATGAAAAATAAATGATTTAAGAAGAGTCTAGCTGATCTACAGAGCCAGTTACAAAAATAATGATGCCGATAAGAATGTAGAAGTAGAAAATGGTCAATGTTTTAAATTTAGTATTTGCCCCCAAACCCAGAGCTATGCTTTACAGATTTTTTTTTTATTAATTGTGGAATTCTCTAGTAACCTAAAAGTCATTTCCATAAAGAGAAAAATTAATAAGATTGTGCAGTAAGTTTTGCACATAAACATACTCTTTTTAACACAATTAACAAGCTCTTGCTGTTCTCAGTCCTCTCCTTGCTGTTTTAGCTACACACCCCTTCTGCTGAGTTCTCTCAAAACCATATCTTTGTATGGCAGTCAGACTCTTAGATTCACCATGGTTCCCACCTCTTGGTTTTAATGCCCTTGAGTGGGGGAGGGAACCTGTGACTTGTCTCTAACAAATATAACATGGCAAAGGTGATGGGATACCACTTCTGTGATTACATTACATAAGATTGTAATGTCTGTCTTACTGAGCCACTCTCTCCTTTTCTGGCCATGTTGGAAAGTCCCATGTGGCAAGCACTGGAGAGAGACCTCCAGTTCCAGTGAGGCCCTCAGCCCAACAGTCTGCAGGGAAATGAATGCTGGAAACAACTGCATGAACTTGAAAGCAGATCCTTCCCCAGTCGAGCCCCAGATGAGACCACAACCCTGGCCAGCATCTTAAAGGCAGCCTTGTGAGACCCCCGGGCAGAAGACCCAGCCAGGCTATGCTTGGATTCCTGAGCTACAGAAACTCTTAGACAATAACTGTGTATTGTTTTAAGCCACTAAATTATTGTAATATTGTTATACAGCCATAGATAACAGATACATTTTGGTACAGACTTATTCTCTGGGTCTTATATCCCTATAATAATTTAATCATCCGTCATTAAAAGTTTCTTGAGCATCTTCTACAATGCCAGGTTTGGTGTTAGGTGCTAGAGAAACAAAGAATGAGTAAATGATAGTTTCTTTAAACTATGTTAGTAGTGAGTATTGTGGAAAGTGCTGCAGATATAGTGATAGAGGTCATCCAAGTCTCTTACAGGAACACAGGCAAGGAACCTAGCCTATGGGTGGTGAAAGATGAAGGGCAATGGCAGGAATGACTTCCTAGCAGCAGAGACACCTGAACTCTATGTAGTAGTGACTGGGAGATAACCAGGTGAAGTGTGGGAGAGGACAGAGAGGTGGTGAGCACCCAGACAGAGAGGGCATGACATTAGTAAAGGTGCAGAGGTAACAAACAGCATGAAGTGTGCTGGGAGCTACAAGCAATAGAGTGAGGAAGTAAGAGGTGAAATACTGTGCTGCAGAAATGGGTAGGGATGGGATAAAAGAGGGTCTAGCTAACAGTGTTAGGGAACTTAGACTTTATCCTCCAGGTAGAGCAGACCATTGAAGAATTTAAACAGAACGATGAGGACACAGTTGTATTTCAGAGGGAGAACTCTGGCTACTTGGGAGTCTGAATCTGAGAGAACTAGGATGGAGTCAGGCCAGTTAAGCTGCTGTGAGTGACTAAACTAGGGGTGTGGTAGAATGCAGAAGAAGGATAAGTTTTAAAATATATATGAGCGAAACTTGAGTAATTTGTCACTGATTGTGGGGTTGGAGGTGAGGGACAGGAAGAAGTCAAAGATAACTTCTATGTTTCTAGCATGAATGGACAGACTCTATCAATTGAAACAGAGAATACAAAATAACAGTTTTGTGTACGCACAAAAAGAGGTGGCTATGTGAGGTGATGAATGTGCTAACTAACCTTATTGTGGTAATAATTTTGCAGTACACACATACTTCAGATCACCATGTTGGACATCTTGTGGACATTACACAATGTTATATGTTAACTGTAGCTCGATAAAGCTGGAAAAAAGAAAGAAACAAACAAAACCCCAAAATAACAGCTTTGACATGGAGGAAGATGAATAAATTCAATTATGGACATGTGGAATTTTAGTACCTCTGGGATCTCCAAGGTGAAGATGTTCAATAAGCAGTTGGTTGCACTGTTCACTGCATTGCAGGACTTCCCTTGCCCCACTTTATGGTCCTGTAGTGCAGAGGATGTGGGAGTATACGTGGATTTCCTTGGATGGGGAAGTGTTGTCCTCAGAGAAGAGCCTGCCATTAAAAGCTGGATATGGAGAAAGTGTGGAGAGAGTGGGTGAGTGGGTATGTTTTCAATGAGAAAGGTTTCCAGAGAGCCTGGTAGAAAGGGCTGTGAGAGGGGATGGATGTTAGAAGGGACGCTGAGAGCACGAGGAGTGAGGGCGTTTTGACTGAGGTAGAGTGTGTTCTTCCTTGGCACAGAAGACATGCCGTCAAGCACTGACCCCTTCATAGGTTCCCACGTTTATAGAATCTTTATATTGAGGAGGATGTTTGGCTTATTGAATGGAACCTTTTGAAATTGGCTACTTTTAAATTCAAAATTGGAGTTGGCTTTCACTCTGTAGTTGTTTGGAGCAGATAGTGCAGAACTGCTTCTTCTTGACCTTTAAAGGAGCTGCAAGGAGTAGAGTCCAGTCATAGCCCATTTCTGGTCCTTCACGCCTCTCACACTGACTCCCTCGGCTTAACTGCAGCTGCTTTTGTAGCCAGCTCGGTGTAGGGATGCTCCACAGCTATTGGCCTGATGCTACTGAGAGCAAAGTGGACTCACGTAACAAATTAAGCTGGCCTAATGTGGGGAAAGTCATTATTCACTCTTAGAAGTGCGAGTTAATGAGAAACATGGGTTGGTGAACTGCAATCTGCTGTCTCTGTTATTGGCCGTTGTTTTCTTCTAATCATAAAGTCTTGGTTCTCCATTTACTTTATTGTTACTTTCATGCTCTGGTCAAAGAGTTTGAAAAAGTAACTAGGAGAAAGGCTGCACAGCAATAAAAAAGCAAGAGAACAGAGTTCTAAGCTTCTTCCTCCACTTGCCAAGGAAAACATGATGGATAAACTCTGCTATCTTAGGCCAGTCACTTAATCTTTCTGGGCCTCAGTTGCTCTCTTAGTAAAATGGGATAAATTATACATTTCCAAGCATAAGATAGAGCTCAACCGGAATCTCTTTCAGTCTGTTTTAGATCTAAGACCCTTCCAAAGCTAAGGTGTCCGTGGGAGAGTGTTACAGTTATCTATTGCTGTGTAACAAACAAGCCAAAATTCAGTGGCTTGAAACGGCTATTTTACTTTGCTTATGTTTTTGTGGACATGAGAAAGGATTTGGATGGACAGTTTATGCCTCATCCTCATGGCATCAGTTTTGATGCCTGGGCCTGGAGGATCGACTTCCAAGATGACTCCTTCACTTATACCTCTGATGCCCATGGGCTTGTTCCCCTGCCTCTCCACATGCTGGCTCATCTTCCAAGGGCCCCTCTGGAGGCTTGAGCTTGTCACAGCACAGCAATCTCAGGGAGGCCACTTCTTATGTGGCAGCTGGTTTCCAAGAGGCAGAAAGTGGAAGCTGTCAGGTCAGCTAAGGGTCTTGCCTGTAACTGGCACAGTGTCACTTCCACCATATTTTATGAGTTGAGGCACCACAGGGCCCACCTCTTGATGGCAGGGATACATTGCACAAGAGCATGGGGATGGGAGGTATTGTTGCTGCCATCTTTGTAAAGTGTGCTCTGCCACAGCCAGTGCTTCCTTCCCATTAAGTGGAGAAAAAGCTTGGTTTTAGGGATAATGTATATAAAGCACTTGGCACTATAGCAAGTGCTTAATGAATGGTACATTATTACTAATCCAGTGGAAACAAAGGGCAAACAGAAAAGGTTAGCGAGGACCTCTTTCTTCCCCAGAACTCTATAGGGAGTGTGGGGGGGGGCGGGGGGAGGCGTGTTACTTAGGAGATAGAATAGATGAATAAGAATATATTAGAGAAGACTGAATACTGAATGTGAGATTCTCAAAATAGTCTGAAGTAGAAAATGTAAATATTTTTCTACTTTTTAGAAGATTTTATTTCAAGGTTTTTTAAGATTAAATTTTTCCTGACTTTAAAGTGTTTGTATCTAGGTTTTGTAGATCTGGGTTGCTTCACTTAAAAAGATAATTTAGAAGCATTTCAGACAAGATATTTAACAGGATTGTGATGTATACCCTTGCTGGTTGATACATCATGTTTTATGATACCGCAATGGCTGATTCCAGCGGATGATTGAGAATCAGTGTCTCTTTTTTGGCCTTATGAACTAAATTTGGATATTTATATTCATTTGTGTATAATGTAGGCATCTTCACTTTAAAGACCTAATCCAGGTCCTTAAGAAAGTACGTGTTCATTTCTTTTAGCTAGTCTGTGTCTTTTTAAGGCTCAGCTTATCAAGAATTCTAGTTTGGGGAGTTGATTTAGAAAGATTCTTCCTCCTATGAACTCATAAACATGGTTTAAATTATTCACAGTTTGATAAAGGCTATGTTGTTTTTTGTGGGATCCAAACTATGGGAGACTCAGAAGGTTACCCGTTGTTCCCTGTCCAAAAAAGTGAATCTCACATTTTGGGCTACAAATTTTATTTTAAAAACTCCTATACTTAAATTTCAGTATTTGGAAAGATAATGTTTATATATCTTTTGCATTTCACTTCCTCGGTGTTCCCCAATATTTCCTTTGAATAAGCAGTTCAATTGCTGTTACTAGTCACTCTGACTTTTTCTAGGACTGTGCAGAGTTCTCAAGGTGTTGATCAAGTTGTTGCAAGTAGATGAAGGAAGACAAAAAAAATGGTTGTTAAGTGACTGACCGACCTTCGTAGCAGGAATTACATATTTTACTGGAGACACCTTCTAACTTTATAGTGTCAGTAGTATTTTACTTCCAATACCTCCCCCGCCCCAACCCTACACCTTCGTTTTACTTGTAATCTCAAAAGTGGTGAATTACGGAAGTAAATATTCCAAATACAAAGAAAGTTCTTAGATGGTGAAGGCAAGCCTCCCTAGCACTGGGACTGACACTGAGCAGAAGCAGGAAAGGAACAGAAGAGATCTTCTGCTTTGAAATTTCCTATTTCCCATTCCCCCTCTGGGCCAGCTTGGTGGCTTGAACGTGGGACAAATACAGGGAACTCACATCCTGTCCTCTCTATGAGTAAAAAAGGGGACTTGAACTGGGTTTCTCTGTTTGACTGTATACGTGTACAACCGAAGTGGGGATTTGGTTTTCATTGGATTAATTCACTTGATAAAAGTGAGTCCATCTCAATGGTCCAGTTGGTAAGCACCTGGCCTGCTGCATCCATGTCTGGCAGGCATACAACCTGGCATCGGCCTGAGGAAGAAGCACCCTACCTCCTAGCTGTCATCTACCAGGAAGGTGGGAGGCAACGTGAGCACAATGCGTGCACTGGTTCACACCGCTGATTTTTGATACTGGTAAAATATACATAACATAGCGTTGCCATTAGTGACATTGATTACAGTGACAGTGTTGTGAGGCCATCACCTCCTCTAGTTCCAAAACTTTTTCATCAGCCAAAAGAAAACCCCATACCCATTAAGCAGGTGCTCCCCGTTCTCACCTCCCCCAGCCCATGGCAACCACCAATCTGTGCTCTGTTTCTCTCAATTTGCCTATTCTGGACATAAATGGAATCATACAATATGTGTGGCCTTTGGGCCCAGCGTCTCCACTGAGCGTCATGTTTTCAACACCAGTGCTTTTTACCGAATGCCTGTGATGTGCTGGGCGCTGGATAAACAGTGAAAGACAAAGCCAGCAGGTTCCCTGTCCTCATGAATTTCATGGCACAGTGGTGGCATCAGACCAAAAAACAAGTAAATAAGTAAACAAATGACCTTGAACCACGCTAAGTGCCACAAAAAGACAAAATAGTGTATTGGGCTAGAGAATATTGATACTTAAAAGTCAAGGAAGACCACTCCAAGGTGATGACATTTAAGTAGAAAATTGAAAGTTTAGAAGGAACCAGCCCTGTAAAGAATGGGAGGAAGGAAATTTCAGAGAGAAGGAATAGCATGTGCAAAGGCCCAGAGATGGGCAAGAATCTTGCAGCCTCTCAAAGAAGGCAGATGTGGCTGAAGCAGCCTGAGGGACTAGAGAGGCAGCCAGGGCTCTGGACTTCACTCTGAAGGCAATGGGATGCCAATGCAGCATTTTAAGCAGAGAAGGAACATGAGCTAACTTACCAGGTGCTATGTGGAGGGCAAGGGCAGGACTGGCCAGTCAGGGGCTGTTCCAGGGGTTTGTGGAGGGCAGAGATTCACAGCCATATCCTAGTATGGTGTGTGCCGCCTGTTGTTAATTCTAAGATCACTTTCCTAATTCTCTGATTTAGACTCTGCTCTCTGCCTGCGGCTAGGCCCGCCCTGTGGTTGTGGCCAAGCCTCATGCTCAGAAATCTCCATCTTCAGTGTGCAGTCTGAACTTGACATTGCACCTACTGCACAGGTCATCTCTGGACCTTGCTCTGCCTCCTCTGGAGATCCCTCCGCAGCATTAATAGACTGGTTATGCTGAGCTCTTCTGAAGACCTGCAAGATGCACAGTTCACATGGTGCTGTGTTGGCACCGTGGGCCCACGTAATTGCTGTGACTTAGATGGTGGGTTCACACCTTCTGCAGTTCTCAGGGGCCACTCACATCTCAGACACCGTAGCCTGCTTTGCTAAAATGCCAAACTCATGCGATCTACCCTAAAGAAGCATGTTACTTCATTCTGACCCTGTTAGGCTAATAACCTAATCAGATTTAGTTTAAGTGAATACTTAAGTGATCTTTCAGAGCACCAGAATATGCATTAAGGGCTCATCAGTGTTACTTAAAATCAGTCCTCAGAAAACATACTCTGTACACATACCATGTGTGACTGGTATCTTGTTTGGCCCTTCATGTGGAAATAATGCAGTTTCTCTGCCATATATAGTCATGTATCTTCTCATAAAAGATGGAAGACATTCTGATCATGTTGTTCCAGATTTGTATGGACAGCTCTTCCAAGTACTGAGACAGTTCTAATCAGCTGTAAGAGTTGAAATTATTTTCTGTGGGAACCCTGACTACCTTCTATTAAATGGCATGTCTGGTGTGGAGTGATTGACATTCTGATGGAGTAGGGGCATGTGGAAATTTTAATCCTATGTCTCATTGCTCTCTCTTCCTCACTGTGACACCTGTTTTTAGCCCATTAGCACTCCTCAAGACGGGTTGTGATGGTGTACATTAGGGAATCAATTTCTTTGTGCCTTCAGCCAGGAGTAACATGACTAGTAGCATTATTGCTATAAAAAAAAAAAAGTGTATTTGGAGTAAAACAGTACATTTAAATCAACACTTACTTTTAAGTAAGGTGATAAAAATGAATAAGACAACCATAGAGAAGTCAAAACTTGAAATTATATCATTATATCTTTGGCTCTTGAAAATATTTTCCCATAAGCTAGAACTTTATTTATCACTTATTAAGTGCTTATTAGTGTATTAAATATTTACATGCATCATCTTATTTAATTCTCCAGTAATCCTTTTCAGTTGGCATCATTGCTATCCCCATTTTATAGGTGAGGAGACAGAGGCTTACCTACTACTAGCAGATATACCTCAACCTATTCTTCAGCTCTGTATTTCATATCGACAAATGATCATTCAATGCTAGGCTCCATGGGGAATTTTAAATGTAAACGACATAGTTTTCTTCTGAGGCACTTTGAAGAGAAAACTTAAAAGTGTTGAAAATTTCTGGAGAATTAAAAAATACATAATATTTTACTTAGTACATATAAATATAATTGCATATAGAAATATTTATAGGTAAGTATATGTATGCGGGTTAGTAAACACACATATATTTCTTTGCTCTGTCACCTGAAAGGGCTTAAAAGAAGTGATACCTCAGTAGCAACAAGCATACTTAGTGCCCAGATCCTTGGAGAAATGGCCGATTCTAGGACTGGGGCAGGACATATACAGCATGAGCCTGGAGCATCGTGTAGTGCCAGAAAGTAAGGAAAGGCTCCAAAAGAAAGAAAGAAAAAAAAGAATCACATTGATGGGGGTGTGTCAGAGAAACACAGGAGTCAGTTGAAAGAGCTCCCAGTAGCCAAAGCTGGAACAGTGTGAACAACAAAATAAGCAGAGTAGTATTGGATTATAACCCAAAGTATAAAATAAATATCCATGAGTTCATACTGATACAAGTAAATGATTGAATAAATTAATATATGCAGAAGAAAAGGCAAATTTCATGTGCAGAAGAATTCCAAATAAATCATAGAGATACTCCACCCTAAAGGATGGAGAACATGCCTTCCCCCTTCTTAAGGATAAGATGCACATGGTGACTTCCTTCCTATAGTATGGAGAGGGGAGAAAAAAGGGTAACTTGACAGTGGAGAAACCTGATGAACACAGCCTTAGCCAAGGGATCAAGGGCAAACGTTGACAGTCATAAATCATGTTGATAGGAGGTAGCCTTGAAATGACTGATGAAAATGGCACTTTACCTCTCTGGTCTTCCTCCCCAAACCCATAACCCCGATCTAATCATGAGTAAAGTATCAGACAAATTCCTACAGAGGGAGCATCCTACAAAATATGAGACCAGTCTTCCTCACAACTGTCAAGGTCATCAAAAACAAGGAGAGTCTGAGACACTGTCACAGCCGTGAGAAACCGAAGGAGACCCGATAACTAAATGTATGGATGGGCTTCTGGAACATAAAAGGACATTAGGAAAAAACTAAGAAATGATAAGTAAATGACAGATTTGGGTTATTGATAATGTGTTAATATTGGTTCATTAATTGTAAAAAGTGTACCATAGGTCTGTAAGATGTTAATAGTAGGGAAACTTGGTATAGGTTGATGTGGGAACTCTGTACTAGTTTCCCAAGCTGAAACTGTGTTTTAAAATAAAGTCTATTAATAATGATAATTTAAAGAAGGTCCTACTGTATAGCACAGGGAACTATATTCAATATCCTGAGATAAGCCATAATGGAAAAGAATATAAAAAAGTATGTATATATACATGTATAACTGAGTCACTTTTCTGTACAGCAGAAATTAACACAACATTGTAAATCAACTATACTTCAATTTAAAAAAAGAATAATGATAATTTTTAAAAGAACACGTGAGCATTTTAGTGTGATTCATGAGAGGACGTCATTTGGCTGGTCCTCGTCCCTTCATTTTCATAATGCATCTGGCTCATTTATCTTGTAAGTATAGAACGTAGATGTGAATTTACTCAACCAGGGATTGTCAGATAAGTAATTTTGGTAAAAAGAAGTCATCTAAAGATCCCTTTGAACCTGTCTGACTTTAGAAGATGAACAGTTCAGTGGGGAAAAAAATTTCTGTAGGCAAGAAGCAATTCTGTAATTTAATTTTAGTCTTGTAAAAGTCCACATAAAGTTATTTATATACAGAAATAAATTTGTTTTCTGTAATAGTTGTTATAATGGATCTTAAATTAGCTTTTTGTCTTTTCTATTTGTCTTCTCTAATTATATAAGTCTTTGCCCATCACATTATATTAATTTATATCCACTGCATCCATGTAGGACAGAGGAAAAAGAAGCAAAGGCCAGGGGTTCTGCTAAGGCCTCTCAGGATCAAAACTAGACCGCAGGCATCTCAACTCCTGCTTTCTGTGCTTTGCCCACTGTGAACATGTTGGCTGACTTTCAAATTACATACTCCTTTAATCAGCTTTTCTCTTATGGCTCTAACCTCCATTTTCCCTTAGGATTTTGGAGGGCAGGTTTTATTATAAATGTACTCATTTTAGAATGAGGAATGTGAAGCCTTTATGGATCCTCTTTCCTTCTACAAAGAATTGGACCAGAGAGGGTACATGTAGCATTGTGCACATTTTCTGTACAACACTGCATGAGGTCTGTTGCTTTATCTCTGTATCCTGCTCTCCCCCCATGAGGCTGGGAGCTCTTTGAGGGGAAGGCTGTCATCCCTCTTAGGGTAGAGTTTGACACAGAGTAGGTGGTCAATAAATGGAATTTGCATAAATAAGAGAGAGCAATTCAGTGGAATTGACAAGTGAGTTGTTTGTCACAAAGCCACTTGTTCTCAGCCTTCTTACACTTAGGTCTCCCAAACTATGTTTTATTGGAAGCCCAGGGTTTCTTTTAAGGATGTGAGTGTCCTGGACAGGAAGGAAGTGTGGCAGGACCAGAAAGTAGCACAAGCAGGCACTTCTGTGACTCAGCATTTGAAAACCATGGTCCCAGTCAGGAAGCCTTTACCACCACTGCCCCTTGGCAAATTGGCTTCTTGAATTGGTTTTGTGATTCATGGATCAAATCAAAGAGTCTCATTCCATGAATGGAAAATACTTTTCATTTGACTCATGAATATTGTCACCATTATTATGTCACCTGGTGTTTGAGATTGTGACACAAATGCCTCACTAGCTCTGTCACCTGTATCGAATGCTGCAATTAGCTCCTTTCTGGCCTCAGTGAGTTCATAATCCCTTTGGTTACCACCTAAAGCCAAATTGTCTTCTGCACGACATGTGCCCCCTGATATGTTACAAATGGCTCCATTAAAAAAGGTTCCTGGGGTCAAATAAGCTTGAAGATTGTTGTGTTAAACAAAGTCAAAAGGCTTTCTTTGCTGGGAAACTTCTGAGAGTCCTTCTAATGGTAATGCAGACTGTAACCTCCAAGGAGGTCATGAGTATACCAAGTTTCCAAAACTTGTATGAACATGGGCAACAGTGGTTAACAACTCTGGCTTCAAGGTGATACTCATCTGGATTATGGAACTTTGGGAAAGTTCTATAATTAAGCTTTAGTTCCCTCATCTTGAAGGCAGGTATACTTATAATAGATGTCCATAGGATTATTATGACAATTAAATGAAATGATTGTGTATAAAATGTTTGGCACTGTGCCTGGCACTTGAGGTGTCCTTAAAAAATGGTTGCTAATGGTAATATTAGTAATACTTTGAAGAACCTAGAATTCTGCAAGATAGTTCTACAAATGCTGATCTATAATTGTACTGATCATTCATTTCATCTAGTTCTACGGATGAGGCTAAGAATAAATTCCTATGATTTATTCCATAGTCTGATATGTCTAACATACCATAATCTTCCATCCCTAGTATAAATGCCAGCTCTTAGTCTTACAGAATAGAGTGATGTAGACATTCTACCAAAAGGGTCTCATTGCTATACCTGGCCCTTGTGACTGTTTTAGGGACCTTACCACTGGAAGATGTGGGGTTTTGATGATTTGGACCTAGAAATAGTAGTTTTTCTATTCAGTTGAATCATTATGGCCCTTTAACTTCACATAATACTATGCAGTCTTATTCTGTCAAGAAGGCATAATGCATGGCTCATCTATGGAGAGAAGGGGTTTTCAGCTTCACTTGATGATTGTGCTTAATTTATATGTGGTTAATATTTGTACTATATTAGCAGATGTCCTGGCACATGGTACTTCATTTGTATTCATTAATTCATTCATTTATTGATTCTCAAGTATTTAATAATTGCTTCCTGTATTCTGGGCATGTGGAAGACAGAGATGAGTGAGAAGTGACCCTTGTCTCCAGAGCCGTGGAGTCCCCTCGTGGAGGCGGCCCTGAGTGTGAATAATCAGAGAGCAGTGGAAACAGGTGTCCAGAAGAAGGACAGAGAGGTCTTTAGGGAGAGGGTGGCATTCAAACCCAAGCGGAAAAATCTTCAAGGTTGTGTGGAAATTTGCCATGCAGCTAATAAAAGAGCTTTAGGACCTTAAAGTGGTTTGGTCTAGTGTGAGTGACAGGGGGGCAGTGGGAAAGTGTAAGTCAGGAGTGGCAGGATGTGTAGACAAGAGCAGACCATGATAAAGCCTCTGTGACCAAGCAAGGAGTTTTGCTGGATTTTAGGAGTTTTAGGATTTTATAACATGATGATTAGATTTCTTTTAAGGCAGATAACTGGAAGTAGAATGGAGAAGGACCCAGAAGGATCCAAAGTAGATCCAGGGAGACCAGTTAAAGGAGATGAGTCGTTCAGGACTGGGCTGGGTACAGGACAAGGTGTATTTCTGTTTAGGAAAAAGGGGCATGCTTGAGCTTTAAAAAAAAAAAGTCAAGGAACATTGTCCTAAGCAGATGAAGAGAGACTTACAAGGCAGTGGCCTTGGAGATGGAGAGATGATGTTTAAAGGATTCTTAAGACAAAGAATTGACAGAATGTGATGACAGTTTAGAGTCAATATTATTTTGGTGGGAAGGGGGGAGAAGGGACATTGGGGATGACTCTGAGGCTCTGGCTGTGGTGATGGGAGGAGTGGTAATGCCATTGACCGAGATAGGGCGTGTGGTAGCCGGAGACAAGAGTGGTGTGTTGTTTCGGGGGTCTGTTGTGTCTGACGTGTCTGTGAGGTATTCAGGAGGATGTCTGCAGTTTTAAAAATGCAGCTATGGCTTTAGCTCTCCTAAAGGCTCGGGCTTGGAGATGCGGATCCAGGATTTAGCATCCTACCTGGGGAAAGGGGAGTCACAGGAGAAGTGAAGGTGTCTGAATGGAGGCTGAATATGAGTGAGCCAGTGAGAGGGTCAGAATCCAGGTGAACAAAGGGCCAGTGTACTGCCTATCACACTGAAGAGTGTCCTGGTTTAGATGGTAAATGGTGTGATCGTGCTTGGTGGAACTCTAGGACATGGCAGTGTTTACCGGAAGAAATGGACACTGAGAATAACTAGATAGAAAGGTTAAGGGAAATAGAAAAAAGTGACATCATACCAAGTGGAGTAGTGGAGAAAAAAGCTAGATTGCAGCACATTTGGTATTAAATGAAAGATGAGGAAACGTCATTCATTCAAGAAGTTTGCCTAGAAAAAGAAGAATGCACAGGGAGCTGGAGAAGAGCATGGGTTGAAGGAGAGCTGTTATATCTTTGAAAGGAGACATGAACATTTTAGTGGACCCGAGGGAATGGGCAGCGAAAGATTAGGGTAGAGGAGAGAAGAATGATTGATGGGCAGGACCCCAGAGGGAGACAGAAGGAGATCAAGGGTACAGGTGGGAGACAGAAGTCTCAAATAAAAGGTATGGCTTTTACTTTGTAATTGGAGGAACTGTAAGAAGGAGTGATAGGAATACAGATAAATTTGGAGGTAGTTGGGAAGAGAGCCTGAGAGCGGATAAAATCTATTCCTCAGTGGCCTCTATTTTTACCATCAAGGAAGAGAAGAGGTCATTTGCTGATGGACAGGGGAGAAAAGGGAGGACCTGGGTGCTTTGAGAAGGTGGTAAAAATGTGGATAAATGGGAAAGGCAGCTGCCTGGATACCTCCCTCACAAAAATGTTTTTTGGGGGTGTGCTGAAACTGGAAACCACAAATTTATCATTGGTCTGGTCTGCATAGTTTATTTTTCTTCGGTAGCACTTGGCAAGCCCTCTGCTGGAGGGGCATCAGTGGATGGTTGGATTGAACCTCTTCTGGGCATGTGTGTGTGGTACAAGGATGAGGGGTTGAGGAATTAGGTTGGAGAGTGATTAAGCCCCAAATTGGGGGATTATGAAGTCAAGGAGGCTGATTGATTGGAAGAAAAGGGACAGGAAGAGGGTGTAGTCCCAACAGATGGTAGGAGTTGGTATGGCTGGAATGGGTGGATAGAAAGGAGGGGGAATGATAATGGATCACAGTTGGATATTGCACTGGACCAATTTAGGATTACAGAGGTGAAATGGTTCGCAGTGGTACCAAAGCCCAGGATGTAGCCATAGAAATTTGCTGTAAGTGTTTGCAGAATGAATAGGATGATATTCCCTGGGGCTTTTCATTTGAGCAACTTTTCCAAGTATTGCTTTGGGATTTGTTACTGCTGGTTGGAATTGTACTGAGAAGCTGGATCTTTTTACAGCTGGTTTAGGTGGAATACTTTGCTGGCCATGAGCAAACGGCAGGACTCAGTTTTCATTTGTAACTCTTACCAAATTAAAAAAGTTTTTGAAGGTTTCCAATTTTTTGGCAACTTTTCATTGGTAATTGGTAACTACATTTAAAATGACCACTGATCATTGATAATTCATAATTTTTTTTCAGAAGCTGTCACTAGTAGTTTTGTTATATTTTGTTGTTTGGACCAATGGTTGCGTTACTTTTATTTGGACCAATGAGTTTTGACTAAGCTTATTAATAAAGACTGAAATTGAAGAGTGAATTAGGGGCATTCATTTTGGGGAAGGCCAAGGGCATTGCCATCTTTAAAATTAAAAATTAATCAATGAAATATTAGTCTCCAATGTATTATAGGTGAATTCAGTGTGTTACTTTTCATTGCCGATCCATTCATTTGCAATGTCAACTTTCTGGGCAGGGAAGGCAGAGCATCTCATAGAGAATTTGTACTGATGCTCCAGGTAAGCAAAGCTCAGAAAAGCCTAATCTGGACCTGTTTTGTTGAATTGTCGTGTTTGAGTCATTGCGTAGATTTCTCACGCACTATCTACCCACAGGGGGATAACATTTGAGGACCACCTTCATTTGGTGCATGTTTATTGCACGACTTTAACTATAACTCGTGTCTTGATTTACATGTGTGCTGACTCAGTACACACACTTCACTTGAGACAGTTCCAAACTGGTTGCTGTGTTAAAAGACAATTTCTTCCATGGGCTTTAAACCAATAATCATGGTTTCTAAGTGTTTTCCATTGCTTCTTGCCTTGTTTTTTTTAATAAATTTATTCATTTATTTATTTATTTTTGTCTGCATTGGGTCTTCATTGCTGCGCGCAGGCTTTCTCTAGGTGTGGCGAGTGGGGGCTACTCTTTGTTGCGGTGCGTGGGCTCTAGGTGCGTGGGCTTCAGTAGTTGTGGCTCGCAGGCTTCAGTAGTTGTGGCTCACGGGCCCAGTAGTTGTGGCACACGGGCTTAGTTGCTCCACGGCATGTGTGATCTTCCTGGACCAGGGCTCGAACCCGTGTCCCCTGCATTGGCAGACGGATTCTTAACCACTGTGCCACCAGGGAAGCCCTCTTACCTTGTTTTTATATTGTTATTTTTTTTCTCCAACTGAGTGTAAATACATCTCTACAGAAAGAAAAAGGACCTTTTTTTCAAAAACACAGCTCCCTTACACTGAGTCCAAGTGAAAAGATGTATTCACCAAAGTACAGAGGGTAAGAAAAGGAGAGCTGTGTGTAGAAAAGTTATCTTTAAAAATTTAGCTTAAAAAACATTTTCATTTCTCACAAATCACAGGAATGCGTCTGCCGAGATATGTCTTTCTTTACACCTCTCTAGCCGTCACCCCGCCTTCTGGCACTCCAAGAGTATTTTTAGCATGGCATTAGACTTTATTGGATCATGTTCATCAATTTTTTAATTATAAGGTTAATTTATTTTAATTTTGTTATTTTAAAAGTTTTGCTAACTTTTTAAATGCCCTGGAGCCATATGGAAGCATCTCATTCTAACGGAAGCTAATGAGAAAAGAACCTTTTACAAAACATTTAAATATACACAGTACATTACAGAGCACCCAAGGTGGATGGTCATGGTGGGAGGGCGTATGTGTCGGAAGTGAGGAATGCACCTGTCGTTCTTTTTCCTCCTGATCAATTAATTTGTGACACCAGTGGAAAGAAAGTTACAGAAGGAAATCTGCAACACTCACCTGCAATTTGAATTTCGAAAATGTTCTTATAAAATACCTACATCTGGTATTTATGAGTCTTTAAGTGGCAATACTTAGCTGTTTTTTGAGTGGGAGTTGATTTCTGCTGTTGAGTAAGGAGTAGGTGTTAGAGAAGCATTAGTAATGAGATTTGGAAGGAAAAACATGCCAGTACAGAGGTAAGAAGAATATTTTATAAGAGAACACCTTCACTCAGGTAAGTTATTTTGAAAATTCCTTTGGATGATGCTGCTGTGTCCTTTTCTCCAGATTTCTTTTGAACTTGGCTGTCTCAGGTCCTTATTTTTCCTGAATACTGAGGACATGACATCAAACATTTGAAGAAGAAGTTGTAAATTGGGGATGATCAGGGTGGCCATAGGCAACCGTAATACAGGACAAACCCTGAACTATGCCACAAGACGTGACTCATGTACACTGTGATGGGAATGGTACCCTGGATTTGTATAACATGGGGCCCTGGGTCCGGTGTAGGAGTGCCGCCAGGGAGATGATCATTTCTTCATGTTGCCCTCTGCAGTGGCATGTACCTAAAGTAACCAAGTTCTTTCTGAGTCATGCCTAAGTAAAAATCTTGGGTCCCCTCTGTGAAAAGGAAAAACAGCCTAGGACAGCCCTGTCCAATGGAACTTTCTGCAGTGGGGGAAATGTTCTTTTTCTCTGCTGTCCACGATGGTAGCTACTTGTCACATGTGGCTGTTGGACAGTTGAAATATCGGTAGTATGACTGAGGAGCTGAATGTTTATTTTTAATTAATTCAAATTGAAATGAAAGAGCTCCACGTGACTAGTTGCTCCTGTACCGGGCAGTACATGTCTAAGAAGAGAGCAGCTTCCTGAATTTCTAACCCCTTCCATGCTCTGTTTCCGGCTCTATCTGTGACTGTAAATCCATCCTGCTTAGGGCATCCCTCACACATTTCTAGAGGTGATGACGTTGGACAGGAGGAAACTTGCTTGTTTACATGTCGGAACTTGTAGATC